>NC_056661.1:96488767-97113767 GCF_018350195.1 Panthera tigris | reverse complement strand
TACAGATGTGCCCTCTTTATCCATTGTGCCACCTTGCATGATTGAATCAAACTAATTCTCTGTTTTCCAGCATCCAATACAAATACCTCATTGCTCAAACTAAATTGACCCTTCAGAAATGTATGTAAACTTCCTCCATCTCAATATCCTAGTGTGATGACCTTCACTAGTTCTCTCCAGGGTCGCCCAACAATGGGAGCTCATATCTTCTTCTTCCTTGATTTCATGAACACTGAAAATTTGGGTCAAAAGTTAATCACGTTTGCCAATTTGTTTCAAAAAGGTCGACTACCGGCTTTGCTTAATAATGCTGATATGCTGATTTATTTATGTCCTTTATGCTTTAGTTTGCTCCCTTTCTAACTCCCTTAGAGATTTAATTCCTTTGCTCTTTCCTTTCTAATGAATAAAGGCATTTTTGTGGGAGAAATGCCAAAAAAAAGTGTCCAATTAACATAATCAACAGCAACAAAATAAATTCAGTGAAAGGAAACTTATTAAATCCTGATACTATAGAATAAATTTGAAATTACTTATTCTTAACACCTACATTTATAGATAGTATAATAGAGAGTATATATAGCAATAAAGCATAGTACACACTGCCCAAAGTTTTCCACAAGCTTTACTAAACAGCCAAATGTGCGTCAGGGTCTTCATCCCCATCACCATGCTCTCCCTGACCGCTGCTTTCGTTGGTCAACGTCTCCAGATGTTTGCTTGCGGTGATGGCAAATGTCCGTGTGCACATGCCACAGGGCTGCAGACAAATGACCTACTTCTAGGTCCTCTGCAGCTTGAAGATCAATTGACAACTGTAAGTTTGACACAAAACAACTTGAATCAAATGTATGGATGATGGATTGATCTGAGGTAAACTGAAGTGACGCTTCAAAATAGTCCAGAAGCACAAACGCACCATTTTAAAAGTAATTACTCTAATACACGTGGGTGACTGACAAGCTTTCTGATTCCACTGGAAGGGGGGGGGGGGGAGGAAACGTTTTTGGAATTAACTAGCCAATTAGTTATCTTCTTTGGATTTGTAAATCTTTTTGTGTGACTTGTTAAAGGCCCAATTGATAAAATTGAACTTGTATATGTTAAAATAGAAGACTGAAGGCTAACGGGATAAACCACTATACAAATACTCCAGTTCTGAGGACTCTCATTCACAGTGTTGTAAGAGAAGTTCACAGTAAAATATTTTATACTATGTTAACTTATCCATTTTAATTAGTTTAACAGTAAGAATTGGATAGAACTTTGTAATTCAATGGAAATAACGTCTGAAAGCAGTCACCACTTTAAAACACTGTTAAAAGACACCACTAATCTACAGCTAAAACTTTTAAGTATTTAAACATGCAAGAATGGGGGGGGGGACGATAATGAATGTATGAAAGATGATGTGGATGAAAAATGAAACTTCACCGTTGGACTCCTCTTCATGATAAGCAATTGGAAATATGTACCACACGGCCTACTGCTCAAACTGTGTTTTGGCAATTGGACGTTGTGTATTGAAACACATGCCCCTTGAAGCCTGCCTCTTTCTCCTCCGTGCATGGCAGCAAAATGGAGTCTCAGCAACCAGGCAGGAAAGATGACACGAATCCTGCAGCAGGGTTAATGGCAGTAGTAAAGAATCAAACAGAAAGAGAAAGGTTAGACAAACAGTTCAAGGTAGTAGCAATAGACCAGGCTAAAGAAGTCAGGCAGTCCCAGGTTAGCACAAAGCATCCAGGAGACTAGACGTCATCACCAGACTGAAGACAACACTTGTGTTGTCCGTTGCTTTGAGTCATTTGAGTTGCTTCGAGGCCTTTCATTCATTGGCAGCTTATTATCCTCTCCATCCCCTAGAGGGGACCGCTTTCCGTTGTGTGAACTCTTGATTCTTTTAAAGTGGTTACCCATCAGGTCACTCTCTGGATTTAAAGCTCACAAAAGAAGTCCGTATCTTCAAGGCCATGTCCAGTGCCTCAATCCCTCTTCTTCAAAGATATCCCTCGCAGGCATAGGAGTGTGGGTCTGGGTGCTAAATTCGTGTCCCCTCTCTAAGCATCCTAATGCTATAGTCTAGTGAGGGGACTGCTGATGAAATGCCCAGATGCAAATGGAGGCAGACACATGGAGAGATGCTTCCAAGACTTCAGATGAGGCTCTTCCAGCCCGTTAACAACACCCGTGAAATTTCTTCTGATGGACAAGTTGGTAGCATTAACTCAGTCTCTTAAGAGGTGGGTATGGGTTAGGAATCCTTTTGATTTGCTGCTACTCATTAACCCTCGTGCATGACCAAAACGTAATCACCAACAGTCTCTAATTACCGGGTTTAACACTTCATGGAAGCCATTACTGGCATGATGATGGTAAGGTGTTGTGAGAAAGCCAGAGTTCTTGGGTACATGTGGTTTGCACCAGGGTGTGAAGGCACACTCTAAACATGCCAGAATCCCTTCTGAGAGAGCACTTCCTTCTGAGGCCTGAGGTGTTGCTGTTGCAGGGGGTTTGCCTGCTCCTGGGAGAACCAGTCTAGTTGCTGCTCCTTGAGAATTAACGGAACCATGAATGTGGAGTCTGAAGATGGTGAAGTTTCTAAGGGTGCAGCAAAAAGATCACGGAAGCCGTTTTACACTGCACCAACAATTCTGGCTTCCTTAATAAGGCGTCGGTCCTCCAATGATGTAAAGAGGGTACCGAAACTGCAAGAAAAGTCATGTCCTCCTCCTCCTCCTCTGTATCTCCCCCTCCATAGAGAAATCAGCATTTCCTGTGTTTGTATCAGCTTCTCTGTAAATGTTAAAGGTGGAATCTGGCAGCCTATTAATTCAGATGGTGACAGAGATTTCAACGAATTTTCGTTAATGTTGGCAGTTACGGTGGAAAACCGAGAGAGAATTTGTTGGTAAATGCTCTGTCGCTCTTTTGGTGCTTTTCAGGACATGTGCCCGTCCAGGGTGGCCCTGACCTTTCCGTAGCCGTTTCAGAGAGGACCGTGCCTCAGGTTTGGCCTGAAGATGCAGTAGCCCAATTTGGCACACAGTCATTGGTTGAGAAGCTGAACAGGAGTAAATGTGAGGGCAGAGATCTCGAAGGACACGACAAGTGCTTACATGGTGCTGTAAGACGGCGGCGGCGGCGGAGGCGGCGGCGGCGGCGGCGGCTGCGGCGGCGGATACTGGGGTACCGGAGGCTGGCGGTACCAATGCGGATTCCAGGTGATCATCACGGGGACATAGAGTGATCGCCCGTGTCCGTCTCGCCCCACTGGGTACCAGGCGAATCCTACCGGGTAGGTCGGGTACGTGGCATAGGTGGGGTACGTTTGGTATCCAGGTATCTGAGGTACGTATTCAGTATACGTCGCCAGGTGAGCCTGGTCATCCAAATTTGGAATAGAGAGTCGAGGATACTGATTCTGGATGGTGAAGTTGTTGGGAGCTCGGCAGTCGTAGGAAACTTGCAGTTTCCACCCCCTTTTCACCTGGAGAACTTGGGCTCCGTTGGGGGCGATCGTTGGGGTGATCAGCCCATCTTTCACGTTTCTGGCCACGAAATCTCGCAGAGCTGCCATTTCAGGCTCGGACAGTGAGTACACGTGTCCGCTGGGGATACTGTGTGCTCCAGGGATCATCTCTATGGTCGGGTCAACCAGACGGTGATCTGGGTAGACGTTTTCATCCACCGGAGTGTACACGTTCTGGACGTAGTAGTACCTCACTGGTTGGTAAACTCTGTATCCATCCACCGGGTAGTAGAAGGACGGCTGCGCTGGTGGGGGGAGCGACGGTGGTATCGGAGAGTACATCCGGCAGTGGTATCGGCAATATTCAGAATCAAAGACGATAGATCGGGTGCTCCATGTGATGTTGGGGTCGTGTGTGCTCAGCCAGCGCACCCCGAGGACAACGGGGAAGAACGGAGACTGAGTCACGTCGAATGACAGCACCTCGCGGTGATCTCCCAGGTCAACGATCAGGTCATGTGTTTCGTGGACAACGGGGCCCGATGCTATGGGACGTCCGTCAATTGCTTCCACAAGTATCGGCCAGTCCTTGACTCTCAGAGGAATCCCATTTTGGGCAACGTACTCGTGATCGATGAAGTTGCCAGAAGCACCAGAATCGATCATGGCTCGGACGAACAGGGTGTGTCTGCCCGGGAGATGAATCTGGAGCATCACTTGCAAGTGTGGAGATGAAGCATCATCTTGTGGGGACCTTATTAATTCTGGCCCGGTCGCTGAAGGTCCCTCTACAGCGGGGCCGGGGAGTTTCCCGCCGGCGAAGCCTTTGAGGCCTTGGCAGGACAGTTGTCGGCGTAGTGACCTCCATTCCCACAGTAGAGGCAAAGGTTCAGCTTTCTGCGTCGTTCCTTTTCTTCCTGGGTCAGGCGCATGCGGGCACCTCCCACAGGCTCGGTGGGATCTACCTGGTGGTGGCTGGTGATGTGCGGCAGAACGAGCGCGCGCGGCGGGGAGCGAGGCTTGCGCGCCGCGGCTGCTCTGGCCAGCCTCCTCTCGATGTGGATGCACTGGCCTATCAGTGCGGACAGCGACTTGGCCACTTCAAGGCGCGACAGCTCCGCCTGGATGTGGTCGCTGAGGCCCTCGTGGTACTGGTCAATCAGGGCGGGCTCATTCCAATCCAGGTCCTGGGCAATCATCTGGAAGGCGTTGGAATAGTCGATGACTGACCCCATGCCTTGGCGCAGACGTCTGATCTTGCGTTTGGCAGCCTCCCGCCTCTGAGGGTCTTCAAAGACGTGCTTCATCTCGGTCATGAAGGCTGGGTAGTTGTGCATCAGGTAGTGGGATCGCTCCAGCTTCGCGGAGGCCCAGCGGGCGGCACGGCCGGTCATCATGCTGGTCACGAAGCAGACGCGGACGCGATCGACTGAGAAATCTCGGGTGCTCTTTTCCATGAAGAGCTGGCACTGGGCCATGAAAGGAACCAGCATGTCTGGGTTGCCGTCAAACTTCTCGGGAAGGTCATCTGGGCACTCTTCCTCTATGGGAGTGGGCGGGGCAGCGGCCGCCGCAGCACCTCGGAGCTCGAGGTCATCCTCCTCATCCTGAGGGGCGGGCTCCACTTGCTCACGGAGGGAGGTGTTCTCCTCCGTGAGTTTCTGCACCTGGTTCTGCAGGTTGTTGTTCTCCTCTGACTGCTTCATGACCTTCTCTCTGAGGTTGTTGATCTCTTCAGAGAGATCGTCCCGCCTTCGTTCGGCCAGGTTGGGGATGTACTGGCCTCTTTGGCCGCTGCGCGAGGAGGAAGAAGAAGAAGAGGAGGAGGAGCAGGAGGAAGAGGAGGAGGAAGGGCCGTTGGGGGGAGGAGGAGGAGGAGGAGGTGGGCAGTCGGGCCCCAGGGTGAGAGTTGGAGTGGGAGGGGACCTCCCAGGTGCAGCTTCGCTCCTGTGGGGATGGAGGCCTGGGTCCTGGCCTCCTCTTCCACCCTTTCTTCTTTTTGTTTTCAAAAGCTTTTTGTTTCTGTAAAGGAAGACAAAAGCATAAATTTAACATGTACATTCAAAGCAACACATTACAAAAAAGAATTTAGCATTTAGAGTGTCCACCAAAATACTTTAAATACATGAGTACTTAAAGTATGCACCAAAATACTTTAAATACATGAGTATTTAAAGTATGCACCAAAATACTTTAAATACATGAGTATTTAAAGTATCCACCAAAAATACTTTAAATACATGAGTATTTAAAGTATCCACCAAAAATACTTTAAATACATGAGTATTTAAAGTATCTCTTTGCCCTACTTGTTTACATCAGTAATTAATAAAGAAATGCAAACCTTGAAAAGGGGAGAAAGAAATTAATCAATTAAACAAAGCATAACAAAAAGCACCCCATTTTTTAAAAATCCAAATGACCTTTTCCTCCTCAAATGTCACCTGTTCATTATGACTCAACAACACATAACTATATCAACAGCAAGCTTCCCTTCACCGACTAGAAAAGAACACTGAGACATTGTAAACAAACAACTCTGTATCAAGAGAGCACAGCAAAAACCTCTCAAGTCAAAGACCCAGTCAGAATAAAACCACAAAGTAAAGCCAAAATGATTAACTGTTATTAGACAAGTTACCTGAAACACAGCTAATATTCCAGCTAATAGGGAACCAAAAAAAAAAAAAAAAAAAAAAAGGTGGGGGCTTAAAATCACAATGCCTATATTCATCAACTCTGGGGGAAGGGGGCACTTTGGCCAACTGTCATGTGGTCTACCTCCATGCAGAAGGTAAATGATTATCAAAACAAACAACAACAACTGCCACAAAACCCACAAGATTATCTAAATTACTTTTCTGACCACAATTTGACTTCCCAAAGAGAATTCCCTGTGGGACAGAAGTGGCACTGAGCAGCAACATGTGTATATCAGTTTCCCTCCTTATTATACGATCAATCAGCAAATATTAATTGATGCCTCTTAGGAGGAGCTGAGCTATCAAATTGGACACTCAAAAACTTACAGTATAGATTTAATTAAACAATGCAGGTAAGGCACAGGGTGAATATTTAATAACTGTTAGTTATTACATTATTAATAGTTATTAAAGTTATTAATAAGTTATTGATAGTTATTCATCAATAAGAAAATAGAAATGTAACATTCTGTGTAAAGAGGCTAAGATTAAAATAGGGAGGGGCTGCAACTATAGCAACCTAGGCATACATTTTCCACCTAAATTTTTAAATTATTTTTGTATACACCGTAGGTTGAACAAATCCAGGACCTCATTTGACTTCCAGGTCACCAGTTTGCAATTTCTTGTTTTTAAACAAAATTTGTCAGCACAGTCCCACCAAACAAAAAGTTTGTAATTTAGAGCAGGATAGGGCTGCACTCCTAGGTGGTGAGTGGATATATGGCGCATGGGGGGGTTGGGGGATTAAAGGTTCCTAATTATGGGTATGGGGACAATAAATCACACCTAAAATAAATGATCCAACAGTGCCTATGTACTTCCTAAAAATATGGCTAAGTGCATTTAGAGTAATTTTTTTAATAACTTTACAATGAGCATTAAATTCTCATATTTGGAAAACTTTAGAAAAGTGCTCAAAAGTTTAAAAATATAATATACAAAGCAGGCAGACTGCCTATTCACTACAATTTTAACTTGGCAGTCTTGGCCACCTTTTCCTCTCTGACTCATCAAGGCAAAATGGACACTAAATTAATTATATTATTTACAACCCACAAAGATAAACATGTGTTATTCAAAGAAGTTAGGTGAAAAATAGCTAACATTTCAATCAATAGGGCATAAGAAAAAAAAACAACGTGATAATCAAAAATGATGGCTGTACACTTCAGCCTTGACCCTGGGTGTAGAGAAATACCCTTTCCTTCCTCTTCCTTAAGACCCCTCATAATCCTTTAGGCCCCTCCCCTCCCCTCCCCCTCCCTACTCCAAGGAGTGGCTATACAGCAAGCAGAATCTCCCTCCAAGCCCCCAAGCAGAATCTTTAAGGGACAGAATTACTGTGCCATTTTAATAGTTTTAATTGACATTTAAGATTAAATATTCTAAATAGTCTAAAAATGCAGAAAAACTAGAAGATGCAATACATCATAACCTGTGACACTGTTTCATTTCCAACTCCTTGGAGATAACTGTATTGGTGACACTCAGAATATAAGGTTACAAAATAGTGGGCTTTTTATTTACAAAATTAAGAGTTTTAATGTCCCATTAAACAACAACTAATAAGCACAAGTCAGGTGACTCGGGTGCCACTTCTGTCATCCAGACAATACTTTCAAAATTCTGGAAAGGCATTCAGAGCATGGCCTGGCGCTGCCTGACCCAGGTCAGGAAGGTTAACAACCTACATGTCAATCACAGTCACTGAGATGAGTTTTATTGAGGCCCAGATCTGATGGGTTTTAATATCTGCAAAATACAATAATAGGACAGATATAACAACATGTTCAGAAATCAGCAATCATTGTATTGTTTGGGGAATCAGAAGATCAATAATAAGCGTTTAAAATTCAAATGCTTTTAGTAGACAGGAAGGTACCATAAAAGTGAAAAGGACCTGAAGTTAAGACAGTAAGGAGGAGGCTGTGACTGTAATTTGGGGACGCATGCCCCCCCTCCCCAAAGACATTCAATTCTTTAAAAAAAATTGTATTCCAGTGCTGGTCAAACAAATTAAGGGTCTTATTTGGCCTGCAAGGTCACCAGTTTGAGACCCCTGACCTTTACCAAGATCAGGTTTCAGGTGCCCACCTCTGGGGTTTTAAATTTTGGGGTGGGGTTCTACACTTGATCTTAGCCAAAAGGCTGAGAAGCGATTGGGGTGGGGTTCTAAATCCTAAAGGAGATGACTGTCCAGAGAAGAGCGGTTTCAACTTTAAAAGTGATAGTATAGTGGGCAGGCAGGTTAACATTTGTGTAAATAAAGTTTTAAAATATTTAAACAGTAACTAGAGCACCAGTTAACATAGAAACAGGAGCATTATGACTTGATTTGAATTACAGAACTATGGCTCTTTAAACCCCCCTTATGAGGGGCTGTACTGGGGAGGAGCAGTCAGGTTTTAGGAAAACCTGAAAGGATACATAGCATAGAGCCGAGCCACATGGGACAGATGTCACCTTTACATATGAAAAAGAATTCATTGCTAGTCTATATAGGAATTAAATACATTTAATTCATCTCTGACTATTCAGGATGACTTCTAAAAACTTCCGTTCCCCAAACATATCAAAGAGTAATAGTGGTCCAAAACTGTCACACATTAAACATCTCATTAGGAAATGACACTTCATTAAGCAACTCTTAATTGCTTTACATTTTCAAAAGTCCCAATTTCTTTTTTAGTACTCTGTGTACTATTTGTGAAATGCAAATTATATTAATATGCACATTTTGACCATTGTTTTGAACTTTAAAAAAATGCAGACACAGAATTTCCTAAGAGGAGTGGGGGGGGGAGGGTCAGGGTAGCAAGGTGGGCATGGGGACTTACTGAAAGCTGTAATTATAAGTATGTATAAAAGTATCAAGATAAATGAGGTTTTAAAATTTCTTCATTTAGTTAGAAACATAAACATGGTACATATGACTAAAAGTAAGGCATAAATTGGTTTAATAAAAAAGTTTAGCAATGCCAGCTAAAATGTTCAACTATGTTCAAAATGTTTTTACATTATACAAATTTTAAATGAAAATTATGTACCACCAGTAAGTAATCCACTCACCCCAAATTTAAATATTTAAATAATTAGTTTTTGCTTTTTATTTTAAAAAAGGTAATTCTTCTGAATATTTTAAATTAAAATAGTTTTTTTTAATTATAATTACAGCTTGCATTATTGGAGTTTAAAGTATATATATATATATATATATATATATATATATATATACGTATACATACATACACGCTTTTTTTTTTAAAGATCCTATTAAGTGTGAGAAATAAGGCTAGCAATGCCTTGGACAATCCAGCACAGCAAAGCACCACAGAAAAAAAAAGCAGAAAACACCTGCAGACACCAAAGAAGGCACTGAATAAACCAATTTACTCTGGTCATTTAACACATATTTAATGAATGCCTACCATGTGCCAGGCACAATTAATAAATATGCAAGCAAGTTAGCCAGGGCTAATACCCTAGAGTTCCAAGAAAAAAAAAACCTAGCTTCACAGGCATACACATAAACACCTCATCCTTGCTCCAAGGCCAACAATGCCAATAAGCCACTAAACTCCTAGGAAACACAGTTCACATTGTTCCTTATTTTGTATCCACCAAAGAATCCTATTCCAGTAAGCCACCATAAATGCCCATTAGTGTCTCAAAAAAAAACCTTAAAAGTATTTAAAACAACTTATTTCTCATTTATAGTAAAAATATTTAGCTGGATTGCCCTTAGAGGCACCAGCCATGTATGCTCAGAAGCACCTTTCATAACCCACTGTCAAGTTTAAATTGTGGATTATGTTATTTAATATATGCAAAGCACTTGTAAAAAGTGCTTGTAAATTCCAGGTATAATTATCATTGTTGCTAATTGTTCTTGCTTATTGTTCTTATATTTATTAGACACTGCTGGATAAAAAGCAAAACCGGCGCCACAGCAACCGCAGAAGGGAGGGGCTGTGCAGCCAGGCTCAGGCAGAGAAGGCAGTGCGCAGGCGCAGAGGAGGTGGGCCTGATGGGAGGGGCTGGGGGCTCACACTGCGCAGGCGCAGGCGGGTTCCGGGGAGGCGGGGCCGTAGGCCAACTCAGAAGAGGCTGGCTCAGGGAGGGGCCAAGCTTTGGAGAGGCGGGGTTTGAGCAAGCCACCTCAGAGGAGGCGGGCCTAGGGAGGGAGGTTTCAGTGGGGTGCCACCTCAGAGGAGGTGGGCTCACAGGGGGAGGTGGGGTCTGGGGGAGCCACCTCAGAGGAGAAGGGCTCAGGGAGAGGCGGGGCCTGGGGGTGTGGCCTCAGGGGAGGGCTCAGGGAGAGGCGGGGCCTGGGGAAGAGGCCTCAAAGGAGGCGGGCTCACGGGGAGGCGGGGCCTGGGGGACAGGCCTCAGAGGAGGCGGGCTCAAGGAGAGGCGGGGTCTGGGGGGAGACACCCAGAGGAGGGGGCTAGGGAGGGGCGGGGTTGGGGAGAAATGGTCTAGAAGGCGCGCTCTAGGAAGGCGCGCTGCAGAGGAGGCGCGCGCTGAGTAGGCGCTGGGAGGCGCTAAGCCCGCTCTGAGCAGATACTGCAGAGAAGGCGCGCTAGAATGGGCGGGGCAGGTCTGAGACTGGCTGTTTGCCTCTCCCACGATCCCCCCCCTCCCAAAACCCCTCCCACCAGCCTCCAACAGCCAGATTCATTTCATGCAACAAGAGCAATCATCCCCAGATCCAACCCCCCCCCCCCCCCGCCCATACTAAGCAAACCAACAGTTTCCACAAACTGTTGCTGGACGCCCATTCGCGCCACCACTACAACTACACTGCCACTTCAATCAAGCGCAACTAGGCAAGGCAGCTCGCTCTGCCACCACCAAAAGATTCCCTTTTACACTCAAGTCAGCGCCCCTCCACTCCACTGCTATAGCAGGAATGGTGTGGGCAGAATGTTAAACACTAATTTTTGCCCGGGGCTCCATTTTGTGTAACAGCACCATCATGCAGACAACCGTCCTGCAGAAAAACATAGTGGGAGCCATTCCAAAAGGTGTGTTAGAGACAAAGGGTGGGGTCCCCCTCTAAGAAGACGGAGTAATCTTACTCTACAGCTCTTGTCCCTTTATAGCAGGTTTCTTTATAGCATAAAACAGTGCAGCTTGTATATCTCTGCAGCTGTTATTACTTTGTAGTGCATTTTAGGTGTAAATTCTCTGCAGCTCATGTACCTCTGCAGTTCCTGTGCCTTGTAACACAATGAAGCGCTGTTGTAGTGCTAATGGTATCATTTTTGTAGCGCTAATCTTCTGCAGCTCAGATTTTGTAGCGCATTTAAAGCGCAAATCAATCATCAGTCTGTAGCTCATATATTGCTGCAGTCCATAATGGTTTGTAAGCGCATTGAAGCGTCCATCCATCTATAGCGCATCTGACGCGCTTATCAGTTTGTAGCGCATTGAAGCACCCATCAGCTAGTAGCGCATTTGAAGCGCCAGTCTACAGTGCATTTGAAGCGCTTATCAGTTTATAGCGCATTGAAGCGCCAATTAGTTTGTAGCGCCTATCACTATGTAGCGCATTTGAAGAACAAATTGCAAATTGGTCTGTAGCTCTTATCCGTCTGCAGCTCATGTCTGTCCGCAGCTCATGTCTGTCTACAGCTCTTATCTGGACTTGGGTCCTGGAAATCAAAGCCCTGAAGGCTTGGTTTCTCTCTCCACTCTGTTTTGGGGTACAGCCAGTGAAGGCGTGACAAGATTTTCGTGGAGACACTTAGGGGCACTACTCTATCTCCCGCAGCTCCCGAAAAGGACAGGGAATGAATGTGATCTTAAAAAAAGAAACATCCTCACCGCATACTCACCACGCGAGGACTCCTCTGCGAAGACAGGAGGACGGGGTCCCACACCTGTGCCAGGCGTGGGTTCCGCTGGGTGCTCCGCAGCCCGGAGTGGCCCCGGACGCGAGCCCGCTCAGCGGACCTTTCGCAAGGCTCGGTGGACCCTCTTCGCTGTTCTCCCCAGGTCGTAGTCAGGTTTCTTCGACACACACCAACCGAAGTTGAAGCGCGTGTACCGGGAGCGCCGACCGGGAGCCTTATATAGGCTGAACAGAGGAGGGGGGCGCCAAATCCCAGCGTGCTCCGCGGGTTAGGGGGGCGGAGGGGAGCGGGGGCGGGGGTTGGGGGGGGATTGGGGGATGGGGGTGGGGGCGATGGCCACGCTACACTGGCCCGCCGCTAGGGGGAGTACGGGATTAAGGAGGGGGTGCAGGATGCTGATGCTGAACTGGCCAAGCTGGGAGGAAAGAAGAAAGGGAGGGGAGGGGAGAATCGAGGACGGCCGGCCTAGTCAGGCCAAGAATGCAATTGTCCCGGTGGTGGGAGCTGGGAGACCCTTGTGCTTGGACGGGACAGGGTCGGGGGACACGCAGGATGAGCCCCGCGACCACTGGCACCTTCTTGCTGACAGGTTAGTGGCCCGCGCGCGACGGGAGGTCCTGGGGCCAACAGGCCGCCGCCTCCCCATCCCCCGCCCGGGTTTTGGATACCTGGGGGCATTTTCTGGGCGCCAGTCCCTCTTTCTACCCGCATCCTCACGACACCCCTTGTCCAGAACACCCCGCACCCCAATTCCTGGGCCCTGTGAGTCCCTTCTCAGCCTTGACCCCTGGCCTTTTCTTTTTCTCCGCGCCCCCGCGGGCCCCTCCCTGCCCAGAGCGCGCAGAAATTCTGTCTCCAATTTCCATTCCCACCGCACCCCCTACCCCTAATTACCAGCCCTGGTGGTGGACCTCTCCCCATCCCTGAAGCAAAGACTTGGGGGTTGTTGCCCATTTTTCTGGGGGTCGTTACCACACGAATGGGGCTCTGCGGCCCGGAGACAAGCCATAGGAAATGGGTGTCAAGCTGCATCCCCTTCCACATAAACATCCTTTTTTTTCTTTCCTTGAATCCGATCGGGAGGGAACACAAAAATGTGCATTTGAAACACCTAATTCCCCTTCTTCCTAAAAGCATTTCTTGGCGGCGGAAATCTCGTTTTTCTTAGATTTTACGGAGCAGGGAAGCAGAATCGTGAAATGCTGGGAGCTAAACTGGGCGTTCGGGTCAGGGTTAACCCCGGCTGGGGGCCAGAGACGCTGCAAACAGCCGCGTTTGCCCCACCAAGTGCACTATTTTGAAAAGCAAAAACAATTAAAAACAGCTGTGGATGCCTCCAGCGTGCTTGGAGGCTTCGGAGGCTCCCAGCTATGGCCTTTTAGTGGTGATTACAAGGTTTACACAGAGACCTAGCTCTCTCTGCAACGTTACGTTTTTCTAAGTCTTGTAGAGTGAATGAATACATTTAGTCACGGTAACCGCATGTTTAATCCTTTCAAGCGTGTTGCTGAGATTCGGCCACAAATGTTTGTGTGTATTTATGCATATAAACATACATATTTTACTTTAGATAAAATTGCAATGAGTTGCAAACCTCTGAAATACTGATGAACAAGGATGCTTAAAAAAAAAAAAAAAAAAAAGAGCCATAACGAGGATTTCCATTTAAGCGCCTCAAAGTGTCAGGGTCTGAGAAAAAGGACAATTTGTTGATAATCTTAGAAAAAGAGGTTTAAGTTAAAATGGAAAGCCAATTGTCTACAGCTGAGTGAGGTTTCTGAAATGCGGATGACCACATTTGTATTTAAAGGCTAAAATTGAGTATATTTTAGTAACATTGCTACAGATTATTTATACATATAGGATAAATAAGAATTCGACCCATTGTACGTGACAGGGTGTCAGGGATCGCAATTAAAGCTAGCTTTTCTAGGAATAAACAAAAGTGGAACACAATTACTGGGATTTTACTTTTTATCAGAAATAAAATGTTGACCATCAGATCTATGAATGAATGAAGTGAAAATTTCCAACAGTGGAAGATGTTTTTCTAGGAAGTTGGGTGAACACAATTATACTTTTTAGAAGTGCCTTTAATCTTAAGATGTTCATCCTTTTCTGCAAGATAAAATTTTAGGATGTCTTATGTTTGTCAGAGTACCATTCTGACTGCCGAACTGTCAACCCCTTAGATGTTTTTTTCAATCTAGAAAATTTAGTTTGCCTATTTGTTAACGGATAGATATTCTTTATCTAAAAAGTGAGATTAAAAACCAGGATAGATGGTAGGGAAAATAAAAGTTTAAAAATCTATCCCGAGACTTTTAAAGTTTGCATAACTTTGAACCAATTTCATTTTTTATTTCAAAATGTTAACCAGAATTTGTTTGTATAAAAACATCTTTAGTATTATTTTTTATCATACTGAATTTTTATTCACTGTGCAAAATTCAGGAGAATAAAACTCCAGAAAACTGGGAAAAAAATCAAGAAGAAAATCAAGATCACCTGTAACTTCTTCATCCTAAACTAATCCCCATGCACATTATGTAGTTTACTTTTTCAGACTTTCTTTATGCATTTACATGTACCAAAATAACATATATTTCTCATAGAGCTACATATGTATGATTCCTAAAAATTAAAAATCAGATCAAATTAATTTTCCTTCATTATTTTCTTTCCAAAGAGACCTAACTGTTAAACAACATTAAATTTACAGAGATTTTTTAAAGGAAATAATATTAATTGCTTTTTCTAATTAAAATTTAAATGAACAACGTTAGTACATAAATATTTAAAACTGGATAACTGATAATTTCCTCTGATCTCACTATTGTAACATACGCATAGTTATCATTTTGGTGTATTTCCTTGTGTTTTTTATTTCTCTTCATATTAAATAATTTTTATTTTGCTTAGAAATACTTTTCTGAGCAAAAAAAACAACATTGATAAGTAATTATGATAAGACTTTTCAAATCTGAAACAGCAAAACAATATTAAAAATAAATACAAAAATATAACATTGACAAATACCTTAGATAACATTTGTGTTATCTTACAAAACATTAGCCTCCCTCCAATTAATAGACAAGAATTTAAAACACTTTTTTGACATTTATTATTCCTAAGTGAATTTTGGATTTTCTCAGATATTCTCAGTGTTGACTATTTCTTACCCATTTTGCACACAGTTACATGTAAAGCAAAAAAAAAGGTGTTACTGAGCATATTTATTTTATCAAATAATAACTGGGCATTATATTTGGATATTTTAATTCATTTTGATGAGCATTTGCTGTGGATCCATGAAGCTGTTGATTGACCACCTGTATTAAACTTCTAGTGCAATGGGAAAATTGTATTTCAAAACAAAGTAGCATTTTCCCTTGTCAAATACTAGCTAGACTTCTCTTTGGACATTTAACCTATTTTATGACAATTTTCCATCTGTGAAACTGTTGACTTACCTCAAGTATTTAGCCTAATTTCTAGGGTGGCGGGAAAATTGTATTTCAAAACAAAGTGGAATTTTCACTTGTCAAATAATTAGACTTTCTAGTTGGACATTTTATGTATTTTAAATGAAAATTTGCTATAGATCTGTGAACCTGCTAATTTACCAGATACTTTTGGCTTCACTTTTAGGGTGGTAGACAAAATTTATTTCTAAGCAAAGTAAAATTTTCAGTTGTCAACTGGACTTAGTATTTGCTCATCTTACCTCTTTATTATAAGGGTTTTCCATAAATCTAAAAGCTGTTGGTTTACCCGATGTATTTAGCTTAGCTTCTAGGACAATGGACAAATTGTATTTCTAAGCAAAGTGGAATATTCACTTGTCTTGCTCTCAGACATTAAAAATAGCAAGAGACAGCACCAGAGAAACCTAGTGAGAGACCATCCAAAGAGATAAGGGTAACATGTATTCAGTTTATAACGCTGGTTTTCCACTGAGAAAACCATACTCTAAACAAATGCTGAGGCAGTAAAGAAACCCTGACATGTTAAAAAATTCTCCATCAAATATTCAGATTGTTTGGGATTCCAATAAGGGCAGGATTTATGGATATTTTCTCCAAAATAACTAGCCACTTTATTTCTTTTCTTTTTTGATAACTGTACACTTACTCTTACTGACTCCTTTTCTTAAACCTTACCCTTGCCTCAGCTCTAAACACCAAAGTGCAAATCCTACTGCTGATCTTGTTTCCTGCTTAGTGTAAAAGAGGACTCTAGGTGAATAGATGATACGAGTTTATGTGTCCATTAGAGATTCTTGGGCTGGAGCTCTGTTTTAGTCCAAATCTTCACAGAACTATTAAACATGGTGACTTTTTTTTTTTCCTTTTCATCCTTTTGAACTTCTCCAGCATAGATAAAGAGACAGACATAACAGACAGACAGACATGAACAGACTGAGTCACTCACTCTCTGTCTCTCTGTCTCTGTCTGTCTCTCTCTCTCTCTCTCTCTCTCTCTCTCTCACACACACACACACACACACACACACACACACACACACTCTTATATGTATATACCCCATCCAGGCTTTTTCTAAACTTTAGAATACTGTTCTCTGGTTTGCTATCTCTCTGATTTCCAGAAATATTATGCCAAAAACAGGAAAGCAAAATTAAAAAAAAAAAAAAAAAAAAAGAAGCTAGTGTTCCTAAGGATCAACAAGTCTTTTTAACTGAATATTTTTTGATTGGGGTTTTCAAGTTGGTAGGATCAGATAGAGTCTCAAGTCTCTTAAAGCTGTTTTACATGAACTGCCTCCAAGCAACATTCTCTCTAAGAAGAATTCCTGGTGTCTTCAATTTTTTAAACAATGTAACTATAGTAAACACAGTATTGAATAAAAAACAGTCTCCACAGTCTGACGCCCGAACAGACATTTCCATTGAGGC
This sequence comes from Panthera tigris, assembly GCF_018350195.1. Taxonomy (NCBI): domain Eukaryota; kingdom Metazoa; phylum Chordata; class Mammalia; order Carnivora; family Felidae; genus Panthera; species Panthera tigris. The sequence continues at coordinate 97,096,816 of NC_056661.1, read as the reverse complement.
TCCTTTCCTTTTAGTCTTTGTTCTGTGTGCATATGTAGTTTTCAAAGACTATAATTTTAATATGTATAGGTTTTTTACACGTTGTTTTGAAACATAAGTGAATCTTACTTTCAGCAAAGCATTTGTTAAGGCTTGAGATGCTCTTGTGGGTGAGATGGTGTGTTGATTAGCGGGATTGCTTTGTGGGCATGAGGCGGGCTGAACTAGCACCCTCCAGGTGTGTGGGGTACTGGGTTTGGGTCCAAGAGTGGTCCCTGGAGAAAGATCTAACCCTTTGCCCTGGGTCTTTTGTTTTTCCAGCATTTTTATGAATGACTTTGATGAAGATCTAGGATGCTTGCTTTAAAATCCAGGAATGACTTGAAAAGGGGGAACTGTTACAAGTAGATAACAAGAATTTAGAGTTTAATGTGGTTTAAATAGGCTGCGATGCTATGTGAAAAGATACTTAATAGCAGTAAATGCATCATAATTCATCAGTGTATAAGGAAGAAGGTGACTTAATGTGGTGGCAATCTTTGAGGAAAAAGGTTAATATGAACCAGCAGCATGATGTCTCTGTAAAAGAGAAAAAAAAAATCAAATTTAGATTCTGATAATAGTATAGTGTCCATATGTCACAAAAACGAATAGTACCCCACTCTAATTAACCACATCTGTAGTATTGCGTCCATTTCTGGCTGTCACATTTAAAGAGAGACGTTGACAAATTAGACAACTTCCAGAACAGTCCGTGGGGATGATGAGGGGTCTGGCAATCCTGTCATAGGAGGTATCCTCAAAGGGTCTGGAAATGTTTAGCTTGAAGACTAAAAGTAGACATAAACTCTTTTCTGTTTGTTTCGGGAAACAGAACTAGCATCTAGTGGATGAACTAGAAGTGGATGAAAAGTAGAGCTGGATTTCAACTCCAGACCTTTCTAACAGTGCAGCTCAGCCAGGGAATCAACTTAACACCTTTACTTGGTCTCTTCTTTTAAAATCTCAGAACTATTCACCTTTCTTTCAGTGAATATTTAATCTGAAGGCCATGCTAACATTTTTGCGTAGGGCAGCAGAGATACTTGTGATGGAAACATTTTATTTTTTTCTGATAAACTGTCTGAAAAGAATAATCCTCTGTGTTGCAAGTTGATCTCTTACAACTGGAAAGTAGCTGAAACAGGGCAGTTTAACACATTCCTTCCTCCCCTTTCATTGTATTTCGAACTTGAATATCTGAGAAGAGAATTAAAGGGTTTGTTTGTTTGTTTATTTGTGCCCTTTTTATTTCCCCCTGCAAAGTGTCCTGACCTTAACTTGTTTCCTATAGTTATTCCTTTCCTGGTGTTTCTTGCTGGCTGGGAGCTGGCTTCCCGGGCAGAGTGGCCATGGATGATGGGGAGCCCAGGGTTAAGGGGGAGCAACCGCCATTGGCTGCTGGTGCAGGACAGCTAAGCCCTTGGCTGCTGGATCCTCTTACCCTGGGGGAAATGGGGGGCAGTTGTCCCTTCCGCAGTTTTCACCCCTCTTATATGACCTTGCAATACTTAGTTATAATTTTTAGCTTTTCAATTGAAAATAAAACCTTTCAATCAAAAGTAATTTCCTACCCTGTGGCCTTTTAACTTCTCTCCATTTCAGGTTAGCCTGGATTCTGACCATCTCAGGAGCACACTCTCAGTGTCTCAACATGTCTTGTGGCAGATTTTTCTTTCCTGTCCATCTGCCTGTTGATCGTTTATTTTGATTACCATATCTAACTTTGAAAACCTGATTGCTCAAAATTAATTTATAGAGTATACACACAGGACCCCCCCCCCTTCTGAGGCACGATAACCTGTAATACATCTGACTCCATGGAAACTATTTTTATGCTCCAGAGCCTTGAAAACTAAGGGTGACTGTGATGAGCAATGTAAAGAAAGAAGAAACTACCCTTCAGTCATCTTTTTTAACCAACTTTTTCCTACTTTTTTCACTCCTGTCTCTCCCCAACACCCCCAGCCCCATACCCAGAACTTTCTCACTCCAGTTGTTAGGTCAGAACCATGGTCACTCTAACTGACTGTGTTAAGTATATTTTTCATGTTAAACAAGTTTGTTCTTATTTTCTGTATCTTTTATAAAAGTGCCATGCACTTTTGTGGGATTGTAATAAGGCACAGGGCAACTTGTAATGGCTCACTTCCCAGTTGTTGAAGATGCCACAGGCGGTCCTGTGCTGAGCTCATATTTCTGAGAGAGAAATGCTCAGAGATGAGCTTCTGGCTTGTCAACGCTCGTTCACCTGACCCACGGGCGGCTATTTGCGATTCCTTGAATGCAGTGATCGCTCCTGTGCCGGGGAAGTAAATAATCCTCAAAGTTAAATTTTAGAAGTTGAACAAGTTGTCTCAGGAAATAAATAGGTAGTCTCAACACATTAAGTTGTTGGCATGATTATTAATGTCATGTTCCTGGAGAAAAATAACGTGGGTAAAGCTAAAGTGCTGTTTTCTTCTAGAGTCACTTGGGTAGAATTTTTTTTTCTTTTGATCTTCATCTGAGAATCATTATGCAATATGTATGCAATAGCGGTTTAAATGTGCTTTATTGCTTACAGAGAGCTCATCTTTGGCATGTCTCACTTTCTACTTAATTGCCTTGGACTAATCAGATTTTGAGAATAGATCCTCAGCATTCTGTACCCCGGGAATTGCCAGGGCATCTGTTGTGACTTCGGAAGGAAGACTTTCTTTTCTGACAAATGAAGCTGTTCATTTAAAAAATGCTTAGGAGTTAGGCAGCTCTGGTGTAAATTCTTCCCCGTTCTTCAGTGTTTCACTCATTCATCTGGTCACCACTCTGATTATTATGGAGATCTGGGGTTATTGTGAATTTGAAAGGAGAGATCGCAGTTAATTTTCCTATAGTAGTTAAAGTGAAATATTTTAGCTTCCGGTTTCTTCAGCAATAGTCATAGATGTAAAGTTGATCTTTTACCTTGGAATGCAGGAGAAAAGAAAAAAATAGCCCCGGTGTTCTTTTGGGGTTTTTCTCTGTTTCTTTCTTTCTTTTTTTTTCCTCCTTAGCAAATTGGTAAGACATGTGGTTAAATGATGCTGGTTTTTCTCTCTTATGAAATAGTTAATCAGTGTAGCACTTTTAACATTTGTCATTTTCTCTAGCTATAGAGTTGATTCTAATCAAAGGCCAGTACCGCAGAAGTGGAAACAGAACAGGTTGCTACATGTGCTTATCAAAATCTGAAAGGTTATTTTTTATCTGGCTGTTTTACTTCTAAGAGTTTAGCTTATAGGTACACTTGTGAAAGTGCTCAAAAGTAAAAGTATAAGGATGTTTATTGTAGGGTTGATAGCAATAATGAAAAATTAGAAAAAGAAGTGGTCATCTTTACTAAAAATTCTTTTATTTATTTATTTTCTGGGGGTGTCAACTGGTTTTGAGTCCCCTCTGAGATGCTGGGGATTATAGGGTCCCAACCATTAAGGATCTTTTACACTAGTGGGGCTGACAGAGATAAATCAAATAATCACACATATAAATGTGCCCTTCGATCTGTGATAAGTGCTACAAACACTACTAGAATTTCTAAGTAACGGATTTAGCCAGGCAGGGGGATTAAGGAAGGCTTCTCTGAGGAAGTATGCAGATCTGAAGGGTGAGTAAATGTTAGTGAGGTGAAGAGGAAAGGTGTATTTGAGGTAAAAGAAGAGCTCTGTAGAGGCCCTGGGGCAGGTTGACTTGGCAAATAAAAGGTGCTGGAAGAAGTCCAGTGGAGTTGGAGCTGACAGAGAAGAGGGAGCCCAACACAAAAGGAGGCGAGCTAGCAGGTCAAGGAGCAGAGTTTGCAGGACCTGTTAGACTGCATTTAAGAGTGTAATCTTCAGCCTAAAACCTAGGGGAAGTCTTCGGAGGGGTTTAAGCAGGACACGATCAGATTTGCATTTCACAAAGAGCATTTTGGCTGCTTTGTGAAGAAGGGGTTGGAGGGGTCAGAACGGCTTGCAGCACACTCCTTCCAAGGCTACTTTTGTAATCCAGGCTGGAGTTGGAGACCTCCTGAGCTGGTGTGGCTATCGGGGATGAAGCTGGGAGGGACACTTTGAGGAGTAAATAGCAACGGGAGTGGGTCGTGGATTGAATTGGCCGCGGGGATCAGCAGGAGGAGATGGCAGGAACGATTTCTAGATTTCTGTCATGAAAGGAGGAGGATGAATGGGGGTGCCATTCATGGGATGAGGAACACGGTAAGAGGTCCAGGCTTTAAAGGAAAGATCAGGAGTTCTAGTTTGGACGGCTGAGTGCAAGGTGCTGATGCGTAAATTATGATTGAGCCACACCGGCATAAAGCTATCTATGCAGCCTTCAGATGTGATGTCACGTAAACATATTCAAGATCTATGCTAAGGGAAGACACTGTGATCACATTATGTGGAAAAGAGTACGGTGTGTATATGCACGTGTGTATGTGCAAGGACGTATGTCTGTATATGCATAGATGTGAAAAGGTGTAAAGCCCTTTGGGAATGGATGCCCTAGGCACTGGAGGGAGGCCACAGATAGGGGAGAGGGGATTTTGATTTTTTATACCCTCCTGGTTATACTATTTGAATACGTTGCAGTGGTGATACAGGGCTTGTACAATAAAGAAAAGTAATGACAGTTCCAAGTAAACAACTGATACGAGAGTCTTTCTCTTTCAGAGGTTTCTTAATTGGAAAATCTTGTAAGCATTGTACTTTTTGTGTTTTTAACAGCATTTTCCTGACAGTTTGACTTCCCTAACCTGGTAGCTCTTACACTCTGCCTTTTAATCCTTTTCCACTAGATTGCACTATTACACTAGATTTCACATAGCCTACATACTATTTTGTATTCTGCCGTTTGCTAATTTTATTAATTTCAAAATAATCCAACATTTTGCAGATCAGGACATTAAATTATAATGGTGCATATAACTAGTACATATATTATGCATCCCTTTTGTTAAGGGTCCCACTGGTGCTCCTTATCCATCTAACGTTTCTGAGATGGAACACAGATAGTCCTGTTTCCGGGCAGTGGAAACCCAGTATGTGCTTTGGTCAGGCTATTTGAGCAAAGGAGTAAAACTACTAAGAGAAGTGGACAACTGTCCCTTCTCCATTATTCTATCAAATCAACACTTCTTTTATTGGGTATTTAATTTTCGCCCCAATTTTGATATGTATGATGCAAAGTTGATTCTTGTGCCTGTGCAGATTTTGCTTCTGTTGTATTATTTGCTCAGAAAAAAAAAAACAAAACACCTAAGAGTTTATGAGAGTCAGAGCTAGCACGTCGTATCAGTAGAACTCGCTTCTAATTACATCTGGCTTTCCTCTGAAGGATTAGGCTACAGCTCTCGCCCATCATACCATGGCCAATGCCATCATCTTAGTCCTCTGGGAGGCCACGTGGAGTTGGGGGGTCATTGGAGCCCCTGGGCTGTTGGCTCTGCTCATCAACAGCCTCCAGCATTTACTACATGCAGCTCTAGAAATATCACTTTTCATGTGTCTTATGACCATGAGAACAAAAAAGAGAAGCTTAAGTCTGTAATGCCAGTTGTCACATTTTTTTTTCATTTAAGTGTCTACTTTTTAAGAAATCACGTTTAAAGGAATCCAAAATTTCCTTCACTGTGCCTGGGTGGCTCAGTCGGTTGAGCGCTGACTTCGGCTCAGGTCATGATCTCACAGCTGTGAGTTTGAGCCCTGCATCGGGCTCTGTGCTGAGCTCAGAGCCTGGAGCCTGCTTTGGATCCTGTGTCTCCCTCTCTCTCTGCCCCTCCCCGACTCCTGCTCTGTCTGTCTCTCACTCTCTCTCTCAAAAATAAACTTTAAACAAATTAAAAAAAAATAAGATTTCCTGCATGTTAGTTGAAGATTAAATGTAATAATAGCTCACATTTTTCTGAGAACATCATTATGTGCAAAGCACTCTTTTGAGGGTTTTAAATGTATTGTTTAATACTAACAACATCCTTATGAAGCGGGCACTATACTGTCCCTACCAGATGAGGAGACTGAGGTACAGAGATATTGCATAACTTGCTCAGTGGACAAAAACTGGGATTTCAACCCACTCTTATCTTCAGAGACTCTGATACAAAACACTACCTTTCTGTATTCCAACCTTATTTTACTCCAAAGACTAGTATCTTACCTTGCTTATGCTAAAATTATAAAATTCAAATAATTTTCAAACATATTTAATAATTACTTATGTTTTGCCCTGCTGGACTCCTATTTTAACAAAGTTTGGAGGCTTCTTAGTTTGGCATTCCTAGGTTTAAAATCCTGCTGTTACACTTCTCTTTAGAGGATCTTTTCCTGAGGTTGGAGTGGATAGTCCTTCTCAGCAAAGCCTTTTTCCCCCATAGTTTCCAACTTTTTAATTTTCCTCTTTTAATGAATCATGTGTGTGTGTGTGTGTGTGTGTGTGTGTGTGTGTGCATGCATGCCCATGTGTGCAATCATGCACATAATGCATGGAATTAATTTTTATGGGCATTGCCTCATTGCTAGTTATTTCTAATCCAGCAGTCGAGGGAAACTTACTTTTTCTAGAAAGAAAAATAAGCTGAAGATGATGTACTAGTAATAATATTTCAAAATACATTTAAAAGTATGTAGTTTATAAATTGCTTTTCCATTTAACCATTTGGGGTTAGTACTGATGGAGTAGATGATACGGACTTTGCAGTAAGCCAAGAAATAAGTTCAAAGTCCTACTCTGCCACTTAGTAAACTTATGATCCAGGGTATGTTCCATCATTTCCCAAGTCTTTTTATCCTCAGTGAAAAATGGAACTAATAATACCTACTTCCCATAGTTGATAATGTAATGATTATCAGTTAATATGTATAAACTCTTAGTGTAGTGCCTCTCACTTATTATTCAAAACGCAGTAGCTAATGATAATGTCAATGCACATTTCTAGAGAGAAGAATATGAAGACATCTTAATATAAGAGACAATTTTAAAAGTATTAAGGATGTTGCATAAAGGAAGGGAAGAAAAGATACAGAGGGCCAGGAAGCAGCACAGCGACGTGGGGAAAGCAGACAGATGTCAGGGACATGAGCTATCTATCTACTTTATGAAAACAAAGTCTGTGCCCCCTTCAAGTGAAATATGAAAAGAGACAGAGGAGACAGTGGACAGAGAAAGACATGACAGTTTGGTTCAAAGGTGAGTGTGTTAATCAGATTAAATTTCATTTGGCATTCCCTGCTGTTTACTTGGACAGCAATGGCAGAGTAAATCGTTATTTATTATTTCTTTCCCTTGACATTCTGATTAGCTCATCAGCAATCAGTCACCATTCACAGCTCTTCAATTGCTTTTATTAAATAACAAACCCCACCTCCTCAAGTCCGCAAATTATTCAGGTTTGGGAAAGAGTAATGTCTCTTTGGAGAGTGCTTGCTCCAGGCCAGATGAAATGTAGTCAGTCATGGTGCTACGAGACTCAGAATAAATCATGGAATCTTAAGACGAACTTTAAGTATCATATAGTTTCAAGGGAATTTAAGGGCATGCCAGCCACCTTTGGATTAATTCAGACTTTGATGATTTTTGAGAGAGAGCTGTTGAGGAATTGGTTAAATTGTGTATGCCAGCTAATCATGTGAATGTCTTCTTAGTTTGGGCAGTGTAAACGCAGTAAGCATGTTATTCTTTGCTTTTGTGTTTATGCATCAGAGCAAAACTCACATCCAGGTACAATTGTTGCACAGATTATCATGAACCCAGTGAGCACAGTGGAGTTTCTTTCAAGATTTCTGAGGATGGTCTGTTATCTTTGGAAAGAGTCCAAGAACCGGTCCATACAGGTTGAAATTTTTTTGCATATTAGATTTAATCTTGATAAGTTATGTATAGAGTAAATATTCTTAAATTGAGTTGTGTTTTCCCATGCTAACTAAGGAAATTTGTTCTCACAGAAAAAGAAATGCTTTGGTCCTTTTCTAACAAAAATCAAACTTTAAAATGGTAGCTTTTTTCAGCGAATATCTGCATTTGTCATTGCACAGATTATAGTAATTTTCTATACAAGAAGCTAGTCAACTGGATCCATGGTCTTGGACACACAATTAAAAACAAATAGTTATTTCCATGTTATTGAGATTTCTTCCTCAAGGTGTGAGACTTGAATGTGGAAGCAGGCACACCATCCGTGGCGTTGTGCCTTGCCTTTAGTGACACTGTCTGGCGAGTAGAGTCATAAAAAAGTTGTCTTTTTATTTAGATTTATTGGACTACTGTCTTCTGTGGTCAGAGTGGAACTTTAAATGGATTACTCTGAACTTTTAAAAAAAATGAATATGCTCAAAGCAATGCTGGCTTTAAAATAGAATGATGCTGGTGGAATGTGTTTAAACTCTTACACTGCTTCTATTTTTTAATGACTGAGGCACCAATCAAATTTGTCTTTTGAATCTTGTAAAAGCCAACTGGACTACCCTTATATAGGACCTAGAACGTATGAGCAATGAAGCAATGTCCTTCACCTGGCAAGGACGTGACAGAGTGGAAGAAATAAAAATCCCATGGATTTAAGTTATCTTAGTATATTCTTTAAATCACCCATACAGTACAATGTATGTAGTTTTGTGTTTATAACCCTGAACAATTCTTTTTTTTTTTGTATTTTTATTTAAATTTTTTTTAACTTACATCCAAGTTAGTTAGCATATAATCCAACAATGATTTCAGAAGTAGATTCCTTAATGCCCCTTACCCATTTAGCCCATCCCCTCTCCTAGAACCCCTCCAGTAACTCTGTTTGTTCTCTATATTTAAGAGTCTTTCATGTTTTGTCCCCCTCCCTGTTTTTATGTTATTTTTGTTTCCCTTCCCTTACTGAACAACAATTCTTATGCATACATAGTCTGAGAACTACTGGGCTAGAATAAAGGAGGGAACAAAAGGGGTGCTGTCTGGATATTCAAACCATTCTTTTTTTAGAAAATTTTTTTAATACTAATTTATTTTTGAGAGAGAGAGCATGAGTGAGCAGGGGAGGGGCAGAGAGGGAGAGGGACAGAGCATCCAAAGCAGGCTCAGCACTGACAGCAGACAGCCCTCACACTCAGCAACCGTGAGATCATGACCTGAGGTGAAGTCAGACGCTTAACTGACCCCGTCACTCCAAACTGTTCTTTATGGTAACTCTCCAATCCATGGGAAAGTGGAGGTAGGAGTGGATAAAGTTTTCAGTTCTATGGTCAGCCTTACATTTGGCACATATGATGTGACTCAGTGAATATCCTATATACCCTTGGGTTTTGTAGGTCTTCTCTCAGTCTTCTAGAGTTCATATTGTGTATGAGAATTACCTGATAAAACTGTGTAACCCACGTAACTACACTCTCCACGTTGGAGTTATGAATATGTGCTGAAAACATTTTTTTGTTACGAATTTTTTGGGGTATGAATATGTATTTTTAGAGAGTTGCCCACAAGATTCTTCTGTGACCAGAATGTAGTCTTTGGAACCCAGTGATCAAGAGAATGCAGTGGGGGTGGGGGAGATATTTGGCCACAAGAGGCCATGGACATTTCTGATCCTATTTTAGCTTAAATTATTTAGGGAGTAACGACTGTGTTTTTCACCTAGATTTAAAAGGAGACAATTTGGGACTCCTGGGTGGCAGAGTCAGGTAAGGGTCTGACTCTTGATCTCAGCTCAGGTCTTGATCTCAGGGTCATGAGTTCAAGCCCTGCATTGGGCTCTGTGCTGGGCGTGAAGCCTGCCTAAAAAAAATAAAAATAAATAAAAGGACATAACTTCAGTTATTAAGCAAATCAACCATTTCTTAGAAGGATCATCCAGAAGATTGGTCTTTCAGTAGATATAAAATTAGTACACTTAAGTTTGCATATTTTAAAAATTAAATACCCATCAAATCATTTATTTGCTTGGGGTGCTAGGGCCTTTGATTTCTACCTGCAGGCATCACTGAAATGTTCACCTGAGGTTTTGTTTGCCTCTTTGTTAGTTTTTAATAACTTGGGTGTTGAATTGTATTCTTTTTTTTCCATTTTGGAAGGGAACTCAGTATTTCTCATCATTTAATTAAAGTTCAGAATTTTATTCAAAATTCAGTTTAAAAAGGAAATACACATTTCATCTCTTAGGGTGAGGAACCCCTTTCAACATGAAGCTTCCTGTACTCCTGCTGATGTTTTTATCTTCACTTGTCCTTAGTTTCTGATTCGTGAGGTATTTTCTTTACTTGTAAATGCTGGTTTCGCCCATTCTAGTTTCTCTTGCATTGTGTCTCATCAGGTTTGCTCCCTTTCTTTATCCTTAGTCTGCCTGTCTCTTTTCCCGAGCTGAACAAAATCTGTTTTCCCACACTCAGATAACCTGCCCTCTCTCCGCCTTGCTATGTCGCCGTCTATCTATCATATCATTTAATCTCTTTGCTCCCCTATCCCTGCCAATGTTCTTAAGATTAACTATATTTGCTGCATCTATATCTTGACCTTTTGCGGTTTGGTTTCTATTCTTGTCACTTTGTTGCAACTCCACTTTCAAGGAGTCCCTGGTAACTTCTCATTTTACACAGACTAGTAGTCTTTTCTAAACTCTCATTCTCTTTGACCTTTTTGCAGTATGTGAGGATGTTGATTCCAGTCTCCTTGATATCTCTTGTGTTGACATATGTGACACTTCAGGCTCAGTTGTCCAACCTCTCTGACTGCCTCTGCTGCTCTTTGCTGAATCATCCTCTGTGCTTGCTATATAAATGTATTTATTACCATGTTCTTCTGCCTTTGCTGTCCATGCCACTTCTTTGTGCGTTCCTTCTTGCTATATTTCAGCTCCAGAAGCTAGGACAAAATTGTAGGGTATACCCTGGGGGATTCCTGGACTGAGCTGAACCCAGAGGGAACATACCTGAGATGGTTAGAGGAAGGGAGAATGTGTTGGAGACCCAATGTTGTAGTTAGGAAAATCGTACCCGAATATCATGTCTAAAAGGTAAGGATGAGGGGCGCCTGGCTGGCTCAGTCGGTTAAGCATCCGGCTTCGGCTCAGGTCATGATCTCGCGGTCCGTGAGTTCGAGCCCCACGTCAGGCTCTGTGCTGACAGCTCAGAGGCTGAAGCCTGTTTCAGATTCTGTGTCTCCCTCTCTCTGTGACCCTCCCCCATTCATGCTGTCTCTCCCTCTCTCAAAAATAAATAAACGTTAAAAAAATTTAAAAAAAGGTAAGGATGAAAAATGAGGGAGTAAGCAGTAAGAGTGGTGGTTCGATGATGGGAAATAGAATAGATGAATGGCTCAAGAACACGAAGGTGTATCTTCTCCAGATCACCTTGGTATATGAGGGTGCCTAGTGCATGTGACCTGGGAGCATGGTCTCTTTAAAGAATTATGCTGGGGTTTTGGCTTCAATAATCATTCCTCTGGGGATGAATTTCCAATCTGTATCTGAAACCCCATTAAGTTCTCTTATGAACCAGAGTTCTATTTCGATCTTTCTCTTAGATGGTTTCACCTGGATATTCCAAGTAATACCCCGGACTTAATATATCTCAAATTAAATTTGTCATCTTCCTCCTAAAACTGACTCCTTTTGGGGGGATTCCTAATGTATCACTATTTTGTGTCATCCCGGTTCAAAAAGTCAAAACCATCTTTGACTCCCCTTTTAACTAACCGACATGCGGCAATTTGAAAACTTTCTCAGTATTATCTGCATGATGTCATGTAACTGGCCCCAGCTTTATTTTCCTTTTGCTTCAACCACTGATTTATGGGCTCACTGCTACCCTACACTCCAGAGATAGCCTCCTATTTATTAGCCCCTAATCCCAATTCTGCTCATTTCTGCCAATGTAATGTTTCCAAAACTCAACTGTAAAATTTCTTTTTTTTTTTTTTAATGTTTATTTATTTTGAGAGAGAGAGCTTTTGCAGTGTGAGTGGGGGAGGAGCAGAGAAAGAGGGAGAGAGAGAATCCCAGGCAGGCTCTGTGCTGGCAGCTGCACAGGCCCAGTGTGGGGCTTGAACCCACAAAACCATGAGATCATGACTTGAGCTGACACCAAGGGTGGGATGCTTAACTGACTGAGCCACCCAGGTGCCCCCTCAACTGTAAAATGTAAAACATACTTTAAACTTATCACAGCATCCCTATCCAGGGATTATGGCTCCCTCCTGAGGGTTTTGTAGTACTTCTCTATCACTGTGTGTATGTGTAATGATTATATGCATATATATTTCATTCATATTTGTGTACATGAATGATCAATCCCTGAAGATTGTGGACTTGTTGAGTTGCAGAACCTGTATCTTGTTTACCTTATATCCTTACATATTCCTTGTGGTGACACACAACAAATATTTATTAAATGGAATCAAACAGCTAGTGGGCTGAAAGGAATCTAATCCCAGTTAATAGTAGCTGATCTGTGATAGTCATTTTAATGTGACATTAATTTCATTTTTTGTGCATTTGTTTTATTCTGAAAAGCTTTTTTATTAAGCTGTGCTGATGGCATAAATGGAACCATTAACTGGAAGACCAAACAGGCCAACAATTATATTTTCAGCAGAAAAATGACTGGTGGGAAGAAAGATGGTGAGTTTAGGTGGTAAATCTAAATCCCCTTTGGGGGGTCAATTAAATGTTCGCTTCCAGTGTCCCATTTGCTTTTTTAGTCTTGTGTGGATTTTTTTTTTTTTTTTGGTAAGTCAGTCTGAAAAAAATCAGATTTTGTTTTCCTAATCTTCTAAAACTTCTGATCCTCTATGTTCTTAATCCATTATTTTCTAAATTTTTTTTCCTTTGCTGTAGTTTGCCTTTTTTTTTTTAACTAAAAATAATTCTTGTTTTTAACCTATTGTGACCCTTATCCAGTCATTACCTTGCCACTTATAAAAATTGTCCCAGTGTGGTTATTATAACAATTTATTTACAACGTTGAAAAACATTAAGAAGCACATTTAACATAAATCATTTTAAAAACAGTATTTATTCAACCTTAGAAAAATGGTCATAAAATATTTTGGCTAATTGTGGATGGTTTTTTGACTGATTTTTTTGTTGCTGCAAAACCAAATTGATATGTTTTGCTATTAAATAATTAGATGGCACTTACTTTCTATTGGAAAGATGACCTGACCCTTGGATGATTTTTTTTTCCTAAATTTTTTCTTCCCTATCATAAATGTGTCCATTAGCAATATGCCAGGACCTTTGAAATAATGCATTTCATCAGGGAGAAAAAGACTTACTTAATAACCAAAAGATGAGTTGTTTTCAAAATGCTGATTATCATCATAAGCTTTCACTTAACATTTCTTGATTATTTGCCTTTAAGATCTCTGCCCACCACCCCCACCCCAACCACATATATGCACATACACAATTTTGGCTATATGTGCTCCTGCATGTTTGCATGTAGCCTGGTTTCCATAACTTTGGGGCAACCAAAGTGTCTATAAAAATAGCAATTTAAAAATGTGTTTAGAAGAGAAGTAATTTTATGTGATAAAAATGGCTTTACTGCCATATAACAAATCCTGGGTACCTTGTAGGAATGATTCCTGGCTTACCTCACTCTCTTCATACAGCTCTAAAATTAGAGGTCACTAGCTTTATTCCAGCTAGCGCCAAATTATTCCTTAGCTGGAATCATCCACTTCCAGGTCTGTTTCACAGTAAGACAGAGGCTTCCAATTTTCTACTCTGCTGTTTTTGAAACAAACCCGCAAATACCTTTGCATTTTTAAAGGAATTTTGATTGGTAATATCCATAATAAAACATAGAGTTTTATAACAATAACTTCCCATGAGAAGATCACAAAACTTTGTTTTAAAAAGCACTAAAAAATGCATTTGTTCCAGGACCGAAGCCCGTCATCTCAGAGTCCTTTCCCCACACCTTCCTTAGATATTCTCAAGGGATTCCTCCTGGTTTCTTCAAGGGAATTACCCATGATGATCATCAGTATCTGGCTGCTTCCTTACTCAAGCTGAGGGCCCTCAGCTTCTTAGGCATATCCCCTCTTCCTGTTTTCTGATCTTCCTAGTTATGGCCCCAGATGACTCTCGGCGGTGTTGCCATCTGCAATGTACTAAATCTCTTCATCTCCCGAGGCCTTGGGACTTGCTCTGCTTCCTGGTGCCCCACATGAGATCACCAAAAACTCTCCCTTTGGACTTCACACCATTCTGCACTAAATTTACACTCATCCATTCTTTTTTTCTTCAGTTTCTTCTCTTTCACTTTGATCTCTAGAACTCCTGTTATCTTTGAGCATGTCCCTCCATTTCCTACTTGATTTGCCAAAAAGGTGTTCCACAGTAAGCTGTTGAGCCCCGATGAGTCATCTGCTGTGGTGCTTTCTTTCTTTCTTTCTTTCTTTCTTTTTTTAATGTTTATTTATTTTTGAGAGAGAGAGAGAGAGAGAGAGAGAGAGAGAGAGAGAGAGAGAGACACGGAGCATGAGTGGGGGAGGGGCAGAGAGCGAGGGAGACACAGAATCGGAAGCAGGCTCCAGGCTCCCAGCTGTCAGCACAGAGCCCAATGAAGGGCTGGAACTCATGAACCACGAGATCATGACCTGAGCCGAAGTTGGACGGACGCTCAACCGACTGAGCCACCCAGGTGCCCCTGCTGTGGTCCTTTCTTAGTAAAATGTGCGATTCCAAGATCTTTGCATGCAGCATTCTCCAGAATCTTCAAGAGATACTTGTCTCCTCCTCTTTTAAACTTCATGCTCTCATCGGATCCCAAACTGATTTTCTCCTTGGAACTTGAGTGATAATTACAGTTCTCAAAATAGAAGTGATCAATACATCCTAAATCTACTGAGATACCACATCCTCAGTTTCTTTGAACTCAACCTTTAGCTTTTTTTCCCTCCCTGGTCTTCTCATCCGATTTAAACACTATCACTATAGTTCTGTATTATCAAAATATACAGAGAATGATGCCTTATCAACTGTACGAAGAGAATTGTTTCTAGTGGTTCATAGAGCAAGGCCGTTTTAAATGCTACCTCAGGTATCAAATGTTCTTTGAGATGTTCTTGACCGTGAATTCCAATCATCTCTTTTTGGCAATTTCAAGAGAGCACAAAACATTCTAAGAGCATTTATAGAGTAAAGTAAGTTTAGTGATTGTATTTTTTCTACACCTTTTAAAATAATGCTGTGTCCTAAATTTTAGCAGTGGGATGGTATCTCTTCTGTAAATAGGATTTTGAAGAATTTGAAGTCTCAGAGCCACACAGTTGGCACCATTCTATCTTGGCACAAATTACAAAAATCATAAAGAGCATTCTAAATATAGATTCCCTTTTTTTTCCCCTAGGGTGGAGGTAGAGGAACTTAAAATTTATCCCAGAATAATTTAAATAAAAACGGAATAAGCCTTCACATTACTCATTCATATACTTCACTTAGATAAATGTTTTCGAATTCTCCTTTCTTTCTTAACACGACTCACTTTCCAAAATGGGTGAGCCTTAGGTTTACTGATAAACTTTTATTATTTTTTCCCCTAAGAAACAAGAAACAAACTTTCTCCTTAGAGAAAGTCAAAACAATCATGTACTGATTTCCTAATTATTTAATATTAAACTTAAACTTTAATTTGACCTTCTTGGGAATAAAGTCATATGTACTCTGAATAATTTGCTAGAATTCTCTTCTGCTGTCTTAAAGGAGCTCCTCCTTAGCTTACTGACAGTCAAGGACTGGCATGCCTTGAAGATGCAAATATCTCTCTAGATGACTTCTTTTCCTCTGTGGTTGGAGAGGAGCAGGAAGTGCTCCTATGGCTGAAAGTATATATTCTTCTTTGCCTCTGAAAGGTGGCAAATGTAGGAGGAAGAGTCACAAAGTTCCAGGACTTCAAAAGACCATCTATCAGGGATATGAGTTTCTCCTTCTAGGCTCAGGTAATGCCAGCTGAAATGTCTCCTTTTAAACTTCAAGTGTGTTTCTTTCTTTAAACAAAAGAATCTTCAGGTCTGTTTCTTTCTTGGAGTTGTGACTGTCAACTCACTTCTTCCCGTTGTGCAGTGTTATTACGGTAACTTCACTAAATAGAAGAATGAACTCGGACAAATTCTGGTTTGTCATCAAACAGAAGAGATGATTAAGAAAGTGCAGGCATTATGCAACATAATTAGCTTGCTGTAGTAGATCGTAATAATAACAAGGTACAGACAACCACCAAATGTATTACCTTATGCTTCCAAATCAACAAAATACATGACTTACTGGGTTCAAGTCCCAGCCTTTCCTCTTACTCCTCCTGTAGGCTTGAACCCATCATTTTGTCTGTCTGGGTTCAATTTTGTTATCTATAAAATGAAGGACTGAACTCTCCAGGGGGGCAAGTGCATGCCAATTCCGATTGATAGTGTCTGTCAGGAATTCTGGGTTGAGAAGAATGCTGAGGCCATATCCAAGTAGGAAGTAATGCTATGATCTGTCTTTAGTAGAGAAATATATTTGGCATGCTCAGGCAGGATGACATCTAAAGCCCTTCTCAGCAGCAGCGTTCACGAGACTAAGTTCATCGATCACCAATTAACAATGTTTTGCAACCACTTTCCAACTGACATTTAAGAAAAAAACAACAGGACAAAACAAAAACATGTGATCATTATATGGAAAATCAAGACGTTTCACTCCAGTGTAGAAAAATAGTTTCGGTAAGTGGCTTTGGTCAGGAGGAAAAACAAACCTTTTGCTTTTTGTAGAAAAAGATGCAGTGTTTCTCTTCTACCTCATGTAAAGAAAAGTGGCCTTATCTCTTAAAGGAATGAAGTTAAAAAAGCAATTTAATGCCTTCCCTGTGATGAATTCTACAGCCTAGGCATGGTCTGTGACTGAAATAAAAACAGTAGCTGACCACCACCAAATGAATGGCCTGCAGTACTTTGATGTTGAGTAAACTCACAGGTGAAGGGCAGACTGCTGAGAAAAACTTTTGATTCCAAGCCAGGATTTATAAACCTGGATTGATCAAATATAAGGTAAATCTTAGTGAGAGGGGGAAAAGAAACCCCACAGAAAGGTCGTGTACCTAGCTGGATACTGATGTTCCTCAGAATAGTTTTCTACAGCAATTATCTAGGTTAGTAATTAAATTTCAATTTGGCTATAGAAATAATACATTAAAAAATAAATTGGGAAGGAAACAATAAATATATCGGACTCTGAAACCCTGAAATGAGTTCTCTTGAGGCAGAGACAGCAAATGAGTTTCATCTCTTAGAATCAATCTGGATTCATTGGTAGCAGCTTCTTGTGGTGCTGTGTGTTCAGGGGCTCCAAGCCTTTTAGCTGGTAAAGCCATAAAGTATAAGACCAAACTTAATTTTTTTTCCTGACAGTACTTATAAGTTTTAATTACCGGGGATGGCCATATAATAAGTTTAGCAACTGTATTTTTTACGTAACTTTCTTTTAAAATGATATCCTGGTTCTTAACATTAGGATTAGCGTAAGGATTTAAGGTAAAGAGGATTTTGAGGAATCGGAATGTCTCATTGCTTAGGCAAAAGTTTATTTTCAAAGCTGTGCCAGATAAATGGCTGTTCAGTATTACCATTCATCTTAAACGTACTTAAAAGTCTTCCTCAACATTTTTACCCCCAGTTTTTTTCAGGCAGTGCTATGAACAGTTGAGAAATATGCACCATCTTATTTAAGTAATTTTCACTCAGTTAAAGCACTCTTGTCATGCTTCCCATTGAACAGTTTATGTCTTAAAACTCTCTGAACATGAGAGGCAAATTAACAAAATTGAAATGCTTTTAGAAGTAGACTTTAATTTCTTAATAATAAATTACTTATCAATTATAGTGCGTTATAATATTCTTAGGCTGATTTAGCTATTGCTGAAGGTAATAGATCACTTAATCAATAGATCTCTTTGTTTAAATTATGCAGTATATTTCCCACACAGCAGATATGTAAGAAATTATTTTATACAATACATTAAATCCATTCATTTTGATTTGACAGTTCGTGTTTACATAATGTATGGGTTGAATTAAGACTTTCTATGGTACACTTATTTATTTCTGAATGCATTTAATACATGGAATTTACGCTGCCATCTCAAATAATGGCTGTGTCCCAATTATAGTAAGATCATCTATTCAGAAGTATACTGCATCAACTAAGGACCAGGAAATCTGCCACAAAAGGTGGCCAAAATCGATGCGGCAAATGCAGGCTCCTGTTTTTCACATCTAGCAGAGCCCCGCGTGCGTTAAGACAGAACAAATTTGTTCTTACTTTAACACACAACGCCACCTCGTTTGGTAGTCTGGTTTCTAAACGTGCATGCAGCAGATTAATAGCAGCAAATTAGAAGGGATAGAGAAGCTGCTATAGGAAACATACCGATAGCAATGAGAAATGACAGCTGACAACTTGTCTGCAGATGAGAAAACAGAAAATCTATAAAACACACAACCTTAAAAAGCATTAGCAGACTGGGACCCACTAGCGGAGGTGTGTGATCAGTAAATGACAAGGCAACCAAACGGTCCATAAGGACGTCATTGTATAATAGAGCAGAATGCAATAATTGATGTGCCAAATGATGATGCTGTACCATCATGAAAAAGGATGGACTCCATCCTTTAGAAAACTCAGCTCTCTGAACTGTTTCCTTCCTTGGGTCTCCTGGTAAAGTGAGAATTTACTGTGTCTTATTAAACCTTAAAAGTTAGAAAGTGATGATATAAGTGGACCCTTTAGAATGATTAATTTGTTGATAAAGCATCTATGAGAGAGATATACACATAATAGGTGCCTAACAGAGGCCACCTGGACGTGAATACTGACAATACTTTATGACTTTCTTCTCAGAGATTTCAGTGGAGAGACAGCTTTCAGATTTAAATCTCGCTGGGACTTGCAGGGTCTCACACTCAGCAGCTAGTTTATTTTATAACCGTGCACTTGTTCTTGGTGATGCAGAAAAAGGTCTGGTAAGTGTTCTTTGGACTTTTTTGTAGAGAAGGGACTTTGTACGTGCCTGTACACACACATATGCCATTAAAAATAATCCTTGTGATAATTGCGAAGTTATATGCTATAAATTCTAGCAATGCACCACCATAATCCTTTCAAAATTTCATGTTTACTAAATACATCCAAATTTGCTTTTGTTTTTAAGTAATTGTACATAAGCACTCAAATGCACACCCTCATCACGATGTGGCTCCCTTAGGGAGAAAATTTCAAATGGACTATTAATAAAGGAAGACAGGATGCTATTTAGCTAGCATGAGGCCCCACTTTATTGTTACTGCCATCACCGTCTGTTACTTGATTCTTGGCTCTCTGCTGTCACATGGTTGTTGACATGATCTGTAGTTTTCTGTACCTTATGACTAAAATGTACAGAGAACAGTTTTGTAAAGTTTTTGGTAGCGTGGTAATGAAGAACATTGAACTGAGTTTAGGGACCCTGGCCCCTTGCCCACACACCCTTTTGCTCTTCTTAGATATGTAATTTTTCCTAAAAAAAATCTGCTCTCTGTGACTGTCCTCAGTTTTTAATCTTTGCAAATCTAGCTACCCTTGCTGTTTGAAGATGCTGTTTTTGACCCCCTGTGGGTTGAATTTTTGGTTTAATTGTTTTTCCCATTAATGGTGATGGATTTGCACGGGATTTAGCCACACACTGGTTTTCAGTTTCATTTGTTTCCAGTGGCATGTGTTTGCAGAGGTAATGGATTTGCAGCCGTAGACAATTGCAAAGCCATGTGATACACAGAGAGACCAGAGCCTGTGACCTCAGTTTGATTAGCATGACACTGTACACATGTATATTTCAGAGATCATTAGATTTTAGTACTGTGGATTCTTAGAATGTTTAAATTTGATTTTTTTTTTAATTTTTTTTTAACGTTTATTTATTTTTGAGACAGAGAGAGACAGAGCATGAATGGGGGAGGGTCAGAGAGAGAGGGAGACACAGAATCCGAAACAGGCTCCAGGCTCTGAGCAGTCAGCACAGAGCCCGACGCGGGGCTCGAACTCACATACCGCGAGATCGTGACCTGAGCCGAAGTCGGACGCTTAACCGACTGAGCCACCCAGGCGCCCCTAAATTTGATTTTTAAGATTTGTTTTTAAGGAAAGCAATACACTTCAGGCTTTCTGTTTGTGAGTACTGCTTAGGTACATGTGGATGCAACACGTGTTAACTGAGTCACAGCCATTGTTGGTGTCGGTGCAGACCAAATCAGCGTTATTTATATAGCTCATGCTTAGAACAAGAGCCTGTAACTTGGAATTCTGTGTCCCGTGTTGTTTCCAAAAGGAAGCTAGGTGTAAATACCACCCAGATAGCCTCTGTTGAAGAGTGATTTGTTTTGCAGGTAACAAATGGGAAAGGGAAGGGTAAAGGGCCCTTCTAAAATGTTGTGTGGGTGCCCGTAATTTAAACTGATGCTGCAGAAAGGAAGTATCATTTTCACAAACAAAACATAGTGGCTTAGTCATTTTCCATTTCTAGATGATGAATGTGCCATACATCCATATCATGTTTTTCTCAGAGTGAATGGCGTACTATACTTACAGTGAAGCAGCCTTTACTGCAGAGTTGCCAAGGTAACTGACCAGCAAGTACGCAGTTCAGCACATTGCAGAAAGGCAATTGAGTACATGTGAATAAAGAAATGTGCATGTCATCTTAAAACCCACGAGGGCCATGGTAAATTGTGGTTTGGCTCTGTAGATCACAGAAATGGTTTTTATGAAAGCGGAAACTGAGATGTTCCATACTAGTCCTTGTAGTGAGGTCATGTGCAGTGGCAGGTGCCCCTTCGTGGTTCCCCTTCAGGCCTTGCCAAGGGCTATATAGTAAATAGAATCATTTCAATATTGTTTAATATGAACAACCTTTCTTTTGGCTTTAGAAGCTAGCTTTTATTACCTGATGGCGGCAAAAACTAAGGGAGACTCTTAGTTTATAATGTAAATGGAGGCTGATAACCCATAAACTGCTACACACATGTGAGAATTAATTCGTTAAAAAGCTGAAATTTAAGTTAAGTATTATGTATACATTTAGTCCACAAACATAACACCTGTGTTTACCTCCACAGTGCTTTTTAAGTAGAAGGTTTTCATCCATTCAACAGGCATTGATAAAATTATTCAAATATGTCAGACACCTTCTAAGTGCCAAGAAAATAACAATGGTAAGTAAAATTCAGTGCTGGACTTCAAGGTGTTTTAATCTCTAGAAAGAATAAATTACGTAAACTCTAGAGAGATTTCTTTAGATTATTTAAAGTACTCCTGTGCTTTGAGGGTAGGATTGTGATCTAGAATTTAACCACCTTGACATACAGAATGAAGTAACTTCTCAGTAGGGGTTCACAAATCTCCATAATTTGACTCTTCTTCCTAGTTTTTCTCCTTTTGCCTTAAATATATCTCAAGATCACAACTTAATTTTTTTTTCCTTGAAAGGTCCCCCCAGTATCCCACGACTGTATCTTACAAGTTTTCACCACTGAAATGCCCGAATCCCCATCTATGAGTTTCAGAATCTTGTTAGTATTTTATGAGCCATATGGAACTCTGCTTCTTACATAAATCTTTTCCAGATCTTTTCCAGCTTCCATTGCTCCTCACCATCTTACTGTGTGTTGCCAGAGCAGTCCATACGTCTGGGAACATACCTAATTAGGTGGGCATTGGTCTCCCAAACCAAATGGTGAACTCATGGAAGGCAGGGACTGGGCCTCCTCCATTTTCACATTCTCCACAGCACCTGGCATTCAGGGGAGGCTGTGGAATCCAACTGATGAAAAATCTCACATTTTCATCCTCTCTATTTTTCTGTGACTTGCTCATTCTTGTTTTTTTGTTTTTTTTTTTTTTTTTTTGGAATGGGACCATTTCCACAGGTGAGTAAATTGTTCTTGGGGGGAAGAAGTTGGGTATTCTAAGGGCCATGTGCAGAGTACTTATGAATACTAGCAAATCAAGTCAGGAAAGGAGGAGTCTCTCTACGTACCTAGTTTAAACATAACTTGCAGCTTCCTTCCATCTGTTATATAGCCTTTGAAGTTGTGTTTTTAGTAGCAAAGCTATGGGTACATGAAGCTACAATATTTTCATTCAGTTCTCCATTTTTGTCAGCCATCCACAGAACTGCAGGGACAAGTTTTCACAGATAAAGAAGCATTTTGTGAGAGTTTGTATTTTTATGCTGAAAAATTTACTGTCAGTGATTTTGCTATCTAGGGCTTTTAGTTGTGAGCCTAGGGTAAGCAGCCTTGAGGTTCTCAAGGTTAATTACTACATTCACAAATCCATCAGTGACTAAGAGAAAGAACTGACCTGATAGGATTTATCTGTTTAAAAATTGCCACCACTAGCCAATCAGGAAGATAAAAAACTAAAAGAGATTGTAGAGGTGACAAGTGTAATGGCAGTAATGTGTTGGTGGAGATGATGATATCACAGGAAAAAGAATAGGTGGGAACTAATTAAACCAATTTAGCCATTTTAATGTACTCACATCACATAAGTAATCAGTAACTCATGAAATCTGCCCCATTTCATTTAAAGAAATTATTTGCGCTAAATTTTATTATGTGATTGTTATGTTTATTTGGGATGTAGCATACTAGAATAGATTAATAGAATTATTAAAAGTCAAGATCAGGTAAAATGGAGTAAATCATTTCTAGGATAAATACGAGGAAAAAGTATCCAATGCATTTTTATAAGCATATATGAAAGTCACCTATTATATACATTTGATATTATATAGTCTGCTATGCTTTGTCTGGCAAATAGTTAATATGGTTTAGATTTTTACCACTTAAAAATTACTCTTTATACTTCACTTTCAAAAAAGAAAAAAGAAAAAAGAAACTGTAATCATAATTATGTGGTGGGTCAGTTCTCATCATATATTTTGTTGGTAATGATTCCCATAAAAAGAAATTACCAAAAAAATATTATGAATGTCTTCTTATTTAATAACAGCTTTAATTATTAAATGTGCCTACTTTTGTTTACATAATATTTGAGTGTCTAAACACACCATGTTGAAAGAGTTGTTTCATGTTTTGTCCTGAAGTCACTTTCCTTTAAAACAAACTTCGTAACAATATCTTGCATGCTGCTTCAGTTCTCCCAGAAATTTCTAAAGAAGCAAAACCCTTCTTTGCAGTGTAAGCAAACTATGAGTGTTTCTCATGATCTCTTATCTTTCCTTTGTTTTCAGTGTACACTATTTTCTCGAAGGTGCACTCTGATCGGAATGTGTACCCATCTGCAGGTGTCCTCTTTGTTCATGTTTTGGAAAGAGAGTATTTTAAGGGGGAATTTCCACCTTACCCCAAGCCTGGTATGTTCTCGGTGGGAAACAAGTGGGTAATTTACTCAATTTTCCTTTTTGTTCAGTGTATATGACTCACAAGGTCTATGATCAAATATTATTAACATTATTCAAAATGGTCTGTAAATGTGATAAATTGGCTGTTGTAGGGATATTGCCTGTTTTAAGATTAAAAATTTAATCACAGAAGGAAATAATTCATTTTGAATTAAAAAAAAAAAAGCTTGTTTCTAGTTTTCCAATGTTGAGTTTTGTGCTTCTGACAAATGACCTACCTGTATTCGTGTAGAAATAATTATAGCTGTACAGTTATGATTTTCCATATTGAGACTTCGATTCTTATGTAGTATATTGATCTTTGGAAGACTATACATATGTTGTAGAAGAGAATGAAATACGGTATTTAGAAAGAGTTCTCAAGAAAGCTTTTACAATATGAGATAATTTTATATAACTTCATAATATAATGAAGATTAATTTTTCCTTCAAAATAATACTAATTGTGAAACCTTATTTAATTCACTGTTGGTTTAATGCCACCTGGATGGCTCAGTCAGTTAAGCATCTGACTTTGGCTAAGGTCATAATCCCACAATTAGTGCGTTCGAGCCCCATGTCGGGCTCTGTGGTAACAGCTCAGAGCCTGGAGCCTACTTCAGAATCTGTGTCTCATTCTCTCTCTGCCCCATTTGATGAATACCATCAAATTAATTAAAATATAGAAGGGGTAGCAAGCAAAAATATATTTGTTACTATGACTCCTAAGTAATAAACAATGAACTTTCTGAGAATTGTACCATTAGAATTAATATAAATGTTATTTTTGTAAATTATATGATGAATAACATACCTGCAAACAGTCATAGAAAATAGTTAATCATGTTCTCACCAGCATTAAAAAAATAATCTTTTTATAAGTTATTTAAAAAAATTTTTTTAATGTGTATTTATTTATTTTGAGAGAGGGAGAGAATCCCAGACAGGCTCCACACTGTCAGCCCTGAGTCCGATGCAGGGCTAGGACTCACAAACCATGAGATCATGACCTGAGCTGAAATCAAGAGATGGTTGCTTAACCAACTAAGCCACCCAGGCACCCCCCCCCCAAAAAAAAGGTTTTTATGTGGCATTCTGTGTTTGCAAAACAACATAGCTGAGCCTTTTGAGCAGTAGCTCCAAAGTTTGTGAAGAAAATATGTAGTTAAGAGCATAGTTTCTGGAGTCTGCCAGGATTAAATTCTAATTTCACCATTTAATAAGACCATGGAGAAGTTACTTAACATGGAAAATTACATATCCCATGAATAAAATTAGGGCTAATATTATTAGCAACATTTTTATAGGTGTGTTTGAAAATCAGGTGAAATAGTGCCTATAGAGACCAGCCACATTCTAACAAATGGTGCTATTATTATTTATTAATTACAGTTCTTTTTGGATTTATAACATTCTCCAAAGTTTTAAAATTACATTATTTTTGTTTTTCTGATACTTTCATCATTTTGAGGTATCCATTATGATTAGTTTGATAGTATCCAGAGTGTTATGAAAGAAAGGCTTCTCAAGAGAATATGTGCATCAGCATGATTAGAGGATTTTCCTGAAAGATTGTTGTCTCCTTGGCAGAACTTTCACACTCCTATGTGACAAAAAAAAAAAAAAAAAAAAAAAAGAAAAAAAGAAAAAAGAAAAGAAAGAAAGCAAATTTCCAAAAACATTGTATGACTGCTTTTCTTTGTTGCATAAGATTTCCAGGCAAACTAAATAACCAAAAAGATTTTTTCTTTACTTGAGGCTCTAATTGAAATTCCCAGATGGGTTGGGTTTTTGTTTGTTTGTTTGTTTTGTTTTGTTTTGTTTTTTTGGTGTGTATTTAGTTTGCTACAAATGTAAGAAAAATTTTTAGAAATATTTTGATTGAAATTACCAAAGCAACATGTGTGAAAATAACTGTCTTATATCTTAATTCTGTGTTTCTTATCTAGGCGAGATTAGTAATGATCCTATAACATTTAACACAAATTTAATGGGTTACCCAGACCGACCTGGATGGCTTCGATATATCCAAAGGACACCATATAGCGATGGCGTCCTGTATGGGTCTCCGACAGCTGAAAATGTGGGGAAACCAACAATAATTGAGGTAATTTACTTAGAACTTTTTTTTTAATTTGGAAATATGCCATTCCTTTCTGTTTATCTACCAAGGTCTTTGTTTCAGCTTTGTATATAAAAAAGGGAGCAGTCTAAATTAGTGGGAAAAAATTAAAAGACATTTAAAAATGATAGATTACTATAATATGAATTCTGTGTAAGAAAATAAATACAAACTTAAAACACTTATTTGCTTTATATATTAATTTCAAATTGCATGTTCATTGAAATACAGTCTTTAAACAGACATGTGCTCCTATCATGTGCTAAGTATTATGATAACTGCTGGTAGTAGAAGATGAGTAAGAGGTGAGTCCTGCTATGTCTTCCAGGAATTGAAGCACTGGAATGGAAATCCATTGTTAGCCAACACTGTCATAACTATTTTAATAAGAAGGTACTGTTTGATACAGAGTTGTAAATAGGAATTCACTTCACAAGTAGAAGGAAGCCTATCTTAGAAGAAACAGCACATCAAAATCTTGGAGATGTAAGCAAAACCACGAGATCTAGAGAACTCTAAGTGTGGCTAGAAGGCAGGATGCACCCCAGAGGGCGGATGATGGGAATAGAGGTGTTGATGTTGGTAGGGGTAGATCTTTGAGGGCTCCATAAGCCAGGGTGATATGTTTGGCCTTTATTCTGGAAGGAATGGATGCTATTATAATCCATCAGATTTTCACCAGTACCTAACATCATACCTGGAAGACATTAGAAATTAAAACAATAGGGGTGCCTGGGTGGCTCAGTCAGTTGAGCGTCCCGACTTTGGCTTAAGTCATGATCCCCCGGTTTGTTCGTTCGAGCCCTGCTTCGGGCTCTGTGCTGGCAACTCAGAGCCTGGAGCCTGCTTGGGATTCTGTGTCTCCCCCTCTCTGCCCTTACCCTGCTCACACTCTGTCTCTCTCTGTATCTCAAAGGTGAATAAACATTGAAAAAAAAATTAAAACAATAACAAAAGCAATATTGACATTGAATGGGAATTAACACTATAAAAACTAAATGGATATAAAAGCTAGTAAGGTTTCCCTGTCATACCCAACAAAATCAGAATTATAATGGCAGTCAGTGGCAAGAGAGTCCTACTGCAGTTTTATACCCTGATGCCTCAGGAGCTTAGATTTCTAATTTAACTTATTAATTCCGTAAGGGTTTAGTGGTAGTGACCAGAGCAGCATCATAGGAGCTACTAATGGAATTGCCAGGAGCTTGTACAGGTCCTGAATGGCATGTTTTCCATCTGGTATAAACTCTCAGGGGATCACATGCTTTGAGTTTTTCTCCAAAGGTTTAATCAGCCATAGACTGTGGATATGAACTTCTGTGTTGGCAAAGAGAAGGTGTTTCTTCTTTTGAATTGAAGTTTGAATTAATATGACTTTCCAGTGACTTCTATCAATAAATCTCCTTCCAGTAGACAATGTAGATATAAGATACAGAAACAGAACATATAAGTATCTACATAGATATATATGTAGATATAAGAAAAAAGTTATTTTGAGTTAGGGAAGGATTTCTTAAACAATACCTACACATTTTTACTTAAGAGAAAAGACTGATAAATTTTACTGTGCTACACTTGTCAACTGGTGTTCATCAAAATCGTTAAAAAATAGACAACCCACAAACTGGGAGAAGATACTTTAAAAATATATAGCTGACTAATGATATGTATCTAAAATATAAAAAAGGACTTGGTAATAAGAAAAAAAACATGAAAATAAGTAATAAGGCATGAACAGACATCTCACTAAAGAGGAGACACAAATGACAATTAGGTAAAGAAACTTACTCTGATCAGTAATGAAAAATGTTCAGATTAAGACCACAATGAGAATTTTACCCTTGGTAAAAGTCACTGAGGGTGGATATGGGGATTAGATAAGCACTTTGGAAAACAGTATTGAATATTTCACATAGATGAGTGTCACTGTACCCTATAATGCTGTAGTCCCACTTCTAGGCATATACCCAAAAGAAACACTTGCAAATGTCTACTGGAGGTGTGGCCAATCATGCTTATTGAACGATGTTTGTATAGCAAAACACTGGAAACGCACAGAGCAATGGAGACCCAGAAGCCTGTCGGCAAGAGAATAGATAACAAAAGTCTATGAGAAGAATAGAGAAATAAATTGTGGAGTTTTCATTCAGTGAATTAAAAAAAAATTTTTTTTAAGTAGAGTGGACACACAGTGTTACATAGTTTCAGGTGTACAACATAGTGACTTGATAACTCTCTAGTTATGCGATGCTCACCACAAGTATAACTACCATCTGTCACCATACAACTCTATTATAATATTATTGAATGTTTACAGCAACAACGAATGTAAGCTTGCCCAGCAACATGGACAAATGTTTTAAACATAATGTTGAATGAAACAACCAGCCCCAGAAGACTACATACAGTTAAACACTGTTATAGAACTCGGAAACAAGCAAACTAACATATTTTAAGCATACATGCATTTATAATAAGACTATATTTAAAAATGAATGGGATGATAAACGTAAAATTCAAAATGGCTACTGCTGGTTGCAGAGAGGGATGGGAGAGAAACACATGTCCTGAGCCAGGATTCTCAAGGGTTCATGATGTTCTCACTCATACCTTACTACTAACATAATGTTACAAATATGTATCAAATAATATGCTAAAAAGGTAATGATGAAAATTTAGCATATCTTTCATTTAACACAAGTAGTGATTTATCTGTAAATAACATATCTATATTTGTATATAGTAACATATTTACAGTATTTTAAAATATTCTATTAACGTAGTCAAAAAGAGGTTTGCATATCTTAAGCTAATATTTAAACATATAAACCCACTGATTAATTTATTCATTAGATATTTGTTAAGCATCTAAAATAGATCAGCTACTGTTCTAGAAATAGGGGATCAAAAAAGCCTGAACGCATGCATACCTCTCTGCTATGAAGGGCTTCACATCATCATGAGAAGTAAAATTTGAGAACGTTAAAATGTTACTTTATTTAAATACCTCATTAGAAGTGATAGACTGCATTCTGTTATAGCTGTTAAAATTAAACATTAAATATAAATTCAGATAAAATTCTCTCCCTGATTTATGAAAGGTCCTTTATTCTCTTCAGTAGTCTGTGACTTAAAAAAAAAGTATTAGAATTTATGAAATTTATAATAATGAAATTTGTGATAATTATGGGAAGTTAGCCATAAAAAATCTTGCCACGAACTTGAAAATGTCTGATCTTTCTGAGTTTTAGCTTTGAGATACCCTAACAAATAGTAAAAAATTGATACTTTTTTTTTCCCATTGAGAAAATGATTAAGTTATTTCACAGGGTAAACTTTTAAAATCCTCAAGTCTTTTTTGCATTTTTTCATTTGCTTCTTTGTGAGCAATAGTTCCTAATTTATTTTAATGACTCGTCTTAATTTTAGTGTCCCGTGGGAAACTTGTTGATTATGTGTCCCAACAGACAGCAACAAGGAAGTCATTAAACCCAACAGAAATTTGACAAATTGGGGACAGAGAAATCCTTTTAACTTCGTGCAATAATATGCTTTTCAGAATATGTACTTTCAAATAGTGTTAAAGGTTTGGACTTACTTATTCCAAAATTCTTTTTTTTTATTGTTCTCTCAAATAATATTTCTGGTGAGCGTAATTTCTTTCCTTTAAAGCTCACAGATGATGCTATAACAGTCTTTGATATTTATTTTTAAATGAGCCAGATTGTTCTTTTCGTTTGAGTCAGTTTTGTCCTGCTCTTTTTGTCTCAATGTGCACTACAGCTTGTCACTGCCAGAAGGCTAGTGCTGGGATTCTAAGACGATTGCACAATCATTTGTTGTTTTTGAGGTACTGCACACCTGTCTGAATGATTTAATATCTGTTATAAAGTTAATTATTCCTTAATTTTTGAGGCCCTATCTTGTTGTTGGCCTTTGCTTTGTTTGGTGTTTGCACTGGCCATTTCGGGGTTGACTTTGATGTAAGTTCATTGGCTCTGCAAATGTTTACTAATATTTGACTCTACAAAGGGATTGATTTGTGTTTTTGAGCATGTGCCATAAGCTTTACAGGCTATGATCCTTATTATTCTTCTGCTCCCATTGGGAGATACGAGGTCCAAGGGGTTATTCATGCATTTTTTTGACTGGTTGGTGTGCAGTTTATTACTGAATACAAAGAACACAGAGATGTGCTTTTTTTCAAAGTGTACTTTTTAGTATGATCCTTCAGCTCCATTTAAAAGTGCAAAAATACATTGTTTTGGCTTTTTTGAAATCTTAGACCGGCACTGGTAAGTAATTTCTAATGGTTAATCCATTTACTAATGATGCATCTTCGTTGGTACTAGCACTTAATGGTGTTCTATAAAAGGGTCTTTCCGATTTTAACTTTTTGTTTTTGCATGTTAAATAGACTTGACTAATTATTTATTTTCCCATAACATTGCTAAAAGCTCTGAGTCGTTATTGCCTGGAGAAGGCACATTTTGTAAGTATATAAACAAATAACGAAAATGGGAAGAACGACAATTTGTTTTCATTTCGTCCTTAATGAATTTCATTTCCCAAATAACATTTCACTTCTTTAATATGATTTTCTTTTTCTAATAGATAACTGCCTACAATAGGCGTACCTTTGAGACTGCAAGGCATAATTTGATAATTAATATAATGTCAGCAGAAGGTAGGTACGAAGGATATGTTGCTGATTGTTTTCTTATTTACCAGAAGTATTTCATTATGTTTTGTGTCTATGTAAAACACAATTCAAGATTTTAAGGTACCACATACCTAATGTTACCAATAAAGTAGTAAAGTGTAGAAAAGAAAGTGAAGCAATATGTAACTGGTTATAAAATATTATGATGTGTGATGATGCTGAAAAGCTCAGAATAGGGGGCCAAACACATGGGCCACTTACCTCTCCACGCCTTGGTTTCATCATCTGTAAAATGAGACTAAGACCAGCATTTCTCTCCCAAGTCTGGGGTAAGGAAGGAGTCTCTGAGTTAAGGATTGAAATGTACTTAACATGGGGCTGAGCTCAGAGTGTACAGTCAGTAATTATTAGCTAGTTTTATTACTTTACTTTAAAACTGATCATAGGTAGTGGTTTAATTGTGTGTGAAGATGGAGAGTTGTTGATGGGAAAACACTGGAGTTTGGGTCACAGTCTCCTTCCTAAATAGCAAATCACGCATTGCTGGAGCCTATCAGCAATTTGGAGTTACATATAGTCACATTGTCAGTTACTCCCAAGGATTTGGAAGGTTAGGGACACAGGAAATATTCTAAGAGTTGCACTCTCAAGTATTCTGACCCTTTTCTGGCATTCAGTTGGGAAAAAATTCATGCCACTAAAAACTTTGTAGTTAAAATTTGTAAATCATGGGATACTCCTCTCTATGCTAGATATCATTTATGAGGGTAACAGAAGAACTGACACAGCATTTTTACCCATAAAATTAGTAAAAGCAATTGTGCATCTTAAATAGGGAATTCATAGTTCTATTTACCAGTACAATTCAATGAGCAAACAAAATATTAGAACCTACTAATTTGCAATTCTTGATAATTGAGTTAAAAAATACCTCTACACTATTTGAAAGAAAGCAATAGTTATAGAATTGATGCTGCAAAACATAATTGGGGAGATTGCTTAAAGATTTTGAACCCCTATACGTGAGTTTTTTCCCACGTGTTTTAGCAGCGTCAGTTGCACACAACAGTGTGCTAGTTTAAAACTTAACGTGACTTTCATATATGAAAGGCAAGTTCAAATGCCAGTTCTGTGGGCCTGGACAGATGATTCCCTGTCCCTTTTTCTACTTCCCAAGGGCTTTTGGTAGGTATTCCTGTTTGGACCCAGAAGACTTTTGCAACTGTAATTGGATGCTTGCATCCAGTCTAAGCTATCCTTATAGAATTGAAGTACCATTAATGGTCAGAATAATCACAAAATTCCCTTTCTCCTTGGGAATTCATCAGTGTAGTGATATAGTTACATTACAGTGGGCTTGGACCACTAACCTCACCATTATGCTCCCAGAGGGGCTCCCCTTTCTCAGGTACAGAAGTCCCTACAGATTGAAAGACAGTCTGGTATACAGTTTGAACTTCCTCCTCAAGTCTGGTCTCAGGACTGGTAGATACAGAATACACGGGCATCCGTCCTCTATGTGTTTGATATGTAGAGACCTATGCTCAAGCAGATACATATGTAAGATTGAAAGTTGGCTTTACAGGCTATTTATTTTATTTAATGTGTATTTATTGTAGAGAGAGAGCATGAGCAGGGGAGGGACAGAGAGAGAGGGAGACAGAGAATCCCAAGCAGGCTCCGCACTGTCAGTACAGAGCCTGACACAGGTCTCAAGCTCACGAACTGTGAGATCATGACCTGAGCCCAAATCAGGAGTCGGATGCTTAAGCAACGAGCCACCCAGGTGCCCCTGTATCGGGGGTTTTAAAGGTGTGTTGGTGAAGGAGGAAGAGTAGATAGATTTTGGAAGCCTCCACTTTTATTTTGGGCAGAGCTGCCCCACTGTCTTTTACATAGGGTTCAGTGGCCCCAAACTGTGAAAACCAGTGAACCAAATAGCGTGCGTTTATCCTCACTGGTCTCGATGGAGTGCATGTGGGCACTAGGATGTACATCTTTGAGCAGGGCCTACACACGTGCCGTGTCTCCCGGATAAGGTTAGGAAGAGAAATAGCAGGAGTTGCATATCAGGATAATCATGCTCAGTCTGACTCTCTGCCCAGCTGTCTCCTCCTCTGAGAGACCTAATGGGAAATTAGTCATGTAGAATCACAGAGCTTGGAGCTCAAGGAGAGTACATAGAGTGATTCTCTAAATTGGGTCTAGTGCCTCAGAGACCTGCCACCAATTTGTTGGCCTGCCGTTCCCTTGGCCTCTGTGATGTCCAAAGATAGCAGGCATGGGATTTCCCCAAAGTTAGAAAGCTCCTATGACTCATCTTTGGAAGGTCTGGCAGCAGCTCTTGGCTCGGTGGACAGCAGGCAGCTGTAGGGCCCAGAGCCTCCAAGGGGTGTGGCGGCAGTGTGTCTCAGAAAGGAGCCACGAAACAGGGTCACATGGATTAGGAAAAACCAAGTAACAGTTCTCCAAAAAGTGGCATTGATAATAAGAAAAATGTTTTGCACGCTTTTTTGGAAAAGTGGATATAAAAACACGGAGTAAAATTAATGGATGATAGACTTCTAGCACACTCAAAAACTATATTTGGTATTATTTATAAATATTATTTATTGCCAAGAAACTGTTCTTCATGACATATTTATGCATGGCTGTTTTTCACTATGGAGAAAAATGTGGCATGATTAAACTACTGTTTATCTGTATAAAACAGGAAATGTATCTGTATAAAACAGGAAACTTATCTACATAAAATAGAATAAATAAATCATATTTTAGAAGATTGCAGATGGGCTATACATCAAACAAATCTAACAAAATCACAAGCAGAATGAATGGCAGTGTAGAAGATGAATAAAGAACCTTCCGTGATTAGAGCCTCGAAAAAATCAGTCTTTAGGAAGAGACACCATAGGTCTAGAAAACCCCCTTGAAAATTCTAAAGCCTGAACATGTTCCCTGAACATCTTCCCCTGAACATGTTCCCCTGATCATCTTCCTCTGGCTTCAAATGTCTTTTAATATTAAAGAGGCTTCATAAGAGGTGAGGTCATCAAGATTTCAGTTATTTATTGTGTAATTTTTAGTTTTTATTTAATTATTGAGTAAGAGTGGAATACTTAACAGATGTATGAGTTTTAATGAAGTAAATCAGAGAATATATGTAGTGTAATTACTACTGAGGACTTTAAATGTGTATATAGTCCAGAAATAATTTCTTTTCCTTCTAAGGGGAGAATTCAGGTAAACAGCTTGTTCATATTATTTATAATAATTGCTAAAGTTTACTATTTTATAAGTTCTTACTCTATGCTAGGAGCTCCACTGAGCACTTTATATACACGGTCTCCTTTAGCTTAGATAAAAAATATATGAGGCAAGTTCAAATGATGGCAACATTCTGGGCCTCTCTAAAGATCATTTTCCCCTTCTGACAATCCAGAGCAAGTACCTACTCACCCCCTGGTCGTGAGTATTAAATGTGATAATTCACCGCAGTCCCTTAGCTTGGCCTACCTCATAGTAAGTATTCCCAAAAAAGTAGCCTTTATTACTACAGAAATATTATTAAACATAAAAAGCTATTCTTTATCTTAATTTTTTTAAGTAGGCTCCATGTCTAACATGGGGCTTGAGCTCATGACCCTGAGATGGAGTTGAATGCTCTATTGACTGAGCCAGCCTGGCACCCCAAAGCTATTCTTTATCTTAACAGAACAATCTGAATATAGGAAATGATGTTTTTTAATTCAAGAGTAACATTTGAGGAACTGAAATACAGTTGACCCTTGAACAATGCAGGGGTTAGGGTGCTGACCCTTGAGCAGTTGAAAATCTGTTTATATCTTCTGGCTCCCAAAAGACATAACTAGTAATAGCTTACTGTTGACCAGAAGTCTTACCAATGATAACATAAATAAGTCTGTTACACATATTTTATATGTTATATGCATTATATACTGTATTCTTACCATAAAGTGAGCTACAGAAAAGAAAATGTTATTGAAAAAATCATAAGAGAAGATACATTTACAGTACTCACTATATAAAAAAAAAATCCACATATAAGTGGACCTGTGTAGCTCAAACTCATGTTGCTCAAGAGTCAACTGTAAATTTTATTTATTTCTATCTATTCTACTTAGTTACACTGAAAGTCTGAATTGGACATTGGCTACTTAAAAATATTAATTTAAAAATTTTTAGAGGGAAATTTTGATGAGATGTTGAAAAGGAAAAAAGCTAAGTAAATCTCTAACAACATGAGGTAGGGAATTTTGTGAGAAATTTAAAATATAATTCCCTAGAATATTTAATTATGGAGTGATCAAAAGAGAAATTACTATGATTTCAGATTTCTTTTTGAAAATACAACCAGTATTTATTTTAGTAAAAGTAATGTTTCAGCATGCTCTAAAAAGATCAGGAATACTGCAAATTAAAATTATGGTATTTCAAATTATATGTAAATAACTCACAAACAATTACAGATATTTTGTAACATCTCTATTTGGAAAGAACGTTGCTCTGTGCTTCAACCTTGTCCTCTGTTCAAATGGGCAGTGAAGTACATAGGGTTGTAATGATTAAATAAGACCATGTACTTGAAAAAGATCTGTCGATTTTAAAACACTACAAATACAAAATATTATTCCTACCCACGTAGAGTTTTCTGGAAATACTCCTTCCATATTGGCAGGGGAGGAGACTGGCAAGTCACTGGGAAATTTGAGGCAGGTGTGGCATTTTTATCTTTTTTGGTCAGATCCTACAATTACAAATTGCCCTGCTATCCCTTGGATTTGATTACATTGTAGGTAAAATTCTGTGTCAGATGTATGTTATGTTTTTAGATATGTCCTCCGTTATGCAGAAAGTCTTTAAAGTCAATATTATTATTCCCCAAAGCCAGGATTATGACAGAAATCAACAAGTCTCAAATTGTTCATCTGTTTCTCTTTCGAAAGACTATTTTATTAAAGATACACATATCCTTTTTCACCAAAATTAGACTTCCCGTTACCATATCAAGCAGAATTCTTCATTAAAAATATGAATGTAGAAGAAATGTTGGCCAGCGAGGTTCTTGGAGACTTTCTTGGGGCGGTGAAAAATGTGTGGCAGCCAGAGCGTCTGAACGCCATAAACATCACGTCAGCCCTAGACCGGGGCGGCAGGGTCCCACTGCCCATTAATGACATGAAGGAGGGGTAAGCAGACCTTTATCTCGTTGCCTTAAATATGCATTGTTAAATATGGTGATCTTATCAAACTTATTGTAGATAAAGGATGGCCTATTGCATTCTTTTTAATAAGTAGGTATTATACAGATATGAAAACACTAGCAATTTTCTATATTGACAAAGAGGTTACATTAATGGTTCTTTATATCTGATGTTCCAGGTCCTGTGAATTCTAATTGTAGATCAGGATCAGCATCATAAATTATAGCACTAAGTCTTTTGTACCTTCCATAGAGGAGCTGAGTATTTAGGGTCCTGAATTTCAAAGGAAATTGATGCCCCAGTTATCAGCTGCAGGACACTCAGACTGCTGTAACTTTATTCTAGGAAACTATTTCTTCGCTTTAACATTCTTTCCACCATGTGTCGGTGATGGATAGCTGGAATGGATTTGAAACCTATTCCTAAAGCCTGGCCTTGTCACTCATAAGCTGGGTGACATTGGGCAAAATGCAGCACTCCTCTGTGCCTCGGTTTCCCCATTTGCTCCAATGGGCATTGTACTCTTTCTTCCTTCAGAGTTGTTATAGTGTCTAAATGAGAGTGCATTTGAGAGGGATTCGTCTATTGTCATGCCTTGCAAATGATGACTTATACCTGTATAGAGTTTAAGAAACACTTTTTATGCCTGGATAAATTGAAAGGATTGAATGTCAACATCAAATCAAATTTGGTCTTTAATTTTTAACCTGTAGGTTGAAGCAGATCTACCTTTTTTTTTTAAACCATTCTATAAATATACGAGATATGGAATAAATCACAGTTTATATAGCATATGCCTTTCCAACTCCTCCTTTATCCATATTCATGGTAACATTTTTATACAGATGATATCTGGAATTAACTAAAATACCTGGATTAATAAGAATTAAATTTAAGGGCAGCTTTAACAGAGAACTTTGTTGGAAATAAGGGAAGAGATCACAAATAGACACAGATGAAGTATGGGAGAGTAGGTAGAAGGGGGATAAGGGATAAGCAGTGAGCTGTGAAGTCCAACTTACAAATTTCAGAATTAAATTGTAGCTTGTATGTTACAGTAATGGATTTTGAAGTCAGTCAAGCACACATAGAAGTGCTTTGAGAAAAATAGCTGCTTTATCTCTTGTCTATCTATTGGTTGGCTTTCTATATGAAACCATAATTTTAGAGCTTAAATTTTTTTACTTCAGAGTTCCAGCATGATTCTGTTTCCCACTGAGTATTTAAAGTAGAACCATGGAAAATGATGAACAGAGAATCTCCCCTGAAAACATTCTCCAAAGCTGGAGTCTTTTCAACAGTTTCTTAAAGTGATGCGTTTGCAATGATTGTTAAAACAATGACCACAAGATGTTAGAGGAAGCAACCTGGAAAACAGGCATTGGTAGGGTTTTCCCTGGTTGTGCTTTCTTCTGGGCTCACTCTTCCATAATCGGTAGTGCAGGCCCCGCCCACAGAGGCTCTTTTAGAAACAATGACCCTAAACTGAACTGAACAACTATCTAAACCAAACGCTGACCAAAAAAAAAAAAAAAAAATGGTGCTTCTCAACCATGTCTAGCCTAAGAATTGCCAGTAGAGCTTTAATAAAAATATGGATAGGTTCCTGGCTCCTGCTTCCCCTTAGAGATTCTGAGTCTTGGAGTCTAGGGCTGGGCCTGAGCATGTGACTCTAAATTAAGAACA
This sequence comes from Panthera tigris, assembly GCF_018350195.1. NCBI lineage: Eukaryota > Metazoa > Chordata > Mammalia > Carnivora > Felidae > Panthera > Panthera tigris. The sequence goes on along the minus strand of NC_056661.1, from coordinate 97,059,709 downwards.
GAATTTTTGTCCTATAAGTACTTGTTAGAGAATTCAGTCATTAGCTGACTGACCCCCTAGCACCTGCTAGAGGGAGGCATGTGCTGTCAGATATTTGAGAGAGTCAGTCCCATGGCATTTATTTGGACCCTGTTGTCTCAGATCCCTTCCCAACTTGAAATGCTTTCCATGAGTTTTAATTTAATGTTAAGCCGTAACCTTTACAAAGTATTCATATGATAAGTCTTTTAAAATAGCATTTCTATAAATTGTATGCAATGCCAACTCTACTACTCCAGTGTCCCTATATGAACACCAGTGAAACAAGATCATACTTGAGTATCATTCCAGAAGAAAAAATTGTCCCTGGAATGATTTTGCGTATCTTCTTTAGTTGTTATATAATGCCTTGGTAACACAAATAATTTTTTACCCTGTTGCCTGAAACTTAGAAATAAATCCTGTGCTTGACTAACTCCTCTCTTGTGCTGTTCTTCCTTTTTGCTGATGTAAGAATCATAATTCTTAATTTACCTAATACTTTTTGCCTCCGTACTTTCTTTTGAAAGTAACCTGGGCTATAAATCCCTTTTAAAAGTGAAATTTTGAAAAGTTCAAGAAGTAAGGTCAGTATAGCAAAAGAATTCCATCCCTTTCTTTTTTTTTAAACTTATTTTCCGTTTATTTAGTTTTTGAGAGAAAGAGAGAGAAAGGGAGCATGAGTGGAGGAGGGGCAGAGAGCGAGGGAGACACAGAATCTAAAACAGGCTCCAGGCTCTGAGCTGTCAGCACAGAGACCGACGCGGGGCTCGAGGTCACAGACCGAGAGATCGTGACCTGGGCTGAAGTCAGATGCTTTACCAACTGAGACGCCTGGGCGTCCCAGTCCCTTTCTGTTTTAAGATTTTATTTAAAGATGTAGTCATATACTTCTGAAGTATTAATTGAGCACCTGATAAATGAGTTCTGCTTAATATTTAGTAGCAAAAGTCTCAGACTGTTAAACATACACACAAATGATATCTCCATGAAACTATTTCCTATTACTCATGGCAGCCGCAATCTGCTAATGGCAAGTTTTTCCATATTTGATAGATGGAGTCAGATAAACAGCAGATGAATAGAAGTTCTCCGCAGTAGACCCATCAGAGGAAACCCACTGCCCTTCTGCAGCCCCAAGTGCTGTTAAATGTCAATCACCAAGAACCCCCTCTGCAGCATCCTGGCTCCTCATCCTTCCTGATGTACATTTGTGCACCTCTCGAGGCTCACTGACAGCTTTCAAACTTCTCCTAACTCTAGCAGAAAACAATTACAAAGATTTACTTCAAAGTAAATAAGCTCCTGCGAAGGAAGGCTGAGCCTCCTGAAAAGATTTTCTTTCCCTTGCCAGACCCATAACCCCGGGCAACTGTGCTCGCTCTGGGTGTGGTCTTGCTGCTGCTTTTGCTCCTGATAGGGAGCCAGAGGCTAAGGACTCGTGGGTGCATTTAGCCTGGGATAAAGCTCGTGGAAAGAGGAGTGGGTTCATATTTCATTCTAGGCATGGCAGAGCTGCCAGCCCGGGGTGAGTGATGTGGTGTAAATGGCGGCTATGAAGGGAATGATGGGGTGTGAGGATTAAAGAATATACTCACTTTTCATAAGAGATTGTCAAACCCACCACTATTTCCTCTGGTTACCGAAGCATGTGGATCTAGCCTCAATCAGCAACAGAGAATCCTGGTTTATTCGTTAGACAATCTCACAAAATACTCCCTCTAATTAATTGTTTGCTTTCTGCCCTATGAAGGCCTCAGTGAGAAGTTACACTTGGGGAAGAGAATGTAAGTCAGTGGCTGCCAAATACTGCTCTGATGCAAGGTCATGATCCTGGGCCAGTCTGTAGTGCTCTGCTGACTTTGTCCCCGTGTTTTCTGATTTATGAGATTGTCCTTTATTCTTAAGTCACGTGCCTCCTACATTTTTGGTGCAAACATTCTTTTGTGGAATGATGCTGATAACCTGATGGGAAATTCTAAAATAGAGCCTTAGTAATGTAAAAATTGGAAGTCCATATAAATCTATTTTTGTAAGTATAAGTCGGTATAGCTATATGCCTAAAGTCTGTTCGGGGTGCCTGGGTGTCTCAGTTGGTTAAGCGTTTGACTTTGGCTCAGTCCGTGAGTTCGAGCCCCGCATCAGGCTCTGGAGTGCCTGGAGCATGCTTCGGATTCTGCGTCTCCTTCTCTCTCTCTGCCCCTCCTCACTCACACACTGTCTGTCTCTCTCTCAAAAATAAATAAACATTAAAGATTTTTTTAAGTCTACTCTACGTTCCACGTATAGATTCATTTTTTTTTTGTAGTTAAACACTTACTAAGTATTTGTATTCAGGAATACTATATTAATCTTTAATGTACAGTGATTTTAAAAAAATCTACGCTCACAATCTAGTAGGGACCAGGTGAGTAATCAGATAATTAGAAAACAGTGTCATACACACCACTGCTGAGATATTCACAGAGAGTGTATCTCCTTCACTTCAGCTCCATGCCTGGAAACGGTTCATAGAGGAGGGGGAAGCATGATCTCAGTTTAAAATACAAATTAACCTGCCCCCAAAAATAGCAAAGAGGGATTCTAGATAGAGGGGTCAGCTTGAGCAAAAGCCTTTAGGTAGGAGAAACCCTGATGGATTTGGCAACCTATTTCAAATGGATTTGGGGGACAGGGATCCAGAAGTGGTAGTTTCCAAGGAGGCAAAACCCAGACTGGATAAAGCCGTGTATACCAAGAAAAATTGTTTCTGTTTTATCCTGAAGCATTAGGGACATTTGCAAAATATAACACATGGTGAAGAGTGGTAGAGTAGACTGAACCCAAATGCCTCCCTTCTGCACGCAGGAAAGTCTGCCCCCAACACACAGAACTAGAAGGGTCTGACCCTTCAGTGTGTGCCAGTTCCCTCTTCTGATAATTTATTCTTTCTCCAATGTAGAGGAGCAAGTGAACAGTAGAACAGAGTCTGGAAGTGCCCTTTATTGTATTTCTTATTCTGTATTACATCTTTTATTTAGTTTAACTTATCCTTTATTGTTCATCTTATTTTTTGATTGATTGGTTGCAGATATGCACAGAACAAAGACATGGTGTGGGGGACAGAGGCAGGAATCATAGTGCATTTTCTTTTAAGAGCTCAAGTTCCCAGGCAACATGTAACATGTGGACACATTCTTCCCCAAACTCTCTTTTATTTCCTATATACACAAAATAAAGAATAAGGCACATTCATTTCTTGGACAAATAAGTAAAGTATGCATTCACTGGATCCATTTAGCTAACAGAAATCTGGCTGAAAAAGGCAGAGTTTGGGCTTAATTTTTTTTTTTTTTTTTACCTGTTACTTGGTTTAAAACATTGTATGTGTAAAGGCACAGTGAATATGTTCTACCTCAAGGGAAATTGAGTTGTTCAAACTGGAAGAAAAGATTCCTTTAGAAGGAACAAATTCCTTCCGTGTAAATCAATTCTCAAGATTCTGAGGTTTTGGTAACCTTGCTTGAGAGCCTTATACTTGACAGTATGTTACCATCTCAGCTGTTTACACATTTTAAAGCTTGAAAACACGTGTGACTGAGGTCATAAAGGTGTAATGATCTTTTTTGTTTCACTTCGTAAAAATTTTGTTTCTGCATATCAAAAAGTGAGCCGAAAGGAAAACAGATTATGAAAAATGTAATTTTAGCATGTATAGCATAGTTATTATTCATGGCCTTATACTAAATTTTTTTTTGTAAAAAGCCAACATGTTGAAGCTTACAGGCTCTGCAAAGGAAACAATGAATACACATTTTCTGGACCTGCAAGGCAAATCTAATATCTCCTTCTCTCAAGCATGACATTTGTAGTCTGTTTGCATTTTATTTATTAACTTATTTATTTTTCCACTATTGATATTTAATCGACATGTAACACTGTACAGGCTTAAGGTGTACAGCATTATGATTTGATGTATGTATATATTGCAAAACGATTACCATAATAAATTTAGTTAACATCCGTCACCTCGCTTAGTAACAAGTTTTTTTTCTTGTGATGAGAAAGAACTCATAAGATCTACTCTCTTAGCAACTTTCAAATAAGCAGTTGCCTGTGTTTTAAAACTGGTATAATGCTGTTTATTCATTCATTTGTTCTGCAAAGAGGCTCCCTGAGGACAGTGAGAAAGACTGGGTTCAAGGAGAATCGTTAAGGGGCTGTTGCTCCACGGTCTGTGGAAAGTGATGGTGATCAGAAGTAGGGTTGTAACAGTGAGATGGAACAAAGTGGACAGGTGTATGGGAGAGTTCTTTCAGGGTAAATGTCAGAGACTGATGATGGATTGAATATGTGGAAAGAAGGACAGGAGTCAAAGATGATGGTGCTTGAGCATCTGGCCATGCCAATCATCGAGAGAGAAGAAGATGGAAAAGGAGGAACAGGTGGAGGTGGGGTGGGGTGACGATGAGCTCAGTTCGGAACATATTAAGTCTGTGAAGCTTATGGATCATCCAAGTAGAGATGAAAGTAATTTGGCAGTATGTGTCAACTGTCATAAAAATGTTTCTACTTCTAGGCATCTCTTTTAAGATAGTAACATTAAAGAATATGCACAGAGATAGTCTTTGCAATATTATTTATAAAATCAAAACTTTGGAAGCAACTTACATGTCCGACTCTGAAATAATTGTTGAATAAATCATGTGCACTTAAAAAAGTATATTGCCATAAATCTATAATTATAAAGCCTGTACAATGGAAAATGCTTATGATGCATTAAGGAAAAAAAGCAGGGTGCAAAATTATATTTTAGAGATGATTGCAGTTAGGTTAAAATGTATGCATTTGAAAAATACTCTGCAAGGTACATTGGAAAATGAAAATAGTTATCTTGGTAATATAAATTAATTCTGTTTTTTTATCCCAGTTTTTATGTAATGTTTTTATATTGCTTTTATAATTTGAGGGAAAAACATTTCAAAGCACCGAAAACTTATGCCCATTTATGTTATCTTGAATTAGTTTAAACTCTTACCAATTATAAATGCAAATCAATGTCATGTTAAAGCAAGTTAACAGTTATAAAAACACTCATTTTATTTCTGTATTTATAAGTACATTTCATAATTATTAAGGAGAAATAAGATCTTGGCTAAGCAGTTAGTAAGGGAATAGAAATTGGCTTTTTATAAGCTTAAAAGTAAGAACTTGTTTTAAATAGAATATATTTATAATTACTGATCATCTGAATACTCCACAGTGGTTTCTTCTACCTACTTTTTGTACAGAATTTTTGATTTTTATTTTCATCTTTAATTTTAGCCCATTATATACCATTTGTCTCCCAAAGGCACCATAGTTTTTAAAAAATGTTCCTTCAAATGAATCTTAAGTCCAAATATAAATTTGACACAAAGAGCAGCAACCAAATGAGTTTGTATAATCAAATTCTGGGGCACAGTTGTCAACTCAGGGTGTGAGTTCGTACTTCCATTGATACAGCTTTGAATTTTTGTGCTGCACTTTCATTTAATTTCATTCCTAAAAATAACAGCTTTTTTGAGACGTAATTCACACACTGGGCAACTCACCTATTTAAAACATACAACTCAGGGCCACTGGGTAGTTCAGTCGGTTAAACATCCACCTCTTGATTTTGGCTCAGGCCATGACTTCACGGTTCGCAAGTTTGAGCCCCACATCAGGCTCTGCTCTGACAGCACAGAGCCTGCTTCACATTCTCTTCCTCTGTCTCTCTCTCTCTCTGTCCTCCCTCACTTGTACTCTCTCTTTCTCAAAATACATAAACATTTAAAAATAAAACCTATAACTCAGTGGATTTTAGCTTATTCACAAAGTCGTATAATCATTACCACAATCAATTTTAGAACATTTTCATCATCCTAACACCTTCCTTCCAGACCCATTGGCAACCACTTACTACCACCACCAGCCCCAGCCCTGGGCAACCGCTATTTACTTGATATCTTTAGAACTTTTCCTATTGTGGACATTTTGTATGAATGGGATCATGTAATATGTGGTCTTTCGTGACTGGCTTCTTTCACTTATCCACAATATTGTTTTCAGGATTCATCCATATTGTAGCCTGTAACAGTACTTTGTTTCTTTTTATGGTTGAGCAATATTCTATTGTATGAATATTCCACCTTTTATCCATTCATCAATGAGCATTTGGATTGTTCCTCTTCACTACTGTGAATAATGTTGCTATGAACATTCGTGTGCAAATGTTTGTTACAAGAGATCTATTTTCGTTTCTCTTAGGGTATATACTTAGGAGTGGAATTTCTGGATCATATGGTAACTCTGTATTCAACCTTTTGAGGAACTTCAAGACTATTTTTCAGAGTGGCTGCACTATTTTACATTACCACCAGCAGAGTGGGAGAGTTCCAATTTCTCCACATCCTTACCAGCACTTATTATCTGTGTTTTTATTAGAGCCATCCTAATGGATGTGAAGCATTATCTTATTGTGCTTTTGATTTCTATTTTGCTGAGGACTAATGATGTTGGGCATCTTTTCATGTACTTATTGGACATTTGTATACTTCTTTGGAGAAATGTCTATTCAGATCCCTTGCCATTTTTGTTTTTATTTTAAAAAATATTTACTTATTTTGAGAGAGAGAGAGAGAGCATGAGTGGGGGAGAAGGGCAGGGAGAGAGAGAAGAGAGAGAATCCCTAGCAGGCTCTGCACTGTCAGCATGGAGCCTAACATGGGACTTGATCCCACGATTGTGACATCATGACCTAAGCCGAAATCAAGAGTCTGATTTTTTTTAAATTTTTAAAAATGTTTTATTTATCTTTAAGACAGATAGAGCATGAGTGGGGATGGGGCAGAGAGAGAGGGAGACACAGAATCCAAAGCAGACTTCAGGCTCCAAGCTGTCAGCACAGAGCCCGATGCAGGGCTCGAACTCACGAACCATGAGATCATGACCTGAGCCAAAGTCTGATGCTCAACTGACTGAGCCACCCAGGCGCCCCAAGAGTCCAATGTTTAACCAGCTGAGCCATTCAGGCATCCCAGATCCCTTGCCATTTTTAAATTGGATTATATGTCTTTTTGTTATTGAGTTGTAAGTGTCCTTTATATATTGTAGATACAATTCCCTCATTAGATATATGATTTACAAATATGTTCTCTCTTTTCATGGGTTGCCTTTTCACTTTCTTGATGGTGACCTTTGAAGCACGCAGTTTTTAATTTTGATAAAGTCCAAATTATCTGATTTTTTTGTTATTACTTTTGGTGTCATATCTAAGAAACCACTGCCTAATCCAAGGTCATAAAAATGTATGACTTTTTCTCCTCAGAATTTAATAGTTTTAGCTCTAACATTTAAGTCTCTGATCTGTTTTGAGTTTATTTTTTATATCATATGAGGAAAGGGTCCAACTTTATTCTTTTGTATGTGGATACCCTGTTGTGCCAGTACCATTTGCTATGAAGACTATTCTTTCCTCCATTGAATTATCTTGGCACGTGTGACAAAAATCAGTTTACTAAATGTAAGAGTTTATTCTGGAACTCTGAATTTTATTCCATTAATCTACATGTCTGTCCTTATGCTAGATTACTATTGCTGATTGTTTTGATTACTGTTGGTTTGTAGTAAATTTTAAAATTGGTAATTGTGAGTCTTCCAACTTTGTTATTTTCTTTTAAGAATTTTTTTTATTTATTTAGGCTCCTTGAATTTCCAGTATAAATTTTAGGGTTAGCTTGTCAATTTCTGCAAAGAGCTGGAATTTTGATGGGTTTATTTCATTTTATAAGTAGCTACAGCATTATCATTAGAAAAGGAAGTATTTATTTAGAGTAATTTCCTGGTTTTCTCTCTTCTTTTGAAAGACCTATGAGATGCCCTTTTCTCAAGCAGCTTCAAGATTATTTAAATGCTCTTAACACTATCCTCTCTCTCTCTGTGTGTGTGTGTGTGTGTGTGTGTGTGTGAAACTCTTGTTGACCAATTAAGTAGAGTTTTTCCCCCTAATTGCTAAGATACGCACCAAGAAAATAAAGTTTGCTTGCTGAATTTGTGCTTATCAAATGATAGCTTTCTCTTAGATTGACTTCTTGGATAAAAGAGTATAATAAGAAACTTAACAGTAGGGGTCTATGCAGTAGGAAAGCTGACAGAACTCTTGGGTAGAATAGCTACATGTCCACACCTCCAGAGATGTAATGTCAGAGTCTTATTAAAATGAAATCGAGTGAGATTTATTACTAACAATTATTTATTATTTTAGCAATAGTGTTATTTCTAAATAATTTAAGAATAATTTTTAAATGTAAATAATCTATCAAACAGTAATCATAAGGTGACAGACACATGCTTACTTGGAATTAAATAGGATGAAAAAAAATTTTTCTTTTTAGAAATTAACACAGAATCAAGAGAGTATCTGGAACACCAAGGCACTCAGTAAATATTGGTTGAATAAAGGAAAGAATGGAAGGCAGCCCCTACATGAATCACTGTTTTTAAAGCCCAGGCCCCTACCTTAGGGATGATTCTAGATAATCCCTCAATTCAAAAGGATAAATCCTGCTTTCAGTGTAGATTGTTTTTCAGTGTTTCCAATTTTCTCAAAGGATAACCTGAGAGTTTCACATTTTTGCAGCGTTTATGTCATGGTTGGTGCCGATGTACCATTTTCTTCTTGTTTACGAGAAGTTGAAAATCCACAGAATCAATTGAGATGCAGTCAAGAAATGGAGCCTGTGATAACATGTGATAAAAAGTTTCGTACCCAATTTTACATTGACTGGTGCAAAATTTCATTGGTGAGTTTTTATTTTATTTCATTTTTGCAAATGTAATTATAAGTGATGTGCCTGGAGATAACATTTGACTGAAACCTGAATGGCTTTTGGGAACAAATCCTAGGTTTACTTTGTTAACACAATTGACTTCCCTCCACTTTAAGGATTTGGCAAGCTCGTTGACAGTGTATCCATTTAGGGAAGAGTATCTCCACTTTTGTCCTCAGTCTGCCGTTGATTAGTTGGGGCTACATTAGTTTGGCAGGTGGTCCCAATGATCCCCCTGGACATCCAGGTGGCTGCTAAGTCAGAATAAATATGGAGTCTGTGTGACATATGAAGAAAGTCTCAAATACGCTGCCACTACCCACTTTGGAAGGAGAGACTATAGCACAATAATAAATCTGAAAATAAACCAATATTGTGCTATGGGTCAGTGTCCTAGAAATTCAAATTGTAGGGAGAGTCCAAGGAATAAGAAATAATTCCAAGTGTGCAAAATTAGAATCTTACCCACAGCCCCACAAATATTAAATATCTCTTTTTAAATTACCTTTTAATTCGCATTCTAAAAGACTAAAGAAAATGTAGGTAAGGTTTCCTCTACACTTGATATGTATAATATTTTATATAAAACTTGTATTTCTTTATCTTGCTTTCTGGAAGATAGGTAAGTTGTTTTACTTCTTTAGTGACCTTTAGATTTAACTTCTGTCAACTCTTGATGATTGGTGGTGAGTGAAGTCGATCTAAGTTTAAAGTTGACATTTGAACAAAGTTATTGACACATAAACACAACTGTCACTTCATGTCTTAGAGAACCGACTGCAGGCAACTTGCCCGGATCCAGTAAGGGAGAACATAGCATTCACATTGTAGCACTTAGCACCTGTGGCCCTTGGCCCTAGACTCCTCTTTGTATGTGGCTGTGTCTGAGGAAAATAAGTTTCTTTCTTTATCTTTTTAAGTCAAGTAAAATTATGAAGATGCTGTGGTTTACGTGTATTATAGGTAAATGTTGAATTTGCAGAGCGAGGGTGCCAGAGACGAAGAGGCTGCAATCATAACTTGAGGGGGTACCTGTAATCAAAGTCCGTGGATGGCAGGCCCCAGCAGTGCCATTTTACTTGTGGTCCTGCTGTAAATGGTTTCTGCTTAGGAATATTATCTAATTTCTAAAGGTTTAAAGACGACTTAGGCTTTGAAGATTTTAGTTTCTGTGGTAAGACTTTATACATGGCAATATTGGGATTTTCATTTTTTATTCTACATGCATTTATTTATATGTCACATCTCATCCCAGAAGATTTCAGGAGGCTTAAATGAAATAATGAAACAATAAATATAATAAATAAGATATCAAAGAAATGGAAGATCAGGACCTGAACTTTATTAAAAAAAATAAGCTTAAGGTCAAGTTTGACAACAAGTTTCCTACATTGGAGATTGAAAGAGGAAATTCATCAGTTACTTAGTTCACTCCTTCTTAAAGGAGGCAGACCATCAATTCTTTGGCAAAAAAAAAAAAAAGTTTTTCTAGCACTGTGTTCTTCACAAAGTTGTTCAAGTGTTTTGTTTTGTTTTGTTTTGTTTTGTTTTGTTTTGAGAGGATGCTGAGAAAAGCCACAAATCATTCTCCCCAGCATTTTTGGGGGAGGGGGAAGGGCGAGGGGAGCAAATGTAATGACCAAGTTCACATGACTATTTTTAGAGTCCTGTAACAATTAAATGCAACTCCGTGAAAGCGGTTCAGTTAATGTGGAGGTAAATTAATATAGTGCAAATGTGCATTTTTTGATTCTGGGATAGAATGTAGTAAAACTGTAGCATTAAATGAGTGACATGTGCCTTTGGCTATCTTTCCTAAAAGTTACTTCTGTCTGCTAGATGGCAGAAAGAAAGATCAAGATTGTAGTCACTTAGAAATTGTCTCTCGTTTTGTCTTTTCTCTTTCATTAACCTTAGAAACCACACACACACCCCTGTTATCAGCTAGTTCATGGTTTGTTGGCATCTGCACTAGAGGTTTGTCACTAGGAGACAAGAAATGTACACAGTAGTAGGAACATACTTTGTTTTGCGGGAGGGAAACTAGGAAAGAACATCTGCATACACACATAGCGTTATTACTTATGGATTCCCGAACATATGTCTATATGTTGTGGAAAGGACATAAAAACTAGGCCAACATAAACCCTTTGTTCCTTTTTTTTAAATGATGATTTTTGAGAGAGACCGCGTGAGTCGGGGAGGGGCAGAGAGAGAGGGAGACACAGAATCTGAGGCAGGCTCCAGGCTGAGCTGTCAGCTCGGAGCCTGACGTGGGGCTTGAATTCGCTAACTGTGACCTCATGACCTGAGCTAAAGTCAAAGGCTTAACCGACTGAGCCACCCAGGCGCCCCAACCCTTAATTATTTTTGCTCATTACTTCTTCCTAGCTGCCATAAACAACTGCAAGTTCAAGATGATAAAGGAATTGGAAGAAATTGCTTTTGAGAAATGTGTCAAAGAATGTTTTGATATGTCTAGATCTTCAACTCTTGTCATGTTTGTAGCTATTAATTTGATGTGTAATTGTCTTCTTTTATATCAGGTTGATAAAACAAAGCAAGTGTCCACCTATCAGGAGGTGATTCGAGGAGAGGGGATTTTACCTGATGGTGGAGAGTACAAACCCCCTTCTGATTCTTTGAAAAGCAGAGACTATTACACGGATTTCCTAATTACACTGGCTGTGCCCTCGGCAGTAGCACTGGTCCTTTTTCTAATACTTGCTTATATCATGTGCTGCCGACGGGAAGGAGTGTGAGTACTTTAAAGCACTAATAAAAAATTATAGAGCCTACTAGGTTAACAACACATAAGATTCCATTAAAAGCCAAGTTTCATTTGGTTCATAAAACACTTTATAAATTAATTGAAATTGTGTTCAAGTCAAACTACAGTACTTTATTCCTTTAAAATGAATTAAAATAGTTTGAGTCTAGTCAATCAAATTAGGGGACATAATTACTTTATTCAACAATTATTAAGGCTAGATGTAAATTCATGCTGGCAAAACAGTCCCAAGAATAATTGAGGCTACTTCTTTTGGTTATATAAGCCATTTTGTGCAGAGACTGTGGGATCTACTGATATGGTGATTGCACTTTAAATAAATAGTCTTAGTTTGATCGGAAGTGATGGTCAGAATTCTTCTTGAAATTGTTCTGCTGTCAAATGGGTGGCACCATCTAAATGTTTAAGAAAATATGTATCTATACATATAAACCTAGGAGTAAATTAATGAAAATAAGAGTATAATTTGAGTAATGAGTGTTCACTTCATGAACAGTTAGCACTTTCAGGACATCTATGTCAATTAAAAGAATCTCCTGAGATTATCTAGACGTCAGGGTAACAAAGCAAAGGATAAAAAATTAATGAAGCAGCAAGTAACAAATTCTTCCATTTTTTACATGTAGCCTGATTTCATTATGTCATAGAATTTATTTCCAAGAGCTTGATTCTTAATCTCCATTTTTTTTTCATCTTTCTGTGTGTTTCTCATCAGTATTCCATCTCTGTGTGTGTACTCATCTAAGTAATGTCATCAACCTGGTGGCAAATGCTTCCTGGTTGCATTTAATAGTAACAATGTCAGCATTTCCACATCATGCAAGATCCCATGAACATATAGTCTTAATGTTCCAAATATCAATGCTATTATTTAATTCATAAATTTTGTTTTGTTTCTAGGGAAAAGAGAAACATGCAAACACCAGAGTAAGTGTCTTCTTTCCTGTTATTTTCTTTATCATTTCTTTCACTTCTCAGTTGCTCATCATGCTCCATACATGTGTGTCATGCTTTTATTTTTTCATTTGTCATCGTTCACAGTTTATTTCATGAATGTGAAAGCTGCTTTCTAAATAGAGATATTTAGGAGGGGTAGAAACTAAAAAATAAAAAGGGTTTGAAAACTAAGATGACATAAGTAAAAATTAAACCTAAAATTTCAGATTCAGAATATTAACTTGCCATTTATATTATGTGATTTCCCAACCTGCATTTCTATAAACCAGATAACAGATGAAAAGGCCCTTCATACACGTTTTCCTGAATCTACAGTAATAACCTACCATAAAATGAAACTTCTGTGAGTATTTATAAATGCCCCATCAGAAGCAACAATATAAAAGCTATGGTAGTCTAATCTTAATCGTAGAAATTAAATAGAGCACTAGCTTGTTACTTAGGGCTGTGATATTAACAAAATGCTTTATAGCTTAGTTTAATGAAAGACACATTTATTTAAAAATTGATTTGCAACTTTCTGCGTTGCTGTGTTAAAAGTATGTGAAATGTACTTCTTTCAGAGATAACTTGTAGAATGCCCAAAAGTGCAGTAATGCCTTGTTTTAAAAAGAAGAAAAAAATTCATAACGTTTTTCAAATTTGAAGACCCATTGGGCTAATATGTGATTTTAAACAGATGTTGTTTTATTTCTTTTTGATCTAGCATCCAGCTGGTCCATCATAGTGCTATTCAGAAATCTACCAAAGAACTTCGTGACATGTCCAAGAATAGAGAGATAGCATGGCCCCTGTCAACACTCCCTGTGTTCCACCCTGTGACTGGGGAAATCATACCCCCTCTGCACACGGACAGTTATGAGAGCACCAATATGCCCCTGATGCAAACACAGCAGTAAGTATCCGCTTGGTAGTATAATTATTAGTATGCATGAATATATCTACTTAATTTCTATAAAGACCAGAACTTTTTGCTTTGCATTTGTTTGTTTGTTTGTTTGTAACTCTAAGAGAAAATACCAATAGGACATTGATGATATAGATCCTGACCCCACTGTGCTGACCCAAATATAAAGAATTACTTTCAGGAAATGCACTTTTCTTCTTCACTAATTGAAAGAAGATGACATCCACCTTAATAGTTAAGAAACTGACACTGCTAACATACCAATCATGTTTGCTCAAAGATGAGTTAATTGTGAAAAGAGAAGCATATCCTAAAACATAACAAATTATTTTTTAGAGCTATTATTAGAATTATTGGGTTCTGTTAACCTATTTTTTTAAGTTTATTTATTTATTTTTGGAGAGAGAGAGAGTGCAAGCAGGGGAGGGGCAAGAGAGAGGGAGAGAGAGAATCTCAAGCAAGTTCCCTGCTGTCAGTGCCAACGTGGGGCTCAAACTCACAAACGTGAGATAGTGATCTGAGCCGAAATCAAGACTCGGATGCTTAACTGAGCCACACAGTCACTCCTGTTAACCCGTTTTTTAATGTTATTACCAGAGATCTATTTAATCTAATTTTTTGTGCCTCAGGGTAAAAGGTTTTTACGTTATTTCTTATGATATGCTTGTATATAAAAATGAGTAGTTCCAATTTTGACTATAAGCATAATTTATTAGTGCCAACCTTTGTAGTACTGGAAGGACTATGATTAGAAAGCCTGGAAGAAAACTTTGTAAAGGGTACCTTTGGGGACAAGGGGTTAATTAAGGAAATTTCCTAGTTGCTCTTTGAGAACCCACCTTATATGCCTAGAAGATCAATTTTGATATAAGGGGATTGTAGGTAAAATTGTAATTTATTTTTAACAACATTGGGTTCCCCTGTAAATTCAGTTTCCCAAGGAAGTCACAAGTTTGCTTTTGAGATCCTCCACTTTTTCACTTTACTTTTGTGAATATAATATGATGGATATAGAGAAAAATCTACCTCCCTCTCCCCACATAAACCTTAGTGTATGATCAACAGGTAATACTAATTAAAGATTTCTCTGGGAACCATACTGGGTACAGTTTCCCATTGCAAGTGCTTTTTTTGTAATCATGTAAAATGTATGTGGTAATTTGAAAATTAAGTGGTAATTAATAAGAGTAACTTAGATAGTTAGATTTGATGAATTTGTCCACAATACTTCAGAAATCTAAAAGTATTGTATTTTCCTGAACTGCTCTAACATTATCTACTTAGTGGTGAATAGGCTAAGGTATGTGTTTATGTGTGCACGTCTGTGTGTACAGTAATTGATTCAAGTCTGATAGACAATGGAGAAACTTGCATACATTTAAAATTTTTGAGTTTTGGAAATATTAATATTCTGCCAGGGATGTGAATATTAAGGTCTCACAAAATTTAGTTGTACTGAATGGAAGGGATAGATTTCTACGCTCTCTGATGGTTGGTTCATGGGTCATCCTAAAACCCACTTTACCAGAATTAGATACTGATGGGAAAAATGAGTATAATTTCAAAAGTATTATAATAGCTCACAATTTAAGCAATCCTTCTTGCTTTTTTTAGATGAAGATTATGAACAGACTTATCATTCATTTCCAAATGGAAAGAATTTTTAAAAGTCTTTAAGGCTACCATTTTGTATTTTCTTTACCTAAGAGTGCCAGTGAAATCTGGGTATATATTCTTCAAATGTTAATATATAATCTCAAAAAAGTGAAATGGTCAAATATACTTGAGAAACAGTCCTTTTGTTTGTTTGTTTGTTTGTTTGTTTGTTTGTTTTAAAACTATAAGATTTTTCAGAGGCCTTGAGTATATTGATATGCTTTATGAATCCATGAAAAAAGGTCAGACATAACTCTTCAAAGACCACATGTTCCTAGTGATAAAAATAACAATGTATCACATTTTAAAAGAGAAATATTTGTTATAATGAGTAGGGGAACTTAAATATGTTTGCAAGTCAGCAAAACTATTGCTAGTGAAGTTTAAGGGAAAGAAAAAGTCTGTGTCATTTTTTAGAGACACTTTCTGACCATATATATTGAGACTAAGAATAGCTCCTTAAAAATTATTTTGATTTTCTGTGGTTAGGATTTTGCAATGTTGCTACTAATATACAAAAACAATAAAATTTTCTGTCTAGTTTACAACCAAATACATCTTCCCAGTCCTTCCATAACCCCATCGACTATCATTATGTTGATCTGATCTATTTGCAAATGCAATAGGTTATTTTCTTGAACTTGCGACAATTTGGCCATATACGTATTTTTAAGTCCAGAAAACTTTCACATTATTCAGATTTCTGCTAATGGAAAAACTCCATTAACTAGCACTTCTATATAAATAGGGTACATAGATAATTGATGATGTTCACAATGATTATTCTGAGGCACTGCGAGATCATCAAGTACGTCTGACTCATCAGAGGAAAATTAAATTACATTTGGTGTAGTTTCAGTGTTGAGTGTATATTATCTTTCTTTTATTCTTGGAAATGGATAATATGTGCACTGTCTCTATGGTAACTGCCTATAAGCCAGAATATGTGATTAACCTCATTTTCCAACCATGCCAGATAATAGGGAATTCATTGTATCAGGTTCGTCACAGCTGTCCTTTACGCAAATTCAGCTTTTACTCCTTACCTTAAAAAGCATGTTTTTCAAGTTTTATTTCAGCATCAAGTACATATATACATAAATAGTTTGGTCATTTGGATTGAACTGAATTCTCAACATTAAAATGAGATATTACATTAGATGAGGTATTACAGTACTTGATAACCAAGTCCAAAGCTTGGATAATGCTCCCTGGTATTTATTAATTAACCCTTCCTAAAAGGGCATGTGTTTCATCTTCACATATTCATACTAACTTTACTGATTTTATCATTCATAAATAATTTGGCTAGCGACAGGATTTCATGTTGATTCATCAGGCTTGACACCGGAAATATTCAGGCATAAGGAAATGGCTGAAAGTTTATGTTGGCTTCTGAGCAAGACTCGAGAACATGCCAAGCTTTTCTTCAGAGCTGCACGGAAATTTGCTTGGGTCTCTTAAACAAGTCAGTCCCGGATCTAGAGAACCTTATAACAGTGTGAGGTAAAGAGAACTCCTAACAGTTGTATGATGAGGGGCTGTCCCAGTAACATGTCAGTAACACAGTAATATTTTCTTCTTGGTACAGTGCTTTGCAGGACTCTAGACTGGCACCATTCATTAGTAAAAAAATGTTTAATCATTTGCAATTGATGAAATTGGAACATGGATAAGAGACAACACTGAATTAGGTCAAAACTGAAATTAGATTATTTACCTATCTTGATTTTAAGGCAAAGATAATGTAGTCATTGACCTCAGAGGGATCTCTGATCCAGATAACAGGCAAAGTGATTGAACAGGTAGTGGAAAGGAGACCTGGACAGGGACCAGAAGGTGGAGTACATGCTCAGGAAGGACGATTTCATTTTGCACAGCGTTCCTTCTACATTTCAGATTACAGAGACAATATAAACAGGCTGTTAAAATGATCACATGGTATAGAAATGCCAGGGCAATTTAGTTTTGTCTTTGCTAATATATTTATTAATTAATGTTTTATTTTGGAATGATTTTTGAGGTTCAGAAAAGGTGCAAAGACAATATAGTTTCCAGAGACCCCTCACCTAGTTTCTCCCATTGTATATTTGTCACAACTAAGAAACCAACATTGACTATTAAGCAGACTTCAGATTTTTTTTTTAATAATTTGAGATTTCACTAGTTCTTCCTTTAATGTCCTTCTGTTCCAGGATTCTGTTGAGGACACAATAATTGGCATGTCTCTTTAGTCTCCTCTGATCAGAGCAGTTTTTTAAACCTTCCTCTTTTCCCATGACCTTGACGGTCTTGAAGAGCACTAGCCACATATTCTGAAGAATGTTCCTCATCCCCTAATACAGTCAGGCTTTCTGCATCTGTATTTATCTTTGCAGTGGAGTGAATACATGTTACCATTAATAGTAAGAAAAACTTTTCTCTCTGCAGGCTGTCCCCTTACTTACTTATTACCATTCATTGCTGGAGATTGCATTATAAAGTAGTTCTTTATTTTTAATTTTAATTTTAATTTTTTTTTTATTAGAGAGAGAGAGCAGGGTGGAAAGGCAGAGGGAGAGAGAATCTTAAGCAAGCTCCATGGTCAGTGTGGAACCTGATGCAGGGCTTGATCCCATGGCCCTGTGATCATGACCTGATTTGAAATCAAGAGTCAGACACTCAACTGACTGAGCCACCTAGATGCCCCTATAAAGTAATTCTTAAAAGTAAATGTTGCTTTGCCCAAAGAATCATTGTGATTAAGGGGTATGTTTTTGACCAAAGACTTAATTTAAAATATATTACAGATTGATATACCTCAAAAACAAACCTTTGTAATGATTTAAATGAGGAAAATCAAATTCCAAGTCATAGAATTTTAGGTCCTAGAAGGGATGTTGAAAGATAGTCCAGCCTGGTTGTTTCCCAGCCATATTGCAGATCATATTAACCTGTGGAGCTTTTGCAATGCAGATCCCAGGGCCCTACTTCTGTGGATTTGGAATCTGGTGGAGCTGTAAGTTAGGTGGAGGAGGAAAAAGCATTGACAATTCCCAATTAAAATACTTAAAAGGGCTAGGCTTTAGAATTTGGGAACACCAGCTTGGGGTGGGGTTTGGGGGTGGAGGTGGGGAAGGGGCTATTATTCATAGTCCTTCTCCTAGAGTTTTAAAAGGGGAGGAGTTTCTCCTGATTCCCCACTAAGAGGTGATGTACAAAAGAAAAGTGTGAAAGGGGGCAGTTCAGGTGCCTGATATAGTGTTGGGACTGTTTCTGGGTTTCTGTTTATCAGCTGCTATCCTTTTCACACCTCCTTCTGCTGCCTGAGGAAATGGTGTAGAGAAGTGAGAAATGAGTACTGATTAGTACTGACTGGGACAGAGAAATGCTGAACCTTGAAAAACTAAAAACCACTGGGAAATTGTCATTTTGCAATTTTATAGGAGGCATTTGCTGGGGAATTTCAGACATTCAGTTTTCTAAAAAAGGATTAATTCTAAAATTTATAATGTAGTACATGTTTTTCTAGGGGAGTAGATCTGCCTCCTTATTAATCCTTTTCTCATCCCAACACAATATCAATGGACTTTTCCTGAGTGGGAGGCATCCTCATAGAAGATTTTATGTAATGAATAATAGGGAAAAGTATCCAGACATTTTCTAGAAAGGTTTTAATTGTCTATACGAAATTTTCCTTATTCATTATACTAAACACAATGCCTAATCCAGAGTAATCGGGTCTCCCTCAAAACAGGAGGTAGGTAGTGCTTAATCTTCTATAGATTAATGAATAGAAATCTAGAATTCAGTCTTCTAATGAGAGATATAGTAACTAATCATTTTAATTTTTATCTATTTTTCTGTTTGTCTTCCCTTTGGTAATAATGAGAAGTAGCTATGGTAAAATTTCATGAATAAAAAATTAGGTTTCAATGAAAGTTAGTATCAGTTGAAGAGAATGTATTAGGGTACCGAGATAATGGTTTCCTGTTGACAAGAAGTGTCAAGCAGCCAGGGATATTTCAGAGCCATTGACTTTTTTTTGTTTTAATTCAGCAATGGATGCAATATCTGTGATGAATTTTGGTTCTGTAGGTTTCTACTGCTTCAGTTTAAAGCTGTGGTAGGCTTGGTAGGCTTGCTTTTGGCTTTGTACAAGCAAGGGAAACTAACTAAAAGAAATAAGTGAATTTCTCCTTTCTCATTTATGTTCCATATATATTCTACATTGATTTATTTAAAATTAGGTTTTGAAATTAAAAATTATAGTGATGTTTCTCTGTGTCCTTCCTTTCTTCCTTAATCCATCCAAATGGCCTGGTTCCTTAGTAAAAGCAGGTGAGGGGTCCAAATCAGCATTTTTGTTAGAAAAAAATTATAGAAAATTCAAGGGTTGAGCAACATCAATTTTGCTGAAATAATTGGGAAATTCCAAAAATATATTACTATTATTAAATATGTTACTTACTGCTAAATAGCTCCATACTAATTCAAAAGAGAAGTATTTTGTATTCTACATAGCCAAACTAATGTCATTTATTTTCAATTCTGGCACAGGTTCTGTGGCTTAATGAAAATCACTTAACCTTTCTTTGCTTTTGAGTCTTCAAGCAAGTAGGAATATAATGGGTTGATAATCATCAACCTTACTCATATAATTACTCTACAGGATATCCAAGAATGTCAGATTACCTTAAAATGGTTGTACAAATAATAAATAATTGTGTACTCCCCTCAATCACTTATTTATTAATTTGCAAGTTATTACCTTTGCTTCCTTAAAGAATAAAGTTTGTGCAATGGCTAATTTACATAATTTTCTATTTAAATGCATGTAATTAATGGTAGCAACATTAGAAAATAATTAATGCTAATAATTTAGAGAAATACAGTGTTCTTAAATCTTTTTTCTACGTAATGCAGTTTACACATAATAATCTTTCAGTTGGTCCATTAATAATGTAATTATTCTAAATAGTTTTATGACTTTACAGAGGTCCTTCTTTGAAGGATGATTGGGCTTCTATTTGAAGTCAACCACACTTTCCTGTATAATTGCCTTTAGCAGTCTGCTTTCACCAAAGATGGAATGCTTCCGTTTTCTCGATGCCTGGTCTGCTTGACTTAGCTGAGTTACTCCAGCATTTCTCCTGTATACCTGAAGCAATGCTCTTAGGAGGGACCTCCTTTCAACTCTTCAATGTAATTCACACTTCAAGTATGCCCACCCTGGGTATGTTAACACCCTGACACTCACAGGCTCACATGCAATCACAGGTTTGGGCACCCACAAAAGCAGAGCCAGGTGTGCACACCCCTGGAGATTCTGGGCAGGTTGTATCTTCACTGATTTCTTGTTGAGCACCTTTTTGCTCATATAAGCACTTTTATGTAACTCATCTGTGTTTCAGTTGAAGTTGCAAGTGGTGCACGTCCGTTGTTCACACTTCACCAAGTGGGGCATGCGCCACAGGTAATGTTAAATCTCTAAACCAAAGTAGCACAACCGTTTTCTCATAGATCTACCTTCTGTGTGGCACTTTCTCAACCGTTTCTCCTCAAACCTAGCCAAGCCCACTAGTACTTAGAAAGTTTAGCAGTATAGACGAAGAGGAAAAGAATCAGAGGCTAGAGAAGAAACAACAGGGTGGAGATTGACTTTGATCAGTGGTTTTCAAACTGTGTTCCACAGAAGGGTAAATTGGAGCCAGGCCAGTAGGATGACTCCTACTGGCCAGTAGGAGCAAGGGGGTTCCAACTGCTTCAGCCAAATACTGATTTTGAATTGGGGGTATCCTTGATTTAGGGATTTTGAAAGGCTTTTCTTGTCCTCTGCAGTATTTTTGTTTTGTCAAAATGTATTGATTTAATCCATTAATAAGCTTGGTAGAGCTAGAGGTGGTGAGAAATGAAGAATGTGTGTGTGTGTGTGTGTGTGTGTGTGTGTGTGTGTGAGGTGTGTGAGGTGTGTGTGTAAGGTATGGTGTAATAGCTTCTATTGTAGAATAGGTAAGCCCAAATTAGTTGTTCCTGAGAAGTTAAAACAAAATTCCTATCCCCCTCCCAAATGCCCATGAAATTGCAGATGTTTGTTTTCCATCTTTAAATCTATAACTTATTTTTTCTGTGATTTATAGATTAATCATTTGATACTTTAGAGATGGAGACCACTATAAATATATCATGTGAAATACTGAAAGAATAAACAAACAAACAAAATATTCCCGGAGACCACACAAGGATAAGTAGGGCTGATAGGTAATAGCAAAAAAAAAAAAAAAAAAGAATATAATTATTGGGATGAATTATTAAGTAGCTTCCTCGAATTGAATTAGAATTGATTTTGTTAACAATATATTTAAAATGGAACTGAAAATTAAAAAAGAAATTACTTGAAGTCATTAACATTTCTGTAGATTAATTTAAGAGTTTAAACAGTATTTAACTAGCATATACAGCTTTCCACTTTAGATTGTTGTATGTGGAACATAATATTTGCCTGGCTGAAATGATTCAGATCAATGGTTTTCAAACTCTGTTTCTTGGAGGTTTCTTAGAAATGCCTTAGGGGCCAGCATGTGGGGCAAAGGAAACAAAGCAGGCGGGATTCCTGGCTCCCTTGTTTCAACCCAGGCAACCTCACATTTATCTCTTTTGTACGTCAAGAGTTCTGCTTAGGATTTCAATTAAAAGGAATTCTATTGCTGAAGAGAAACAAAAAAACTCTGAAAACCCCTGGCATGGATCAAGCCCTACTCCTAGCAAGGGGCTGACTCCTAGAATCTCTTCCACACAGAATCTAAATTGTACATTTTTGCAAACAAATTTGAATATCAATGTTTGAAACTAAGTATGTATGAACGTTAATGAACACATGTGTATGATGTGAATCTTTCTGGGTGTCTTCACTTTTGCCCATACCCATTAAAAAATTATGTATCTCATGTTTACTGTTGAGGATGCTAAACAAAATAAGGGATTCTTACTGTTAAGGCACTTTGGGGCAAATAAACGTTATGTGATGAGAAACAATGACAATGCAGCATGTGTGTAAATCCATGCTCAGTGGTAATGGGAAGGGAATGCTTAGAGAGTAAGGAGGCATAGAAGAAGTGGTACTTGAGATATTTTTTAATTAAAAAAATAATAAGTTAAAAAATTTTAATTAGCATTCCTTGTGGGATATTTTTAAATTATAAGAGTAATTCGTTTCCATCGTGACAAATTTTAAGTTGAGTTTGCAAGGACAAATGGGAGTTTGTTGGGTACAAGAGATGGGAATGGCCATGGTGTGATGGCGGTTCTATTTCAAGCAGTCAGGGGCTGCTCCATGTAGGGACAAGATATACTGATGGTCTTTTGGGCCACACTAAGGAACTTGAAACTTAATTTGCATGTAGGTGTAAGGAAATCATGAAATGTGTGTTGTTTGAATGACGTAACCAGATTTGTGTCTTAGAATGTGCACAGTGGATTATGAGGGAGCAAGAATAAGACTAAGGAGACAGTTCAGCTCAGTTGTAAAGATCAAGTGAGAAATGGTGATGGCTTCAACCAGGTTAGCAACACAGGTGGGGAAGAAGAGGACAGATTCAAAGGAGATTGAGGAGAATCATCAAGGGTTCCCAAGATTGGGATGTGGGGACTGAAGGAGAAGGAAGGGTTGATGATGACTTCTACATCTTAACTAGTGCAGTTGGGTGGATGGCCAGTGTCATTCCCTGGGACAGAGATACAAGAGCACAGATTTGGCACAGTGAATGAAGATGGATATGTATGTTGTTCTGTGTGAGTGTGTATGTATGTTCTAGACCTGGATCTGAAAGTGTACAGGTTACAAGCACAAGCCCCGAATCCCTGTGTTCACATCTTTATCCACCACTTCTTAGCTCTGTAGCCTTGGACTTCTAAAGCCTGTTTCCTCATCTCTAAGTTGGAGAAAATAATACCCACCTCCTAGGGTTGTTGTGAGGTAGAATGTAGCATTTAGTAGGAACTTTATGAATGTTACCAAATATTATTATTTATTTTCCTCAGACCTCAGGTTCCTCATCCATAAACTCACGAGGGTGTGCTGGGTTAGGTGATTTCTGGGGCCCTTTTTAACTATAAAGTTTTTCATTCTAGTATGTCTGCTGTCTGTTTACAAGTGTATAGACAAACACAGTTTTACTCAAAAATGTCAATCATTTCTAGGAACTTGCCACATCAGACTCAGATTCCCCAACAGCAGACTACAGGTAAGTACTAAAAGTAATAATGTCATGATGTTTATGTATGAGGCTAACAGATTAAAAGAGAATTATAGTACTATATAATTTATGAAGCTTTAGCTTCACCAAGTAAGGCAAAACAGTTGTGTCATTCCTTAATCAGAGTTTGAACCTCAGAATAATAGCTGAGATTATTGCATAGATTGGCATCAGAGTGATAAACACTGGGTAAATGATCTTAGAGCAAAAGCATCCATGGAGGTCCTGTCTAATTAAGGAAGACTGAATAAAATCCCCTTCCTTCAGTGAAGCTCCCTATTCTTCCCCTTGGTATGAAAGATTCTTAGCTTGGATGCATCCAGGATTTGTCTCAGTAAGTGAGCAGCTTGAAACTGACTCTTACAAAAGGAAACCATTGTGACTAATCATTGAGGCTTCAGGGGGATAAATGAGAAATGGTTGGCCTGGTTTTAATGCCACTTTAAAAAGCTGTTATAACATGACCAGTGACGACAAGATGGCAGACGATTCTCCCTTGACTATTCTATTTCCCTAAGACTTGCTTTCTTTAAGTTTATTTCTTTCAAGTGTCCCTAAAAAATTTCCACAGCCAATTATTTCATTCATCTCAGCACTGAGTAGATAACTTATTCATGATTGTCTTCTAATTAGTGGTTGATTCCTAGTTCTAATTGCCAGGCAACCAGTCATGCCTTTTGTAGCTCTTTTGGAGAAGCAAGAGAAGTTTTAAAAATGTAAGTTGGATGTGGAATTCTGAGTACGCATAG
The DNA here is from genome assembly GCF_018350195.1 of Panthera tigris. Classification (NCBI taxonomy): domain Eukaryota; kingdom Metazoa; phylum Chordata; class Mammalia; order Carnivora; family Felidae; genus Panthera; species Panthera tigris. Next base: position 97,035,566 of record NC_056661.1, on the reverse strand, counting down.
TGTTATTATGGTAGGGAAGCTATTAAGTAAGTCTCTTAAAAACTTTAGGCACGTATAGAAATTTATTGGATGTTTTTCTTCAAGAATTATTTTCTCTATTACTGCTTTCGGGAATTTAAGGAGATTTCCGTTTGACAACTTTTCAAAGATTTGAGGCAAGTATAATAAAGTTGTTCATCAGATTTTAATTACGAGATAATGTTTATCAGAATTTTATCCCACCATTTTGACCACTTGTTTTAATTAAATGCTAACATGTCTCAACAAAGATGTTCAATATATTGATGTGGTGGTGCTACTGTGTAAGCATTCAGGAGATTGATGAAGGAACAAACTTGGTTATAAATATGCGTTACTTAAAGAGCAAAGCAAAAAATGAATCCCTATTAACACTAATTGCATGGCCTTTTTTTTTTAAGAAAAAAACTTGTAAGGGACTGTTTCTACATTTTCCTCATTAAATTCTTAAAACTTCTAACTCCTCTAAGATGTCTTTCCTCTGATTCTTCATTATTTAATGCAGGGAGTGAGTAGAAGGGAGACCGTTTCTAGTAGAACAGTAAATAATTTACCTGTATATTTTAAAAACCCAGGTAAATTTTACTTATTCCTCCATTAGAGAAAATAAGGAAACCTAAGTAGATGATATTAGAGAGAGATATTTGATAGTTGTATAGATTTTTAGCAAGTAGTCTTGTTAGTATGCTATATTTTAGTAACAGGCAGTATTTCCAACTACAGGGACAATTTGTGTCTGAGCAAATGGGATAAAAGCCAAAGAATTTCCCTAGGGGAATTTTAGGCTGTTCAACCCAATTTTCTAGATTTTTTTCTAAAATAGATTTTGGGGAGCAGGCATTTTGCTTGAGTCAAGGAAGCTTTGATCTCTTTTTTAGTTAATACTCTAGCCTATTACCTTCTTGTTTTCTTATATTTTTCTGTAATTTGGAGCACATTATTGACTAAAGTGCACTATCTCCTCTTGGTTGTTTTCTTCTTGTCATTGCTGTTTTCAGTGAGTCCCCAATGTATCTAAGTGCTAAAGGGAGAGAGACCACCCTAGCATTTTTTATAATTATGATGGATGGTTGTGTTTCCGCCTCTGCTAAATGCATGATCAAATAGAGTTATGCCTCCCAGAGAGAGGAGCTAAATGGGCAGCTTACATTCCTTATTCCCATTCTGTTCATTTGAATGAAAAAATAGTTTGTTTCTCAATTTCTGAGTTATTCTGCTCTGTATGTACATCCATGGATTTAGTGCTATTTATGTATTTTCATGGGTTCAACAGCTTTTCTGTCACTCCTTCCTGCTTATCCTGGTACCACAAAGAGGCAGCCACATTTGTGATTATTATTATTGTGTAGTAATAATCTGCCATTTCCAAGTATCTCAAAGCATGAAGTGAGGTCATAGTTTTCTTTATGAATATAATTTAAGCACAGGGTTTGTTTGTCTCTTGGATACTGGGTAATTTTATCTGTAGCTTCTTACATGGAATTTGTTAGGGAAGAGTATATTTTGAAGTTTGTTTTATTTAGTTGTGTGTGTGCTTCTTTTTTTTTTTTTTTTTTTTTTTTTAAATGATCACCAAAAGTTTCAGAAATGAACTAGCTGCTGGTGGTGTAATCCTGGACTTAAGCACTAGCTGGGATAATAGAGCAGTTACAAGCTGACAATAGCATTGCCTTTTGGAGGAGGCCCAAGCCATTAGGTTTGATGCCCCTTTAGGTTTTCTCATTTTCTTTGCCCTTCCAACCCACACAATATTTTCTAAAAAGTCACGATTAAAAGGTACAGTCATACATCCCGCAGTCAACCTCATTCTTTCTGTTTATTGTGGGAGGAATTTTCAGACCATACCTTTTGAGAAGTTCAAACCATTATAGTTTGGGCCCAAGAAAGAAAGGATTAATTTAGAATTTTTCCTTTTTTAAAAAAAAAAAAGAAAAGAAAAACCTATGGCAGAGATATAATGCAACATAATTATTTTAGATTATGTTAAGGAGATAGAAAATTACTCCTGCTCATAATATGTTTTGCTCGAAATCTAAAAGTGTCCATGCCCTAATTCGTGCCTATGCTCATTCTTACACTTTGCAGGTAAATGGTATCCCTGAAGAAAGAAAACTAACTGAAGCAATGAATTTGTAATGAGACAATATAGCAGTACTATCTTATTTCTTCTCTTTCCCAATAATGCATGAGCTTTTCTGGCATATGGTGTGCATGTCGACAGTATTAAGTATGTACCAAATAACACAATATAACTTTCATTTTACTAATGTATTTTTTTTGTACTTAAAGCATTTTTGACAATTTGTAAAACATTGATGACTTTATATTTGTTACAATAAAAAGTTACCTTTAAAATAAATATTATTAATGAAGCTTAATGTCTGGTGAAATTTATTTCAGAAAATACTCGATTGCCTCCTGTATAGTTGGCATCCTCTGTTGCTTGGAAGAGGTTCAGTGTTTGTATCCTTGTGGCAAGATTTAATCTGTTCTTTTAGATACTACTTCTTGAAGTGCTTTAAGGTAGACCTGGTTTTATGGATTATGGATCTGATGATACCTCGTTTATTAAGGGTGGTCCAGGCTGCATAATTACCTGTTTCCATAATCATATATTTGGTTTTGGAAGCAAGCTGGGAGCTGTTACTCAAAAGAGATAGTTACCTGCTCTTGGTGACATGAATTAGCTCCAAAACCCTGAGCCCCCACTGTGATAACACTACTTGCAAGGCTTTCCTAATACCATGGTGGTCTGCTTCATGTGTTGGACACTATTGGATCAATGTGGTTATCAGACTACCTCATGGGGCCACTTTTGTTGCAGACTAGACCAGCTACAAAACCTTCTCCTCCTCTTCTCTGAGCGGAGGCCGCTGTGAGGATTGGGTAATGCAGTGGGAGTTAGCATTGGTTTTTGCACTGATCATATTAAGGAATTGCATGGGATAAAAATTGGCCAGCATTCCACAAATTGTTGATAATTGCTTAATCTCTGCAGTTCCTTCTGAAAAAATGGTCTTGTCTCTGACTTAATATTTTGATGGGAAGAAGGAGTTAAAATAATTTCCCAGTGGTCACTACTAACTTAATAGTCCTTACTTTATGGGTCAAAAAAGATGGGGATTCTGCCACATGCTGAGGATTTCTACCCCAACTAAACACCCTTGTAGTGGGCAAATGAGTATATGGTAAATTTGGGATCTTAATGGTGACCTTAAATTAGACCACCTTTTTCAGTTGGCCACAGTAAGCCCGTGCCCCCACCAAAATAACTGCAGTGGTTATCAGTACCCTCAGGAATTCCAGAAAACTCAGATCTGGATTCCAAATATCCCCTAAAAGTATGTAAATTTTCCTTCTTCCAAGGTATAGTCACCCAATAAATTATGATCTTTCTTTGGGAATGTTCATATCTATAAGTCTACACTGATGATAAAAAAGAATATTAGGCAAAAATGTTTAGGCTAAATGTGAGGCTACAAGACTATTCAGAAAATAATTTAAAAACAACATCCAAGACCAGAGCCTCCAAATACAAAAATAGCAAGTAGGTGGGGTGTGTGACTTCTGGGATCAATGAATGATCCAGGATTAGAGCTCTCACTTCCTATGTCCTGACTGTCCTGAATTGAGTGGAGGAATAAAAACATTGCAGCAAGCCATTTTCAGATGGAGTAGCTTCACAGATTTGCATTTTGGAATTTCCTGTACAACATCCTTACTAGCTGCTTATATATTGCATTATTTATTTGCTTAGTTATTGCCCAACGTATTAAAATGAATCAAGTCATGCTCTGAGAATATGGTGGTAAGCCAAACAAAGCACAGGCCCTGCCCTCATGGAATTTGCATAGTAGTAGAACAGATTAATCAAGTCATCATACAAATAAATGTCAAGTTGTAATTGTAATAAATACTTTGAAGGAAAATAATTGGTGGTATAAAAAGTTAGAGGGATTTGACCTTGTGAGCAAGGTCAGAGGTTTCCTAAGGAAGCTTGTGCTATCAAAAGGATGAATATAAATTCATAAGATAAAGTGGAGTAAGAAAGAATATTTGAGATGGAGAAAAGAGAGTAACTGAATTCTTTTGGGAGAAGAGATCCTAGTGAATACAAAATTCTATAAGAAAGTTCAATGCAGCTGGAGTAGGGACAATAGGAAGAAGATGTTGGGAAAGTGTGCAGGGTGAGATCCAAAAGATAGGTAGGACCAAACCATGCATGACTTGAAGGCAGAAAAGTAAAGTCTGAAGAATTTTAAGAAGGAAGGCTGTGATGTGGTCATATCTTGCCTTGTTATACAATCAATCCAGCTATACTATAGAGTAGATGGGTTGGGCGGGTATGGATAGGTCTGTTGTAAACACAATTGGAGAAATAACTGTGATCAGGATAGTGGTGCAAAAGGTGGCAAGAAATGGACAGATTCAAGAACTATTTAGAAGGTAAAAAGCAGTTGGTACATTGATACTTTAGTAATAGTGTTAAGTAAAGGAAAGGGGCTAATTCTGATGACAGGGTTTTGTTTGTCAAATGATGGTGCTGTCCATCATGGATAGAGCTAACAATGAGGAAAATAATGAGTTCAATTTTAGGCAAAGTGAACATGAAGTACCTTCAGAAAGCCAAGCAAAATAGGCAGTTGAATCTATGAATCTGAAGGTCAAAGTAGAGGTCTGAACTGAAGATACAATTGGTAAGTCATCTGGATCTCGGTAGTCAGTATAGTTGGGAAATTTGATGAGAAAACTGGTCCTCAGTGTATCACCTGAATGTTCCCAGGTCAGCTCAAGTTTGTGTGACAGCTATTCCTCCGGTAGCTAGCAGAAGGATAAAGTATATAAAGTTGGGTATTTGCGAGAATCTAATTTATACACATTTCACAGAATTAAAATATAATATGATTTTTGTAGACATCTCACTACTTTAATAAATCTTACATTTTTAACCCATAAGCGTTCCTGTGGTCAGATCATCCCACTTTACATTCAGTTAATAGAGTGCAGGTCATCTTAAGTAATTAACCAAACATCAGAAGTGTAATTAACATGGTCCAGGACAGCACAGAACATCTATATCAGTCTTCCTTACACAATAATCATGAAAACTGAACAATAAAGTTCTTTCACATGTACAAAAAACTGTCATGGGCTGGTTTACACTTTTACAACAGTTTTAAAATTAACTGGATAAAGAAATGATGCAGACATTTTAATCCAGTGCTATAGGTAGGCTCACAGATCATCTCATCTGTGGTCAGATCATCTCACTTTACATAAAGTTCATCTTAAGTAATTAACCACGTAGTTTTCATACTGGTGTTTATATTTGTAAAACTGGGGCAGCCATGGGGAGGTGCTGCTTGGATCTTCCTTCAGGAAAGAATTTGCCATTCAGCTGCAAAAAGGGCAGTCAACTCCCAGCTCCCAGCTGTTAGCACCTTCAGGATCTGCCTTGGCCTTTGAACAGAGGAACAGTTTTCCCGGGCAGCCACCCTCCAGCCATGGCTGAGCATGGTATCAGCACCAGGGCCTAGGACTCCTCTATTGGGAAATCTTTACTCTGGAATTTCATGGTAGGTTGGCTGAGACCCTCAGGTTTGCATTGCAGTTGGATGACCTCCTTGCCCAATCCTGCTTCCTCTCCACTTGCTTTCCTTTTAGAGAGGTCAGATCTCCATCATGGACTGGAGATTTCCCTTCAATTCAAAATAATGGGGCGCCAGAGTGGTTCAGTCAAGCATCCGGCTCTTGATTTCGGCTCAGGTCATGATATCACAGTACGTGAGTTCCAGCCCCATGTAGGGCTCTTCTCAGAGCCTGCTTTGGATTCTCTATCTCCCTCTCTCTCTGCCCCTCATGCATTGTATCTCTCTCCCTCTCTCAAATAAATGTTAAAAAAATATATTAATAAAGACTGATTAGAGCTCCATTACAAATATAGAATATAAATCTATGTGTCCTATGATCTTAAAAGTGGATTTTATTGAATCAGAAATCTGTTCACTAATGCCACCTCAGTAACTGTGTGTTGTCTGTTTTTGCACCATTTTCAAACAATATGTAATTCTTTTCTAATCAACTGGGAATCAAATTGATCACTCATGTAGAACAAATTCACAAAAAGCAGCAATACAACAGAAATACTGAATTAGTTGGTTTCCCCCAAAACAGGTCATATATTTGGGGATGATCCCAGGAAGCCAGACTATGGAAGCAGAAAGATTGAGGTTAGGAGGTTTTGAAGGAAAACCAACAAAGAGTATGTCGTTGATCTGGCTATTATTCTGGAAAGAAGAACTCTGTTCTCCTGGGGCGTCATCTAATGAACTATATAGAATACACCTCAAAAATTTCCTTCAAAGTGATAAGAGTTTTAGACTTTCATCCACAGACTCATCATCCTGCAGCTGACTTGCTCCAGGGGGGCATCAACTCCCCTGCACTTCTGGGCTTTGGCTGTGAGTGGGCAGAACAAGATCCTGGGGCTCTGGAGAAAACCCTGGGGCAGGGAAGCTGAGAGATGCTATGGAAACTTGAGGTGAGAAAAGAAAGCTACATGAGCTACCAGCAGGATATCTTGATCAAGCAAGGGATGCTGCTGGATTTTGCACCACATCATTGCTATAAATTGTTAAAAGGCAGTTACTATCATCTGAACTTATTAGATGACATTTCAGTTTGCAGTGGGATGAAATCATTGACGCACAACCTGTAAGCTTGTGATAAACATGAGATTCATACACAAAGGAGAATTGCTTGATGAGTTTTTTGCTCTATACTGAAAACTCAATGCGATGAGAGGATGGATTTTCATTTGGGGAAAGATTATTTTGTGAGCTGTGTGGATGTGACAAAAATATCCCTGAGATCACAGTAGCTTAACACAATAAAAGTGCCGTTCACTCATATCATAGTCCAGTGCAATGAGGTCAGTCTTTCTCCATCTTGTATGCTACATGATCTGGAACACATGGTATCCAGGATTTCTATGGGAAAGGAAATGAGAGCTGAAGGGTCACATGAGATATTTTTCAGAGCTGGGCTTTAAAACCGCTTCCCTCACTTTCATCTATACTCTATTATCTGGTAATGCTATGGTCTCCAAAAGGTATTGCTGTGGATGCTGTCTTCCTGTGTACTTAGGAGGAGGAAATGGTGTGGGAAACGTGAGCATTGTTTTGCCACAAATGTGGACTGGGCAAAACAATGATTAGTGATTATGGACTAACAGAAGTGTATGTAACAATGGAGGACAAAATTACACAAATAAGTAGTTCTATCATCCCCAATTACCTACATTGTGAGTTAGAACTTTCAACTGGAAATAAAAACAACAACAACTACTACTACAAAGAAACAAACTGGATATAATAATAGAACTAGATAAATAGAGAAATATTGCATTAAATTCTGGTCGAAAAATATATGATTATCGGTTCACAATCCCTTATCTGCAATTCCCAAATCCAAAGATTTCAATTTCTTTGAAAATTCATAGCAAATCAATCTAATGGTAGAATATGACCTGAACAAAAAGGAGACTTATTTTATCTTTCTTGATCCCACTTGGTGTGATGCTTTGCTATAGAAACATTAACATGTTTCTATACATGATTTCATTACATGATATTGTCTTCACCCTACTGAGTATGTTATATAACATAAGGAACATACATTGATTACATTTATAAAATCTGAATACAACTGAATACCAAAATATACATGGTCTTCAGAATTTCCAGTAATGTACTGTGGGCCTATACTACTAATTTGATAAATATTATGTTTAAATTTTTATTATGTTTCTACAATAAACTTCTTATTACCTAAATTTGGGGGTCCATGTGTATTCCTAAAGCAAATGAAGGGGTAAAATAATGAGAAAATATTGAGACAAGCTGGTCTAACAGAATAATATAGTACATCTCCTAGTTCTATCCACTGAGAGGACCTAAGAGCAATAATACCTCACAAACTCTAGCACTCAAATTTTGGTTTCTAGGAGCCAAGGCTCCTTGAGGAAACCGCTAATGTCAGGGCTGCGGAATAGAAGGCATTGATGAGCCCAGAACTTCTTCTTGCACCAGAAGGTAGGAAAAAGAATAATGGAGATTTATCAAAAGAATTCAAGAGCCAGCTAGAAGGGGCTCAGCTCACAGTGGCCAGATATGGGACAATTTGATTAACAAAATATAGTAATGTATTATAATCTCTAGATTAAATAAGATCCCTGAAACTACAGTGATACAAATGAATGTATGAATGAATGAATGAATGAATGAAAAGTGCATCCTTATGGTAGAATGCCAACTGATGCAAACGATATGATGAAATCATTTTGCAACCACCACAGAAATAACTGTTTCACACAAGAATCATATGTAATTATATGGAAACCAAGATCTGGGAGCTAGATATTCTAGGGTGTCATTGCTTCTAAGTCATCCAATGGACAGAGACAGAGCTATAAAATATATAGATGTATGGGATGCCTGGGTGGCTTAGTTGGTTGCAGGTCCAACTTCACCTCGGGTCATGGTCTTGCAGTTCGTGAGTTTGAGCCCCACATCGGGCTCTGTGCTAACAAACAGCTCAGAGCCTGAAGCCTGCTTCAGATTCTGTATCTCTCTCTCTCATGTTCTCCTGCTCTCTGTCTCTCAAAAATTATGTCTCTCTCTCCTGTATCTCTCTCTCCCTCCCCTGCGCATGCTCTGCCTCTCAAAAATTAATAAATGTTAAAATATATATATATAATATAAAATATAAAAAATATATGCATAGATAGATGTATATGTGTAAGTATACATCCTCTATCTCTATAATAAAATAGGATATTTACATAGCCTCAAAGTATCTCCCTGCAATGTAATAATTAATTACTATGTTAGTTTCCTATGGCTGCTGCAGTAAAGTACCATAATCTGGGTGGCCTCATAGTCCTAGAAGCTAGTAATCTGGAATCAATGCATAAGCAGGGCAACCTCAGGGGAGAATCTTTCCTTTTTTCTTCCTCGTTTCTGGTGGTTTGATGGCAATCCTTGGCATTCCTTGCCTTGCAGTGGCAGATCTTCAGCCTTTGCCTCTGTGATCACATGGCATTCTCCCTTTTCGTGTCTGTGTCTCTGTCTTTCTCCTTTTCTTAAAAAGACAGCAGTCAAATTGGATTGAGGACTCACCCTGTCCCAGTATGACATTTTAACTAATTACATCTACAGTAACTCTATTTCCAAATTAGTTCACGTTCTGAGGGACTAGAAGTTAGGACTTCAACATATCCTTCCCCACTCCCCATGTTTCATAGGTTTATTGCCAAACTGCTTTCAAGAAGGTAATATCAATTTTCATCCTAACTTATGCAAAGACAGTTTGGTAAAGATGACAAAAATAGTAATATGCATTCCTGGTACTAGTTCTAATCAATATTTCTTTGATTACCACTGAGGTTAAACACTTTTTCCCCATAATGTTCTGGCCATCTTTTTTTTACTCCAGTAAAAATAAATAAATAAAATAACATTAAATTTATCATTTAAACCATATTTAAGTATACATACGAATGTTAAGTACATTCACATTGTTGTGCAACAGGTCTCTAGAACTTTTTCATCTTGCAAAATTGAACCGATTATACAGTAATATACATTGTATATACCCATTAAACACTAATTTACCCTCCCCCTTTCCCCAGCCCTTGGCAACCATCTTTCGACTTTCTGTTTCTATGACTTTGACTACTTACTTTAGATACTTTATATGAGGGAAATCATACAGTAGCTGTCCTTCTATGACTGGCTTATTTCACTTAGCATAATGTCTTTGAGGTTCAACCATATTATAGCTTGTGACAGGATTTCCTTCCTATTTATGGTGGTATAATATTTAATTGTATGTCTATATCACATTTTCTTTATCCATTCATCTATTAATGGACATTTAGGTTGCTTCCACCTCTTGGCTATTATAAGTGATGGGGCAATGAACATGGGTGTGCAAATATCTATTTGAGATATCTACTTGATCACCATATCTTAGCACTGGCATAGGAGAAAACACTTTACTGTGAAGATACCTGGAAAACACCACTTTAACCAAATGATCAAAGTTACCATCACCAGTAATGGGACAAACTGATACATGTGCCTCCTGATATGATGTGCCAATAAGAACTGCCATCTCTGTGATATTCCTGCTGAAAATGCATTCCTTAATCTAAATCTGACAATATAAAACTTAGAGACATTCTACAAACTGATTGGCCTTACTCTTCAAAACTCTCAAACTCATGGAGATACAGACTGAGGAACTCCAGATTTAAAGAGACTTAAATGACATTACAACCAAATGCAATGTGTGATATGGGACTGGAATTCCCAGCTCTTTTTGCATTGGGGCGCCTGGGTGGCTCAGTTGGTTAAGCATCCAACTTTGACTCAGGTCTGATCCCACGGTTTGTGAATTTGAGCCCTGCATCGGGCTCTGTGCTGACAGCTCAGAGCCTGGAGCCTGCTTCGGATTCTGTGTCTCCCTTTCTCTCTGCCCCTCCCCTGCTCACACTCTGTCTCTGTCTCTCTCAAAAATAAATAAACATACAAAAAAAGAAAATCAATTCTATAGATAGAGAGATGAATGGCTATATAGACAGAAATGATACAGCAAGTGTGGTAAAATATTAACATTTCGCAAATTTGAGTATATGGGAACAGTTGCACTATATTTAAAACTTTGCAAATCTGAAATTAGTGTCAAAATAAAAATTCTTAGAAATAGCAAGCTCACTAAAATATGAAGAATGGTTAAAAAGGCATGAGATTAATGCAGAGCAAAGAAGAGCAACTGTTTAGGAATGTGACAGGAAAGAAGAAATAGAAGTGTTTGCCTTTGAGAAATATTTTGTACACAGAACTGGTAGGGTTTGCTGATTGAAAATGTGGGGAAAGGAGGAATCAAGATGACTTCCAGAGTTATAACCTTAGTTTCTGGGCATATTTTTGATCCATTTACTGAGTTTGAGAAGGTTGGGCACAGAATGCTTCTAAGACAAAGTCAAGAATTTAGTTTTGAACTTTTTTTCTGGTTGCAAAAGCTGTCTCTTACTAGGGCAACGAGCAGGGTAGCTGTGCAGTCTCAGGAATTTTCACTGCCATGTGCCAAATTTTTGTGTATGTAAGTTTGTGGCAAGCTTCTAAAACAAATCGTATCGGTTACAGCAGTAGTATTAGTAAAATGTTAACTGGCATGTATACTAACGCTTGGTAATGTCTGTATCAGTGCAAAGTGTTCAAAGGTCTGCCACAGATAAAGATAATGAAGTTCAGGGGTCTTATTTCAGGTGAATGTGTAACATAGGGCTATCTTAGACAAATCTGAAGAAGAACAAACACATTTCAAAGGTAAATAGAATTATGCCCTAATTTATTTGTGTTGATAGCTCATCTCTGAAAATCATTGGAAAATTAAAATGAGTAATTAAAATTGCTTTCTCTTTGTGTTCAGAGGTTGAATGTTGACATCATGAGCTCCCAGGCCAAGCCAAGAAATCAGGGTCATTGAAAGAGAAGAGCTCTTTATTGATTGTTCATGGAATTTCTAGTGAGACATAGCAATGTACATTGATGCCACATCTTGATAGATGATAATCATAGATTAGATGCATAAGGTCTTTGTTAAAAGAGCTCAGATCTGTCATGTCCACAAAGTGCATCAGAGTGACTCACAAGCCTATAAAGTCTATTTTGTTAAGAAATGCCAAGTGCCTAAAAATAAAAAATTATATGGGAGAAACTAAGAAAACTTAGTTTCCTCTGAGTTTATCTCATTTAATTAGGGTGGCATGGACACGTTCTCATAGCATGGCAGAAACACAAAAGAGACTATAACTCAATCATGCAAGAGATTACCAGACAATGTGCACCTTCTTTCAAGCCACTCTTTGTGACACATTTGCTGATGTCCCATTAGTCAAAGCAAGTAAACTGGCTGAGTCCTAAATTGGAGTGGGAGAAGAATATAAGATTACAGGGCAGACTATGAATATGGGGTAGTTATTAATGGAGCCATTAATGCAATCGACCTACCACAGTCTACACTCTGGTCCTGATTATTTATGTTCTTTCCACCTGCAGAATACACTAACCTCCTTTCAAGACTCCAAATTCTCATTCAAACATGGCAACACACTTAAAATACTTCTTATGATCTTCTCTTTGGATGTGGCTTCTTCTGATATGGAGACACACACTGAGACTGTGAGTAACTTGCCCCGCTCCCAAAACTCAACATAAAATGGTGAGACATGGATTTGATAAATACAATAGATATTTCTTTCTAAACAGGAAAGCCTTGGAGACATATAGCAGTCATTGATTTGTTTTCAATTGCTGTAAATCAGAAATATCACGAAAATAAAAATGATCACACAATGTATCAAAGACCTGAACTTAAATCTAAAATTATAAACTCTTTGAAATATAGATAAAATGGACTCCATCAAAATTAAGAACATTTGTGCACCAAAAGACACTGTCTAAAGGATGAAAACATAACCCGCAGAATGGGAGAAGACATTTGCAAATTATATGCCATAGGGGTTAATACCCCAAATATGTAAGGCACCCCTACAACTTAACAACAAAAAAATCCAAACAGCACAATTCAAAGTCGTCAAAGGACTTGAACAGACCAGTCTCCAAAGAAGAAATACAAATGATAAGTAAGCATATGAAAAGATGAAAATACATCTTTAATATTTTAAAATATTTGATATTTAGGGGTGCCTGAGTGGCTCAGTTCATTGAGTGTCTGACTTGGACTCAGGTCATGATCTCATGGTTCGTAGGTTCGAGGCCCACATTGGATTCTGCTGTCAGTGCAGAGCCTGCTTCAGATCCACCCCCTCTCTCTGCACCTCTCCCACTGTGTGCTCTCTCTCTCCCTCAAAAATAAATAAACATTAAAAATAAAATAAAATAAGATATTTAATGTTATATTTTTACATTTTAAATATTATAAAATCTATTATGTCAATATGTTAATTGACCTGAGAAGAAAAATGAGATGATCATCTCCACAGAAGCTGAAGAGTCATTTGATAAAATTTTCAATTCCAGTTTTGACCTCCAAAATACTCTAAAAATTCACATTAGATGGCTACTTCTTAATATGACATATCCAGCCAGCCTTGTGGAACACTAGAGGCACTCTGACTAAATCAGGAATATCTTACTTGAAGGACCATGACAAGAAAACATAGAAACAACAAGAAATAGACATCAGAATAAGGTAATAAAGGTAGAAAATAATAAAGGAGGAGGTTGAACTATCAATATTTAAAAATGATATGGTTGTATACCTGAAAACCCTAAAGAATCAGCCAAAGTGTTTCAAATGAGTAATAAAAAATTCCCTAAGATAGAGCAGATGTAGATTTAACATAGAGACATCTCCATATACAAACAATTATTAGTTAGAAGCTACCATGATAGAAAAGATCCTACTTCGAGTAGCAGTCAAAAAGAGAAAACATCCAAGAATGAACTTAACTGGAACAGAGCAAGTCTTATATGAATAAAGACTTTAATGTGCCACTGATATAGAAGACAACTTATGCAAATGGAAAGACACATAATACTTTTGGACCCAAACCATAACCAAAGGATATCATTTATCCTAAATTAATTTATGAAGTTAATCTGATTCCAATATAGATACTAATAGGGTTTTTTTTTTGGGGGGGGGACATACAAGCTGATTCTGAATTTCACTTGGAAAAACAAACAAACAAACAAGAATAGCTAAAAAAAATCTCTGATTAAAAAAAGAGCAATAGGGTACTTTCACTAGACATAAAACCATATTATATTATAACATTATGAAATAATATAACATATGAGAAAAACCTCTGTAATTAGAACTGTGGGAGGCTGTTGCTTGACAACCTGTTGATTCAGAGTAAAAAGTACATAAATTGTCCCATACAAATGAATTAATTTAGTATGTGCTATAGGTTGTATGCAAAGTCAATGATGGAAAAGGTGGACTCTTTAATAAATTGTATTGGCAATAGGTAGTCATTTGAAACAGAATTAAGTTGGATCCCTACCTCACATCATAAGGTATAGGAAAAAAAAACAACAAGTGATTTCTTTTATTACTTTGGAGTGAGGAAATCTCTAACTATGCAAAAACTATTCAAAACCCAGAAGTCATAAAAGAAAAGATTGACAAAATCTCTCTGTGTATAGAAAACTTCTACAAAGCAAACACCATAAACAAAGCAAAAGACAGACTGAGAAAAAGTATGTGTATCTTATATCATAGACACAGGGCTAATCTCCCAAACATGTAAAGAATTCTTCAGAGTTGATAAGAAAAAGACCAATAACAGATAAATGGACAGACAGTATAAGCAGAGTGTTCACAGAAACGGAAGTATGAATTGCTTTTAAATATATGGCAGGATGCAAGTTGATACACTGTTGAGGGTGTGGGGCTGTAGGAGATAAGCGCTACTGCTTTGCTAGTCAGGAATATAAATTGCTGGGGTCCCTAAGGAGAGTAACCGTGCTGAAATACCAAATTAAAAATGCATATACCTTATGGCCCAGTAATTCCTCATCTGGGAACTTACACACATATTCATATTGGTGGAAAATGATGTATACGTAAAGCAATTCACTATATTATTTGTAATAGTAATTGTTTGGAACTAATTAAGAAGGGAATGGTGGATCAACACGGGAATCAGTGAGGGGCTGTGGATTGATGTTGGGACACTGATGCCGTATAACACTATGGTAACAAAGAACGGGGGAAATTATGTATTGATAGGGATTTCCCTACCCATTTCTTTGTACTGTATAAAGGAACTTTGTAAGAATACATGAAAAGCTAGTTAAGTACAAGCTACAAGTAGTTGTCACCAGGATTAGGTAGATGAAGGACTGTGGAGGAAAAACAAAAGTTCTCACTCTCTGCCTTTAATATTTTTTGATTTTTGAACCATCCGAGTTTATTTCCTATTCAAAAACAAACACAGAAAAAGAATTATAGTAAGGCCGTTGACCTTGAAAGAGGAAAGTAGAGGACACGGGCTGGCGCCAGTATACATTCCTATTTCTGTTATCTCCACATATCTCCCCTGGCATTTTAAAGATGACCAGAATGCTGAGAGAGAGGCTTACCAATCCTCTGGTGTCTTCTTTCTCATCTCCCCTTATAACTCCATTGGTATTTTCAAGGCTAGCACCTTGCCAAAAAAGAAGCGTACACATGCTTCATGCGGGAAGTGATGGACCCTTGCAATTTTTGTTCCAATAATATGCCTGTTTCTTTTGACATGTACCCCACTGGATAATATTAGAACTCTGAAAAAAAAAAAGAATTAAAGATAACTACTGGAATGGTAAAAGCAGGGGATATAAGGTTTAAATCGGTAGAAAAATAAACACTGGATGATTGCAACATTTTAGAAAAATAAATCACAACAATAAAGAGTAGTAATATAAAATGGGATGGAAATAGTAAGACTAAAAATTACAGTTAGCAGAAAAAAAAATATGACAATGTAAAACTCCCTCTGGCAATATCTGGACTACAGCTATTTTGGTTGTTTGATTGCAAGTTCCAACGTAAACCCGAGCTGACAGGGGACCTAGGGTGAGGGAAACATTTTCTCCCCATATTGAAAACTAGAAGAACCATCAGAGCTCCGCACCACCACCAGCTCCTGGGCAGTAAGATGCCCCTGCGGTTGGGGCGTGGCAGGGGTGGGGTGGGGTGGGGGGAGAGGCTTGGAATTTGCTCTTAATCACAGACAGATGGACTATCGAGGACCCACATTTCTGCTCCATACAACACAGAGTCAATAATTTTGTACCATGAAATGTTTAAGAAAGGCATAACAAAAGCCCACCACTCACATTAAAAAAAACAATGGAAAAACGAAAAACTCAATAAAGCTCCCATCAAATGACCAGCTCTGAGCAATGTTGCTTCCTGGCGTACCTTCCACGTTAAACTATTTATGTAACGTAGCCCAAGGTAATAGAATGAAGTGATGTAGTAGATGGAATTATAAACCATAAACCAGCCATAAATTGGAGAGAATCTTGCTTTTTAAAAAAATTGTAAGACTTCTTTATATAAGGATAGTAAAAGTAGATCTATTAGTTTTTAAAATATTTTCTTTCAATTTGCCATTTAATTTATTTATGACATTTCTTTTGACCAAGAGAAATATTTCTTTTTCATAAATATTACCATCATATGCACTTTGCTTTCCTCCTTTGTTTATATGTTTAAGCTATTTTCTCTGTATCAGAGATTAGAAAAAAACCAAATTGCATGTCTCCCTCCTTTCCTTGTTTAGTTAAAATTCTATGTTCACTAAATTATGAATTCTCATATATACAAATGACTCTATTCCCAGTTTTTTCTTCTGATCTCTTGATGTAGTACATGAATTTAATTGTAAATTTCTGGGTTTCTTTATTATTATTATTATTATTATTATTACCTTTAGATAAACTTTTTTTTAAGTTTATTTACTCATTTTGAGAGAGACAGAGACAGCACAAGCGGGGGAGGGGCAGAGAGAGAGAGGGAGAGAGAAACCGAAGCGGGCTCCGCTCCGCACTGTCAACCGAGAGCCCGATGCGGGGCTCGAACTCACGAAACGTGGGATCATGACCTGAGCTGAAACTGAGAGTCCGATGCTCAACTGACTGAGCCTCCCAGGTGCCCCTTTATTATTACTTATTATTGAATGCAAATACTTCCCTCATCATTCTTTGCGGCAGCTGTGGAGGTGAGCTCAGCTCTCAATACAAAAAACTCAACTGTGAGGTCCAGCATGCAAGACAAAAAGTCACCATTTTGGAAGCAGTAAATGCTCCTGATCAGCACTAGAAGGAAGGAAGGGCTGCTCTTACACAATGACAGATGGAAAGAATATGTGTGGAACTGAGGTAATCCACTTGGGTTGTGGTCACTACTCCGTTGTCCTCCTGGGACTGTAAATGAACGAGTGCATCAACCTCTGCCTAATGAGTATGATTACCAAGAGCTCAGTGACCCGCCCAGAAGGAGAGTGTGGATTAACCACAACTCTAGGTAAGCCAGCAAAAGTTGCACAGCTAAGGGCAAAGGGAGTTTAGAATTGATGGTGGAGGACAGAGATAGGACCATCAGTTGTGTCCCGGAGGCTAACTGCACACACAGGGACTGTAGCCTGTCTTATTGACCTCTCTTTTTAAAATTTACCTTCAGAGGGGCACCTGAGTGGCTCATTTGGTTAAGCGTCCGACTCTTGATTTTAGCTCAGGTCATGATCTCACGGTTCCTGAGTTTGAGCCCCGCATCGGGCTCTGCACTGACAGTGTGGAACCTGCTTGGGATTCTATCCCTCTCCTTCTCTCTCTGTGCCTCCCCAACTTGTGGTCTCTCGGTCTCTCTCTCTCTGTCTCTCTCTCTCAAAATAAACTTAAAAAAAATAAATATTGTTTTTCAATATAAAGAAATGAAAATAAAATTTACCTTCAGAAAAAGCGGCCCATGGAAAGCATGTAGGACAAAAGTGTGGACGTGGATTTGTGCGCCACAGCAGGGCAGGCTGTGACGGTTGTGCGCATGCCCTGTTCACATCTCCCGTGCAGAGAACCTGATGAGAAGAACGTAACAGGCAGTCTGTGGATACCACACTATGGCATCTGCCTCACTGTTCAGCTCAAGGTCTGGATATTCCTCGGCTACACCCAGCCAACAAGAAGCAGGGCAGCGGCCAATTACCCAGGCTGTCCCTCTCTGATGCAGGACTCCTCTGACTGGATAATCTTTTCTCTGGGGCATCTCACAGCCTGGCTGAGACTTTCTCAGAGTTTCATGCACACGGAAGCTCCTCTTACTCAAATTTCCACCCTTTTCTCTCCCTTTCACAGGTGTCCCAAATGCATCATGGTGTGAGGGAAAGAGAGTCATCAAAATGACTAATAAATTTTGAACTCAAGCATTTTTATGTAAAAAAAAAAACATCTTCAGTCAAAATAGAAGACAAATGACAACAGGGGGGGAGTATTTGCAACATTAGACAAGTGGTTATTATCTTTATTTTACAAAGAATGCCTGAAGGTTACCAAGAAAAAGATAAGCCTTTAAGTTACATATAGAGAAAAGAAATAAATAGACATTTTATTTAGAACAAAATCGAAAACTGAAAATAACTAATTATGACCCGATTCTCCTATTAGCCCACCCAATTACCTTCCCTCAAAGAATTCCTTAGCTGTGTACGAGAAGGTCTCAGAGCTGAAATATTATCTCCTCAGAGAGACCTGATCCGACCTTTGCATGGAAGAGGCCTCTGTAACAATGCCTGCTTTTAGGAAATGTAGAAAAGGGGATAAAGAGGAGGAGGAAATATAATTTCCTTTTTTCCCCCGCAACATTAGATATGTTTGTTGTTTTATTGTTTTTCTTGCTTAAAAACAAATATAGCATGCAATATATGCTGTTTTGCACTTATTTATTTGAGTGTAGTCGATATACAATGTTACATTAGTTTCAGGATAACCTCCTATCCAGCAGTCTACCTAACAATGCCTCTGAGTTCCATGCTCCTTCTTTCCATCCACTTTTGTGCTAAGGGTCACTGCTCACTTTGTCATAGATCACAGATTGGGGATTTATGGGTTAGACACACCTAAAGATAACCCTGCTATTTCTCCCAAGCCCTCTCTGTATAGGGTGGGGTTACCTTTATTCTCCTTCCCAGCATCATCATATGTTATGGAGTCTCAAATTTTTACAAAGGACTAGGAAAACTAAAGTCACAAGAAACAGGAATTTTCTTGAATCATCCAACATCCTCCGGATTACAGGGAAAAGGGAGCAGTTGAGACCACATTCTAATGAGGAAAAGAGCCTCTGATTCAAGGTCTAATTTATAAAGCCACTCACTGGGCCTAGATGGTCTCAGAGCAGGATCATGATGGTGAGTGGTAAGAAGCAAGTGTCCACACATGTGGTCACTGCCTTGTGCCTAGAGCAAATGTGTACCAACAGCTTGAGTCTTTGGCCTGGCATCTGGTCCTCAGAGCAGTAACCTCTGAAAAGGAAACAAAATTGTCAGTTAGGGAAGGAACTAGCAGTGATACCACTAGAATTGTTGGTAATCTTTTTTTTTTTTTTTTTTTTTACACACACACGCACACATTGTGAATGGGGGAGAGGCAGAGAGAGAGAGAGAGAGCGAATCCCAAGCAGGCTCTGCACTGTCGGCACAGAGCCCGACGTGGGGCTCAAACTCACGAACCATGAGATCATGACCTGAGCTGAAATCAAGAGTCGGACACTAACCAAATGAGCCACCTAGGCACCCCTGATTGTTTGGTAATCTTAAAAAAAAAAAAAATGAGGAAACAGCATTGGCTGAGCAGGAAGAAACGATGTGGAAAGAACAGGAGGAGACTCCCAGCCCTGTTTTTCTGAAGAGGGCCAGAGGACTGTGGAAGTTTGCTATCAGGATATTTTATGAGCTGCTCTGGGTGCCCCTATTGCTCAACAGACTGCTATGGTCTGAAGAAACACTTATGACCATCACACTGTCTTGTTCCAAAAAGGATATAAGAAGGCTTACTGGGCAGGGCAAAATATAGTCAGAGAACATCGTTTGAAGTAGATGAGAAGGAAAAAGGGGCCAAGAAGGGGAAGGAGGCTAATAAAAATAACGAAGACCAAAGTGCTCTGTTGTCTGGGATGGAGCAAAAATTTAGCTCTTGTTTTTTATCAGCACATGTAAAAAGCCAATTCACAGTGTCCATAAGATAGTAGCAGATGAACTGTTCAGCAGAAGCACAAATATTCCAATTCTAAGGCCAGAATGAAATAACTCTTAAGAGTCCACATAAAGAGGCCGTTGTGTAACATAATCAACAACATTCTTACAGTTGACACAATGATGAATTTCATATAACTGTTTTGTAGAGTGTCCTGCAATGCTGACCACTGGCTTCAAACTGGAGAGAGATTCTAGGGAGATATAAGGAAAATATTGCACAGGTGGTCTTTGCTAGGTGCTTGCCTGACTTAACTCTGTGGGTACATTTTAAAGGATCCAAGGAAGTGATAAAGAGCAAATCTTAAAAATAAATTTTTTTGGACGTTTATTCATTTTTTGAGACAGAGCACGAGCAGGGGAGGGAGAGAGAGGGAGACACAGAATCTGAAGCAGGCTCCAGGCTCTGAGCTGTCAGCACAGACCCCGACTCAGGGCTCAAACTCACAAATCATGCGATCATGGCCTGAGCCAAAGGTAGATGCTTAACCGACTAAGCCACCCAGGTGCCCCTAAAGAACAAATTCTTAATGTTTCTTTATAAATAGTGTGTTTCAGGGGCGCCTGGGTGATTCAGTCAGTCAAGCGTCTGACTCTTGGTTTCAGCTCACGTCATGATCTTGTGGTTTCATGCGTACGAGCCCTGTGTTGTGCTCTGCGCTGGCAGCATGGAACCTGCTTGGGATTCTCTCTCTTTCTCTCTCTCTCTCTCTCTCTGCCACTCCCCCACTTGCTTTGTCTCTGTCTCTGTCAAAATAAACTTAAACAAACAAATAAATAAATAAGTAAATGAATAAATACTGTGCTTCAGTCAAACGCATAGCTGACAGACATTAAGTAGCTGGGAGTTCAATCCCAGATAACCTAACCTGAAGTTCAGCTAGGAAATCTAGGGATCTAGGAAAAAAAGCAGGCTCAATTGGATATTGAGCTAATGTAGGAGCAACATTTTGGGGGGAAATTTAAGAGTCTAATAACTATTTTCTGATGGAATACTATAGAGCTTAGCTAAGAGTCTCTTTAGGGGGAAAAACTTTGAATATGTACTATCACACAGATAGATGGGTCATTAGGTTTCAAATTTCTGCTCAGTATAACCTGGTCTTAATTAATATGAATCTGGAAAATGTGTAAAGAAGGCATAACTTAACATAGTGGCCATTAATCCCCACCCCCCAACTCTAAAAAAAGCATCCATAGAAAGCCTAGCTTTGAGTGCTGTGATTTCCTGATGTTCTTCCAAGTTAAATTATTTGAGTAATGTTCATCAAGGTAGCTGAATGAAGTGACCTTCTGTATAGAATTAATCAGGAACCAACTGAAGTTTGGAAAATATCTTTTTTCTAAACTTTAAGAGTCCTATATATACGCAGGATATTACTTTTTTCTCAAATGTTCATGTTCAACAATTTTCCAGCTTGTATTTTTTCTATTTATGACTTCTGGTATATTGGTTTTAAATTTTTATGTAATGGGATGTAGCCATTCTGGTTTTCCCTTTTGCTTTATTCTTAATGGATCTTTTCTCATCTTGAGATATCCACTTACATTTTCTACTTCTTCTTTTATGTCTTTAAACCCATCACTCATCTTAAGTGTCTTTTGGTATAGAGAGTAAGAATGGGAGTCTGCTACTGTCCCCATCCCCATTGTTAAGCAATTCTTGGGACTATCTAAAGAATATTTGTACCTTTCTCTCGTAAAGTAAAAATCAAACTGTAACATTATTCTAGTATGTCCTGGATTAAAATGTTTCTGTGCTTGCTATTCTGTCATTAATCTATATATTCTTGCATCTACTATTCCACACCGACGTAACTGTAACTTAATAATATGTCTAAATATCCAATTGTTTGAGTCCTACCCTTTTCATTAGTCTATTTAAATTTTTTTCTTATTCTTGCCCATGTATTACTTCTTTACAGTTTCCATTTTAAATTTTGTAGTCTCTGAGAAAGGGCTCCAGCTCCATGTCCCTTGTGCATGTGTATGTTTTAAAAATGCTGGGCCCCTCAGACTTCAACTAAATGTTTTTCCATCACTTTTTCTCTCCCAGTGATAGTGTCCTGAGGTAAGGATGAGATGGAAGGAGGCAAGGAAATGAAAAGATGGGTTGTTAGTTCTAGTTTTCTCTTTCTATGCCAGGGATGGCTGTCACTGTTTTTCTCCCAAATTACCTTGGAAAAGCACATCTTGCCTCTCCAAATATTAGTTATCTTCTGAAACCGATCTCACGTAGTCTCAGAGAAGAGAATCTATTTCTTTTACTAGCAGAGCTTTGACCCAATGACTTGTCAAATAAAACAAACCAAAACAAAAAACCACAACTGGCTTAGTTATGAAAAACTATAGTCAAAAATCAAGTACTTACTGAGACTAGAAGCTATAAAGAGGGTGAAGAATTACAAAAAACAAAAAAAACAAAAACAAAAAAACCCCAAAAAACAAAAAAAAAACCCCTGCCAGATACAGAATCAAGCTTTATTTTTACTGTAGGATAAGCCTTTAAATATAGCAAACATTTAAAATATTGGAGATATTTAAAATATTGGAGATACCTGGGTGGCTAAGTCAGTTAAGTGTCTGACTTTGGCTCAGGTCATGATCTCACAGTTCGTGGGTTTGAGCCCCATGTCGGTCTCTTGTGCTAACAGCCCAGAGCCTAGAGTCTGCTTCACATTCTGTCTGTCTGTCTGTCTGTCTGTCTCTCTGCCCCTCCCCAGCTCATGCTCTGTCTCTCAAAAATAAATAAACGTTAAAAATAAAATTTAAATTAAAAAAATATTGTTGATGTTTTAAATTTGAAAATAGGGGCGCCTGGGTGGCCCAGTCGGTTAAGCGTCCGACTTCAGCCAGGTCACGATCTCGCGGTCCGTGAGTTCGAGCCCCGCGTCAGGCTCTGGGCTGATGGCTCAGAGCCTGGAGCCTGTTTCCGATTCTGTGTCTCCCTCTCTCTCTGCCCCTCCCCTGTTCATGCTCTGTCTCTCTCTGTCCCAAAAATAAATAAAAAACGTTGAAAAAAAGTTTTTTTTTAAAAAAATTGAAAATAAAAAATACGGGGAAAATATATTTTAAAAAATTTTTTAAAGATTTTTAAAAGATGTTTATTTTTGAGAGAGAGGAAGAGTACAAGGGTGGGGGAGGGGCAGAGAGGGGGTGGGGACGGAGGATCCAAAGCAGGTTCTGTGCTGATAGCACAGAGCCTGATGTGGGGCTGGAACCCACGAACCATGAGATCATGACCTGAGCTTAAGTCAGACGCTTAACCACCTGAGCCATCCAGGCACCCCCAGAGAAAATAAATTCAATCAGGACATTTTTCTTTCTTGGGATAAGAATCTTGATACTATCTTTTTACTAAGATGTATAATGTCAGATTTTTCACTGTGTTACTCAGTACAATTTTACCTTTGAATCTTTTAAAGACAAGGGGTATGTGATTTCATTCAGTTTTATAGTCTCCCAAATGCATCATAAGTGTTACTTTTGAACATGGACAAAATGTCTGCATAATAATTTTTATATCTTAAGGCAATTATTCCTAATGTATATGTATAATTCAGGTTTTCCAATTTTGTCATATGCAGGTTCTGGTACCATGTTAAATGGCAGTCGTATAACTTCGACTTGTGTCTCCTCATTTTCACTCTATTAATATTGAAAAGGTAAAACAAATAGTATTATTAAATTTTTGTAAGATTTAAAACCAGAAAAGAATTTCTAGAATTCAGTCTTCAACCTCATAATTTCGAGAATGTAGTTGTCACTGCTTTTTTCTCTGGAAACAATTTTTAACAAGAAAATGACCCAGAATACACCTTGCCAAATAAGTTTCCCCAAATCACAATTATCTTAAGAATGAACAGATTAAGTTGTATATTTACACAGTCAGCCTTACACGTCTTTGCAGAGAAGATGAGCTGATGAGATGGGTTGAACTGCCAATCAAGATCATCGATCTTTAGTCTAGTCTTTGTAGTTAAGCTAACAGAGTCATTTTCCCTTGAATGAGGTGAAGAATTAAATTCCTTTCAATAGTTCCCAAACTTTCTAGGTACAATGCTACCCAATCTCCTGTAAAACAGCCGACTCCCATGTGGTACACTCAATTTATTAAGCAAAACATTAACTTGTCTAAGCCATGGAACACATCCAGTTTGTGAAATGACTGAGTCCCAAATGTATTCTCTTTTAAGATTTTACCATAAAGTCATTCCCAGGGAATGAAATGAGTGGGCCTAAGTTCTGTGTCCTTTTGAAATAACACCAATTTCACTTGCATTTTGTAAGTCCATGGGTCATGACAATAGCATTGTTATCATACTTATTAATTATAACCTTTACTAATGTTAATATTAGCCGATATTGAACTTTAAGATTTTTTTTCAATACAATTAATCAATAATGAACCTGACATAGGTATGTTTCTGAGTCACTTGGTAACCTTAGATTTTCTCTGAAAGCACAAACAAATATAACTAAGTAGGTGGTACTGTTGATACCTGGGCTCTTAACTTCAATAGAAAATGTCACAAATTAACTTCAAAAATTTTTCTATAAGTTCGCAACTACATCTCAATATACTGAGGAAGATAAGATAGCCTTCTGCTTTCAAAAGCATATTTCTTTTTGGCATGTAATTTCTGCTTATTTCTTTTGGCATGTAATTTCTGCTACATTCAGTGGACATGCTTTTAAAACTTACCATCTGTTAAATGTTTTGATGCAGTTTTTTCACTTAATATACATCTGAATTTCACAGCATTATTATTTTTACATTTTTCATTTACAATCAAGTCCTGTTGAAATAAATTAATTCATTAATCTGATTCTATTCATACTGGCACTCACATATACGTTTCTATGTACTGGCAATGGTTTTTAGTACAGTTTATTTCATAATGGTTTTTTTATGTTGCATTCTTTGACACAGTTACATTTTGCCTATTAAACAGAGAGGAATATTTTTGACTTCCACAAAAAGCACAATCTCTCTTTCTTTTGAAAATACATGGCTTTCTTGGTTTATCTTTTCACTTCCCTACTTCCAACAGAGATGAGTCCAAAGAAATAATTCTCTACTACAAGACAGATAATAGTGTAAGTGCAATGGCAAATGGCAATTGACACCTGGCCCCAGCATAAAACAAGAAAATGAATGGGAAGATCCACAGTGAGTAAAAGACTTACGGTCTACATGGTGTGGCTGGTGCTCAGCTCTGCAGATACGGTCACTATTTGCCTGCCTGCATGAGTGAGTTGCATTTTTATAACATTATGCAAATCGACATTCTAAGAGCCAAATCGAGTATATCTCAGCCTCTTGTCCAAATCACTAAGGAAAAGTTTTTTCCCAGCTGCCTTATCATTTGCGGGGCAGCCTACCTGCCTCGAATGGGATTAGTACTTGACACCGTTTTTTGCAGCACTCACTAATTAATTAACCCAGCAAATAACTGAGAGAGGCATTGTTCTAAGAGTTGACAATACCACAGTAAATAAAATAGAACAACCCGCCCTCAGAAAAGTCATGTGCTAATGGGGAGAAGTGGAAAATTAAAAAATAGTTAAGTAAAAGGCATAAGTATGTCATGAGTATGGGGAAAAAGTGAAGTCATTATAATATTCCAGGAAAGTGCTGGTGGGTTTTGAAGCAGGGTGATCCCATTGGAGGTGATGAAGGTGATTGAATTACTGAATTACGGATACATTTTGACAAGATTTACTAAAATATAAGATGGTAAGGTGTAAGAAAAAAGGAGTCAAAATTTTTTATTTGGGCAAGTTGAAGCATGTAGTCACCATTTACTGAGAAGAGAAAGATGGTGGTGTTTTTGTTTGTGGCCAGTAGTGGGGAAGCTTAACTTTGTTTTAGACTTGCTAAGTTTGATATGTGTTTTAGATATTCAAGTGGAGATGTTGAACAGGCAGTTGAACATATCTGAAGTTATAAATTTACTAGTCAACAGAATATAGATAATAAAGTCACGTGACTAGGTGATAATCACTTAAGACGTGAGTATGGATGTCTGAGGTCTGGGCTTTGGGGAACCGCAATTTAGAGGCTGAGGGTGTGAAGAGAGGATTCAGGGAACAAGCTTGAAGGAATGGCTCATGAGGAGAGGAGAAAACAGGAAACGATGGTGTCCTGGAATCATAGTGAAGATGGTTGAAAAGGGAGGTAGTAAATCAACTGTGTCAAATACTGCCTATATAGGTCAAGTAGGGTGAAGACTGGAAATCGATCATTGGATTTAGCAATATGGAGGTTCTTGTTGATCTTGACAAGAGCAGTTTGGGCCGGTAGGAGAAATAAACACAGCAGTAGCTTTGGGAACACAAGAGATTAAGAGGAGTTTGTTTTTAAGTTGGGAGAAATAAAGCCAGAATCCTTCAGCTGATGGTCAAGACTTTTTAATCTACTTTGTGTATGGCACCTTACTATACCACCTTGACCCTGGAGTTGCAACCTTACTGAAGAAACGACAAAATAATGGGAGTAGGTAATTTGTGCTAGAACAGTTTAAAAAAATAAGATAAAGAAAGTATTGTTTTCACAGAGATGGTGGAATTTAAATTATTCAATTCTTAATTCTTAGAATTCTTAAAATAAGTTGGATTTAGGTAGATGAAAAGAGTGAGAACAAAAGAATAGTATGATATTTGGGGGACAGTAAGACTAGCCTGGCTGGAATTCATATTAAGAAGAGATGGGATGATAAACATGGAGAACTTTTACCATCAAGCTAAATTCCAGCTTTGTTATTTCGGCAATGGAGATTATAAGAAATAATCCATCTGCAGTAGCTGTAGAATTAAAAAATAAAATCTTGTTAATAGTTTTCTTTTTGGTGACTATCAGAAAATTGTCTTAGATGCTTTCTAAATGAAAAGTAAAAGCTAATAAAATTAGCTGAATTTTAAAATATTGTAATAATTACTTTTAAGCATGAAGATTTCGCCCTATGCAAGACAGAAATACTTCTAGGTAACCACAAATTTCCTTTTAAAATATTGATCTGCCCCATTTTTATGCTCTGAAATGGTATTTTAAAAGTATTTTGTAAATAAGAAATAAGTTAAATCATTTCTAATTAAACCATTAGCTCATAATATCAACTCTACTTTTGGAAAATAGTCTCTTGCTTATATTACCTTATTGATCTTTAATTTTTTTTACACTTTTTTTTTAATGCTTATTTTTGAGAGAGAGAGAGTGCACGAGCAGTAGAGGGGCAGGGACATAAGGGGACAGAGGATCTGAAGCAGGCTCTGTGCTGACAGCATTAAGCCCCATGAGGGGCTCAAACTCATGAACCATGAGATTGTGACCTGAGCCAAAGTCAGATGCTTAACTGGCTGAGCCACCCAGAAGCCCCTATGGATCTAACTTTAAAAAAAAATAGAAAATACTTCTAATTTATACAAGAAATTAAGAGGAGTTTCATTAAAAGACAAATATAGACTTAATGGAGATTTTCAAATTTATCTTGTCTTCACCAATCCTCAAAATCACCCTAAATAAAACCAAACTTAGTATTTGGAATTTTTGAAGTAGTTGTCAGGATCAGTTCTGCAGATAACTACCCAAGTTACTTTATTTTTACAAAAGGGAAGCTGTTAGGTTGAACCATATGATAGCATATTAGTATTTTAATACAGTGCAGCATAAAAATTCCAACTTGGCTCTGTGTTATAAGTCCACATATAAAGCAGAAGAGACAATTTAAGGGAATGAGGCATTGTCCTAAAACTTGCATTCTCTGAAGAACTGGCTTTTATTGAGGATCTATCACATGAAGGTTATGCCCTTAGTCTTATATTTATTTAGCCTTAATGTTTATAATCTAGTAAGAAAAATTATATAAACAATGACAGATATGGTTATTATTAAAATTAACTTTACAAAGCTTACAAGCTTCCTGTGATCACATTTGAAATAATGCAGCATTAGTGGGGGAAAAATTCACTCACCTTAAAAATTTTAACTGGCTATTTATCTTAGAATGGAATGGTAGGGTATAAATGTTATTTCATATCAGTACCTAAAGCAAACGATAGGATCTATCTAGCTGATAGGTACAGTGAATGGTTTTTGCTCAAGGCTCTGAATTTAATGCTTTTTTGGCTATCCATAAAAATGGGAAGGTTTGGCAAAGGAAATGGGGAAGGATTGCAGTAGATTTGAGTCAACCAAGTATCTTTTGGGCCCAGATGGTAGATTTCTCAGTGTGATTTATATTACAGACAATCTGAGTTTAGAGAACCTCCATGGTTTTATCTCAATTTTAGTGTGTTGAAATATTCTGTTAAACATCTTTTTCTGAAGAATGGGATGACAGAGCTATGATAGTCAGAATCTGAATCAATGCAGAAACAGTATTAAAACATATACCATTCATAGATGCTGTCCTTATGGCAATTTTTACCACAATAACCTCTTACCCATAAAGACTCATTAAGAAAATTTAATGTAAATAGAATATGCTTTAATTACAAATGTACTATATTTTAGTTATGATATATAACTATAAATAAAAGAGTGGGACATATGAAATGAGAGCATGTGAAGAAATGGCTTGCTAGTTAAGCTCTATGCTTGAGTTCAAATAGGAAGGAAAACATATTCATTGGGTATCATGATTGGAAGACATAAGTGCTTCCAAAAAACAGAGAAATACTGGTCATCTTTCTTTTTCAATTGTTTCATCGGGAAGAATCTTTTTCAGGTGATAAAACTTACAAGCTAAATTAAAATGCACTCTACTCATTGGCAAGCCACACCAGCAAGAATAATGTGATCACGGTGCTTGGAAGTTTTTGATTTATAACTATACTATTCTCTACTTATAAGGCTGCAGTCTAGGAGGCAGAGCAATGAATCATTACAATTGTCTATCTGGGAAATGTCAAAAGATTAAGTAAGGGCAGAAGAAGAGAGAAGAAGAAAGAACACACATTTTTGTCTGAGAATTATTCCACAATTAATGGGAAGATACCACTAGCACATAAATCCAGTGCTGAAGAAATAATAATTAAATTTTTAAAATCTTCAAATAAGGCTACTAATAAAGCATAATGCTTAAACTTCCTGGGTAGAAAAGCAGATTATCCTCTGTGACTCTGAAAACTAAATCATTCCTTATTCAACTATCACAGTGACCTCTCCCGATACACTAAGAGTTTGGGAAAATAAACTTAAGCTGAATAAAATAAATGAATTAGAAATTTGAACCAATCATTAATGGATCCAGATTTAAAAAAAAAAAAGGACACATACAGTTTAATTGATACTTTGCTGATACAAAAATAAGCATCCACAGAATGTTTATTTACTGTTTAAATTACTCCATATTTTCATATACCATGAACAGAAAATATATTTTATCCCACACACAGTAAGAACAAACAAGTGCAATCTTTCAAACATTAAAAGTTATAATCAAATCTGTACAACAGATAAATAAATTTATACCTCTAACAGTTAGCCTGTAACAAAACAAAATGAAAAACATACATTGCCCGAAGTCACCGGTTTACTTAAAATTCTACTCATGGTTAATACATCTCACTCATAACAACTTGAATTTTTACTACACTGCACAAGTTAGATTGATAAATATTTTAAAAATAGGGGGGAGTAATAGGAAATACCAAAATGATTATAAAGAGCTTTCCAAACATTGGAAATAGACAGAAATTAATTAGTTGAAGGAAAACATTAAATGGATCCACAGGGTACTGGTTTTACACTGGTACAGCTTCAGGAAAGAAAACATGTGAATGTCTGGATTGGAAAGAAAATTTGGCCTTTTTATAAAAAGAAGCAACAGCATCAACAGTGACAAAACCCTGTCATGGAGCCTAGAACAACTCTGTGAGACAAAGTGTACAAAGATTTAGGTATACCTGAAAAACACAGTTAGGAAGAAAAATCATGTCAGGAAACAGATAACATCAGAACATGAACATATATAAATTAAAGGCATACTGTTTATCATTCCACATCATTGCACATATGATAAGAAAACAATACTGCAGTCATTCTTGAGTAAGAAAGTTTCGGTGAAGTAGGAAGTTGCATGATAAATACAGGTGTAGACAATCTTATTACCACAAATTTAGTAAATATCAAAACACTCAGTGGTGTCACTAAGCTAATTAAATTATCTATATGTATTTACTGGAAAGGTAATTATTTCCCTGCCTTCATGTTAACTTAAAATCATTTATAAATGGCAATATAGATCCAGTAGAAAAGACTTTTCACATGCAGTCCTATACAATGCACTCTGCTTCAATTTTTTTTTTCAGTATTTCACATTGGAGATGTACATTTCCAATATATATACAACCACACATGTTCAACAGACGCCACTGAGCTGTCCTCTTGCCACACAAATTAATTTACATATACATTTATATCTCCAGATAGATACTTTTCTCCTCTAGGCAGACACAAAATCAGTCTGAAGAGTTTAAGTTTTTTAGGATCTTAGGAACCTAATGTCTGGATTTGTCTTGAATCGACGATAAGATGAGGAGTCCACAAAAAAATGCAGCTATACATGCCAACCTTTTCAACAGAGATGAGTTATCTTTAGGAATAATAATCTGTGCAAGATCATTAGTGATCTGAGAAATTTCATGTGCCACACAAACAAATATGAAAGTGCTGACAATGATGTTGAGCATAGGGTTTCCGGGTATGAGAACCAAGATGCCTCTTGTGTCCGCTGCCAGCCAGATGTGATACTGGCAAATAAACAGCTGGAAGGAAAGTATCTAAAGTTAGATATGTACAGATGGTCCAGGACTATCTCACAGTTTTGCCTAACTTAAACATTTGGTAGCATCATTACATTAGCAGGCTTTTTCCAAACCATTTAATTCTGTTTCACTCTTGGTCCTGAAAAGTCTACTGTGGTCTACTCTCCAGAACTCCTACTTGCTCAAGTACTACTTCAAAGTCCCCAAGAAATGAAACAGGACCCTTAGAACTTTAAAAAACATTTTTTTTGCATGACATAGAAGACAGCTGACAGAATGATATCTGAACTCTGGTATTTAGACACCAAATAAAGAATCACTACGTGTGTGTCTATGCACATAAGTGTATATATATATATATATATATATATATATATATATATATGTGCATACTGCATATTTAATTATATTTGTGAACCATATTTCTGTATGTGGATACATGAGCAGGAAATGGCATAGATTTTAAGATGTCTTCAAGTGTGCTTTGAATGGCCAGACAAATTTTTTCAACTGTATTTTCATGCTTCCATAGTATATTTCAACTTTGATGTGAGTATACATATTAGATGACACCACTACAACTTTGATTGTGATCACAAATGTTCTCTCATGAAATTGGTTCAAAATATCAAAGAGTAGAAAAATGCTTAAACTACCTCCCAAATATGAGACCATAACATTTCTATATATTTTTTTAATGTTTATTTATTTTTGAGAAAGTGTGTGTGCACACGCACATGTGCAAGCAGAAAGAGAGGGGGACAGAGGATCTGAAGAGGGCTCTGTGGTGACAGCATAGAGCCCGACGTGGGGCTTGAACTCATCCACCATGACATCATGACCTAAGCCAAAGTCAGACACTTAACCAACTGAGCCACCCAGGTGCCCTAAAATTTATTTTTACTAGAAATACCAAATTATAACTTCATTCAATTAAAATTTATACAAACTCTCATACTCCAAGTATTAAGGGGTTGGCAAAATATTCTTTATATCTACTGAATGATTTGGTAAGCCATTCTCGATTAATAATTCTAAATTCTATTCAGTCTCACTTATGAGACAAAAAAATAATAGAACATTTATTCAAGAACTCAAAAATTTATTTTCCCTATTTTAAAAACAACTTAATAAATCTTATACTCTAAAATGTATCTTCTATGATTACAATATGAATTCCACTGTTTTAAAATGCTCTATCTTGGGAGCGCTTGGGTGATTCAGTCAGTTAAACATTCCACTCTTGATTTCAGCTCTGGTCATGATCTCATGGTTCATGAGTTTAAGCCCCATGTTGGGCTCTGGGCTGACAGCGGGCAGCCTGCTTGGGATTCTCTGTCTCCCTCTAACTCTGCCTCTCACCCTGCTCCCTCCCTCCCGCGCACGCTCTCTCTCTCTCTCTCTCTCTCTCTCTCTTTCAAATAAATAAATAAACATTTAAGAAAGTAAAATGTTCTACTTTGAATAATAGAGCTCAGAATAGGCAGAATGTATTTTAAAACATACTTTAAGGTTTTAAATAATTCATATTAGGTACTGCACACAAAATGTAATGAGTTTAAAAAATTTCCCCAAATTTCCAATCACAAAATTTCCTGAATTTTATTAGGATAAGTATTGATAAACTAAATTCTAGTAATATTTAATTATGGAGATGAAGAACAAATCAAAATCCCCTCAGCTTGTCTTCATTCATATCTATTTATAAATTTCATTTATATCTATTTAATTTTTTTCCTCTCCTGATGTCAGCATCTTAGTTGTGTTTAAAAGCTTAAAACAATATAAAGAATATTTGAAAGTCATCTATGTCCAGTCATTTAAGTAAGGCTTTAAAAACATACTATTCTACTGCTGTTGAAAGTTCTGAATTTTTTTCTATAATGCCATAAATAACATAGCTTTGATTTTTTAAAAATGTCTGTTGGATTCACGCACACACAGCCACACACACACACCTGCATGTAACACTTGGCTATAGAAGATAGAACAAAATATTAATGTACCAACCTCTAATGAAATTTTTCCAAACCAAGCAAAAAATGAACTATAAACTGAACGGGCATATCCAGGGATATTCCTTATTAGGATGAAGGCTAAAATCTAAGGAAAAACCACAAAGGCAAAATAAATAATCTGTTTACTAAAAGTGTTTGCTTCCTGTCAAGTGAGAACTTTATTATCTATGTTCTTGGACTATTTGATACATACACAATGTTTTTTTTCAATAAAGTTTTGGCAAGTCATTTTTGTTCTAGAGTCTGTCCATGTTAGGTTTCTCAACATGTGCTCTGTATGTATACCGCATGCCAGTGCAGAATGTAGGTAGTGCATGGCTGAACAATTTTATGTGTATTTGAAAAATTGTAAACCCACGTGAGGCCCTTTGTGTAGAAAGAAATGATATCCTATGTTGTGTAGCAAAATTCATAAAATTTCATGATACAATTTGGCTTCTTCCATAAAGTATCTGCCTGACTGGCAGCCATATGCCTTCCTTTTGCTCTCTTCAAAAGCCTCCTTCCACTAACAGCCATGTAAAGATGAGAAATGGCAGGACTTTTAAGATGTCCTCATGTTTGCTCTGTATGGCCAGGCAAATGATGCCTTAAACTGCATTCACATGTAATGTATTTTCTCCTTTTGATCTCTTCTCTCCAAAAACAATCTCCAGCTTTTGGGCGCTGGCCTTTACCTCTCTCCCCCACCCTTCTGTACTAGGTGGAATAATCTTGAATTTTCTAAACTTCTAATTCAGTGTCACACTCAATAACTAGTTTATCAAGCAAAGAGCTCTCTTTAGAATCTACTCTCCTTATAAAGAACAAAGAAATTGTAAGTAAAAAAGTTTTCACTTTCACAAACATCTTCTCTCCTAAAACTTCTCTCATAAAAAGATTGAAAGATGTATTTGCACTTCAGAGAAAAATCCCATATTCAGTGTTGATCATTCTGGGCATCTGGTCAAAGGCTTTCGGAAGAAGCCTCTGGGATGCATACAAGATGAGCAAATAGGAGATCTGTGGGTCCCTCAATCATTGGGAAAAAGGAACCAAAGTGAACTACTCAGGTACTATTAAGTTGAGTGATCTTCATGGGCAATAGCATCAAAGGGACTCAAGTTTGAATCTGGCCTTTCCCTTGTATTAGTTTTGGGATTTAAGGCAAGGTACTTTACTCCCTTAGGTCTGTTTCCTCATTCATATAAATAGGGATATGATTTACTTGGAAGGTTGATGTGAGCATTTGATGAGAAAACACATAAGAGGTACTTATCATAGCATGCACTGTGAGTCATTTAAGAAACATATTAGGTTTAATAGCACAGCTGGTATATATAATGGTAAAAATCATAAAGGTGAGACCTACACAAAACCCTTGAACATGAAACCATTTAATGAGTTATAAAGTACTGCGTAAACTGTAAAATGCTAGGAAGAATGACATAGATACCTACAAATCACTAGTCTGAGCTCTCAGAAAATCCAGGAATAGTTCTAAGCAAATCACTTTCTTTCTTTCTTTCTTTCTTTCTAACTTTAGAAAGAATATGTACTTATTTCTTTAGCATATTCCAGTCTGAGTTTTGTCATACACTTACTAAACAATGTGATAAGGGGGATAGAAAATCAAGTAATAGCCATGGAAAAGATAACAGGGGTCTAGGGAGCCATCCTTATTAGCTTTGTAAAGAAATAATAATAATGCTTAAAATTTGTTCAGCATTTATAACTTGTTGGGTACTGTGCTAAGCACTTAATATACATTATTTATGGTTAATCACCTGTATGCTGTTCTATAACAAGCCCTTCTGGAAATTTCTATCCAGATTGATGGGCAAAACTAAAAGGTCAGGATTCTAGGATTGCTCTACAAGAGTGAAACAGATAGAAGGATTGAGAGTATAGAATTATTGAACAATTATATTATACACCTGAAACTAACATAACACTGTTAATTATACTTGAATTAAAAAAAAAAAAGATTTGATATATAAGCCTTCTGCAGGCCAGGCTGGGAAAATACTTTCTAACAGAAAACTAGGAATCTTGTACATGTTAAAATCTTAAGAAGCTCCCTCAGATAAGTATGCTAAAGGTACACAATCATATA
The DNA here is from genome assembly GCF_018350195.1 of Panthera tigris. Classification (NCBI taxonomy): domain Eukaryota; kingdom Metazoa; phylum Chordata; class Mammalia; order Carnivora; family Felidae; genus Panthera; species Panthera tigris. The sequence continues at coordinate 97,000,834 of NC_056661.1, read as the reverse complement.
TATCATTTTTAAAAACCACAATGTCCTATATACACACATCTACACCTATACCCTCACACCTACGTTACCCTTTGGCATCTGAAAATAAGAGTGAAGTGTGATAAGGATGTAAAATTTGGGGCTCCCTGGATGATCTGGTTTTTACAGTAGGGGACTGGGTCCCTTGAAAAGAAGTAGCTGCTAATAAAATTAGTACTTGCTTCAATTTATGCTCCCTGTCCATTCTTTTCCTCTGCACCAGAGGGGCTGAGGCCCTCACTGAAAAAGTATTAAGTAAACAGGAGTGTGTAGAGGGTAGTGACTGGAAAGGAAGGTGATAAGGATTAGCAGTGCTTGCCTGTTATTGTATGTGTATCTACTCTTTCCCTTAGCTCTTCTTATATTGTTCTGTATTGGTGCATCATGAACGGTAACACCTCCCTTCCATTATGAGTAACAGAAATGATATCAAATATGATATACCAATCATTACTGGTAAGGACTATTACTGTCTACAGAAGTCGTGAAAATGCCACATGACTACAGCATAATGTTTAAAATTTCATTATCAATTACATTTTAAGAGTCTGTCACATGCTCAATTCTACTGACTATATAGAGGCTTAAAAGGAATAAAATAGTTCCTTGCACTGAAGAGAACTTAAGACCTAAGAGAAGATCCTCTAGAAATGACCCCTGCTCCTCTTTGCTGGACTACTCATTTATTAGATCATGGCTTAGACACTACTTTCTCTAAGAACCCTGCTCAGATACCAAGATAGCTTGAGAAGAAACCCCACATGCTTCCAAAGCTTCCTGTATTTAACCATCGCCACACTATCACAATGTCCCATCATCACTGGCAACGGGAGGTATCCCTGCAAAATGTCAATCTGCTTTGAGTTGCCCCTCGCCTCTGCCCACCTCTCAGTCGCTACCAAACACTTCTCTAGACGCTGGCTGAGTTCTAGCCTGAACAACTTTCTGTAAATTTCCTGAATGTCAATTTGCTCCCTTCCATCGCAGGGCCTGAGTTCTTGCTGTCCTTTATCCCTCCATTCTCAACTTAATTTTCTCAGGGAAATAATTTCTGACCCCAGACCATGCCTGCTACAACTTCAACTAGGTCATATCCCCTTACTATATTCTCTTGTAGCATCATATACAACTCTTTATAATTATGTGGTGATTATATGATTACTATCTGTAATAGAAGAATGGAGGCTCTGGGAGGATAGGAACTATGTCTATAATACCCCCAGCATAATATTAGTGCATAGTTATATTTGTTAAATGCATGCAAAATGTTAAATGAACAAATATTTACTGGTTCATATCTCTACTAGACCATAAATTCTATGAGGGCAGGAGCTGTATATATCTTAACAGTAAACTTCTTACATGTAGCATGGTACTTAACACATTGATAGTTATGATTTAATAAAGAAATATGAGTAAATGAAGACAAAGCAAACATGAGGAGAGTTAACAAGTTCTGAATGCCTACTGTAAAGTGACAAATATTGACAATTTCCATACATTTCACGTAACAACCCTTTAAAAGAAATTTTAAGGTTTCTGTACAGTAAAGGAAGGTAGGGGTTAGGATGATTAAATAACATACCTACATTTTATAGTTTGATCTCAAATCTCTCTGCTTCTAAAGACTGTGTTCTTATCAAGAATTAAGAAAAACATTTTTTTTCCTAAATCAGGATAATTACCTGCACCACAGATACAGATGGGTGGAGTTCATTGCACTCTGCTTTGTTTTTACAACTGCTAGCCCAGATGGAATAGGTCTAAAACAAAAAGAATATATATGGATCAGTTCCTGAAAATACTTATGACTCAATGAAGCAGCTTCCTCATAATCTACACAGTTTTTGTTTTGTTTTGTTAATAACATTATGCTCCATTATGTTATTTAAAAAGCCTTAGTGAAAGCTGCCCACAGGTTCGGTCATCACTTATTTTGGTATGCTCAACTGTTAAGTAAAAGAAAGCAGACAGAGAGGAGCACAGGTCTGTGCTCCTCTGGAAATAGTGATCATGAGGCAATGATCACTCTTCCTGTCAAACACCTCACATTTTATTTTTCCCCAAATTTATTACATTTTTACAAATTTCCATTTCACTGAGTTCTCAGTCATTCTTCATATTTAACACATGCATATATACACATACATATATACATTCTCTTAGCATTTATGTTCAATGAGAAGAAAATGGAGAAAAAGGATTTTAAAAGTAAAGATTTATTAAAAATAATTGATTGAATCCCTATCTCTTAATGTTAATATTCTGTACCATTTAGGATTTTGGAAAACTAGAGGATTACACTTTGAAACTTACCAAGAAAGAAACTACTGAAATAAACAATAGAAAATTTGAAATTTTGTTTGAAAAAAGAGGTTCACCCTTTCCTTCAGAAAGTACTTGACGCTTCTGTAAAGCCAGATAAATGAAAGCAAACAACATTCCATGAAAGACTACCTAAAAAATAAGAAGAGAAAATTTGTTTTAAACAGCTAGATTTCAGTAAGTAGCAGAAATAGTTGGAAAATAAGGACAATATATACAAAAGTAAGTAGGTTAAAAGCTTAAAGATTAAATGAAGGTCTTAAACTTCAAGAAATGACATACAATCAAGGATTGTTAGAAACGATCCACAGCTCTTGCAACAATATGAGATAAGCTGGTTCATTTTGAGCAGTCTCAGCCGCAAGTGAAGAAATAAAGAGAAGTTCAAAATAATGACAAAAACACAAGAAACAAGTGTTGATGAGAATGTGGAGAAAAAGGACCTCTTGTATACTTTGATGGGAATGCAAACTGGTACAGACACTGTGGAAAACAGTATGAAGTTTTCTCAGAAAATTAAAAGTAGAACTACCCTGTGATCCCATAATTCCACTACTGGGTATTTATCCAGAGAATACAAAAGCACTAATTTGAAAAGATATATGCAGCCCTATGTTTACTGCAGTATTATTTACAATAGCCAAGATACGGAATTGGCCCAAGTGTCCATTAATAGATGAATGGATAAAGAAGATGTGTGCATATATATATACACACACAATGGAATACTATCCAGACATAAAAAGAATGAAATCTTTTTATGCAATAACATGGATCTAGAGGGTTTAATGCTAAGTGAAATAAGTCATTCAAAGAAAGACAAATATCATATGATTTCATTCATACGTGGAATTTAAAAAACAAAACAAACCAACAAAGAAAAAAGGAGACAAACCAAGAAACAAACTCTTAACTACAGAGAACAAATTGGTGGTCATCAGAGGGGAGGTCGGTGGGGTGATGGGTGAAATAGGTGAAGGGGATTAATAGTACACTTATCATGATAAGCACTGAGTAATGTATAAAATTACTGAATCACTGTATTGTTCACCTTAAACCAATATAACACTATATGTCAACTATACTGGAATTAAACTTTAAAAAAAGAACAACAACAATAAACTATTCTGAAGACATATGGCAAAATTTAAATGCTCAACCAAAATAAAACACATTTTATCTTGATACTCTCAATCAAATAAAACAACAATAACATCACCAATATCATGCTTTTAAGAAGGAGCATATGCACACAAGAATGGGGAAAAAAAATGGTAGACCAGAAAGCACATAGAGCTTCCTTTTTTTTTTTTTTTTTTAAACAAAGGTTTAAAGTGAACTATCACGGTAGATTGCTGTAATGACTAGGTTGAGAATTTAGAAGTTGGTAGCAAGACTTTAGCAAAGCTTTTTATTTATATGTGATTTTGAAGTGCAATGTAGTATACTGGAAAGTGCAAAGGTACTGGAAACCAGAAATGGCACAAAATAGGCATTAAGAAAACATTTGTTGGGGCACTGGGTAGCTCAGTCAGTCAAGCATCTGACTTCGGCTCAGGTCATGATCTTGCAGTTCATGAGTTTGAGCCCCCTGTCGGGCTCTGTGCTGACAGCTCAGAGCCTGGAGCCTGCTTCGGATTCTGTGTCTCCCTCTCTCTGTGCCCCTCCCCTGCTTTCTCTCTCTCTCTCTCTCTCAAAATAAATAAACATTAAAAATATTTTTTTAAATCAATAAAAAAAAGAAAATCTTTGTTGAATGAAAAATAGGATGAGTGAAGTATGGAAGAAAAAAGGGAAAGAGAGAAGAGAGGTAATTAATATTTATTCATTGTCCATTATTTTCCAAATGCTGTGCTCGATATTTCCTGGCCAATGAATCTTTCCTTCAAGATTAAAGTTACGGAATCACCCATGACACTGTTCTCTCTTCTTTACACACTTCTACCACAAAATCCATACTGTATATAACTTAGTACCTAAATATAAATAGTAACTTTGGGTTTTAAACTAGATTGTAAGGCTTAGAAGCCTGGTGGTATGTCTTCTTTCTCTAATATATTCCTCATAAAACCAACATCTAGAGCATATACTAGGGTTCAATAAATATTGTGTTGAATGGCCAAAACACATATATGAGGGATCATTTTTATTTTTTTTAAGTTTATAGGGATCATTTATTTTTAAGTTTATTTAAGTAATCTCTACACCCAACATGGGGCTCAAACTCACGACACCAATATCAGGAGCCACAGGCTCCACTGACTGAGCCAGCCAGGCACCCCTATGAAGGGTCATTTGTAAATCAAAATTATGTCTCAAAGAAAGGCCACTTTATAGACAACATTTTTACAGTATTTTCCTGCTCATATATATATATATGTACATATATATATGTATGTATATATATATATATATATATATACACACACATATATATGTGTGTGTATATATATACATATATATATATACACACTATATATATATATATATATATATATATATATATATATACACACACACATGCATACCCTCTCTCCACTATAAAAAATGGGAGGAGGGCTGCTTTAATTTACCAAGTCAACATACTTCCTTATACTAAAACTAAATAAAAATAATTATAATTTTCCAAATAATTCTTTTAAAGCGTTAATTTGAAATGGCAAAAGATCACAAGGTAAATACATACGTAACGGTCTAACCTCCATCTGAACCACCATTCATATACATTCCCTTTCAGTTCAAAACACTTGGACAATGGCCAAAGAGAAAAGATCTTCTCAAATGCACCCTGAGAAAAGGAATCCAGAACACAAAATAAGATGGTATGAGTCAATACTTGTTTTCTAACTCTATTCTAAATTATAGTTTTCTACTAGGATTATAAAAAAGTTATTCACAATTTAAAAATTCTTTAATTTGACGTTCATTTGAAAATAAATTTATTTTACTAACGGCTAATAAAGATGACTTAAAACTTTTTTGTTAACTTACTTTCACTGCACATGAAAGGCTACTGAGACTGCAAAATTAAAACAAAAAGTAAGCTAGTAACTGGAAAATTCTTCCATTTAAGGTTTTTAATCTATTACATAAAGCAGCTAATATTTACTGATCAAAACATCAAAATACAAAAGACCTCAGCCATTATGATATCAATATCCTAAAGAATGATGGTTAAAGTTAAAATACAGTTTTTCCTTCTCTAAATGTCCTTAATAATCTATAATCAACCATCTGAATTAAAAGAATCCTCCGAATTAGTCACCTTACTTAATCAACCATACCCAAATGCCATTACCAGCCTTTGAAACAAAGTTTACAATTTTACTCTGGTCAAGTTAGTGAATGCACTCTCTTATTAATCTGACAAGCCTGGAAAATCTGGGACTGAAGGGGCAGAAGTCTTGGGTGCATTCCTGCACATTAATGAAGTCTTTCAAAGAAGAGAACAAAAACCTCAATTCCCAGACTAAAGAAGGACGGCAAACTTTTTGAAGGAAAGCTCCATTATTAGACCTAATGCCACAGCATAGAAAATGTAACATAACAATTTTTAAAAAGGCTATTAAAAACCAAAAAAGTGAAAACAGCATTGTATTTTAGGTAATGTTGAATCTTTATAAGAACTTTATTATTTTAATAAAATACAGTATCCTCCATTTAACCATTTAAGAATTTAAAATACCTATAACTTATTAAACAGAGGTCCTATCAAAATCTGTGCCTCAGAAAATAGAGGATTCTTACCAAGAGTTGCAATATAAAGTACTTATAGATCATAAATATTGATATGAAGTACAGAAATATAAATATCAAAATAAAATATAGAAATATTTAGCATCTATTAGAAATACATGGTCCTGTAGATCATATATATGTATTTAGCACTTAACATATTATTTCTGATTAAAAATTTATTTATGTGATCAACAGAAAAGTTCTTAGTGAGCACCCATTTTGTGAAAGACACTGGGCTATACTGGGCCATGTACTTTTTCCTTTTGTACACTAATCCAAAGCTGGGGAAACCTTTATTGAACCTCTGGTTCACCTTCCCTTGTCTCCCTCAGATGCACCACAGAGTGTTTGGAATTTTAATCAATAAGTGTCAAGTAGCTGTTGCAGTTACCTGGCTATTTCTTCATACGTTTGCTATTGTTTCCTTATTATTTATAAATCTCCTGCAAAAAACCTTGCAGGTCAGGCAGAAATAAAAATGCTTTATTTCTAAGCATGAAAATAAGAATGAAAGCCTACAAAAACAAACTAATAAAAACCAGCTTTATAGGATCACTCTCTCCCTCTCTCTCTCTCTCTCTCTCTCTCTCTCTCTCTCTCTCTCACACACACACACACACACACACACACACACACACACACACACACGATGCTTATATGGCATTTGCATCTGACACAGCTAAGTACAAGACAGGGAATGTTGGAGATGGGAGCAAACTACAGAATAAGTCACAACTACAGGCATTCAAATTAAAATATTTTGTTATAAAGATCATACTGCCCAAATAATATGTCTGTCTGATGGACTGACCAGCAGGTAGGAATTTGCCACCTTGCTAAAGTAGCTGAAAACATCTCAACCGTCATAAGAGGGGGATAAAAGGGTAGAGGTAAGAAAATGACCAAAAATTTTATTAAATTAAACATATTCCATACATACAAACCCATTTGCTCCTGAGTTGGTTTTACTAACTGCCAAAATTTTAGTCTATGCAGTTATGGAAAAGTCAAGTAACACTTTGAAGCAATGAATAATGCACAAACCAAGCTGCAAATTCTGTCAAGAGAATTTTGATCTCCACTTAGAGTAGTGTCTTATAAGAGGCATTCAATAAACGTCTGATTGATCAAAGTCAAGTAAAATGGATTTTGAACAATTGCCAGAGGAAGAGCTTTAAATTGCTCTTACAACAAAAACAGTGGTAACAAAAGTAGATAGGTCTCAAAAGAACTACACTGAGTAGTCAACTACAGAGTGACACTTTTATTACAGTCATTAAAAAATGAAGCTAAAAAAAAGCTCTGACTCTTCTTACATACTTTGACTTGAACTTTAAAATAAAATAGAACAAAATATAAACTGAAAAGACTGTACAAACCTGAGAATATGCCAAAAAACATATACATAACAGCAAGAAGGCTAGTTTCAACAGTAAGCCAAAATGCCAGAAACAATTTCCTAAGAGAGAAAACATTTAATTTACTAAAAAGTATAAATTTACATAAAAAACATATTAAATAGTCTCTGTTTAATGTATTAATACTCTGCACAGTCCTTACAATAATCAAAGGCTGCCTATAGGATACATAAAATATATGTAAGTGGTATAAACTGTAAGAAGGGCAAAAAGGAAAAGACGGACCAGCCTCACTAGGAAGGAGGCCACAACCCACACCTGACACCTTACGTATCTCCTGTTCATCCACTATAAATATATCTGAAAATATCTCCTGGATTCAATTATACCCATGTACTATTCAAAGTTACAACAAAATTTGGAAAAATATGTCAATATGTTCAATGTAATTCTAACAAACATTCATGTTGAATATAGCTTAGGTAACACTGCTTAAACATTAAAGTTTCAAGGAAAGAGCTTAAGAACTCCCTAATGGACTAACGTTTAACCTTAAAATGTATTTTAACGTATGCATATTTTAAGTTACATGTTCATAGTTTATATATATTGATTTAATTTGTTAGGTTTGTGTCGAGGGATTAAGGTACAAAGGCTATTCAACAACATTAATGGACTTGATTAAAGGCTGGAACTCAACTCTTTCCTGAAAAAGTTATTTGACATTATGATGGAAGTCAGTGGAAGATATTTTTGATATATAATATTTGATTGAAAGAGTTAAGTTAAAAATTACTAAAAACAACAATTTTTAATTTTTCCAAAAAAGGGAAGCTTTTATTTCAATGATATGATCTTCAGGGGGAAAAAGCATGAAGAGAAATGAATGTGGCCTCACTTTGAATATGACTAGTAACTGGCTATGTGGAGTTTGAAGGTGACGACCTTCTGGACGCTCAGGTTTCTTTATATGCACAACAGGCTGACAGTAAGTGTGTAAAGAGTTGTCTAGAGGGTAAATTGTATTAGTGCCCTTTAGACCTGGCTGACATAAAAAGCCTTTTTGTAAGTGAATGTTTATCCAAAAATCTCAATACATGTAAAATATATAAAGCAGAGCTGCCAAAGACGAGAGAAGGCTATAAGGGCCTGGAGCCCCATTGGATTGCTCTCCTCTCCTCCAGTGGTCTTCACTCAGGCTCTGTACAGGACAGTCTGACAAATGCTGCGTCAGCTGATGTGTAAAACGACTTTGAAAAATTTAGATTAAAAAAAACACATACATACAATAGACATGCAAACTATTAATCTGCACTGTTATATTACTTGAATTATTTAGCTGTACCATTTTGGAAACATAGTTTAAGAACAAAGTTTCAAATATCAAAACTACACATAAATTTAAACTATGTCTCAATAAAAAATAGCCTTTAACAATGAGAAATAAATTTTGTACATGAAAAGTATATATTTATTAACAGTAAGAGAGTATATTTACCGTTTGCTTTTTTTTGGATTATTTGTGGCCATAGTGCTAAAGTAACATATATGACCATGAACCATACAGTGACCAAGGGGACAAAGTAATAGAATTGATAAGGCCGATCCATTACTATACATAACACCACTACCAGGAAATTGAGACGAAATAAGACCTATTAAAAAGGAGAAGAAAATGGTTTTCATTCCAGGTATGCAGGAAAAGCAAAGACAGATTCTCTCTGACAGAGTACAAACGTTTATTTAAGACCAAAGTAATAACTGCAAGTATATTTTACTAATCCTTAAAATTACATTTGTTCTACAATCACTGTAAAGAGTTGAATATAAAATATTTATGCATCATTATATTAACTAAATCCAAGTAAAACACCAACCTCAGCTGTCCTCTGGCTACAACTGTCATCTTGCTAAATGTAGGGAGAGAATCATAAGTCTCCTTCCTAAGGCTATGGTTTATAAGCAGAGATTAGATTACGTCAACAAAAGGGTGTCCATTTCATCTGTTTGATGTTGATTTACCCCATTTAGGATTAAGTTGAGAGTTGTCATAGATACAAAATAATATTACTCAAATTAAAAAGTGACTTTGGGACCTCTGTTAACAGTCATGTCAGACCGTGTGATGTCACTCAAAGAACACAGGGTTTAAGCAGATTGATATTAGAGTTGTGCCACTTACTATCTGACCGTAGGCAAATTATTTAGCCTCTCTGAGCCTCAGTGTCCTTTCTGTAAACATGAAGATCACAACTCAGGGTTGTAATGAGGGATAAATAGTGTTCAGGAAGTGTCCAGCACAAGGTGGAAACTTAATAAATATTAATCCTCTTCTTAAAGAAAACATAGCATATTATAATAATTCCAGGTAACTGTACATTTCTATAAAACTGAAGTGAATTAGCAGTGTCGTCCCTTGAGTACCGGTCCTTTTATTAGACATTCACTTAAATTACATTTTCCCTTCCCTCAGTAATAAATTATTTATCTCGAATTATTAACCACAGAACACAGAAATAACATAACTTTAAAGTGCAATGTCATATTCAAATTATTGGTGGCCTTATAATGACCATATTCATATTTTTATGTCAAAATGAAAGAAGAAGAACTGAAATCATCCCTACCTGACAGACTCTATGAATTCCAAAGTCTCCTTTGATCCAAAAGTATGAGAAATGCCCATACCCTGTCTGAAACAGGTATGCAGCAACCAGAACCCGGATGTGCATGTACACAGGCAAAAACTGTTGACAAAAAAATAAATAGGTAAAATATGTTGGCACTAACTATACTTTGAAACATCATAACCAGTACATTTAATCAAGGCAATGGATCATCGTTACCAGTTGGTATAAGCTCAATAAAAACATTTATGTTCAAAAGTTAGGCAACACAGACCAAGCACTAAAAAAATGTAGACTTCAGAATCAGACCCGATTCAAATTCTGGTTCTGCCCCTTACCAGCTATGGGACTTTAAGTCCGAGTTTTCTAAAATGCAAAATAACAAGGTTCTTATGAGGAATGCAGGAGTTAATAAATGTGAAACACTTTGTGTATTTCCTCCACTTAGAATTAAATATAAGATATCCATAGTTATTAATCATCAGATATGCTGAATACGAGGTAACTCTGGATTTCACATTTTCCCAGTGAGAAGATAAAAAAAACCAAAAAACAAAATGCCACATTTTTGGCTCCCTTAAAAACATGGACTTTAGATTTGTAAATTGTTGTGTAACTACTTATTTAATTATTTAGCAAAAAATGTATATTAAAATATATGCAAACATAATTTAGAAATATTATTTCCCTCCCATTTTTTTTTTTCAATATATGAAGTTTATTGTCAAATTGGTTTCCATACAACACCCAGTGCTCATCCCAAAAGGTGCCCTCCTCAATACCCATCACCCACCCTCCCCTCCCTCCCACCCCCCATCAACCCTCAGTTTGTTCTCAGTTTTTAACAGTCTCTTATGCTTTGGCTCTCTTCCACTCTAACCTCTTTTTTTTTTTTTTTTCCCTTCCCCTCCCCCATGGGTTTCTGTTAAGTTTCTCAGGATCCACATAAGAGTGAAACCATATGGTATCTGTCTTTCTCTGTATGGCTTATTTCACTTAGCATAACACTCTCCAGTTCCATCCACGTTGCTACAAAGGGCCATATTTCATTCTTTCTCATTGCCACGTAGTACTCCATTGTGTATATAAGCCACAATTTCTTTATCCATTCATCAGTTGATGGACATTTAGGCTCTTGCCATAATTTGGCTATTGTTGAGAGTGCTGCTATAAACATTGGGGTACAAGTGCCCCTATGCATCAGTACTCCTGTATCCCTTGGGTAAATTCCTAGCAGTGCTATTGCTGGGTCATAGGGTAGGTCTATTTTTAATTTTTTGAGGAACCTCCACACTGTTTTCCAGAGTGGCTGCACCAATTTGCATTCCCACCAACAGTGCAAGAGGGTTCCCGTTTCTCCACATCCTCTCCAGCATCTATAGTCTCCTGATTTGTTCATTTTGGCCACTCTGACTGGCGTGAGGTGATATCTGAGTGTGGTTTTGATTTGTACTTCCCTGATGAGGAGCGACGCTGAGCATCTTTTCATGTGCCTGTTGGCCATCCGGACGTCTTCTTTAGAGAAGTGTCTATTCATGTTTTCTGCCCATTTCTTCACTGGGTTATTTGTTTTTCAGGTGTGGAGTTTGGTGAGCTCTTTATAGATTTTGGATACTAGCCCTTTGTCCGATATGTCATTTGCAAATATCTTTTCCCATTCCGTTGGTTGCCTTTTAGTTTTGTTGGTTGTTTCCTTTGCTGTGCAGAAGATTTTTATCTTCATAATCCCTCCCATTCTTAATTTTTTAAGTTTATTTATTTATTTTGAGAGAGAGGGAGAAAGAGAATGAACGAACGAACCAGCAGGGGAGGGGCAGAGAGACAGAGGGAGAGAGAGAATCCCAGACAGTCTCCGCTCTGTCAATGCAGAGCCTGATGTGAGGGCTCCATCTCACAAACTGTGAGATCATGATTTGAGCCGAGATAATTTAAACTATGAGATGAAACTATCAGACACTTAACCGACTGAGTCACCTAAGTGCTCCCAACCCTTAATTTCTAAAACAATTTTATTTTACTCTCCTACATCAATGTTACATCATGACCAAGATGCTTAGAATAATTTACCATGGTTTTTCAGAGCATCCTATCTTCACTTCTTTTTTTAACATTTATTTACTTTTGAGACAGAGAGAGACAGAGCATGAATGGGGGAGGGTCAGAGAGAGAGGGAGACACAGAATCTGAAACAGGTTCCAGGCTCTGAGCTGCCAGCACAGAGCCCGACACAGGGCTCGAACTCACGGACCGCGAGACCATGACCTGAGCCAAAGTCGGATGCTTAACTGACTGAGCCACCCAGGCACCCCTCCTATCTTCACTTCGAAATTAAATGAAATGTAACACATTTCTGATCTATATTTTATGGGAATCACTGGAAATATCTCATTTATAACTCCTAATTCTCATAACCCTAGAATGCTGTCATTCATCCTATCAGCCACCACCCCTTTACATGTATGATCATGATCTCCACAACACAACTAGTGCACTGGTTTTGAAATAATCTTTTTTTAAATTTATTTTTATTTTTTTAATTCATTTTTGAGAGAGACAGAGATAGCGTGAGTGGGGGAGAGGCAGAGAGAGAGAGAGAGAGAGAGAGAGAGAATCCCAAGCAAGCTTCGCACTGTCAGTGCAGAGCCCGATGCGGGGCTTGAATTCATGGAACCACGAGATCATGGCCTGCGCTGAAACCAAGAGTCAGATGCTTAACTGACTGAGACACCCAGGCACCCCTTGAAATGATCTTTAAAAGGCTTGTTCAGTGACATCCAACCCTTGCAATTATAAGATTATTCTTTTAGGGATAATTACTAAATCTATGTAAACATTTTTTGGCTCCTATTTTATAGATGCATCTGATCACTCTGTGATTATCCAGCATTGACAAACTTATGGCCACTTCAGGTTAATGTATGTTTTCCAAGTGATACCTTGTAGGAAAAAATAAAATAAGTAGACATCTTAAATAGATTTTATGAGTCCTTCAATGTATGCATCTTTTGTATATATCCTTGAATGCACCCTTGAGCACATCTTTTTCTTTTTTGAGAAGGCAAAAAGCCCTGAATTTATAATAGGTCATAAACTCTTCAATACCCCTTCTACTCTAGCCAAACTGTTAGGGTTCTCTGTCTCCTAGAGTGATTCTTGTGCCTCCCTGTCACCTTTCCTTTGTTTATCTGTTTATTCTACCCTGGAATATTCTTCTTGTGACCATATTTTGCTTATTCAAATCTTATTCTTCTTTAGAGCCCTGTTCAAAAATTTCCTATCTTTACTCTCAGATGAAAGTCATTTTTCCTTCCTCAGAGTTCTTACAGCACTGACATCTATATATCAAACAGGGTTTTTATTTATTGCCCTTCATCATTAGTTCTTTTTAAATGTCTTATCGTTAAATCAGAAATTTTCGATGAAGGTGTAAGCTACTAGAATCACAGTGATGAAGGTAGGAAATGTCGTATTAAAATAACCTCAGGATTTATCTAAGCCTGTCACCTCATTCTTGAAAGCACTCTAAAATATTCCCTTCAAGTATCTGAACACTTTGAACAGCAGAATATGTACAAATTCCCAAGGCAATCCATTCATTTTCAGATGGCCATTTACTACCATAAAGTTCCTTTTCAAGAAAAGTTGAAATCTAACTCTATGTAAAAGCTACCAACTTCAGTCTTCTAGGGCAATGCTATGCAATAGAAATAAAATGCAAGTCACATAGTGCACTTTTAATATGGCTACCAGAATATTTAAAAAGCTCAAAGAATCAAGTGAAACTAATTTTAATAAATATAATGTATTTAATTGAATATATACAAAATACTTTCATTCTAACATGTAATGAGGATGTAATAAGATATTTTATATGTTTTAGGCTAAATTTTTGAACTTAGTATACATTTATCACAATTAATCATACTTAACTGGTATGTATTTCACATTCACAGCACATCTCAATTCCAACTAGTTATATTTCAAGTGCTCAACAGCCACATGTGTCTATCGGCTTCCATAATGGAGAGTCTAGCCTTACAGCCTTTTGCATACACTGATTCTTAGATCTGATTGTTCTACAAGTACCTGAAAATAGTTGTCAAACCTAGGCTAACTATTCCCAATCACTTTAATCACTGTCCACAAACATGCTTTGAAATCCCCTCAAGACTGGGGCTGGGCCTACAAACTTCGGACTTGGTTATTACATTTAAAAAGTAAACACTATTCATTTAAACTAAATTAAACACTATCACAGCAATCTGCCAAGTACCTGCCAATGTTGGATTATTGAAAATTTCATGTAATACTTCTCCCAAGTTTTTATTTTAATGCATTTTAAGCCAACAAAAAAGTTGTAAGAATAATACAATGGATATCCATATACCATGCTGACCCATTTTAAAGAATGCTGCAGACTACATCGTTCCTAAATATATTAGCAAGTATCTTCTAAGAAGATAAAATAGTTTCTTACATAATCATATATCATTTTAATAACCCAAGATTTAGTATTACTATAACAGTATCTATTGTAAAATTTACATTCAAATATCCCTGACTGTACCAGTAACATCCTCTATGGTTTAAAAACAAATTTTTTTTAGGAATCTTGGATCAAGTATCATACAGTGCACTTAGTTGTCGTTTCTCTTCTGTCTCCTTTAATCCAAATTATTTTTCTTTTTATCTTTCATGAGTCAAGTACTACAACAAAATTTTAATATTAAAATATGTTTGGAATTTTAACTGCATTACAATTAATAGCTAGGCTGGCTTCAGATTTCGTTCTTTTTCTAGTCCCACAAATTTTCCCTCAAGATCTTTTATTCAGATCCTTTCATGAAAGTTACTTACAAACTCCCAAAGGAAAAAAAACCCACTGTGGAACACAAAATCATCTACTGTATAGACCTAACTCGCTGTACTCTCCATATGAAATTCACAGTGTTTTATCCCTATTTCCTATAAATTATGTTTTAAAAGAATGTTTATACCAACAATTGCAATCTGCTAGACCATCTGGATTATTTTAAGAATTCTCTGTATTTTTTTATGGTTTCTATTTTAGTATAAAAACATGGCACAACTAAAGTTTGACATATTTTAACATATTTTACTCAAAATAAAAAACATTAAGATTATGTAATTAAAATAACCATGGCAGTTAAAAAAGGTTTTTAATGAGGGTAATCCCTCAAATATCCAAGAATCAGGTCCCAAAATATGTTATAACCCATGCTAATTATGCTTTGCTAATGTAGACACAGGTAATTTTTAACCACAAAATCCTATTATATAAAAGAACAGGAATATGTTAATTAATCATAACAAATGGTCTGTTAATGAAAAGTATGTCCTTTCAGAACAGAGATTTTTAAAAACTGTAATTTAGGATATATTGGGATGTAGTCTAAGATATGTTAGAATTAGAATGCTAGCTTGGCAAATGATTATAACAGAATGCCAAATTACCTTCATCCTTTTATGATCCAAATTCTTTCTGGAATCACTGAATTGAGGAACTTAATCTGCCATTAATTCTTTCTATCTGATTTTTTTAAAATAGGAGTATCACCCTTTAATATGTCAGCAATAAATTATGTCTCTAAGTGGCATTTTCTTAAAACAAAAGACTTTTTTCCTTCTCAAATTAATCTAATCCTTATTCATATGTGAGGGGTATTTCTAAGATTCAATATTCATCTCTACTGACTTTTTAGAGAATCTGACAAATCTATCCTCCAAATTCTGAGCTGGGCTTACAAACAGTCTTACTATCCTCATCTCCCCTTGCCTCGGATTTCTTTTACTGTCTTCAATCTTCTGTACCAACTTGAACTCACTAGGTCCCCTTCAGTTGCAGCGCGACAGGAATTTCACTGCTGCCACAAATATACACATCATAGCCATACAATTTCAGTAAAAATTATACTTCATTTCTTTATCTTCTGCCCTTCAAACAAACCATCCATAAAATCATGGACAATTTTTGAAAATAACGAAAAGATTCAATGAAGAATAATATTATTTTCAAATTGTTGGAGATATCTGAAGAAAACCTCAGTATTATTTGTTTTCTTAACTGCTACTTTGGAAATTTCAAAATACTTCTGTCTGGACAAAATTCTTATCTCAACTTATCTCAATTTATCACCAATTCAAATACTATTTACAGATGTGTGCTTTGTGTAAACAAAACAATAAAAAACAGTTCAGTAGTTCCATAATTGTTTTAAAGCATATTTTATAGAAATCAGTTTGTACCTTCACTATAAAACTTGCGTGAAAAGTAGTTATAAGATGTAGGTTCGCCCTCCAAAGTCTGCTTTAATTGCAACGTAGCTGGAATGTTACAACTCGGAATACGTTTTTTTTGTTTTTGTTGTTTTTTTTTTACTCCTGTCAAATCCAGGGTGTCCTGAGACCATGAGAATCCTATCTTTTAAGACAACTAGGGAGAAGGAAAAAATGACTTTGTCCAGGTACAGCACATCAATGGTACAATGGTAGTCCATTAGTACCTGAGTTCTTTGAATAATGGAGGAAAAGAGTTCTAAGGTTTTTAAACTCTAGAAGTGTAACAATATAAAATACAAGTAAGGGTAGAATATAAATATAGTCATCTAATTTGATTTCTTTTGATAGTAACTTGTCTATTTGAAATCTTTTGCAATTAAGTGTCATCTACATTGTTTCCTCCTAAGTTTAAATTAGCTGTCCAACAGGGTGGCATGAATTAATACCCTTAGGTTATCAGCTGTTTCTACTCCATTAAAATTAAGGCCAGGTATTACTAATAAATTATTGCCTGAAGACTATACATTCTCAAAGAGTCAGGTGGTAGGAGAAGAATGGGAAGGCATAAAGGTTGGGTAGAAAATAAAATGGGTCTCTAAATGGTCAAGAATATAAAACACAAAAGAGGTGGTGCCCTTAAAGAAACATTAAAGTGCCACTGTTTCCTATATTTTCTGAATTTAAATTCAAAATACTTACTGTACTTGCTCCAGAGATATGATAAATCAGAATCACAAGTTGCATCCAGCCTTTCCATTCATCAGTTTGTTCTCTATTTAACACTTTAGTCTGTGGAAAAGAACCAGTCTGTTTTACAATTCATTATGAAGGTATTATTAAGTAAATTTTTCTTATAGGACATAAAGCTAATGCTTCTGTTAAAAGAACTTTGGAGAAAAACAAACAATTAAAGATTGTCATTTTATTTGATAAGATATATAATGAAACTATTTCAATACAATATGAATTGGAGAATTAATATAAACTAAAGGAGATTTTATATATTTAAGTTGCTACTCATGGTTTTATATTAAGATTACATTTAAAGTTTGACAGATGTGTTTGTTAGTGTAAAAAATGGCATTGTATAATTTTCTTTAAAAAAATCTTAGGAGTTTCAGCTAGAAAAGATCTTACAGTTCTCTTATATTTTACTGTGAAAAAATGGTCCATTATTATAGTTTATTTTCCCAAGGAGATGAAAAAACTGATTAGTCATCCTCATATGAAAGTTACTTCTTACAAGAGAGTTTATTAATTCAAATAAATCATGCCTTAAAAAGAAGTTACGCTAATATTCTGAGCAATTACAATAATTTGAAAACAGGAAATTCAGACTATTATAAGCAGTGCCCACATTATTACATAAATTCTAATTTGTGTGTATATATGTCTGTATAGATATATAAATATAAAATGTTTGTGCATATAGGCATTTGTTAATTATATTTTTTAGTTACTTTTTAAAAACTTTACATAAGATAATAGTATCTCATGTTTGTAGACCATTATAAAATTGGGAACACCTCCACTTTCCCTATTCCCAAACAGGCAAAATAACACTAAGTCATGACATCTTTTTCACAGATCCTTATTCACCAATTTTTTCAACAATCTTTATGTGACTCTGAATTTCTTCCAAACTGTTTCAAAAAAAAGCAACTGTTAAGAGTCCACCAGGCAAAGTACAACCACAATATCCTTTTGTCCTCTTCTATATATGTGTTTGAATATTCTGGCATGGTACATGATTATTATTTCTTTAATCTAGAGTTTACAATGAGATGAAAGAGTTAACATGAGCTAAAAAGAAAATGACTCTTACCTCCTTAGTATTTTCATTGTAAAATACTCCCAAAACCAAGATGTAGATAATTGGAATAAAGAAAGTTGAATGTGTATAAAATTTGTTTTCCTTCATAAATAGATTTGCACGGTCACACATATAGAAATAAGCCATTATCAGGCCAAGTTTGCAGAAAGACTGTAAAAGTATTTCTAATGGAGACACAGAGGTATTGATAATATTTTTCTTTTCCTCTCCACTTTCCAAATCAGTACATGGCTTATTCTTCCGATGAGTGTTACGATGAATTATATAAAAAATTAAATATCCGATAATAGATAAAGTAAAAAAACAAGCAGCTAGCTTCTGTATGAGGGTAAGAGGAGGCCGAGGTTGACAACAGGAACCATCTACAGGCTTCAAAATCTTATTGCAATACACGTTCATAAGAATCATTGCACTCTGTGAACAAATCAAGTTATTTGGTTATTATCTTGTCAGTAATGTATCTTGCATTAGATTTTCTCTTGTGAATATTACTGACTTTTCAGCACCGAAACTAAAATGCCTTTGTACTCTTTGCTACCATTTCCCAAACACTCATGCAAATAATGGTATTCCTTAATCTGTAATAGCCAGTTCAGGGGTTTTCAAACTTCTTGGACTATGATCCATAATGAAACACTCATTTTATAATGTGACCCAGAACACATCCACAGGAAACAATATCTATCCTTACTATCTAGAATGCACTCTGACATTTGTCTATTCTATTCTTAAAAAAATAAAACACTGATTTCATGGCTATTGGGCCATGACCTTTGGTAAAACAAATACTGACAGATGTCAAAGCCCAAAGAATTTTAGTTAGCAGACTCGCAGGATACTTAAGATAGAGTGCCAGTCTTTAGATGTAAAAAAAGATGTAAAATTACTGCCACCAAAAAATCATTAATTCTTAGCTAACAATATTTGTAATGTGCTTTTCATTTGGTTTATCATTTATGAGCACTTAGAATTATAAAGTTTTAAGATTTCTAATGTTAAATAAAATGTGGAATCTTCAACATGGTTTCATTATAGCACAAATCTCCTAGATAAGCTGCCAAGATTCTGCCTAGTTGAAAGTTCAGTCAAGTCTAGTTCTATAAAAATTTTATAGTTTAGGCTATTTTGGAACTCTAAGATGATTATATTTTTTAAGCCTAAACGTTCAAAATACTCAACTATTTAGAAAATCTCATACTTTTAGCCCTGCAACTTCAGGAAGTTCTGTACCTGAAAATCTTGAAGATACTAGCTTACAAACTCCAACCCAAGGTTCTTAACCAGTTCCAGGGGGTCCACAAAGCCCCTTAAAGTATATGGAGAGCCATGTGTGTGTATATGCATATACACACACAAACACGCATTTCTGCAAGACTGGAACAGAATCATTCCTTTTTACAGAATACTCAAAGGGGTTATGTGATTCTCAAGAAGATTAAGAATCACTCCTTTATAAGAAAACAATAACTAAATAATATCTGCTGTACTGTATGTGACAATTTATAACCATGAAGTTCTCTTTCTTATTTAACCTATTTCCATCTGTCTGGATTTGTTCAGTAACTACTATGCAGCCCGTATAAAACTTAGGGTAAAATAACGATAAGAGAATAAAAATTATGCTACATGTTTTAAAAAGGTGCTTTTCACAGAAGCTTGATCTTACACATTTAAGGTTTTTAAGGCAAAGAGAACATAATACAGTAGTTTTTAAACAGGAGTGTGGTGAGAACTTATAAGCTTAGGAGACAAGGTATATTAAGAATGAGGAGCACTCAATAAATGAAGTTTCATTTCCTCCCTCCCATAACTTCTTTCCTTCTTTTACTAAAACTCTTACATGTATAAAAGCAAAATTAGTTCTACGTGCATGTTTAGATAGAATAACTACAAGTAATTAAGACTGTAATAAAATAAGTTGTTTGTTACCATATTATAGTGACTTATAGCTAAAACTAATAAGATATTGTAGTTTCTATCTCCTGATAGATACAAGAATTCTTACAGTTTCTCTGCTTGATTCAGGAAGATGTAAGCCATCCAAAGACTCTGTGATGGTTTCTTGAGCAATTAATTTAGAAACACTGAACATCTTAACATTTGATTTAGAATTTCTGGTGCTACTATTCAAAATGCTGACTGCAGCTTCATTGTAGGCATCTATCTTCTCATTAGTGATCATTTTCCTATTTTCACTTAATAGATCTTCATAAACAGGATCTGTACACAAAACACATATTTTTAAAAACACATTTAAAAAATCCCTACTGATAGAATTAGTGATCATGCAAGTTCACTGATTGTACTTCATATTCTGTTGTGAAAGTTCAGATACTTTGAATCAATCGATATCTCTTTTAAATCTAAAGAACTTTTATCCCTCTCTTATCTTAGTACACAGCTTTCAGGAAATATTTTTATGTTCTAGCATATCTTAGGAGTTTAAAATTTGGGGATACTGAGTACCACTGGGCAATGGGAATTGAAAACTAGACCGAAAAATGGGGTGCCTGGGTGGCTCAATTGGCTGAACGTTCAGCTCTTTATTTCAGCTCAGGTCATGATTTCATGGATCCCTGAGATCAAGCTCTGTGTCAGGCTCCACGTCAGGTTCCGCACTCACAGCATGTAGCCTGCTTAGGATTCTCTCTCCCTCTCTCTCTGCCCCTCCCCTGGTCGCATGCTCTCTCTCTCTCAAAATAAATCAACAAACATTTAAAAAAATAAATAAAACTGGATTGGGGAAGACTGCCGAATTAAGAGTAACAGTCAATCTTTTTTTTTCCTGCCACTGCTTTGCTCATACAATTGGAAGGTAATATTATTGAGGATCAAAGTCCCTTATCACTTACCATAAATAATTTTTTTCTCATTTTAGTAAAAGAAAGGTTAACAATTAGTTTGTAAATAATATAGATTGCAGAATAGATTATCACTACTCTTGCTGTTCCGTTTAACTTGACATTCAATTTGGAAATAATTGTAAGAGTTTCTGACAAGCCAGTTGAATTGCTAAAATATCCAAGGCAATTTCATATAGTGCTAGACATTAAATAATGGACATTCAATAAACTCCTGAAATGACTTGATCTAATGTCAACTTTCTCTTAAAGAATTTCATTACCAAGTATAAACTAGATGGTATGAATTTAAATACATTCTGTCAATTCCAGAATTTATTTGCTTCCAATGACTCTAATATTATGAAACAGACTTAATAATTTTTTTCTGTATTTCCCAATCACCATAAATATACTTTGTAAGAAATAAAAATCAGGGGTAAACATCTCATTTATCTTTGAGAACTTATTCTTTTTGTTATATGCTACAGCCATTTTGTATGCTGAGGCTCCTTGAAGGATATTTTTGTTTATTTATTATTTATTTTCACTTATTATATTTATTAGTTTATCTCTTCCTTAAGTTCAAAAAAGGAAAGCAAATAACTCAAATTTATTCTAATTTTGCAAACCTTATTTCAAGATTTATCCTCATAAAGGAGTAATTCTACTTCTTGAAACAGGAGACAATAAAAAACCCATGCTTCAAAATATATACATAATGACATTTGTTCATTACTCATTTGTTCATTCCTTACCTTGTAAGACCCAATAAACATCACTAGTCTTTGCCAGTTTTTCTAAAAGTGGTGCTATGGAGGTAATGTTCATTTTATATTGGGAAAGAGCTTCATTGCTACCATTGTGAATCTTGATAGACCACTAAGAAATAAAAAATAAGCATTAATTCAGCATTTATCACAGAAAAATTATAACTTGCTCTATTGTAACAAAAGTTATTTTAAGATAATCTCCACTTTTATTCAACATTAGAATAAAATTTCGTCAAATTATTTCATGAAGTCTATGAAGGCAATTAAAAAAAGCTGATATAACATTAGACACTCAATGTATGACATTCAAGAAGAATGTAATTTTATAAATAAAATAATATTGACATTTAACACCAAGTTTACTAAATTTATTCAAATTGTTTCATTAAAATAAATCAGCATCATTAATTATAATAGAAATAGTAATCGAAATATAGGTACAATCAAGAATTCTATTTAACATAAGTTAACTTTTCCTCAGCGTGTCCTTAAGAATGAAACAAAAATCCGTACGTAAGAATATGCATAATAACTTACTGTGGCAGCTCCTGCTATAATCACATGGGGCTTTGCAACAGAATCCTAAAGAAAGAAAAATCTTCATAAGAGTGTTCCATCTAGTTATGGGAATTAATATAAGTAACATCACTTACTTTTTGCCTTAAATTTAAAGTTCTTCCTTCTAAATCCATTTTAATTTTCTGAGTTCCTTACTGGATTCTCATTATAACAAGATGGCACATCCAATGCCTAAAACCTTACATGGTTATGTGGTTATACAGAATAGCATGAAGCTTGTATGTTTAATTTTTTGGTGTTCTTAAAAAAAAAAGCCCAAAACATATCACTGAAATTTAATATGGCCTAATATTATTCTGAATTTGGAGTAAACTGTTTAGAGTAAAGCTCTAGTATATTATGTCAGCCAATTAAAAAATATTAATGAAGACTAGAGGGTACATAGAAAAATGTTAAATAAAATGCAAGAAATGTAATCTTTGGAAAAGCTAAATCTGACATGTATAACGGCTAATTATCATAGACCACAATGTGCAAAGAAACAAGGAGAAATTTGGTAGAAATCCTCATCAAATGCAAATTGTACTATTACTAATACTACCAATTATACAGTACTTAGTAATTTACTAAGTTCTTTTAAATTAGCTCATTTGAATATAGATTCTTGCCACCCATGAGACAGGCAGGAAGATATTATACACATCATATCAAATTAAGGATACAGACTCAGAAAAGTTTATAGGGTATTGCTGAGGCCTGTAAGGGACAAAGCCAGAGCTTAAGTCTTGTGACTCCTAAATTTAGTGCAATTTTCACATCAAAAGACCTGCTATTATAATCATGTGCGCAAGGAACAATTAAAAATAAACAAGAAATTTAATTAGAAAAAAATATGACTCATCTAGAAAAGTAAAAATGACAGGTATTGTCTCATTATAAAGGTAGAAGACTATGAAAGCAGAGAAAAAGAATAACAATAATTTCCTTCATGGATACTCTCATTTCCAGTCTAGTGTGTTTCATTTTACACTGCTATTTTAGTGGAATTTCTTCCTCATCTCTAGGTGGCTCCCTTTCTGATTTGTCACAGTCATTAACCCCAAATCTTATTTCTCTTCTACAGGTCCCTCTTGCCTCCCTTCTCACTTTTGGTATAAAATTCTCAAATTTCATGGAGAAAATGGAATTCATCTGGCTTGTGTGCTCTAGACTTCCTCTATTCTTACAACTTCTCTCAGCCTATCTTCCTTGAACAACAGAGTCAATGGCTAATCCTCTTAATGGCTAATCCTTACTCTGTGTCTCTATAGGCCCCCTTTTTCTGCCCAGGGATATATCCATGAATGATCAATCTCCAATTCTCATCAATTTCATTTTCCTTCTCTAGCCTCCTTTCTTCCCCCATCTACAAAATGATATATCATCTTTAGACTAAAAAAATGTTCCTTCAACCTTGCCTCATTCTCAAATCCTTCCTCCTTGTACTGTTAACCAACAGATTACTTGGAAGAGCATTTTGCCCTCCCTATGTGAATTTCCTTATCTCTCATTTATGCCTCAATTGATCACATTTTGATTTGGGGCTTCACCATGCACTAAGACTGATCCCATTCATGAATTCTGGATTTCTACGTTCTGTTAGCTTCATTCTACCCTGTCTAGTTCCTAAAGTGACACTTCTGACTGTCCACTTTTTAAAACTCTTTCCTCCCCTTGTGTGTCATGATACAGTTATTCTTCTCCTGCTTTTCCTCTTACCTCCTTTACTGCCCCTTCTCAAAATGTTTTTGATAGTTGCATTACCAAGTCCTCTTCTTTAATCTCTAAACTCTGTGCCTATTCAATGTCTTCCATTCAAGTAACTTCAACTATCACCTCACACAATACCCAGATTTTCCAATTCCATCTGAGTAGCTCAGACTTCTTAATAAGTGCCTTCACCTACAGAATTAAATCTAAATTGTTGGTTTCTTCACAGTTTACCCTAATTTCCCACGACTCCCTCAATACATGTCACCATTCTGTTTAAACATTTCAGTGGTTCTCCACTACCCTCAACACAAATTAAACTCAATATTCTTATTTTTAGGAAATATGCCCTGAAGTATTTAGAAGTAATCAAAACATGGATAGATAGATAAATGAATTTATACCACACCGAATACAACTTAAGATATTATTCATAATATCTGCTTACCTTATCTCTTATTAGCCCTCTCCTCAAATGAGGCACATGGAAATAACAGCCAAAACCAAATGCAAATAAAAAAAGCACTTTGAATTTAAGCTCCAGCCATACTAAAACTACTAGTGATTCCCTGAATAGGCTACAGTCTATCTTCAGTATCTTTGCATATGCTATTTCTTGTGCATGAAACAACCCTCCTTTCTCATAACAGGCCCTCACCCTTAAAATCACTTTACCTGAAAACTAGTTTTGAAAACTTATAGTTAGTGCCTATTCTCTGTAATCTTGCTGTACCCTATTCTTCCCCTATTTTGGCACTTGTCACATTACTTTCTTAATTAACTATATCTGCCACTCATCTGGAAGCTCTTTGAGGAGAGGAACTCTATCATGTTAACTGGGTATCAGCACTTTTTAGCCTAGTACCTAGAAAATGGCAGGTGATTAATAAATATCTGTTGAATCACAGCAGAGTTGTCTAAATTCAACTTTGCTTTTATGCCTGTAGGCTACAATAATGCTCTTTCAGTTAATAAGTGTATCCTTCTAACCCCACAGTTCTTCTGGAAATATTACCTCCTCTGTAAAGCTTTCTTAAACCATCACCTGTATCTAACCAACCCCCATCCTAAGTGCCTCTATCCATGGTGCTTTCATAGTTCTTTGTGCTCAATTCTGTACTTACTCTTCATCTTACCATATTATTATTCATCAGAAAGTCACTATACACTAGATACTGCAAATTCTTTGAAGGCTGAGACTGAGGCTAATTAATTACTAGCCACACTCCTAACACCGAATGTAAAGCCAGCAATATCACATAAATAATAATAATATGGATTGTTGTATTCTCAGGGCCTAGCTGCTTACTACGAAAATAATAAAAAAATACATAAAAACATGCATACATACATACTTTTTAAATAAATGAAATCAATCCATCAGTCAATCTTAAGTAATGACACAGCCATCTACCTAAATAAGTGGAATCCTTCCTATCCCCCAGTAGTCATAAGGAATCTTACAATAGAATCTAAAGCTCTAAAAACTAGTTTTAGCAAATTACAAGAACTGAAAATCTGGATATGCAATGTAACTCCAGGTTAGTAAATAAAAAAAGTTATCGATGATTTTACAGGACTTATAAATTATACTGCATTGATGTTTCTTTAACTGTGAATTTCTACTACTTTAATGATATACTTTCAGGTCCAGCACAAACATAAAACATGTGTTTAAATCATTTGAAATATATACATGTAACGTTATTCTACACTTTTGGAATAAACAAATCAACAAAAGACAAAATATAATTATGTGAGACTGCAAGTTACCAGAAAGTTGAATTCTAGAATTTGTTTTCATATTTTGTTTTTTGAAAACTGAAACACATTTTGTCAAAAAAAAATGTTAGAAATGTTGACTAGGTTCCCACTGGATCCTACAAAAGCTTATTTGGTGTATAAAGTGGTTGCAGTGCTGAACATGTACTGTGAAAAGAAGCAAAGAAAAATACCAGTGCAGTATAAGTAATTAAGCAAAACAAGGTCAACAAAATTGAATACTGTTTTATCCATCCCAAATGCAAATACCTCTAAGGAAAGAAGACAGGTTTAATTAAAGGACAAAGAGCTATATGGAGACTACTGTGGAGATTCTAGAAAGGACTTTGGGGTTTTCAAGGTGAATAGAATGCTTGCCCTTATATCTATCTCCAAACATTATGAGCCAAAATATGCCAGACTTGACTTCTGGGCCACAAATGTAATGATAAAAGGGAAGAAAACAGGCTATTTAACAACAACAACAAAGTTTCCTGAAGAATCTGGGCATGAGTTTGAAAAAGTGGGAACATGCTCAAGAGAATGTATGTTGTGCAAGAAGATGACCTGGGTTTGCGTTAACTGGGCAACAGAAGTAACAGAAAATTCTGTCTGGAAAATGTGGCATCGGCATAACCACAGTAGGGTTAGAGTGGTGGCAGCAGAGGTACTAGATCAAAATTCCCTCTTCTCAGTAAAGTGACCAGATCCATCCAGCACAATTAGTCACTATGAAGAAAGTCGGCACAGACAGAAGAGTAGGACAGGCAAGTAAGGGGGAGAAACACAAGGAGTGCTCATGAGCTTTTAAATTTTGGTTGCTTAAAACCAGAGACCTAGATGTTCAAATACAGACCTCAGTCCATACTTTGATACACTGTTTCATAGAACCATTAACTTCTGGGTGCCATAGAAAATCCTACAAAAAGAAACATAAGGAATAAAAAGTCAAAGAAACTTATTCGTGCTGCCTAAAAGAAACATGAACCCATCTCTTCAAGAGTACCTAAAGTAAGGGGTGCCTGGGTGGCTCAGTCAGTTAAGCATCCGACTTCGGCTCAGGTCATGATCTCACAGTTCGTGAGTTCGAGTCCCACGTTGGGCTCTGTGCTGACTGCTCGGAGCCTGGAGCCTGCCTTGGATTCTGTGTCTCCCTCTCTCTCTGCTCCTCCCCTCCTTGCACTCTGTCTCCCTCTGTCTCAAAAATGAATACACGTTAAAAAAAAAAAAAAAAAAAAAAAAGAGTACCTAAAGTAAAACACACCTTGTCCGTGACATCTTCATCTCCCATCTCGGTTTCCCAAGGGCCTCACAGGAATTCTTGTACCCACTTCTACTTTCCTCTAAACTACTCTCCACAGTCATCTTTTAAAATTTAAATCTGATCTTGCCACACATCCTTGCTTAAATATTCAAGGACTTTCAATTGTCCTCAGAATAAATTTCAAAGTCCTTAAAACTACTAAGGAGGTATAGGATCTGGCCTCTACCAAGACATTCTACCTTTTCTCCTCCCACTTTCCCCTCACTTTAAGTACCCTGTTGATTCTCCTTCAGCTCCTGGAATGCTCTATGTGCTCCTTTTTTCTCTAGGACTTTGCACATACTGTTCTGCCCACAATGCTCATAAAACTTCTCCACTGAGCCTGACTCGCTCCTACTTATCCTTGAAGCTTCAGTTAAAACATCTCTTTCTCAAAGAGGAAAACTATTTTTAATTCACCGTTTTGTACATTCCTAATGCCCACTTCTTCCTTTTTTTTTTTTTTTTTTTTTTATTATTTTTAGAGGGAGAGACAGTGCGAGGAGGGGAGGGGGCAAAGAAGAGAGAATCTTACGCAGGCTCCACCTTCGGCACGGAGTAAGACTTGGGACTCAATCGCACAACCCTGGGAGTTAAATCCAAAAGCTAAAAGAGTTAAAATCAAGAGTCAGAAGCTCAACCAACTGAGCCACCCAGGCGCCTCCCACTTTTTCCTTTTCACCATCCTTATTCCACATTTAAAGCATGTAGTGAACTGTAATGACTTTCAAAATCCATTAAGTCTAGGACATTTTTGTCTTGACCCCTACTGTATTCTCAGTATTTAGGAGAAGTCACTGTGACTAGGAATTCAGAAAAGTCACAGATATTCTTTTATGGATATTAATCCTGAACACATACTGGTTTCAAATTAACATACAAGATTATTATTTTCTGGATTAAATAATCTGAGAGACCAAATTTTCCATTTCATTACACAGAACTGTGCATACAAACATTTATTCAATCATTTTACCATTCTTACCTACTCTAAATACACTGAAATATATTTAATACCTACAAAGCATTAGCTGATCTACAAATAAATTAACCAATGAATATAGTTTCAACATAACATTTAGCTTACTGTTACATTAACCTACCACTTTAACTGATGAAATCTTGTCTTCAAAAGGAATGTTTCCATGCTGTCATTAAAAAGAGAGAAAACAAGGAATATTAATGTATAGATTAATTTTATGTCATTAATTCTCCCTTTAGCTGCTTTTGCTGATTTATTTATGCACTACATCTCAATTATCTATATTCAACCTGAAGGGAAAAACACTTGCATAGAATACCAAAAAATAAGTGACACTAAATTGTTTATATATGATTTTTAACATCTAAGGTAGAGTCTAAAGATAAAACCTCAACTCCAAACAAGCAGTTATGTGAACCTGTATCTTTTTGCCAAGATTGCCACATTCCAATTTAGTCTTAATATAATATTATCTATGGCAGAGATGGAGAGCTCCTCTGCATTTCCTGAGTCCCCACCAGTTAGACAGAACCACATGACTAGTTCTGGCCAACGTAACATGGCTAGATGTGACGTGGGTCACTCCCAGCTGAATTTCTCAGGGTAATTCTCTAGTCTCTGGTTTAACCTGATGCTAAGACTACAGAGGCTGACTGTAGTCAGACTACAGAGGCTGGTACAACTGGAAGGTGGTATAAATTCCAACAAGGAGGGATCTCCAAATGACTGCATAGAGTAAAACCTCTTGTCAACCCACCCACAACATGTAGCTCTAAGTGAGAAATAAACTTCTGTTTTGTTAAGATTGTAGAGTGGTTTGTTGCTGCAGCAACATCTAGTCTGTTCTCAACAAAACACTAGTATCAGTCTTGTCTGAACAGGAGTGCACATATACGGCTCTAGGTTATTTTGGGTTTCGTTTCAAAGACTGTATAAATGGTCCAGTTGAATAAAAAAATCAAAGTTTGGAGACAACTTCTAGTAACCAAGCATTCCATAAAACTCTAGGGTGGGGTGGGGGATAGAAGTGGTCAAATAAAAAAGGTAATTCTTCCTACAACCAAGGTTGAAATGTCTTCATTAATTTAACCAGACAAACAGTATTTATACTTATATCTCTGTGAAATAAAGCTTACTTTTATCAGCATGCTAACTTTTAAAATTCAAGCATCATTTCCCAAAAGGACTCTGAGAGCAACTGTACTTTCAGGTGTGTTCTATGAAGAGTTTCCTTGGTCAAATAAGTCTCGGAATTACTGGGTCAGACCAAATCACACAAGTGTTTTCCTTCTACTATCCCATAGCTATTGCATAGCTCAGGTAATTCAATTTAACCTCTCTCTTCTTTTCCTTGGATATACACAAAAGAATATGTCTCATATGTAAGTCACAAAGCACAGTAAAAATAAATAAGCGCTCATGAGTCCATCGCAGAAATCAGAGCACTACCAACACACTGAATGACCTATGTGGACCTTTCACTACTTTGAATTTTGTTTGTATTTTGCTTTCTTTTTTATTATATAGTTTTGTCACATGTATATGCATCCTTTAATGATATATTGTTTAGTGTTACTGGCTTTCTCTCCCACTTTTAATTTTGAGAAATGTCAAACTTAAAAAAAAGAAAAGAAAAATGTCAAACTTAGAGCAAAATTGACAAAATTATAATGAGCACCCCAAATACCCTTTATGAATTGTTAACATTTCCTCCACCAGCTTCTTGTCTCTCTCTGCATAGACATATACATTGTTTTCCTTTTACTGAACCATATAAAAGTAAAGTGCAGGATGAGCACTGGGTGTTGTATGGAAACCAATTTGACAATAAATTTCATATATTGGAAAAAAAAAAAAAGTAAAGTGCAGACATAACATTTCACCCTTAAAAACATCAGCATGTATTTCCTAAGAACATGGATATTCTTTTACATAACCTCAATACTATAATCCCACCTAAGAAATCTGACATTGATAAAATATTAATCTAATATACAGTCCATGTTCAAATTTTCCACTCTCTTCTTTTTTCCTCGCTATAGCTCTTTTTTAAAAAATTTTTTTAAATGTTTATTTTTGAGAGAGAGAGAGAGAGAGAGAGAGAGCGCGAGCATGAGCAGGGGAAGGCAGAGAGAGAGGGAGACACAGAATCCAAAGTAGGCTCCAGACTTTGAGCTGTCAGCCCAGAGCCTGACATGGGGCTCAAACTCATGAACTGTGAGATCATGATTTCAGCCGAAGTCGGGATACTTGACCCTGAGCCACCCAGGCACCCCTCTCTATAGCTCTTCTATTTTAATCTAGAATTCAATTAAAATCATATCTCTTTATCATGTCTCTTTACTCTTTAAATCTAGAACATCTCCTGGCCTTTTAAAACTTTCATACATCAATGAACTTATCATATTTATATATATCAAATATTATATTTATTATTTTTGTAGAGTCTAGGCCGGTTGATAAAACACACCAAATCTAGATTATAAACAGCACTGACAGTTACCCTGTTGTGCATATCTCTTACACGAGTAAGAGTTTCCCTACAGGTTCATAGGCCATACAAATATTTACCCTCACATGATAATGTAAGTTATTTTCTGAAGCATTTTAATAATTTATATTTTCATCAACAGTTTCAGATACAGAGTCTTTAATAAATCTTGTCAGATTTCATATTTTTTTGCCATTGTCAAATTTAATTCCTGTCACTTAAGTAGGTATAAAATGGTATTTCACTATGGTCTTAATTTGAATTTCCCTGATTACCAATGAAGTTAAACATCTTTTAGATTCATGCTGGGATTTATGTTTTCTTTTCTGTGAAATGACTGGCCATGCCTTTACCCTTTTGTTTTCTATTAGGTTGTCTTTTTTTTTTTTTTAATTAATTTGTGATTCCTTACATCTCTTGGATGTATATTATAAATATCTTCTAGTTTGCAGCTTAGCTTTTTTCTGTCAGGTATCTTTTGGTGAACAGATACTCTTAATCTTAAGGCATGTGAATTTATCCATCTTTTATTTTATGGTTAGCATGTTTTGTTTCTTATGTAAGAAACTTTTTCTTACTTGAAGTAATGAAGATATTCCCCTGCATTTTTTTTCCCTAAAGGTTTAAAAGTTTTGGCTTCCACATTTAAGTCTAAATTCATCTAGAAATGATTTTACTTGATGGTGTGAGGTAGGGCTTCCAATTTCACTTTTTTCTATATGTATAACCATAACCATAATGATGCCTCAGATCATTAATTAGATAGACCTTCTTTTCTCCAGGGATCTTTAATGGCATCTCTGTTATTTATTAAGTCTTTGTATATGCATGCATTTATTTTAAAGTTCTATATCCTGTTCGATTGGTTTCTTGATTTAGCTCTACCAACACCACATTGTCTTTATTACAACACAGTTAAAATCAGTCCTGATACTGGAAGATAAGTCTTTTCCACCTTGCTCTTCAGATCTGTTGTTGTTATTCTTGGTCCACTGCCCTTCCACATAAAATTTAGGATCAACTGGTAAAGTCCCACAACAAATCCTGTTAGGATTTTATTTGAATTACATTGAACCTACAGATCAATTTAGGAATAACTGACATATTTACAATATTGATTCTTCTCATCCCAAAATATAGTATATATTTTCCATTTAATTATATCATTTTAAATTTTGTTTACATAAAATTTTTTTTCTGTACACAGAAATCATCCACGTTTGCGAGGCTTGTTCCTATGTACCATATGGTTTTTGTTACTTTTGTATACAGTATATTTTAAGTATTTTGAACTCTATATTCCTGGAGTGCAGTATGCAATTCACTTTTAACAGCTTTATTGAGTTACAATTAATTTTTGTATGTTTATCTTAATATCAACTATCTTGTTGAAATTTTTATTACATCTAGTAATTTTCTATAGATTCTTCAGAGTTTTCTTTGTATATAATTGTATCATATGAAATTCTGAGTCTATCTCTTTCTAATCTTTACATCTTTACCTTTCCTTGGCTAAGGGCCTCTAATATAATGCTGAACAGAAGCAGCAATAATGGGCAGCCTTTTCTTCTTATTGAGTTTAACATAAATGTGTCTAACATTTCACTATTAGGGATATTTACTGTAGGCATCTAGAATTTTTATCAGGTTAAGTTAGAATATAAAGGAACTAATCTCATAGAGACAGAACGATACCAATTCTCTGATATTGTCAAGGCCTGCTTAATGGCCCAACATGTTGTCAAAAAAGGTTCCACATATACTTTGAAAAAATATATTCTTTTATTTTTTAGTGTCTTCTTTAAGTATTGAGCTGTAAGTTCATAAAATCAGATATGCTTAGTAATTTTGCTTGTCCTATCATTAAATGCATGAGCAGTGAGCAATTCTCTCACTTTGATGAAGGATTTGTCAACTCCTCACTGTAATCACATTAATTTTGCTTTATACATTTTAAGGTTAATTTATTTCATGTGCATGAGTTTAAAATCTTAGTGATTTGAAACTTTTGTCATTAAAACGTATCTGTATCCCTGATAATACTTTTTGCCTTACCATCTATTGTCTCACATTAATATGACTTATCTTTCTTTAATAAGTATTTGTCTAATAAATCTTTTCTCATTTTTAATTACAACCTTCCATATCCTTTTGTTTTAGGTATGTATTTTGAAGCAGCAGAAAGTTCTTTTAAAAACCAATCTGAAAATCTGTTTGGTAGGCAAGTTTAGACTGCTACCCTTATTTTGATTATAAATGTTTCTACCATTTTACTTTTTGATTTCTAGCTCCCTCACACATACATAGGTTTTTTTATATATGTGGAATATATATAAACACTGATTTTCACATGTACATATATTTTTGTATATATACATATGAATGTATGTGTGTGAGCATATATGTGTGTGTGCATGTGTATGTATGTATGGCACATATATTTGGCATTAGATGAGTTTGGTTTTAATTTTTTTGTTCTTCTGGTTTGGAATTCACACATCCTAATTCCTTTATTCTTTGTTCTTGAAATTTTACTATCATCTTTAACTTAAGTTCTGAAGTAAGAGAGTAAAGAGGACATTAGAAAACTGACCATCTCCCTCTGATTTACAAGCTATTATTGGCTAGTTCTTTAATACAGTCTTTTTGTAAAATGTAAAAAAGAATTATTATTTTATATAGACAGTGTTTGTTTAGATTTACCTGTTTAGGATTTTATTTAACCACTGCTTCTTACATTTCAGATCATTTTTTTCTGAATTATTTCCTTTCTTCCTGAAGTTTACCCTTTAAAAAGTCCTTTACTGTAAGTCTATCTAGCAGTAAACCCTCATCACTTTTGTTTATCTGAAAATGTTCTAAATTTCAAGAATAGACATTGTATGCTAGATACACAATACAATTCGAGGTTGAAATTTACTTTCTGTCAGAAGTTTAAAGCTATTATTCTAGTGTCTTCTGGCTTCCAATATTACTACTGAGAAATATGCTGGCCCAAAGCTTAGTTTTCTACTGCAGCCTTTGGCATCTGTCTTCAGGTCAGCCTGAACCCCTACTGAGTACCTACTATTATTGTTCCCATCTCTGGTTTGAATCATAGTTTGTTCCTTTTGGGGGGAGTGTGTCCCATTTCCTCAAAGTCTAGAAACACATCAACAAGTTTTTTGTTTTTTTTTTTAAATCTAGGATCTAGTTAGTTTGAGGTAGAAGGGGCCCCCAGAGTATCTAGTTTGCCCTCCAGCTGAAAGCAACACAGTTTTGCTGTTGTTGTCGTTGTTGTTTTACTGCAAGACGTCCAAGTTTTTAACATCCTAGCCTAAATTAAAATCATTGAAAAGGGGATATAACATCTAGTGCTGCCCAAACTTATTTGACCACGGCTTCTACAGAACTAATCTACAAAATAGAATTTGAAAAAAGTCCTGCTCTATAGCTTCTTTAAAATTCTTTTTGCCTTGTGGCGCCTGGATGGCTCAGTCGTTTAAGCTTCCGACTTCAGCTCGGGTCACAATCTCATGGTTTGCGGGTTAGAGTCCAGCATCCAGCTCTGTGCTGACAGCTCAGAGCCTGGAGCCTGCTTCAGATTCTGTGTCTCCCTCTCCTTTTGCCCTTCCCCTGGTCATTCTCTGTCTTTCAAAAATGAATCAACTTTAAAAAAATAAATAAATAAAATAAAATTATTTTTGCCTCAACACAGAAAAGAAAAAAATTCAAACAAAGAACTATCTTCAATACTTCTACCCAAACTAACCCACACCGAGGCTAAAACAATAATAATAATAATAATAATAATAATAATAATAATAATCAGCTTATACAATGTGCCAGACTGGGTGAGGCATAAGACATGTATTTAAAAAATAATAATGATAATATATAATCTCTGTCTTCAAGGTGTTCAGAGACAAGAGAACTAAGTAAAATACATTTTGGCAAATGCTCCACTAGCAATTTGAACTAGTTTCTCAGTAAATGTCTACGACAAACTGTCTTTGTTTCTTTTTAGAATGCATATACACTTAAATGTATCTGGTTTGATAATTGTGGGTTAACCGGGCACCTCTAAACAATGAAAATTGGAAACCTAGGTGTTATAACTAGGGCTCAGAAACAATATACCATATTATGCCCACTTTGGGCTATAAACTAAACCATTATAGTTTTTATCAACTAATTGTTGCCAAATCTATTATTCCAGTTTTCAGAAATTCACACTATTCTGTGCCTAGAAATACTAAAAGTGTTTCTTTGAAGTCAGAAATCTCTCTACTTTTTAGAAGTTCACTTAAGTTTTTTTACCTTAAATTGTGATAATCTCATAGAATTCAATAGTTCCAATTTTCTATATAATTTTATGTATATAATTACCAATGAAAAATACATTTACAGATACCAAATTAAATGAAAAATTGACTTTATCATTTTCCATTATGCAGATTTAAAATCTATACTAGCCTTTTCTAGTGGACAAAATTTCTAATAGCTGATGGATTCTTCTCACAAAGAACAGTTCCCAAGGAATTTAGCACCCACTACTATCATTACTATGTGGCTAGATGTTTAGCTGTGAAGTCCCTAATTTTTTAACTCCTTACCACAGGGCTAGTTGAGGTGAACAGGCAGATTTTCATCATAAAATCATGAGCTATTCCCCCTAAAATTCTGAACTTTCTTGCATTTCACTTTTCTCTCCTTGCTATTGCCCACTCCCAATCATACACAGCTGAAGACAGGGATTCGAACTTTGGATCACTTAAAAAATGTATAAAAAGAAAGGTATGATGATTCATAAAATATTAACTAATCAACAAATTAATTAACAAATATATATATAGAGAGAGATCCATTCTTGCTAGTTTTCAAAGATATATTTTTAAAATCAGAAATTTTCGGGGCGCCTGAGTGGCTCAGTCGGTTAAGCGTCCGACTTCAGCTCAGGTCACGATCTCACTGTCCGTGAGTTCGAGCCCCGCATCGTCGGGCTCTGGGCTGATGGCTCAGAGCCCGGAGCCTGCTTCAGATTCTGTGTCTCCCTCTCTCTCTGCCCCTCCCCCGTTCATGCTCTGTCTCTCTCTGTCTCAAAAATAAATAAACGTTAAAATAAATAAATAAATAAATAAATAAATAAATAAATAAATAAATTTTAAAAAATAAAATCAGAAATTTTCTATAAAAGTAGCAGATATTTGTTGCATTGTTGTTTTAATTATATAGCATAATTGCCCAGTGCCAGTACAGTTGCAGAAAATTATGTCCTGATGGGCATTGCCAATAAGAGTATAAATGAAAATAGTTTAGCAATATAATCAATATTTTTTAAACTGGATTCTTTAACCTAATATTTGCATGCAGGGATTCCATCTACAGAAATAATTTAAAAAGCAAAGTTTTCACACAAAGATATAATTGAGAATGTCCTTTCTTAAATTGCAAAAGTAAAAAAAATACAAAAGTACAAGAAGAAAAAAGAAAATTATATATTACATCATATCCATTCAATAACATGTTGCCATTATGATGAAACTTACGTTGATTATATAATAATACCATGAATTATGATAAGTGGTGGAAACAAGACATAAGACATGCTAAAAGATTACAAGATTATTATTTTAAAGAGACTGAAAAGAAATATGGCAGATATGAAAAGAAGAATAAGGGATATTTGCTCTTAGTTTTTGTTGTAAGGAATTCTCAAAAAAATTTCCATTGAAAGAACTTATCATTTCTGAAAATTAGAAGTTTCAGGTAATAAAAGGTTTACTAATCCGTTGCCACCACTTTTCTTATGTTCCTCATTATGTTCTCTATGATATTCCCCATCGTCCCTTTTTCCTTCCACCTTTCCCAAAACCAAAGTAATAAAACTTTTATCACTCTTTTTGTTATTATGAAAAGACACATTCCTCCTATAACTATTCAGGTAGTTAACTTCTAAAACAATAAAGAAAATAGGTAAGTTTTACCTTATTTCCTTCTTCTTTGAATTGGGGATTAATTATTTTTACAAAAGAATAAAACAACTGACGAATTCTGGAATCTCCAATAAATGCAATATGTTTATCTACAAGACAGTTCTTTGCTTCACTGAAATCAACAAAGAAACATTAATTACAATAAGTAAAATCAGCATGTTGGCATTTCAAAGCACAGTTTGTGAAGTACTGCAGGATTATTATACATATAGTTCACGTTGCTTTAGAAATAGGTAGCTAGGTTTGTTTAATCAACCAGCCCATGGATGATCAACTAACTCTCAATACTCACAGCCCCCGTTTATTAAGTGTTTAATATGTACTCTAAGTATGTTAAGTGCTTTATATCCATTATCTCAGAATAACTCGACAAGGTAGCTATCCAGGTCCTAAAGCTAGAGTCCTTCTCTCAAGGGCTATTTATTGCCTTGGGCCTGATTATCTCTCACCTGAGATAAAGAAGCTTGGAGAAAATTCTTCCCCTAATGCTTTTGGCAGGAATCTTCATTTGGACTCACCCCAACCCCCACACTCTGTTGGCAATTCTCTACCATCATATAGAGAAGTACCATGTAGTATTTCCTTTGCTTCATCAACCTTTCTCCACTCGTTATTAAAACCTATGCTAGAGAGGTGCCAGGTGGCCCAGTCAGTTAAGTGTCTGACTCTTGATTTCAGCTCAGGTCATGACCTCATGGTTCATGAGTTTGAGCCCCATGTCTGGCTCTGCACTGACAGCCTTGAGCCTGGAGCCCGCTTCAGATTCTGTATCTCCCTCACTCTTTGCCCCTCCTCCACTCATGCATGTGCTCTTTCTCTCTCAAAAATAAATAAATAAACATTAAAAAAAAAAAAAGACCTGAGAAAAGAAAAAAACAACGAAGTAAGAAAACTTACCTGATTTTGTATTTATGCATCATGCAACTGTGAGGTTGCCAAACTTTCTCTCCAAGAAATCTGCCACTTGAGAGAAGGTATTCACATGAATCATTGCCTGTAACAGTTAAACAAACAATATTGTAAACAATAGTTATATTTTTGTACATTGATTATCTGACCCCATGTAAGCTCTCTGAGATCAGAAAGCATAGTTTTCTATGCTTCACTGTACCTTCTCGATACATTATTTATACATCCCTGAGAAGCATAGTAAATATTAATACATTAATATTCAGGAGGAGAAGAACCACTGATGACAGATACTTCACTATAGAAGATAGAAGAGACTCCTAATTCTCAAATGCTACATTCACTGCTTTGGCAGTGCCTTCTGCTTCAGGTTCTCTTTCTAGGGACATCATCTCAACCTCAAACTAGCCCTTAAACCTGCTTACCACTCCTAGTTGGGAAAGAAGAGTTTAAGGAATAAGAGAGAAGACTTTGGAAATGTCTTCCTATTCAACTATTACAACGTATGGTGCATTTGCACATCTGGAAATACAGTAATTAAAATATTTTTTAAACCAACTCCCTGATTTCCACGACTTTCCTGTGAGGAAGTATGCTATCCCTATTCTGTAAATGTGGAAACAGAGAAAAGGATTTATTCAAGAACTTCTTATTGAGGTCACTAAAACTTCATCCTTTTATAATTTACAAAGTAACATAAAACTATTTTAGCTACATGGTGGCTGAAGGTACATAGGATCAGTATCAACAACAAATGCAGACTTTAGTTTTTAATATTCAGCCTGTCTACCTCTCTTAACGTTCTCCCCTTCTTTTCCGTTGACCAACCAGCTCCTCCCAGATTGGTTGGGACTATCACAGTTTCACACTGAAAGTTCCACATCTTGGAAACTCTCAGTCCTATGTAAGTGGGGAGGTGGTCACCCTATTTCCCATGGCCATTTTATCATACACTAACTGAAATGACTGAAGGAGTTTAAAAGGGAGTTGGAAACATTAAAAAAGTCCAAATATGTCAAATGGATAAGGGAAAAAATGAGACATTTCGAATAATATAATTAAATCACATATTATTTAAATTAATCTCTGGTTCTTTATGAAGAGTCATCAGCAAGCTCTATTTGTTTCACAGACCGTTAAGGTCAGGATAACGAAACTCTACAGAACAAAAATGATACTGAATCACTCAGGGTGGAGAAAGAGAAAACCCAAAGATATTTAAAGTGGAAGAACACATCTTTCTTCTCAGTCTGGTTATCCATTTATCTGGTCAATATACAGATAAAAGGTGATACAAATACAAGACAGGTATGCATAAATAATGAAAGTGTTGTTATTTCAGTGTCATAAATTCTAAAATAGAGCAGGAAGGGAAAGTGAAAATACTGCATTGTAGTGTTGGTAGAAAACTGGATAAGGAAAGCAGAATATCAATTATTAAAATTTTGCAATATGTATATTTTGCAATTTTGTATATGTAGGCTGCGCAGGTTTTTTGTTTTGTATTTCAAAATTTTTTTAATAACCTCTCTAAGGAAACTATAAATAATCAGTTCTTAATTTTTTCCAATTATTAAAAACTAATTCTAGTTCTCAAAAACAAAATTAAGCTACATAAATAATCAAGAAGGAGTAAAGAAAAGACTATAGGAACACACAAGTTATTTTTCTAAAAACATCCATCTGGGCGCGTCTGGGTGGTTAGTCAGTTGAGAATCCAACTCTTGATTTCAGCTCAGGTCATGGTCCCAGGGCTGTGGGATGGAGCCCTGCGTGCGGCTCCAATCTGAGAGTGAAGCCTGATTGGGATTCTCTCTCTCCCTCTGCCCCTCTCTCCCAGGTTGCACTCTCTCTCTCTAAAATAATAAAACAAACAAACAAAAAAATCCTTCTGCTATATTCTTTTATAATGGTTCTACAGTAAAATACTATTAAAAATCTAGTAAAGGGGTGCCTAGTTAGCTCAGTGGGTTGGGTGTCCAACTCTTGATTTTGGCTCAGGTCATGATTTCACAGTTTGTGGGATCGAGCCCCATGACAGGCTCTGAGCTGACAGTGTGGAGACTGCTTGGGATTCTCTCCCTCTCTCTGCCTCTGTACCCTGCTCTCTCAAAACAAATAAACTTAAAAAAAAATCTAGTAAATGTTTAAAATTAGAATGGAAATTCCATATTTGCAACATTTCTACCTCTTTAAATATTTATAAACTAAGTAAAAAGTTAGTATCATCTATTTTCTAAAAAAGTTATAAAAAGTTGCAAATAACTCGGTATTAATTCTGTGCACTTTTTCTTCCCTTTCTTTCTCCCTTCCTTTTTTTTTTTTTTTGTTGTTGTTATTTGATTTTTGTGTGTTAGTAGAACTTTAAACAGAAACACACCCTAGCCAATCTACAGTATGTGGGATTGTTATTGTTAACCATCTATATGAATTATCAACATAGTTTTGTGGAGATGGAAGTACCAGACCAAAACATCTTAAAATAACCAGTCTTTCTCCACCAGAAAATGTGTTTTAAAATGCAAAGTTCTTTTCTTCCTCGATACTACTACTCACACATTGTTTTTCAGTAGTTCAGCCAGTGGGAAATAACAGCTCTCAACTGATGAACCCAAACTAGAAAACAAAAAAACAAAAAACAAAAACAAAAAAACAAAAAACAAAAACAAAAAAACAGCAAAACAGATTTGAAGCTGTCACTAACCAAAAGACACTATAAACATAATTCTTTAGAGACTACTAGT
The DNA here is from genome assembly GCF_018350195.1 of Panthera tigris. Classification (NCBI taxonomy): domain Eukaryota; kingdom Metazoa; phylum Chordata; class Mammalia; order Carnivora; family Felidae; genus Panthera; species Panthera tigris. The sequence continues at coordinate 96,960,588 of NC_056661.1, read as the reverse complement.
CTTTCCAGGAAAGAAAGTTCTAATTTGCTAAAGAATGCTAGTTGGTGATAACTCTTCTTAATATATTTTATGATGCAATTTTTTTTTTTTTTAGTAATCCTTGTATCTGACATTAATACTCTCTGTATTATATCAGTTAAGGCTCAGTCAGAAGACAGAAACTGCACTGCTATTTTAATAGAGAGACTCTAATATAAAGAATTATAGAAAAGCAAAAGAACTAACCAGGCAACTGAAAAGGCAAGAGACTTTTTTTTATACTTGTCAGGAAAATAATAAAAATACTGGTGATAATAACTACTATTATCATCTGAAAATAAATTAACCTAATTTAGAAAAGAAAACTCCCACAAAATTCCACACTCAAACACAAGTTCTCTTTTACTGAGAAGGAAATACTTTTGGATCAAATCACTAAATGTAATCTAGATGTTAAAATAAGTTAACATGCCACATCTTCATTATGCATACTAAGTATATGTAAATATCTGCTGGCACATACTTCCCCGTCAAAATTGACCCAGAAAAACCTCCAAACAAAAGAAAACAAAAAATCCCAGTCATTATTTTCAATTGCCTCATATAATTTTGATAGCTGCTTTAAAACAACCAGTGTGAGATGCAAGTTGCCAAGTGCTCAGATAAATCAAGCTAGGAACACAATAAAAACAAACAAAAAACAAACAAACAAAAACAACTAAAGAGAAAGAATTATCTACTTCAGCTATCTCCAATACTAGATTATCTAGATGAATGGCTGTGTCTTCCTCTTCATTCTATTACCTTAACCATAAGCATTCTGGTTTGTCAATCTAAAGTCTTGGGTTTTTACACATGATTTTTCTATGTTAGAAAGATACTAAAAGCAAACAAAATAAGTAAAAAGACAAATTTTTAAAAAGCCGAAAAACAAATGTAACTGCTAAAGAAAATATCTAACATGCTAAATAAACTGTAGCTTATATTTTCCTTTGAATAGAATATCTCTGGCACACTGCACCTTTAGACTGGCTGAATCATCCTACCAAAGCTATCTGTTTATTACTACCAACCATGAAAATATTAGATCATAAAGTTTTTAATATGATTTGTAAAATATTTTGTTTGCCTAAAATTCAGCAAGGTTACACTTTGGTCTGTGCTAAAAAATCACTGTTTACATTTTTCTTTTGACAAACTAGGAATGCCTACATTACAAGTGGCATCTTATAGATCAGGATCTTTCTGGCAAAGAAAGAAAAGGCTAAGAGACCTAGAGTTGCTTCTTTCTTAAAATTCGGAAGCTTTGAACTCACTTTTCTCCAAAACATGCAATAATACTTAATACTTGCATTTAATAGGCCTGGTGACAGAAAGGAATTAGATTTCAACAAACTTAAAGCATTTGAGACAAGTTTACTTTATCAATTAAAAAATTAAAAATTGTCCAGATTGGAATTACCCTTAAGGCTATTGATACTGGCCTCTTGTCACAGAAATGATGTTTTTAATCTGTAATCACAATAGAAATGGACATTTTGTGATTTAGTAACTTTAGAAATTGAGAATATTTAAAAAATATATAGTTAATAGGGTTATTTTTTAAAACGTTTCTATATTTTATATAAAAATATTAATAATGAAAAAAACCCCTCTATTTTGTAAAGTTGAGATCAGAACATGCTATTAGAACATGAAATTCAATTAAAGCCAAAAGAACCAGGGGCCCCTGGGTGGCTCAGTCGGTTGAGCGCCCAACTGCAGCTCAGGTCATGATCTCACGGTTCGTGAGTTCGAGCCCCACGTCGGGCTCTGTGTTGCCAGCTCAGAGCCTGGAGCTTGCTTCGGATTCTGTGTTTCCCTCTCTACCTCTTCCCTGCTCACATTTTGTCTTGCTCTCTTTCAAAAAGAAATAAAAACATTTAAAATAAAAAAAAATAATAAAAAAACAAAAGAACCAAATGAAAGGAGAAAAATAGGACTTCAAAAAATAAGAAAAATAAGGACTTCGAAAATCTATTTATCCAGTTATTGTTTATGGAGTTTCTAATGTGTGTTAAACTCTGATGATTTAAAGATGAATAAAATACCCTTGGAGGCTTATAGTTTGTGTGGGGGAGATGGATACAAATTATTACAATATAACATAAGTATGTACTAACTTCTATAGAAACACTGAATTGTTAATTCTTACTTCTGTGGTGGTGACATTTGAACCAGACCCTAAAAAAGAACGACCCTAAAAAAGAAAAATCTGTACTGTTTTAAGGAGGGGGGGTCACTGCAAGCAGAGAAAATCAGGTATCTGACATATGTAAAAGGGAAAAGCATATTTAGACTGTGAGCCTGAAGTTTAGAAGAAGGAAAAAGATAAACATAGGTAATAAAAAGTAAGCTGGTCAGATTCTGAAGTTGTACACATGCAACTTTCAGAAAATTATTTTACTGGAAAAAGAAGGGGAAAACTCTTGGCTGGTACTGTGAGGCTGAATTAGTGTTTCTAAATGATTTCACCCATTTCCCTCTGGAAAATGCTTTCTCACTCCATCTTCTATACATCACCACTGCCTAAGAAGCTCTGAGAAAGGCAGTCTATAACCTAATGGCATGAGGCAGCCTAACTAACTGGGTTGTAAATCCTAGCTCAGTCACTGACTAATTGTGTGTCCTTAGGCAACTTAACCCCTCATGCCTCATCTTTACAATGTAAATAATACTGTAATTCGCTGGATCTAAGACGACTGATTATAATATAGACACATCATTATTTTATGTAACACTAGAAAAATGCTATCAATTAAACTTTGACCTGCAACAAAGTTTTAAAAATTCATCCTGATTACAGAGATGTCAAAAATGGGGGGTGGGGGTGGGGAGGAATGATATATAATTTATCTACTTCATAGAATGGCTGGAAGGACAAAAGAAGATCAAACATGTAAAACCCTGAGTAGAACAGTGATTGACATATAACAAGTACTCAATGTTATCACGTGGTGTTTGCCAAGCTTTACTTTCTGTTGTATATAATGCTTTCTTTACTTCCTATAGTTTGTATATATATATTCAAACTGTATTCACTCTACCTTGCCTGAGGCAAACTCATACCGACACAGTGCACTTTTTAATATAAAGCCTAAACCTCAGTATCTAATATAAGGTCCTTACTTATTTTTAAAGATTTATGATATTGTGATTCAAGCGTAGGGACATCTTTGTGTCAAGGGCGCTACATTTCACTCAGTTTGACACTGCCAAAGCATGAGGATGTCTAAAAACTTCCTGGTATGATCATTATTCCTCCCAAACAGTCTCTGGCTCAAGTTTTTGACATTCAGTCTGGGCAAGTACACACACCAGGTGTACTGCTTCACATTCAAGGCACTGAAGCACCTACAGAAGCTGATGACTAGCTTCTGGAGGAGGCTTTATAAACAACCCCAGATTGCCACACTGACTCATAAGGTTCCATCTGACATTCTATTTTCCCTTCTGATGACAGATTTTGAAAGGATGAAATATATAATCTAAATATAATAATCATCCAAGCTTATCAAAAGATAAACGCACAATATAAAAAAAGGGAGGGGGGACTAGATGTTTACTTTTCCCACTATAGCATCAGTTACAACATTTACCTTCACCACCATCACAGAGACAAAATCGAGTTAGAGTACTGTCATCTTATAGACAAGATCGAGTTAGATTACTGTCGTCTTATACCAAACTAACATAAAATGATTAATAGTAGTTAAAAATTTTTCTTCAAAATGACCACAAATTAATGCATCGACACTATAAAACATTAGTTTTATTTTGTACATCAAAGTGTCTGACTTCTGTTACAGCCACTGCAGATGAACCAAAGCCCGGCCAGATCACATGGCTGTGATCTATAGGAGGCTGAAGGGAAAAGGCCAAAGGGTATAAAGAATTTATCTTTTAAAATCGATTTAGTGCATTCATATAAAGAGCTATTCGTCCATTATGGTACTAGAGTATAAGATTTTTAATCCTCAAGAATTGGAGAACACAAGGCAGCAAAACTGATCAAAATGTCCTACACTTTGAAAGATCTCCTGGGATGAAAACAGAGCTCAGATTCCTGTACCTGGTTTACTGGATATTTTGCCAAAGTGGTGTGAAGTTAAATGGGAACAGCGTTAAATGTGCACCTGTCCATTACACATTACATCTTGACCAATTAATCTCACAGTCACCAAGAGCTGTCCAGATAATGGTTTCGATAATACTAAGAGCCAAAAATAAGAGATCCTATCATTATTAATTTCCCTCAGCTTGTCAGCCTCTCTCCTAGTGGCATTTTAACACAAAACTAAAAAAAAAAAAAAAAAAAAAAAAAAAAAAAAAAATCAATCAATCAACAAGGACAAGTAAATACCCCTTGATTACTGAAAGATAGTTCGTTCTGAAATACGGAGGTCCTATTTCCTTTCCCCCTTTACACCAATTTCAAAACCCACATTGAAGGCCTCTTTGCAAACTGCTTCCAACGTTAATTTCCCTGCCCACCTCGACTCCTATCAAGCCAGAACTTCAAATATCTGCCCCACTGTCTTTAATTTGTAAAAAGTGTGCAATCAGAACCCTTTAAACGTTTCTGAATCACGGAGGCTGGGTGACACCTCCTCCATTTGGCCAAGGGCATCCTTTGCCAGCTGTCGCCCCCGCGGCAGAGGAAAATGGGGCGGCCCTTGCCGCTGTCCAACAACAGCTCGGCTTAGCCGTACAGGGCAGAGGCCGGATTAAACAAAGGCGAAAGAGCCAGACCCCTAGGGCGCAGAAATCGACGACCCCAACTCCGGGCAGAGGTGTCCCCTTGCAGGGCGGCCTCCGCCTTCGGCGGCCCGGGCTAGTCCCCCCCCCCCCCCCCCCGCCCCGAGGGCCGCGGGGCCTCCCTCCTGCACTCGAGCCCCGGGCCTGGCGCGACTACCTCGGCCCAGCTCGCGCTGGTGCTCGGACCCCGGCAGCAACTCGGGCCAGACCCGGGTCGGCTGCCCGACCGCAGCGCTGGGCGGCTCGGGGGGCGCCAGGACCACGGGCCCAAGTCCAGGGGCGGCCCTCACTGGAGTCCGCTCACTAGGCCTCGGGCGCCCGGCCCGCCGCCGGGGCCACCTGGGGGCACGTGGGGCCACCGCCTCCCCCGCCGGCCCGGCGCGCGGGCGGGCGGGCGAACGCGTGAGCGTGGGCGTGTGTTGGGCGAGGGGGGCGGCCTCCAGCCGCCGCGTCGCCTCCTCCCCCGGCCGGCCCGGGCAGGGGGAGGGCCCGCTCACCTCGGTAGCGGCGGGAGGCGAGGTGGCACGCTGCGAGGAGCAGCACGGCCACCAGCGCCAGCACCTTGGCGCTCCTCACGCTGAAGTAGTGGTTGATCTCCCGCTTGCCCAGGTTGTAGGCCAGAGCCGCCATCTTGGTTCCTCCATGACAACAGTGCGCGGCGGAGCGAGGAAGGGGCGCCGCACAGGGGCAGCACTGGGGCGGCCGCCGCAGCCAGGCGAGGAGCCGCCGCCAGCTCCCGCGGCCGCCACCCGCGCCTCCCGCCGGGGAGCCTGACCCCGCCGCCGCGGCGCCCCGGGCCTCCACCTGGCCCTCCTCGGCCGCGGCCGCCTCGGCGGCTTTCCCCCGGACTCGCCACCCCGGCTCGGCGGTGGCGGTTCCCCAGGCGCCCTGGACGCCTGTCTCCTCCCCTTCCTCCTCCTCCCCTTTAGCCTCCTGCCTTAATAGCGGCTGCGCCTGCGAGGGGGGTCCGGATGCCCGGTGCTCCGGGGTCACGGGCTCCTGATGGCCCTCTGGGGTCACCGGGTCATGGGCGCCAGCGGGCGGCGGCAGCGTCAGGGGCATGGGGATGTGGGGAGAGGGAACGAGGGGTCCGACCTAGCCCGAAAGCGAGCTCTGGGGCTTTCTCCTGTCGTACTGGCCACTACCTGAGTCTAGGTTGGGGCAACAGAACTACACTTACGGAAGAAAAGTACACATTATTCCACTTCTTCCTTCCGCAACGCACCCTTTCCTGACCTTTCTACCCCCCTGAACCTGCCCAGCTGGATGCGACGTCCCAGGGGCTTATGGTCAAGCTAGCTGGTCAGTCTGGCTGATCGTAGGTGCTTGCCAGATGTCGAAACCGCTGATAGCCCTAGCACTCAACCCACGGGTAAGACCAGTTTCAACTCTTAAACTCACTTTCTTGGTCCATTTCTTTTGAAACTTAAAGAAATTCCTCAGTTTGCCCAGTTCCAGTGGGCAAAGGCACACTGAAGTACAGAGTACAAGGTACGGAAGGAACCTAGGTTTGTGCAGGTGTCGGGGAGAAAACATCCTCAGTCTTCATTTGTATTTACGTGAGGTTAGTAGGTGGATACGCCAAACATTAAAAAGTGTGTTCATACTAATCATTCCTGTTCCTAAAGATGGTTAATGTTTTTGTGGTTATCAATAAAGCAAGCATGCCTTTGCTTTTGTTAAGCTCTTGTTACCCTCACCCAACTTTTTTTTTTTTTTTTTTTGGTCTCTCCTGTGCTGCCCCCAGATGGGAATGGTTTTTTACTGTTTCCCTATCTACTTGCCTTGTATAAGTGAGTCATTGGTTAGTTGGGGTGTTTTCAAGTATTCTTTCCCATTTAGCCATTCCTGAACTCGTGTTTATGAGCCCCTCTTAAAATTATAGAATGTTAGGTTTGAAGGGACTATTGAGATCTTGTCATCCCAATTCTTTTCATCCAAGGACTCTTTTTATTATGTTTTCATCCATGGACCCCATATCTTGAAAGATTTTGTCACTTAAATGAAATCACATACATCACTGTCATGGATGTAATGCTAATAAGCAATAAAGTTAAATAAGTGTACAAACACTAGGCACTGTTCCCTGGAAATGGTCGCTTAATTTTGGCTGTCACTCTTCTGATCCAAGGTTGATCACATGCTGGAAGAATTAAATCTGATATTGTAAAAACCAGATAAGTAACTCTGCTAACAGCATATGGTCCACCAATAACATCCTAGAAATTTCTATGATGTCATCAACAGCAAATTAGAATTTCTGATCAGCGTGTGATAACCAGTGTTAGCCTGCGGGGTTGATTTAATGCCTGCCAAAAGTAAAGAAACTTGACATTTTATTTAATTGCAATTTCCAGAAGGCTTTCTGAAATATTGTAAATAGCTTGTGGACTTCTTTCTTCCTTCCCTCTAGTTTAAAGCTAATCCCTCTCCTCTCCTCTGAATCTCTTCCTGTCCCCCTTTCTTGGGGTGTTGATGACTCCATCAGTCATCCCTATGTCAATCATCCTCTCTCTGTGTCTTCTTTAAACTCTCCCTTTCTCCTGTTTCCCTTCCACCAATAAGTTTCTCTTTTTAGGGAAATACATCCCTGGACTCTGTATTTCTGTGTGTTTACTTTTCCATCTCTCTTTCCTTCTCTGACAAGTATCTAGAAAGAGGAGTTGACTTTGAGGTCTCCATTGGCTCCACTCCCATTCTCCTTTCTAAGTAACTCTCTCAAATATACTGCCTCCTCTCCATCTTCTTGTTGCCTTGGTTAAGGCATGATTTATTGCCCAAATTTCCCATTTTTTTAAAACTCGTCTTCCTCAATTCTGGCTCAAAAATCCAATCTTTCTACCTCTCTGCCACACCTCTAACCAGACTGAACTTTTTTTTTTTTTCCAGACTGAAGTTTTTAAAGCCCAAATCTAATGATGTTAAAAACTAGACCATGGTTCCATGTTTATTTGCCTATCCCTAAACCATCCAGAATGTTTACTAATGCTCTGCAAGTTACATCAACCCTAATAAACTGATAAACAGAGAAAGCATTTGATAGGAATGCCTTAAACTGTGCATTACTTAAAAGCAAAGCAAAAACAACCACATTTTATCCCTCTTCCTCCTCCTCCTCCTCCTCCTCCTCCTCCTCCTCCTCCTCCTCCTCCTCCTCCTCCTTCTTCTTCTTCTTCTTCTTCTTCTTCTTCTTCTTCTTCTTCTTCTTCTTCTTCTTCTTCTTCTTTCCAAATGTCTATTTGCCATTGTACCACAGGAGGTCACAGGGACAAAGCAGATAGGAAAAAGAGACTGAAATGGAGCAGCCAGTGCAGCAGGAGGAGCACAGTTTTGAGGTGAGAATCTTCTGGTATAAACTGTTTCTGCTTCACTGTATCCATTCATATTGTTTATACTGATCTAATTTTTTATTATGGTAAAATTGACATATAACATATTAATCTCAGATGTACATTATGACAGCATTTATATACACAGTATTATAGAATGATCACCACAATAAGTCTAGTTAATATCAGTCACCATGCATAGTTACCAAGTTTTTTTCTTGTGATGAGAACTTTTAAGATCTACTTTCTTAGCAACTTTGAAATATGGAATACAGTATTATTAACTATAGTTCTTTTCTGATCTGAAAAATTCCTCCTTCCTCTTCCCAAAGCTATCTCTTTCATCCATGCCTTGGGATACTATTTCATTTGAGAACTTGGTCTCGTAAGTTTCCCTTCTTTATTTCTACCTTCAACTTTTCCCTCTTCACTGTTTGTCCTACATATAAGCTCAAATGTTTCCTATTTAAAGTGCTTTCCTTAACTCACTACATAAGCTCTCTTCTCCCTATCAAACCTCTTAAAGGAACAATCTATAGTTACTGTTCCCATTTTTTCTTACTAGTTATTGATTTTTAAGCTCTCAAAAACTGACTTTTGCTCCTATTATTTTACTTAAACCACTCTTTCAAATGTCAACCACATCCTAAATTACCAATTCCAATGTCTTTATATTAGCTGTATCCTTCTTGACTGCACAGCATTGTTGGAATATTTGCTTTCTTAAAATCTTCTCTTTTTGACTTCTGTGCCACTACATCCTTCTGTCTCTCTTCTTTCCTTTCCTGTGCATCTCCAAGAAGAATCCTCTTGCTTTTTCAAAGCCCTTATATGGAAGTACTTTTCAGAGTTTTCTTGTTTGCTTACTTTTTCTTCTTGGGAAACCTATGTTGCAAGTTGGCCTCAGCTATCACACTGGATCCATGTGTGCAACTTGGATTTCTCTCATGTGCTCCAGACCTCTTTTACATATCTCAGGGATAGCTTCACTGAGTATCTCAAGGTACCTCAGGCTCAGTGTGTTGAATACCAGTTTTATTTTCCTTCCAAGACCATCCATCCTATTATGTTTACCATTTAGTTTATTGACACCACTATCCTCAAGTCATGCCTGCTAATCTTTGACTCATCTTTCTCCTCTGCCTAATCTGAAGTAAGGTTTTTCAACTGGGGGGTGTGATCACAGATGAGCCATTTGATAGTCAGAATAAAGTGCTAAAACTTCTATTTATAGTTAATTTCCATTAGGAATGATTTTAAAAGACAATTTAGGTGATAAAAACAAACTTTGTTCAACACCTCATGAAGCTCCCTTCACAGAGCTGCAAAATGGGGTGGAAGTCAAGGAATTTTTATTTTATTAAAAAAATTTTTTGGGGGGGCACCTGGGTGGCTCAGTCGGTTAAGCGGCCGACTTCGGCTCAGGTCATGATCTCATGGTCCGTGAGTTCGAGCCCCGCGTCAGGCTCTGTGCTGACAGCTCAGAGCCTGGAGCCTGTTTCAGATTCTGTGTCTCCCTCTCTTTGACCCTCCCCCGTTCATGCTCTGTCTCTCTCTGTCTCTCAAAAATGAATAAACGTTAAAAAAAAAAAATTTTTTTTAACGTTTATTCATTTTTGAGAGACAGAGAGAGACAGAGTGCGAGTGGAGGAGGGGCAGAGAGAGAGGGAGACACAGAATCCAAAGCAGGCTCCAGGCTCTAAGCTGTCAGCACAGACCGTGAGATCATGGCCTGAGCAGAAGTCGGATGCTTAACCGACTGAGCCTAGGTGCCCCTGGGAATTTTTATAGGATTAAAAATAAAGAACAAGGAAGAGAGAGAGAAAAAAAAAAAGAAACTATCTGATTGGCTGGAGTCACATAGTCAACCTTTTTGGCATGAGAAGAAACAAGGAAATAAGTATACAGCCCAGAGCTAGCTTGCTTTTGGGAATTGGCTTCACTGCATTTCTGGTTAAGTTGGTTGGGCATTTAGAGAAACACAATCTAACTTTTGGTTTGTTGTTATGGCACCCCTGAACAGGAATGGCTCATCTTAGGCCTAGAAAGTTATTTCAACATTCCTAACTACAGTAAAACAGGGTTTTATTACTATTTCATATAAGTACATCAGTACTCTAACTTGGTCTATATGTAGAGTCATGTCAAGTGCACTTGGAGAGGAATCCTGAGGGGAATGTGGGAATTCACATTTGTGAAGAGATCAACAATGGCTCACTTAATTTTTTACTTTAAGCATATTGTGTCTATGAACCTAGCAAATGGATTCACAGATTGTATTATCTACTTTCACTTAAACTCAGAAAATAGAAAGTGACATTAAAAATCTCTATGCTGAATGGGAATTAAAGATGATTCTAATTATAAAGGCACTAGTGGTGCACCTGGGTGGCTCAGTTGGTTAAGTAACCGACTTCCTCTCAGGTCGTGATCTGTCAGTCTGTGGTTTGAGCCCTGCCTCGGGCTCTGTGCTAACAGCTCAGAGTGTGGAGCCTGTTTCAGATTCTGTGTCTCCCTGTCTCTCTCTCTGCCCTTCCCCTGCTTGTGCTCTGTCTCTCTCAAAAATAAGTAAACAAAAAATAAAATAAAATAAAATAAAATAAAATAAAATAAAATAAAAGCACTAGCAAACAAGAATATATAGAATGGAATCTTCTATAACTAATACAAACTCTTCATCAGTTATATTACATGGTTTTAATTTATTATATACCCACATATGGATATGTCAGATATATATGTAGATTATATATCATCCATGACATTCATAGATATGGACAACTTAAATCTGTAAGAAATCAGAAAAAATCTTGAAGTTATCAATATTGTTTGAAGTGAGAATTTTCATTTGCTCATTGTAAACCATAGATCTTGTTGTAAAATACATAAATCTTATTTGAGGTGAAAGTTATTACTAATATGAAGCCATCAAAATTAACAAGCCATTTAGAAATTAAGCATCCAAACATGAATTAAATCACTCTTTTTAAGAGCAAAAAAAAAAAAAAAAAAAGTTTGTGAGCACATATGAATGTTTCAAATTACATGTATAATATTAGTTCATTAGTAGAGCAGTACATATTTTATAACTAAATAAATATGCATTAGTTGGAGGAGTGCATGCTGAAATTGTAACTGATATCGGGTGCACATCAAAAACCCCAAATCACTTACTTACTGAATCACCATATCCTGTTTATTCTGGCTTCCTCAAAGCTCTTTCCTCCCTAGAATGCTCTAGTTCAGGTTCCAACCTAATCATTGCAAAAGATTCCCACTGAATTCCTTCCACTAATGTCTCACCTTTCAATCTCTTTTTTTGCTAATTGCTGCTAGAGATGCTTGTCTGAGGCTTATATTTGGTCTTGTCATTTCCCTGCTTAAAAACTTTGGTGGTTCCCTGTTGGGACACAATGAATTCCCAGCCTCTTAACATGTTTAGAATTGTTTGTGGTTTGGCCTAAACTGCCATTTCTTCTGTTTAGCTCTCATTTCATTCAACCATGCTATCCCACAAGCCAGGAACATTATATATCTGTCACTTTTCTCTTACTATTCCTTTAACTTAAAATACTTTTTTCTCTGCATCTCACATTCTACTTGTTTAAAACCTGTCTTCTTCCCCCCCCCCCCAACCCCCTTTAGCTTTATTGAGGTACGACTGACAGATACAATTGTTTATATTTCTAGTGTACAATGTGATGATTTGATATATGCACAGTCTGTGAAATAATTACCACAATCAAAAGAACTTTCTCCTTTAAAGCCTGCTCCATTTTGCCTCTTCCATAAAGTAAGCACATGGCTCCTTATGGGAATATAACTCCTTTCTCTGATTTCTCATAGTACTTTGTTCCTGTCTGTGCTTAAGTATGCATTCAACACAGGCCCTGTCCAGTCAAAACAGATATCTTCTTTACTTGTGCATACTTGTGTGTTTTGGGAAATTACCAGCTCAGTCTTTTGGGATATATCCCACTGTGCTTTATAATCTATTCAGTTATTATGTTTATCTTTGTCTTCTTCATTCCTCTCCTTCTAGATTTTATGCATTGGGGCACAGGGAGTTAGTACTTTTTGTATTATTTGTAGAGAAAACTTATGAAAGACTTAGAAATGGACCAAGATATTGTAGTTGTCTTCAATGGAAAACTAGGCATTGTCCAGATTATCTGATTCTATCAGGTCTCTGAATCTTTTATTGTCTTTGAGTTATTTTACATTGCTCCAAGTTATATAATACTTATAGTAATGCAAATGATTTTTGTCCATAGAAATGCAAATTGTATCTCATTGGGATTCAGTTGATTATTGCTCTGTGGATATTGAGCAGTTTTGAAGTTTAACATTTGTTAAGCAAATTTACTTCACCATTCCTAATGCCATATATGTGTGGTTCTTTTAATTCTCCTTTGAACCAATTGTAATATCTTCTGGTTCCTTCATTAATTAATGAATTAAAGAAAAGCTTTGACACATGTTCATTTTATATCTGTATGAAAGTCTTGCTATATCTTCTTCTAAAAATTATCTTTTAATACATGACTATGACTTGAACTTAATAAATATTAATGTTTCTCAAATCCAAATTAAAGGTCATTTAATGAAGAACACTGGAAAAAATTGAGGCACTTTTCTTCTAGGAATTTTTGAGAGTATGGGGTAGATCAATATTTTCCAAACTGAATTTTGGCTTGTCTGAACAAGTGAACAATCTCCTACAGGACATTTAAAGCTTGTTTCTGTCGCAGTGAATTTGAATATTGGTCTTTGGAGTCTTTGATCAAGTTGAGTATACCCAAAACAAAACAAAACCCAAATATACAATTTGTATTTACTCAAGTATTCCAAAACTGATACAAAAAAGAATAAGAAATTCTAAAGTGTTACTCAATTATTTATTACATTACATCATTTTTTTTTAGCCAAAAGATTTCACCTTGACAAAAATTACACAAAAATCTTCTCAATAATCCTTTGGAAGTTGTAAAAGGTAAAATTTTCATATGTGTTATAGTAGTCTAAATGTAAGAAACACATCCTGAGTGCACCATATGTTCACATCTGTCCTTCTTGTCTTCGGATTGGGAAATGCTTGAGAATCAACCTTAGGTCTCTGTTTTTTGTCTAAATTCTCTGCATATCCCAATTGTATTCTCTTTCTCCCACTTTTTCAGCTTCTTTTCTATCTCCTTTTCTTCCACTCCAATTGTAGTGTTTCCCAAACATCTGTACTTCTGAGAAAGTTCTTCACTCCCTACCATCGGATTCCCATTCACTTCACTGTTTTGGACAAAAGTGGAATCAGAGAAGACGAGAAAAGAGTGGACAGATTGGAGACAGACTTTAGCAGCAAAATAGACAACACTTACTGATGTATGTAGGAGATGAGGAGGAGAGAGAACCAAGGGTGACTTCTGTTTTTGGCTTGAGCAACTGATGGCTTCAGGGACCATTTACTGACATGGGGAGACTGGAGTGGGAATGAGCTTGGAAAGATGATCAGAACATTGTTTTCAGTTGCTTTTTGTTTGCATTGAAATGTGTTTAGAAATTAAAACCCAGAAAATACAGTATATACTACATTTTCTTGTGTGAAATTCTGCTGCAGCCACCACTCTCAATACCCTCTCTTGAGGACAGAAAAATGCATCTTCCCCTCATTCCAAGTTGCACACTTTTTTTTTTTTAAGGATAAAGGGGAGAGGGATGGTAGTGTAACAATTATTTTGCCCTAGGTCTTCCTCAAAGGCTGAGACAAATTCTCCTTTCTGTACAAGAGTTGTTTAAATTAGCTGGAAATTCACAGTTCACTGCTTTTTAAAAGGCACCCTATCCCTTAGGGAAGGAGAATATGAATATCTCCTACTGTTTCTAAGGTGAAAGATGTTAACCATTGATCAGATCAGATTGGGGCAGCTTGAACAAAAAAAAAATTCTAAATGACCTGCCTGGTTTCACAGCCTTCTGGCCCAAATGGTACTGACATTTTCATTAAGCAGGTTAAGGAAAACAATAGAGGTTAATTAACTTAGTGGTGTTTCAACTGAAATGGCCGAAACTGCCCTAGGCCTCAGGTAAGTCTAATGTTGTTAGTCTCATCTTGGCCTTCCACTTTACACTATATCACCTTTGAAGGTCTGTAAACAAATTAGAATCACTTTTTGTGTATGGCTGCGTAGCTCACAGGGATGTGAAAATATATTAGGTAACGTCTGTAAAGCACTTTAAATGATTTATTCTTGAGCCAATTTTTCCTAAGGGATACTTTGTCTCACACGCTTCTAATTGCCATCTAGCTAGATGATAAAGAGCAATCTTCAACTAAACACTTAGTGGGTTGCAGGAGATGACTCATAGATCTTTTTACTCTATGCACACAGAACATATACTTACATTTCCCATCATGAAATTCTGCCTTTTTAACTAGCATATTTTTCTTTTTGGTGACATTTAGATATCATTTTTGGTTTGCAGAAGTGGCAGGTATAACTTTGTGGTTGTTAGAAAAAAAGTTTTTACTACGGGGGTAGAATAATGTAAAAAGAGCGTAGGTTTTGAAAGAATGTTCGGGGTTTGACACCTGGCTTCACCATTTACTCGCTAAACAATGTGGCAAATCATTTTGCCTGTTGAACTTCAACTCTCTTACTTGTAAAATGAAGATAATAATACCTATCACTCAAGGTTGTTTTTCTGACTAAATGAGTAATGTATAGTTTTTGACACTTAGGTGATGCTCAATAAAAGATTCTTTCTTCTTTCAAAGTTCATTGTCACTTGTAAATTCATAAGCTATCGTTCTTAAATTTGCTCTCTACCAGTCAATATCTACAAGTTAACATGTATGTCATAGAGACCAGGTGTTCAGTAGAAAATAGTCAAGTACAGATATATTCCTTTAGATAGTTAAATAATCCTTGGTTTAGTCTGTTAAACAGTACACCAAAATGATATTGAAAGGTCCTGTCCTTTTTGCTTTATTTCTAAATTTTAAATAATTTTGCTAAACAAGCTACTCTTTAAAAAATTTTTTTAAATGTTTTATTTATTTTTGAGACAGAGAGAGACAGAGCATGAGCCGGGGAGGGGCAGAGAGAGAGGGAGACACAGAATCCGAAGCAGGCTCCAGGCTCTGAGCTGTCAGCACAGAGCCTGACGCGGGGCTTGAACTCACGAACCGCGAGATCATGACCTGAGCCGAAGTCGGCCGCTTAACCAATTGAGCCACCCAGGTGCCCCAACAAGCTACTCTTTTGATCATAAGTAACCTATAGAGATTATTTTTGATCATGCACACACACACACACACACACACACACACACACACGCAAGTCTGGTTTCATTATGTTTGTTTACCTAGTTCAGCAAAAGGTATTAACTAACCGTGTATGCCCCTTTGAGCATTCAGTATTGAGCAATTATATAGGCCAAAGAATTAAATTCCTTAAATCATTAAGGAATATAGGATTCAATCATTTAAAAACATCTATTTTTTTTCCTATCCCAAGATTGGGAAACCAAGCTCAAGAAAATCTCTCCACCAAGATTTCACCTTCATTGCTTATAGATTCCAGAGAACTTCTTTCTACTTGAAGTCCCAAATACATTGTGGTTCCTGGCCAGCCAGTGAGTGACGTAGCCTATGAGCTGTGAGGCTTTAATCATAAAACAGGTACCAGACCAGTTTTCTTGGGTGGTACCTGTTTTATGGTTTCTTGCTTTTACACATAAAATACACATGCTGCTTAATGATAGAATTTCCATAACTGATTAAATGTCACTTATTTTCAATTGTGACCCTCAGGTATGACCTTGTGTGACAGTGTCACAATTGAAGATAATAAGATTCTCTGTTGGTGTGCAATATATAATTTTTTATAAGAATTTGATACCTGGTGAAAACAGCTTCTTAATGACCCAGTGCAGGTAACTTCATTTTCATGGAAGGTATAGATACTCAGTAAAGGTGTTTTGGTTTTAAATTCTGAAGGAGGCACTAAGAGTTAGAAGCCACTTTTTAAAATGTTTCACTTGAAGTTGAGAGTTAAAGAATTAGAGGTAAATTACCAAGTAAAAGAAAGGACTTCTTCATACACATATCAGAAAATAGACAATTAACAAATAAATGCCTTCAGTATTCCAATCCAAATAACTATAATTAAATTTAGTTCATTTATGCATTTATTTAGTCTCATGTATTTAGTTTTGTGTATTTATTTCTTGTTCTGCTGCATCTTGCTTTGGTCATCAGGCTGCTTTCGTGAAGTCATCTGCTTCTAAAGTAGAAAGGGTCTTGGAAATCCCAACTCGTTCCTACATATCTGACAATTGTGCAGGCGGTGTTATCTTTATGCTCTAGAGTTGCAACTCATGAGCCTATTTGTTGAAATATCAACAATTAAAAGAACACAGTACAGTCCTTTCTGTGAAACTCTGACATTGTCTTTCTTTTTTGAAGATACAAATTTTGACCTCTGAGCCTTTTGGCAAGCATCAGAAGATAAGAGAAATCACAAGACTAAGTGATTATGGTTATTTTACTGTGGTAATCAACAATGCCTAAACTGAAGACAGTGCAGTCTCTACTGAGTGTAGTACATGGTTTTTTGTTTTGTTTTGTTTCTGTTTGTTTTGTTTTTTTGTAATAATTAGTATTTTTCCTGGGAGTAAGAACATGTTATGAACAATGAGAGCCCTGACAGATAGATCTTCAGGGCCTTTCAATTCATTCTGTTATGTGTACAATCTCGGAAACATGTATATGAGTAGTATTTTATGTATAAAACTTGGGCTTTAATTTGACACTCTTTTGATTAGTTCTTACAATAGTGTTGAGCTAATCAAGAAATACAGAATATGTCAAGAAAACAACTATTTGGGGCATCACTTCTTTTATAAGGCAAAACCCCCAAATCTTCATGAATTTCCAGGGCTCCTATGGGAAATTTTTAGAGGTTTTATGTGTAAAGAAAAAGGATGAAATTTTAATTTTTCTGAATCTAGGCTACGATAGTGGGAGAGCAAAATCAAGAGTTAACAGAGTACTTTAAATCACCTATTATGACAAGATTGGGTGTTCCTGAGGAACAATAAATTGGCCACCTATTAACCAAAGTGACAATACAATATTCTAAATAACAAGAAGGCAACACAGTTGCAAAGAATCTTAGATCTTTCAGAAATGAGGAACTTTATGTTTTTGTTGCTTACTAATCAAGGGCTTGACAAAGTCAGCACAAGACACAGAAGACTGTTTTGATGTTTTGACATGAAATTTCTGCCACACAGACAGATCACAGAGAATGTGAAAGAGTATCTATTTACTATCCCTTGTTAAGAAAAGACCAAATAGTTTGAGATAGGCTGTTGCTTTAATATATAGAAAACAAAATTCTAGTTTTGTATTAATACTATATGTAGCAATAAAAGATTCATGAGCTCCTTGCTCTACTTTTTAAATTATACAATTATAATTATATACTTTTTACAAATAAATCCATCAAAATTAAGTGAACTTCATCAAAACTTGAAAACATTTTATTTCTTCTTTTCAGACTCATTGCTTGCAGTTTGAGGCAAATACAGTTTGTTTGTTTGCTTGTTTGTTTGTTTCCTGCCAAACTGTAATTTCCTATATCTATTAAATATTTGTCTCACATTATCCTCGTTTACATTCTGGAAGAAACAGACCTTTTCAGACAAAACTCTTCTCTTTTCCTTGAAAACAAAAACACATCCCATTCCTTGCATTGACAATTGCATTTTTCTGCTACTGTTGCTTTAGTATGGTCTTTGATTGCCTGTATAGAGTATAACTCTCAGTCAAATAAACTATGTTTCATAGAGTAACTGGAAGAGAAATGTAGAAGTATCTATTGTACACTGTTTAGCAAATTAGCAAAACTCCTGAATACAACCAGAAAACCCTCTGGAGTCACACACATTTATATTTACATTTTAAATTAGAAAAATGAACACAGTCATTAACATGATCAACAAATACATCCACTGTAAGAAACAAAAGCATGCATCTTAAAAATATGTCGAGAGACTGCATTTCAGTATTATATTTCACTTAGAAATTGCCTAAGTGTCCAAGATTAGGCAGTAAATAACTTCATTTTAAGAGTAGTCCAAGGTTTTAAAGTTAAATAAGTATCTTGGCTAAGTTAAGTAGACATGCTGCAACTTAGACAATCACTTATCAGAATTAAAATTTAAGAATTTAGATGATTTATATTTACATAGTTTGGGAGTGAGAATTGAGATTCCCTATATCAATTTGACTTCATACTTGTTCCAGGAAATTCTTACTCAGGAGTATAAAAGATATAAACCAGGAAACAATTTTACTATTTGCTTTAGGAAATTCCTGAAAAGCAATTTATCCATATGATTTGTTCATCTGGCCAAACAGCTCTGTCTCCTATCAGGATAATAAATTGCTCACTTGGCCAAATAGGTAGCTTATAAAAAAAACCATTTACTTATTAAGACTCATGTCAAGAAGCTGGCCTTACTATATTTCTCAATCCTAAACTATTATGTCAAGGACTGTCCCCCGTGTCAATTAGTTCTCTGTCTTGACAAACTTGCCTTCAACCACTTAAGCCCAGATCCCCGAGCCCTATAATTATCCTTCCCTAATTTTCCCATTTTGAGACATTACTAGGATCTCTCAAGGTGGTGTTATCCCTTACTGCAGTAGGTCTAATGAACTTAGCTTTGATTGATCAACAGAAACCGTGAGTTAATAAATGTGTGTTGCTTTAAGCCTAGAAGTTTGTGGTAAAATTGTTATGCAGCAATAGCAAATGAATACAACTACACTGATAAAACCAAGGAAGAATCAGATAGCTCCTTTCAAACCAAAAGTTTATCAAACCTGCCTAGATTGTAAAAGATACAAGTTTATTATGTGAACTTGTATTTTTGTGCAAACCTGCTTCTGATCTTGAGGTTTCTGTAAGAAATTTTGAAGGCTTGTTTTACATGTCCATTTTTAAAAAATTTCCTGAGACACTTGGGAATATTAGAGTTATATAAGTGCTTATTTTTCTTTATGAACCAGTTAGAATGGAGCTATTGGGATTTGAGAGACTATAATTTATTTATGTGCTCAAGAGGTAGGAAAACATCAAACATCCAGTAAGAGGTAAAGGTTTTCCTCAGTTACAGACGCACAGACACACTGAGAGCTTGCAGCTTCAGCTCTGCAATCTCAATCATAGATTAACAATAAACACAGAACCATGACAACTCATGAGAGCATATCTCAAAGGGATGTTCTACCTTCACTGAGAATAAAATGTTTTCTTGACTGAGTTGAGTTCACACATAATCAAGCAGACAAACAAACAAAAAAAAAAGGTTAACAAAGCAGATTATCCTCTCTCACCTAAAATATCCGTATTGTATCCTGACAATCACCTAACAGATCATAAAACTATTCCCAAATACTGCTATTATCAGTGAGGGATAACTTGTTAGCTGTACAACAACCAGACTTATATATATGTACACAGGGTGCTTTCTTGACTATGAAATCAAGACTGGCTCAGTGGTCCAATGTACCGATGGGTCCATGGGTCCAGCTGTGGAGTTAGAGAAGACATGAACAGAAGAATAGTCTTGACTAAGAGCCAGCAAAAGGAAACAAAAACTCCCACAGTGTACTCACAATGATTTAGGCTATTTTAGTATTGAAGAGTTTACATGGGGAGTAGGATGGCCAAAGGGGCCATATTACTGATGACCTTGAATGTTAAGACGTGACAGTGAATTACCGTTGGGTGTTAAAATATACTTCTTTTCCAAAAGATAAAATCATGGTGTTAATACAGATATAAAACTAAATAGATGTTAAAGATTTTAACTCATTAACAAGGACACTGGTCATAAGTTCAAGGGGGAATTATAAAAAAAAAAGGACACATTCATAAATCAGGAATATTGAAATAAATGTGCAAATGGAGGTAAAACTGGCCTCATGGGAGTAGGTGTGAAGGGAGGAAAGTTCATTGACTGTCTACCAGACAAAATTTACACAATTGTAGACAATAATTATTATGCATTGTTATAGGTTATCTCCATCTGACAAAATTGTAAAGTAACTCAAAGACTAGAATCAGACAGTTGAAACAGTATGGCCAAATAATATGTTTTGTTTTGTTTTGTTTTGTTTTTTTCACTGACAAATACTTAATCATAATATTTTCCTACAATGAGATTGACTGGCTTGATGGTAGAAAGTACTGGGCCACTTATGAGAAGGGTTTTAGATTTGATAGACAATTTGATAGTTGCTTAGATGTAGTAAGGGGGAAGAAAGATTCAAAGATCATTCATTACAAGTGTGGCAATTGCCAAAGTGGTTACTGGTTGCTTCATGTGGGCTAGGATAATGATGGCATGGTGCTGGAGACAATGAAGGGAGAATCATGGAAATATTTTAAGAGGAAATCATTTTAGAAGTTCGAACCTGTGACAAGAAAAGAAGCCTTTTGGTTTGGAGGGGGAGGGTTGCCATCTACTCCATTATCATTAGACACTCCTTTTTAATGATTCCCTCAAACAGTCATGCAATCTAAGTAAAAATAGTGTGCTTGCTCAGCCTGATAGCTCCTGGGTAAGTCCTTTGACTTTCCCTTTTGGAATTGACTTAGAATATATCACCTTTCCTGATGCACTTGACTAGAAATCATTTGTGAACCTACAGATAAAGATCAGGAGGGAATTTAGGAAAGTCCTGAAATGAACAGAGAAGACATTGCTTAGTAGTTTTCTTCTCCTTGTGTGAATTTGATTAGAGAATATTCTGAGTAAAAAAAAGAAAGAGAGAGAGAGAGAGAGAGAGACAGAAAGAAAAAAAAGGAGGATTTGGAGAAACATCCTCTCTTGAAAAAGTTTGGGTGAAAAGGCATTAATGACCAGGGATCTTTTTCAAATTAAAGATATGATGAATACTAGGTTTATAGATATATTCTGTTTGCTTAGCTTAAGGTCCTTTGAAATTCAGTTTTATGTCAAATATATCTGCTCTAAATTAGTCAACTTGCTGTTCTGGTTTCCCAACATTTCAAAAATTTCACCTTAGTATCATCTCCTCTGTTTATCCATATATATAAATGAGGTAGTATATTGCTTTGTTCCTTGTTTAAGAAAGAAAAAGAAGGAAGGAGGGAGGGAAGAATGAAAGGAGAGAGGGACATGGGACAACAGGAATTGGGGAACTAAGGAAGAGAGACAAAGAAAAAGAAAGTGAGGGGACCCTTGATTCTAGTTACAGTTTGGTCACTAACTTGGAAGTTATGGAAGTTAGTCTGGCCACTACTGTAGACTTGGGGTACCTTTTCTTTTTCTGCAAACAAGGTAGTAATAAAATCCTCAAACTACAACTTTCCTTAAACTCTATTAGACTTTCATTTATACTACAATGAATATTCAGTACCTCAGCTTGTGCCAAGCCCTATACTAGGGGCTGGGGATATGGTAGAGATAAAGGGTGTTCTTGCTCTCTTTAAACTTTTGCTCTGGTAGGAGGTACTAAAAAATAAACACACATAAGTAAAATACAATTTAATACAGGGTACTTAGTAAGAGACCTTGTTTGTTCCTCCTCAATGGATGGCTAAAGCCAAATCTGAGATTTAAAAATGTGTTGAATGCTCCAGATTGTGAAGACAACAACAAAGAATTGGAGACAGATATCCCCTCAAGGCTGTGGTTGCTTAAGTAATTCTCCCAAGTGTCCTTTCCATTTTCATTCCACGTCTCCTAGAGGGGATTAGAGAGGAGAGAGAGAGAGAGAGAGAGAGAGAGAGAGAGAGAGAGAGAGAGAGAATGAGAGAGAATCAGCTGCCTGAAATGAAAGTGCTTGGCTTCTCCTCTACTGCATTTGTTACTAGAGTACTATATTGTTGCAGAGTTGGGGAGGTGTCCCCTAAAAGTCACGTGAATATTTGTTTAACCCCAAAAGCAAAGGAAGGGGAGCTTCAAGACAGCCACCCATAGAGATTGGGGGTATCTGCAAGAAAGCAAGACTGCTTCTTGTTTTCTGCGGGGTCAAATGCTTATGCGCGTACTTGCTGATCTCTCTGCCATTTCCACATTGTGGAAAACCAATCAGAAACAAATGGCAGAACAGAGAGGAGTGACTTGTCCTCTAACCTGGGCATGGCAAATATATTCCCCAGTTCAAATAGACCCTATAACTGTAGATGGACTTGAGCTGACCTCCCAGTAACCTTACCTGCTGAGTAGATCTTGACAACTAAGAGCTTGGTGACATACAAAGGGCATTTCCTGTGGGAAGGTCGGAAGAAGTGAGCCAGAATGGGATTGCATATGCCAGGGGTCCCTCAGAGTTTTCTGAGGAACCAGCAGTTGGAAGCTTTTTGCAGGGAGAACATCAAAGGCTAGGTGGTGTTACCCAGAGAGAAGCCTCTATGACCAAAAGAGAACCTCCAAAAAGCAGACAGTTACATAAGATCTTGGCTATCTTTTCTTCCTTTTCATCCCCAATTCCAGAAGCCCTAATATTGGAAGGATGAGAGAGGAGGAGTGAAGGAACATGCTGGGAAGAGACATCCTGAGAAAGAGAATGAGACTGAGGTTTATAAATGAGTCTGGATTTTTAATAACCGAAAGTGACCCAACAACTTTGGGAGCTGCCTGAGTTATTGTTAAAAGGCAGGGAAGGAAAATTGAACAGTGCAAGGTTGAAGAAAGTGGTTGGAAAAAAATAATTTGTATTCGTTCGTTTTCTGCTCATGGATCCCCCCCCCCCCCCGATAGAGTTTAAACTATAAGTAAACTGGTTATAAATAGGTGGGATAATTGTGTTTGGTGTTAATGCTATGAAGCAAAGAGAGGAAAGAGTAGAAAGTAACTAAGAAGATGGTGGTGGGGAGGAGGCTCCCTTAGTTATGGTGGTCTGGGAAGCTCTTTGAGTTGAAAACTTACATGAGAAAGAGACACTCATTCCAAACTCCAAATTTTTACACAGAAGTATAAAATGCTCTAAGGTAAGATCAAGAAATAAGGCCAGTGTGGATGGATTTTAGTTAGTGAAGCAGGGGGTGATAGAAGATACTTCTGGCAAAGTGGGCAGAGTTCTAGTAACAGAAGGCCTGTAGGCCTTGATAAAATACTTTGATGGCAAATTTCTTTTCTCAAAAAATTTTCAAGCATTTTCTTGACCCTAGCCTCCTTGTAGAATATCCTAGATTGGTTAACCTAATTTTATTTAATGGATAACATATACTATATAATTATAAGTAATTCTGGTCTCAGAGGTAAGAAACTACTAAGACATCTTACATCTGTTCTCTTATGACCCCAGTGCTACTGTTATATCAAGATAGTTATAAAAAATTCATTTATGCTGCTCCAGGTCTCCTATCACTCAGCTCTTCATACCCGAGGATTAAATCCTTGCCCGTCAGAGGCGTGCACATACTCAAGTAGTTATAATTGACATCTAGATTCTACATGATATATCTGCTTATCAAAGATTGAAGTTATGGGCTTAAGTGTTGTTGTAAATAGTTCATATTAATCATGCCAAAAGAAAGAACAAACTATTAATTTGCTAACATAGAGAAGGTATGGAGAACACTGGAAACATGGAAGCTAAAGATTCTGCTCTTTGATATTTATGATTTAAACCCCAGAACAGGAAATCCTCTTGGACTCAGCTTTAACCCCAGGGATGGAAATCTCTGGCAGGAGCAGTATGCATTGTCTCTCATTAGAGTGCAGTTTTTCCATAACCACGTTAAAGAATGCACAGGCAGCCAGGGACGTGTGCTGGGCCCTCTTGCAGCAATGTTCCTGGCTTCTTCTCTAATGTGAATTACAGACCTCTCAGCACAATCCTTAAACTTCTCCCTGCTACACTTATGCAAATAGTCACTCTGAATCCAACATGATACCTTTTGGTTAATCCTGGGACATTAAGTATTGCAGCTGTCTCATGGAAGAAACAGAGAGAAAAATTTCTGTTCAGTATGGAAATAACTCTATAAAGCTCATGATAAATGAAGGCTTATGAATAGTATATCAGTTATTGTAGTCATCATTATAGGAGTATATTTCCTTGGGTTCTTATGGGAAATTACTTTCTTTGGCACATTCTCGGGAATTATTTCCTGTGTTCCATTAGCTCCGTGGGATGACATACTAAAATGACGGATGCAGTTCTATTGTTTTGTTAGAGTGCTCTGTAACTGCTCTTAGGGCTCCTTGTTTGAATGCATGTTATATTCTCTTTGAATATTATCTGAGAATATGATTCATAGTTTAGTCTTAATGTTTCCAAAAAAATGACTTAATGAACAAGAAGGAAACTTGTTCTGGTGGAAAGAGTAATAAACAGCAAAGCAGGTAATCCTTGTTCTAGTCCTGATCCCACTGCCAAGTATGTGAACTATGGCAAATTGCTTTAGCTGCAGAGTCTGTTTCTTTATCTTTTACTTATTTTTAAAATCCCCTTCAGTGTATGTTTCCTGTTATCCTAACATTTTCAGCATTTAGTAAATGATAACCCTTTACTGAAAAATCCTGCTGGGGAGGCAAAACTGAAGTACAAAAATTATGAAAAGATGTACAATCAAGTACTGACTTACGTAGTATGTTGGTAAGAGATATCACTTGCGTGCAACAGAAGTCCACAGACTAAGCAAAATTGAAGTTATTTCAAAAAGTATCATGGGGGCTCTCAAGATTAGTTGGAGGCCAGGTAGGGGGCCAGGCTTGGGAACAGGGAATATTTTGGAGAGTTCTGAAGAGTAGAGAAGCAAGAAGTATAGCTGCCATAGCATGGCTGGAACAGTCTGGTCAGGATTCTGCTGTTATATTGACACTGCTACATGATGGTCAACCACTCATGTTGCCTCAGTTGCTCAGATTCATAGCGTAGGGTAAAAACATTCAATGGGCTGACATCAGGTGTACTTAGAGGTGGGACCCTGTCAGGGCAGATACTTACAATTACTCTCCAACTATGATCATGTACCAAAAGGGGAAATCGTTCCCTGAAAGGAAGCTAGAGTGCCTTAAAGTAGAATGGTTAATGACAGTTGTCCCCACATATATTCAATCACAGAGACTAGAGAAGCTAAGTTAATTTACACTGGAATTATTGAGAGACTTTATGAAGAAGGCTGGATAAACAGAAGTGGAGGTAAGGTCAATGGAGAAAGATTAAAAAAGAAAAAAGAAACAACAACCACTGCCACACACACACACACAAAATACCCCACAAAAGAACAAAAACAAGCAAAAATAGATCTAAGCCACTATAATTCAGTCTGTTGAACTTTCAGTATTATTTCTAATCAGCAGCATTGTACCTTTTCGTTCTCAGAGAAGCTTAACGTTCACTCATGGGAAAGAGAACGGTGTAACTCTTGGCATAGTCTATTTGCCAAACCCCAGCAAAATCACATCTTCTCATGAGAGAGTGCACTCCTTTTTCCAAAGGCATCCTGAAAATGCGTTCCCAGGACATTGTCCCAGGCCACCAAGGGATCTGGTTCCTCAGTTTCCCCACCCATTCAGAAAATGCCTCATCTTCTACATTATAAAAACAGTAAGCACAAAAATATATTTAAAAAGAGGTAATATAAGAGGTAAGAAATCATATACTTTTGTCATGGCTATCACTTATTATTTGTGGGATATTTGTCTTCTCCCTTTCCACCAACATTTTATTGATGGGTTGGAATAGTGTGGTTCATATGGTGACATTGCTTAGAGTTTCTAGCAACAGAAGCATACTCTCTTTCCACAGGACTGTATGGCTGTGCATGGCAACAGCCAGCCATCCCTTTGTTAACCAATTTCAAAGGCTATTAATGATCAATGGACTATACCTAGACTTCTGTGGCTGAGATGTTCAAGTTAAATTTTAATCCCCCCTTCACCCATACTAGAGTTAGAACTGAGGCTTATAGAACTTAATTAATTTTTCACAGAAAAAGAAAACCATGCTTTTTATGGCAGCAACATGAGAGAACCAAGGAAGGCCTCCACCTGTCTCTGTCCCAACACAATTTCAAATAAACACATAAAACCGACTTCAATCATAACATTTTCATGAATATAAACTTGGGGATTTCTCTGTGCTGAGCATGCATATTAGGGACTCAATAAATATCGGTTGATTTAATTCAAAATACATCTAGAAACTGATAGGGAAGCGCTTCTTCATGTTGGCTGTCATGAAATTACATTACTGTTGTTTGGGGTAGTCCCATGAAGTAGAACTCTCACTTCCCCCCAGAAGCAGTAGGAAAGCAAACAACTCTCTAGATAACAGGGTAAACATGAATAAAATATATTTACAGTATCCTACCTTGATGATGGATTTGCAAATCTGTCTGCTTTCAGATGTTCAAGACAGAGAAAAATTGCACAGGAAAAAAATCTTGTATTTCCTTATCAAAACCGGTGAAAGTAAACATGTATAGTAAATTGGAAAAAGCCTGTAAGTCTGGAATATTTTTTAAGTGTTATCTTTTGTGCATTAGCTTGGTGTTCTTGGCGGTGAGAGGAGGGCAATGATTATTGACTTTCTCTTCTTTAATTTCGTTTTTCTTCCTCAAAGTGACAATCGACAATTGACACCAGTGGGATGAGACAACCACCAAAGTGTATTTTCCCCCCAATTCATTGTGAAGAAAGTGTTCTGTTTGTGGCAAATTCCTGCACATAAGGCTGACTAGGATGCCAGCAATTAATGGGCTGCTATGGTTAACGTTGGGGCATGGAAATCTGAAGACAGACCCAGTCTGCAAGAGGTGTGTTGTCGGGGCCGAGCCAGCAGCTGGCTTTCTAGACACCTTACAGAACCCTGTGAGAAGGCTTTATTTTGGTGAATTTATCACAGTAAATGATCTGGCCCTGAACTTGTCTAGGCTTGAAGCCCTGAAGTTTTAGTCAACTCAACGAGAACGGATGCATTTCTCAGTGACTCTTTGATGGAAACCAAGCTCACAGGTTGATATCTAAAATTGAGTGCCAGTTTATTAATTTTTAATAGGAAATGTAGTTGTCACACTAACCAGAGAACTATAGTCTATGACCAGTCCATTCTATTTCTGTTAATAATTGAATGTGAGATGTCAAATTATAGCCTGAAATTCACTTGATGACTATGAAATCAGAACAAAGGGAATGGTTAAATAAACATTCTTTAACTGTTAATACATTCAGGACACAGTCAACTTTTCTTTTCTCTTTCATATCTTTTGTTATTAGTATTACAGGCTAAACTTAACCATTTCAGGGCCATCTTCCCTCATTTCCCAGCCTTAGGGAAAACTTTAATCCTTCATGTACTGAGTTCAGGAGAATTCTATTTTTAACTTTTACTCTAACAGGGTGTCATTTATAAAGCATAAATTAAGATTATAGGCACAGTTTTAAAATGTGCATATTGGGGGTGCCTGGGTGGCTCAGTCGGTTGAGTGGCCGACTTCGGCTCAGGTCATGATCTCGCGGTCCGTGAGTTCGAGCCCCGCATCGGGCTCTGTGCTGATAGCTCGGAGCCCGGAGCCTGCTTCTGTTTCTGTGTCTCCCTCTCTCTCTGTCCATCCCCCGTTCACGCTCTGTCTCACTCTGCCTTTCAAAAATGAATAAATGTTAAAAAAAAAATTTTTTTTAAATGTGCATATTGGTAGCACATAGAAGTCACAAGTATTCTCAGAAGGCTGAGAGTTTAATAAAGTTGAGTAATACCAGGGCACCTGGGTGGCTCAGTCAGTTGAGTGTCCAACTTTGACTCAGGTCATGATCTCATGGCTCCTGGGTTTAAGCCCGATGTCCAGGCTTTGTGCTGATAGCTCAGAGCCTGGAGCCTGCTTTGGGTTCTGTGTCTCCCTCTCTCTCTCTCTGCCTCTCCCCCGCTCGCTCTGTTTCTCTCTGTCACTCTCAAAAATAAATAAAAACATTAAAGAAATTAAAAAAAAATAAAGTTGAGTAATAGTCAATCTCTGAAGCAGTAAGTTGGCTATTACCCACTGCCAAAGCGAGCCAGGAAGGATTTTCCAATTGTCGACCAGGAGAGAGACACCAAATTCTGACACATTCCTGTCTCTAAAGAAGTGTTATGTGGTAAGAATACTATATCATGCCTCTTTACAACCTGGATGAAATATCCACAAGTACTGTGTGTGTGATTTTTCTTGGAGTCCAGGCCCCCACATACCTTGGTAGCAGAAAGGAGGTTGTGCAAACTATCGTAGGCGAAATTAAACTCTGCTGGGGGTTGTGTCTGATGGGCCTCTGACTGTTAGAAAAGTCACATTTAATATGCATACTCCACCCTCACTTTAATTTTCCCTTACCTGTTCAGCAGAGGCTGGTGTGAAGGCAAGCAAAGAAAGTGAAGAACTCGAGGGTGTTCCACATTTCCACCCCCCAGAAGCAGACATCCTTGTGGCCCTGCATACACTGAGGAGGCCTGTAATCTAGGCATTCTAGATCACCTCCCATACTTGGCCACACTCGTACCATTTGGAGTAGCGGATCTAGGTCCAAGACCTAAACCCAAATGCCCAGGATTCATTTGTATGACTAACAAAAACAACGTCTCTTCCCTCCATTTCAAAAGGATTTTGTCCTTTTGTCCTGGCTTTGCTAGTTCCCAGTCCAAAGTGTTTTTGTAGATGGGATTCCTTGAAGATGTTCTAGGCAAAACAGTTGATTAAAGAGGAGTCTCTGAGAGGAAGCAAGGATGTTCCAGTTTGAAGAATTCCTGCCTCCGGTAAGGGAGAAGAGAAGGGAATGAGTTAGTATATATCTGGAGAAGAGTAAGAGCAAGGAGGGAACCTGTTTGTTGAGAGGCAAAGTTTTCCAAATGTGGTATAAAGAGCTCAAGCTTTTAAGTCATACAGACCTGTGTTTGAATTCCAAATTATCACTTGCTGATGGAGGGTGGACAAGTTGCCCAGCTTCTCTGCTGTAGCCCCATGGGTGTGATGAGGGAGGAAGACATCTAAGTCACAAGTGAGACCACATGAACAAAGTGCCCATCAAGTGCCTAGACCACTGTGCTGTTCAAATGACAGTTTCTTTCTTCTTAACCCATGATGTTTAATTGTGACCAGGTGAAAAAAAGGACTTCAGGGATAATAACCTTTTCTTCCTAGTTGATTGAAAGTTTCTCTTCCTATAATGTGATTGCCCTGGTAAAACCCAGAGAAAAGCTCTTTCATGCCTTGTCTGCAGACATCCCCCCCAGCAATCTCTTTTCCTGATTCACTTAGTGTACTTACCCTTGCTGTGATCACCCATAAGAGAGGAGATTGGTTCAATTCAGCAATGAGGAGAATATGTCACTGTCCCACAGTGGCAGTAATGGCCCTTCTGCCCTTGGGGAGAGAGATAATAGGCACTACTAAGTTATTTGGAACTTTCATCTATACACCTTTGTCCTTTTCCACTTTTGCCCATTTGATCTTATGTTTTATTTTATTTTATTTTTTTAATATTTGATGGCATCCAAGGCTGGGGTTTGGAAGTGATTCAATTAAATGAATATAACAATAATGTTATATTCTTATTTGTTTTTTTGGATTTTTCAAGATGGGTCCAGCTAATTCTCAGACTTCTTTACTTTCTGCATGTGCCCTGAATACCATAAATACAATATTATAGTGAACCAACATTTTCACCAAGGAGAATCAAATCTAATCTCACTAAACTTGTTTTTCAAATGTAAGAGCCAACACTGTGATTACCTGGGGCCCCAAGGCATGAACTAGGAATAGGAAAACAAGAGTATAAAATAAGGCAGATTGTTTTCCAACAGGAATATAGACATATAATTAAAATGATTTTCAACCTACAGACACAGCCTAGATTTGACTATATCCAGGATGGCAAGGGACACAATGAATACCTTGTTTCTTTGACTAACAATGAAAAAAAAATCTCATTAAAAAAATACTTCTTCAAAAGTTATGCCCTAGACTGCAGAGCCAATCACCTAAACAGAAGATATTTGGACAGAGTATGGTTACTATATATCTATAAAGAAATCTAATTTGGAAAATGCTGGTCATTTGATTTTGAAAGAAAAGCTAATACTGTACTATAGTTACTGTAGAGACCTCAAAGAAACCATTGTATTTTTGCAGTTGAATTTAAGTTACAGAAAATTCTGGTAAAGCTTTTCAAGCTGTATCTACTACATTGAGTGAATCAGAGGTGAGAAATGTTCTAAATCAATAACCAGCATTCTAATGTGACTTTTATATAATTCTTCAAGAGGAGATCTAGGAGAGCCAATGCAATGTGACTTCTAGTCAAGCCCAGACAACGTGCTCTTGCTACCTTGTTCTCTCAAGAGAAGGATGAACACGTGGGAATGACGAAGGGCTACCCACTTGGGATCCTATTGATTTTCACGTGTTATTTTCCCTTCTGCTTGCCTCCCCCACCAATTTCTCACTCCCTGCTATTTCTTTCACTGCCAGCATGGCAGAGAAAAAAAAAATGTGGTTATTGGTACATGTTGGTGGATATTGTACATATTGGTACTTTGAATAAGGTTTTCTATTTCTGTTCATACTGCAAGAGTGTGTACAGAGCAGGGGAGTTTTTCCACAGTCCTAATGGTTCCTTTGGCCAGAAACTGACTGATATTCAGCTGAATTTAGAAATTATTATTTCGAATGGCCTTAAATGTGTTGCTTTATAGGTAATTAGGACTTAAATTAGATTTCAGGGAGCCAGCATCACAAGTGATTAAGGAATAAGTTCTGGAACAGAATCCTGATGTAACTTTGGGTAAATTACTTAACCTCTTTGTGCCTCAGTTTCCTCATTTGTAAAATGAATGCTTGTTGGGATAAGATATTTTTATATGTAAGGCATTTAGAATATGCCTGGCTCAAGATAAATATAATTTGAATGTTTGCTCTCACAGGTCTACAATTCCTTATTTGTGATTCTAAAATTGAAAAGCTGGGGGGAAATGGCACATATTATAGAAAACTTGCTAAGTGGTTACGATCTGACGTGAACTGATCTGTGGCAATTTATAGATTTTATTTATCCCACTTTGTGTGAATATTCATATGTAAGATTAAAGAACTATTAAATATGTTTCATTATAAGCTAGACACCCCCCCCCCCCCCACTCCAGGGTTGTTGCGCAAGATACTATCTGCAACTTTTTAAAATCTAAGATGTTCCAAATTCCAAAAGATATCACCTGAAGGGTTTTTCGAAGCTTAGTTAAGCAAAGTACAATAAAACAAGGAATGCCTGTATTATAGTATGCTTTTGAATTGACTGTTTAAAAATTACATTTCTATGTCTCTATTTCTAGTTATTACTTTTTGCCTTAAAGTTTACTTTATTGGATCTTAGTAAGTTACACTTCTCTTTTGGTTAGTGTTTGTATATTACCTCTTTTTCCATATATTGCTTCCAATTTTTGTTTTCTTACATTCAAGGTGATTGTCTTGTAAGCAGTATACAGATTTTTAAAATCTATCTTGTGGGGTGCCTGGGTGGCTCAGTTGGTTAAACGTTTGACTTTGGCTCAGTTCATGATCTCGTGGTTTGTGAGTTCAAGCCCCCCATTGGGCTCTGTGCTGACAGTTCAGAGCTGGGAGCCTGCTTCAGATTCTGTGTCTCCCTCTCTCTCTGCCACTCCCCCTTCATGCTCTGTCTCTCTCTCAAAAGTAAATAAACATTAAAAAAAAAATCTATCTTGAACAATTTTGTCCTTTAAATGTAGTATGTAGTCATTTTATATTTAATATATTGACCTTTATATTTGTGTTTAAATTTACTATATTAGGCTTGATTTTAATTCTTCTTGCCTTTGGGTCCTCCTTTTCCTTCTTCCCTAACTTTATTTGAATTAATGAGTATATTTTATTCTTCTTCTACTTCTGTTAGGTTGATAGTAAAGCATTTTAAAATATTCTTTTGTGGTTAATGTAGAGATTACAACATACGTCCTTCGATTATTACCATCTACATTAAGTATCCTCTTCCTTATATTAGTCTTTTACTGCTTTCTGGACAATGAAAGGATCTTACAAACATTCTGATTTCATTAACTCTCCCCTTTTGTGCAGTTGTAATATGTATTAGTTTCCATATATTAAAAAAAATTTTTTTAAGGTTTATTTATTTTTCAGAGACAGAGAGACAGAGCGTGAACAGGGGAGGGGCAGAGAGAGAGGTACACACAGAATCTCAAGCAGGCTCCAAGATCTGAGCTGTCAGCACAGAGCTCGACGCGGGGCCCGAACTCACAGATGGCGAGATCATGACCTGATCCAAAGTCGGATGCCTAACCAACTGAGCCATCTAGGCGTCCCTACAAAACCTTTTTATTTTGGTGTAGTCCCTATAGTTTAATTTTGCTTTTGTTTGCATTGCCCAAGGAGACATTCTAGAAAAATGTTTCTACAACCAACATCAAAGAAACTATTGCCCATATATTCTTCTAGGAGTCTTATGGTTTCAGGTCTCACATTTAGATCTTTAATCCATTATTTTTGTGTATGGTATAAGAAAGTGGCCCAGTTTCATTCCTAAGCTTGTAGCTGTTAAATATTGTTATTTTAAAGTTTCTAATGATAATTCCAATATCTGGGTCATCTTTAGTTCTATTTCTTTTTTCTTTTTTTTAATATTTTCTTATTTTTGAGAGAGAGCGAGAGAGCGAGAGAGCGAGCGAGAGAGAGAGAGAGAGAGCATGCGGGGGGGGGGGGCAGAGAGAGAGGGAGACACAAAATCTGAAGTAGGCTCCAGGCTCTGAGCTGTCAGCACAGAGCCTGACATGGGGATCGAACTCACAAACTGAGATCATGACTTGAGCCGAAGTCGAATGCTTAACCGACTAAGCCACCCAGGTGCCCCTCTTTAGTTCTATTTCTATTCTCAAATGTTTCCTTTTTTTTTTTTTTTTTTTGTTATATGTTCCAATTTCTTTTCTCTATTAATATGTGATCAGAATTGGACGTCTTGAACAACAACAACAGAAAAACATAGAGGTCTTGGATGATGATGTCTTTCCCCAAAGATAATTTAATTTCATTTTGATGGGAAGATAGATATACGGAAGATCACCTTAATCTGGTTGAGAGTGGATTCTCTACTCTGATGGGACTGGTCTAGTTCTAATTCGCTTTCATTCCTAGGACATAGCTCTTATTTCTAGGGTATGGCCTCTCTATGCTCTCAAGTTGCAACCATGGGGTTATTTCCTACACCTCCTTTACTTTCGTGATCCCTGAGTTGTAAACTCAGCACACGTCCCAGCACTACCGTACTACTAAAATTTTTGCCTAGCTCTTTAGCAAACTGTTATATTGGCTAGGTTTTTGGGAGTCTTGCTCTGTGTATGTGCCATTTTGGAGATGGTGAACTCTTTTCAGGGAAACTGCAAGCAGAATTTCAAGCTCACTTTTATGTATTTCCTCTTCTTTCTCAAGTCTTAACCACACTGGCTGCCCTCAAGTACAAATTCTGTCCTTTTGGCTCTCAGAGCACAGCTACCAGGTTTGTCTGTCTGTTTAGCTTCAGTTTCTGCTACAGATCTGCAAATGCCTTGAGGGGAAATCAGCACAAAGGCTCACCTCAGTGTGCTTACCTTCTCTGCAGGACTCTGCTTCTCAAGTCCTCCCTGCCCTCAGGACTCTCTGATGTTGTCAAACTAATGTTTCATGCGTTTGATAGTTGATTTTGGCAAGAGGACTATTCTGATGTATGCTTCTCTGTATTAGCTGAAAGTAGAGTTTCCCCAACTTTCTTTGGAAAAATATATAAGGAAATTCCTATATTTTGCTGCAATATAAATCTTTCATGTCAGTAAGTGATATTTTTAAGAAAGATATTTTCCTGGTGTTTTAATTTAGGGTTTTATTTGTGACCAAAAGACTTGGCACCAAATAAATCCCAAAGAGAGTCCTCATGCATGAACTTGAATGCTAGAACATTTATACAAAGATATGATAATTTAAAATTGTAAAAGCAGGCTGGTTTTCTTTCTGCTATACATAAGGGACTTCAGCATATGTGATGTGCAATATATTCAAGAAAAACATTATATCAATGTGTTGATCTACAGTTAGTATGTTGGTAACCATTAGCATTAAATTCGCTATATTTTTGTTTGTCTTAGGATGTTAAAAGTATTTCAGGAATTACAATTTGGATGAACCAGGTCTCTTTATAATGTTTCCAATAAAGTTTGAACTACTTGCTACATTTTCTCTCAATAACCTTTCTTGAGAATTAACAAAATCCTTCTATTGATCTCTGTTTTACCCAGAAATATTACAGCACATATAAAAACATTTATTGACATTGCTGTTGATGACTATCAAGATGTTTCTTCTACTGAACATTATTTTTAAAGTAATGATTGACAAAATATTTTTCTCTCCCTTTATCCTTGCCTAAGTTTTTGCAAACTGTAAGTGTATCTAGTAAGTATCAGAACAGGAACTAATCATTTCTGCCTACTCACTGTCATTGATACTCTGACAATTATCAAAAGCCTTGACATTTTATTATAATCTACATGAATGATGAACATTTCCTTTAAAACAGAATCTTCAGCTTGACTTATAGAATTGCAGAAATAGCTGTGATAGTTTAAAAATTATATTCAACTAATATTTATAAGGGGAAATTTAAGACTTCGGAATAAGCAGAGAAGACTACTGTCTATATATTCAGAGCCTTTGGGGATTCCTATCTGAACCTATAGGAACATACAACCTTGTCTCTAACTAAGCTGTTTTACAACTTTGTACAGAGTAAAGTTAAGTTGTACAAAATGGGTAACACTGCAAATAATTCTTGTCTGTAGACATACACAGAAATTTTATATCCTAGAGGGAAAATATTTTTCCTCCTATGGAAAAGGCAGTCTTGCAAATTCATGTCAATATTACAGATTCATGAATGTGTCTCCCTTGAGGTCTCTTTTTGAACCTATTGTAATGGGTCTCTCATTTAATTAATGGGTTAAAGAACACCTTTGATATATGTTAATTTTGTATTTGTATGACGGTCGTGATTTTGTCTTCTTTGGAAAATTATCCTCTAACATAATGCTTCCTTGAGCTTGTTCATTTATGGAAACTCTTTATTAATTTTCTATTTTTTGTTTTAGTTCCAGTATAGTATATAGTATACAGTGTTATATTAGTTTTGGGCGTACAATATAGTGAGTCAGCAATTCCATACATCACCCTGTGTTCATGATGATGCATTTCTTGATCACCATCACCTATTTCACCCATTCTCCCTCCCACCTCCCCACTGGTAACTATCAGTTTGTTCTCTATAGTTAAGTCTGTTTCCCTCTCTCTCTCTTTTGCCTTTTCTTGTTTGTTTTATTTCCTAAATTTCACATGAGTGGAATTATATGGTATTTGTCTTTCTCTGACTTATTTCACTTAGCATTATACTCTCTAGCTCCATCCATGTCATTGCAAATGGCAAGATCTCATTCTTTTTTTTTTTTTTTTTTTATGTCTGAATAACATTCTACCTCTTCTTTTCTGGTCATATGTCAGTGGACACTTGGGTGCTTCCATAATTTGGCTATTGCAAATAATACTGCTATAAATATAGGGGTGTATGTATCCCTTTGAATTAGTGTTCTTGTATTTTGGGGGTAAATACCCAGTAGTGCAATTACTGGATCATAGGATAGTTCTATTTTTAAATGTTTGAGGAAACTCCATACTGTTTTGCACAGTGGTCACACCAGTTTGCATTCCCACCAACAGTCAAGAGGATTCCTTTTTTCCCCACATCCTTACCAACACTTGTTTCTTATGGTTTTGATTTTAGCTATTCAGATAGGTGTGATGTGATATCTCATTATAGTTTTTTTAAGTTTATTTATTCATTTATTTATTTGGTAAAGAGTGCAAGCAGGACAGGGGCAGAGAGAGAGAGAGAGAGAGAGAGGGAGAGAGAGACAGAGAGAGAGAGAGAGAGAGAGAGAGAGAGAGAGAATCCTAAGCAGGCTCCATGCTGTCCATGCAGATCCCAACATGGGGCTTGATCCCATGAACCAAGAGATTATGACCTGAGCTGAAATCAAGAGTTAGATGCTTAACCAACTGAGCCACCCAGTTGTCCCTGCAATTATTTTTAATATGATTTCCTGTACTTTTCATTTCAAAATCTGTAGATTGGTTCAGTAACTAAAACTGCCCACTTTTCTGAAAACAACTACCAATAAAGGGATGTTAAAATATCTAGGAGCACGAGTTATTATATGTTTGCAAATCTTCAGATGTAGGATAGTCTCTTAGGCTACTTATAGAATAAAGTCTTATTTATTTCTGTACCCCTTCCCCTTTAGCAGAAATGCAAGGGGTAATTTCCCTATTGTTACGACTACACTAGTTGTCTAGTATTTTATCTCTATCTTGGGCTTAGAGAAGTCCTGAAGTATCATAATCAATCAGGAGGGAGATTTCCTCAATAGGTTGTTCAGTAAGGGATTGGTAAAAAAAAAAAAAAAGCCTGTAACCCAGAAGGCAACATTCCTGTTTACAATCAGTAAGTGAAGAGGTGAAGCATGGGTTCTAATTAAGTCCTTTATCATTGCTAAAGAGAGGATCAGCTAGAGTAGTGATATTCTCACTCAAGGCAGGGTTCCTGCTTACCCACCTTCCATTCTTTTTTGTTAATTTTTTTTTAATGTTTATTATTTTTGAGAGAGAGAGAGAGAGAGAGAGAGAGACAGAGACAGAGAGCAAGCAGGGGAGGGGCAGAGAGAGAGAGAGGGAGACACAGAATCGGAGGCAGGCCCCAGGCTCTGGGCTGCCAGCACAGACCCTGATGTGGGGCTTGAACTCACAAACTGTGAGATCATGACCTGAGCTGAAGTCAGCTGCTTAACCAACTGAGCCACCCAGGTGCCTCCCACCTTCCATTCTTTTCTGGGTACTGGAATAGTGCTCTTGGCATTAGTCCTTAATTAGATCTACCCACTTATTTCTTCCCAGGCAGCAAGCTCTCTCTTGGGCTATGAGGCACCTGGGCCTCCTTTTGGTACTCCCTTTCATTTACTCACCTCTTTCCAACTTTCTTTTAGCCAGGGATGGGGGGAAGGTGGTGGAAAACCCATTTCCTCTCTATTCAGGCTTCCCTTCCAGGCATTTTCCCTTTCATCAAATTTAGTTCTCCTGGTTTTTTTTTTCCCCCACGATAAACTTTGATGGCTCATTACTCTTAGAGATTGAATCATTAAGAACCAAAATATTAGTTCTTTTTCTTGATATTGAAACCCTGCCTCTAAGCGAGGGAAATGTTTGCATTCCATCATTCTCTGCATGAAAGAAAAAAAGAAAAAATTAAACAATTTAGGTTCGCATATTATAATAGCCATAAAATTGTGGTCTTGCCACAGAAAAATACTAGGTTGGGAAGCTATAGAAGGTGGAAAAATAGATATTTGAGCTGAACAGCTTCCCTTGTTACCCTTTTTTCTTAGGTTCAGAATGCAGAAGAAATACTGTACTTATCTACAATTCCAATAGAAACCACCTGAGGGCTGATGTGTGTTTCAGAGTTCAAAAACTTTTAGATTCATACACTATATGTGAATTTATTATGTAATTTCTCCCAGAGGGGCCTGGGTCAGCACTGCTTACTCAAAAATGTTAATTTTTTTGCTACCAACATATGAATATCCATACTCTAGAATATCATACTCTGTAGAATAAAGTCTTTAAATAGCCTCTTGTCAATTCACATCAGCTTTTGCTACTAAATGATTTCAGATCAGATTATATTTTGCTACCAAATGAATATAAAATTGCTTTAGATTTTCGGAGCTTCCTGGATTTTGCAATTTGAATAAGAGATTTGGACTCATATTTCCTCAAATTTAAGATACCATCAATTATGAAATGCTCTATTCATTTAATGATAGTTTTGAGAACCAGAAAAATAAATGTTTCACTGGCTATTATTTTATGTGTTTTTACTTTGTTTTATGCTATCTTAGTTTATATATCTGATTTCATTGTATGTGGGCAGTGAACATGGTGTGCATAATACCAGGGTTTTCTTTTTCTTTTTGTATTTTGTTGAACCTTCCTTTGTTGAACTTGGTTATTTATTGTAAATTTACTTATATTAGAATATATGTACTTATATATACTTACTTATACTTATATACCCCCCCCCACATACCTATATATACATACTCTGGTGTTATGTATATGTGTATACATGCAAGTATATATAGATACACATGTAAATATTTGTATATATTAGCAAATGTTATGTTATCCAGATATTGTTGACACTTATTTGAATTGGCTTGATTTGGGAACTCACTTATGTTCATTGTTAGTTACTAGAGTGTCATTGCTTCTAGACCCTCTCAGTAGAAGGTAGAAAATATATCTGTGGCATATAAACATGTACACACATATATTATGATACATGCATATCTATGTCTGTTTATATATCTACCCATATAAATATTAAAACAAATGAGTTCATACTGATACCTCCAATTCCAGTTTAACAGCTCAGGCCTCTTTCTAGCTTTCCTCCTTTTCATTTTTGTGACTCACCTCTTCCCTTCAACCCTCCTGTATGTAGCTAATCTCCTGACCACAGGAGCCATATCTTTGGCCTTTAGCTTCACCATCATCAGTCCATCGTTCCCCTTTCCCTGTCCTTATGGGTACTTGACCCCTGTCTCCACTGCCCCCTCCGTGCATACGTTGCTGGTCCCTTGGTCTATTACCTCTTCAGCAACAGGCCCTCCACTACTTCCTGTCCCTTTGACCAGGCTGCCACCTCCAAAGAAAGAGAAGTCAAAGAAAAAGGAAACCAATTAGGTAGAGGAAAAAGAGGAGAAATAGAAGGGTTTACGTCCTATCTTTCATGGCCTGAAATTTTACTCCAAAGTTTCTAGACTTGGATTTTTTTCTTACTGAATTATTTTTCTGCTAATGCTTGGTGAACTTTTTTGACAAAGGAATCTCATCACTTATTTCTTAGAAATTCTTTGCCTCTATTTCTCAAAGCGTTGCTATTCCTGTTTGTCTTTTCTCTCCTTTTATGGAAATTCTTTAAGTCAGGCATTAGAACTTCTGAATCTATCTGCCATGTCTCTCAAAATTTCCTTCACAGTTTACATCCCATTGTCTTTGTTTTATGTTCTAGAAGAAATCCTCAGTGACATATTACAGTTTACCAATTTACTCTGCAGTAGATCCAGTGTTACTCAGTCTATTCATGAAGTTGTATATTTTAATGAGTATATTTTCATTTTAAAAACCTTTAACTACTGAGAACAAACTGAGGGTTGATGGGGGGTGGGAGGGAGGGGAGGGTAGGTGATGGGTATTGAAGAGGGCATCTTTTGGGGTGAGCACTGGGTGTTGTATGGAAACCAATTTGGCGATAAATTTAATATATTAAAAAAAACCTTTAACTGATTTTTTATTGCTATTATTCTTGTTTCATAACTACTTGTTCTTGCTTTTAAGGTATTTGATTAAATTATGTGCTTTATTTCTCCTACAGTATGAAATATTCTTTAGAGACGTTTCTATTAACTCATTCCTCAGGCATAAGATTTTTCTTGTGAGCTGAGGGGCTGAGTTTGTTAGCAATCTTTCATGGTGTTGCTATGGGATAAATACATTTTATTTAGACATTTATCTTCCATGACAGAATTCTCCTGCACGTATGCTAGGCTGTGGCAGTCTCCCAATGGTATCCAAATTGTCTCTCAATGGGAATGATGTAGTTCTCCTGATACAACATAATGTGGCTATAGCAAGGACAGTATTTTCTTTCAGGATGACTGTCTTAACTGCTTAGCACAGTAACTATGACATGCTCCAGATACAAAGGGCCCAAAGAATTTTTGCCTATAATGATTTCCAATTATGATGACTTCCCACACAGTGGATTCCTGAATGCCTCTTAAACTTATGGCTGTCAGTCTTTCTTTCAATGACATCTCATAGATTTACATTCACCAAGAGTTTCCTTTCTCATTAAGATTTTTCTTCCTTCCCCCCTTCCTTCCTTCCTTGCTTTCCTTCCTCCCTCCCTCCCATTTCCCTCCCTCCCTTTCTTCCTTCCCTCCTTTTCCCTTTGTTCTTTCCTTCCTTCTTTTTGCTATTCTCTGGTTTTATGCGTGAAGTAGATATATCAGCATGTAAGTCTATATCTTAGAACCAGAATCTGTTAATAAAATAGTACCTGTATGTTAATAAATTTAAATAAACAAAGGCATTTTATATCTTTGGCTTCATAAAGATTGAATCTATATATTTGAAGTCTAAAGGCTCTTCTGGATCATTCTTATCTATGGGCAGTCATATGTAGCACCCTGTGGAAAACACACTTTCTAGGAGACTAACTTCTTTAACATGTTTAGGATTGATACATTGATACTATAACATGGGAAAAGACTGGGATTGTATAAGCATTGCCTATTTGATTAAACTCATACTTTCTTTTTATCTTTAATTGAATTAAGAATTTCTAGAAGTTAAATAACCTCTCTTGAAAGTCAGCCAAAGATTTTTGAGAGATAGCTATTGGGGAACTGACTATGGTTCTCTATAAGCATGTATCATGTGCCCCAATCTCTCCTGGCCTTGAAAGTTTGATGATTTATTAAACAGTTTGGCAATTTTTGTTGCCTTTAATTGCATTGCCCGACTTCTGCCAGGTAATCTTTTCTTCTGCTATCACAATGTTTCATTTCAGTGCTGCTTCATAATGCAGTAATTTTGAAAACATTCTAAATGAAAATTTGGAATCTGAATTTAAGTCAATGTGCAGCTGTATAATGTGTGACCCCAGTGCAAAAACAGATCACAACTTGAAGCAAGGCTCTTCTTTTACTTAAGTAAGTTTTGTCAATGTGTAGTCAATGCCAGCTATATCACAACTTGCTCCTCAAAGTTTCTTTGGACATAAAGTGTGAAAAAATATGCTTTAGTCCAGGAAATATGGTATTTTTGTTAAATATCTAATATGCTGAATTAGAGAATAGAAACAAAAAGGATATAATATTCATTGGGTAAGAAGAAGCAACCAAATTGTTCTTTCAGAGAGGTGTCTTCTGATTGTGTGAGAAAGGAGGGTTAACTCCAAATAGCTTAAGAAACAGAACATACTGGCTCATGTAACAGAGAATCTAGGGGTTTGATGCAGGACTCAAATGATATCAGAGCCTAGTTTTGACATTTCTCTGCATTCTTCTATCTCCTGGGCTGGCTTTATTATCTGGGTAGCTCTAGACCTAACTTTTCTAACATTCAAGTCCATAGGAAAAGGGAGACAGTGTCTTCTCTGGCGGTTTCCACACAAATCCTGAGAACCATTGTAATGGGACCAACTTGGGTAATGTGATCCCCATCCAATCTCCTGGGGGATCTGTTGTTCTAATTGGCCAGGGGCCAGGATGGTGGTATGCTACCCAAAATGTACCGATTGATTGTTGAGAGGTGTGTAACTACTTTGCCAAGGAAACTGTGCAATTTACTCAAAGAAGTAGGAGATGAAGATCAGGTGGTCAAGACCAATACCAAAATATCTTAGATATATGGGTGGATACGGAAGCCAGAGAGAATAGGATAAAAGCTTCTAATTGTAGAGTCTGAAGGTGGCTGTCATTTCCTATTTGATAACAGAATTTTATCAAATTATGAGCATTTTTCAAGGTCTCTAATTAGTTCTCTATCATCAATCTTACATAACATTCCTCTTCTTATAGGTAGATTAAAGACTATTTAAGATCAATCTAAAAAGAAAAGAAAAGAAAAGAAATATATAGGAATAAAACAGAAAAAGGAAATGTTTCCTTAATTGATCCAAGTGCACTTAAGACTCTTATTATTTAACACGATGCCCTAGAAAACGAATTCCATTGCTCCTGTTGTCTCTGGTAAGTAGGTAAATAGTAGCAAAAATTGTTTCCTGGCAAACTAGGGGTAAACCACACTATATTGTTTGCTGTTCTCATAAATCCCAAATGCAGTATGCTGCTTCTGGTCAGAACTCAATTATTGTTGTTTACCGACCCATTCAGTAGCATAAATATATGGAAAATATGATTGTAATGTGGTATTCTAGCCTCAAAGCTGATCTACTACACCTTCCTCTGAGATCTTAACACAGATAAGCAGAACAGCAAGAAAATAAGCAACGATTCCCTTTTGTAACCAACAATACCCTTGGCCTTCCCCTGTCACTCTGCCCCTCACGCCCACACCAATGGGACCAGATAAACATATGGAACTGAAATGTTCTCTTCTTGAATCATAAGATCATAACTATGCTTGAGTGTTATCAGTCTTTCAGCTTCACTAAGGCTTTGCAGTAATAGATGTGAGATGTAGTCTGTCTTAAGGGTATTTGCGTTATAAAAGGAAATTCTTGAGGACTCTAAAGAAGCTCTAGGAGCTTTAACTGGAATGGTGGGAAGAGAGGTTCTTTGCAGAGGGGTTGGGGGGGTGGATACCCTATTCCCACATTTTCAGTGGAGCAGCAGACACAGACCAGGTGTTTTTCATAGTGTTTCTGCTATAGGTTTAACCTACCTGCGTCAAAGTGC
This sequence comes from Panthera tigris, assembly GCF_018350195.1. Taxonomy (NCBI): domain Eukaryota; kingdom Metazoa; phylum Chordata; class Mammalia; order Carnivora; family Felidae; genus Panthera; species Panthera tigris. The sequence goes on along the minus strand of NC_056661.1, from coordinate 96,917,877 downwards.
ATCCACTTCTGGGCACGTTGTGTGTGTGTGTGAGTGACCTAAAGATACTAGAATTCTTCCCTCTTCCAGTTCGTGAGAGAGTGAATAAATAGAGACTTGGCAGCCGCCTCACAGAGGCTGCTGACACCTGCTCCAGACAAATCCCAGGGCAATGTGCTTTCCATCTTCATTGCATGTTCTTCACGAAGAACTAAACTTTGTTTATCCTCCATCCAACTACAGATTATATTTCATGGCCAGCTGGTTCCCTTTGAGGCAGAATTTGGCTCCTGAAATATAGTACTTGCCTAGGTAAATGTTTAAGTTGTTTAACAAAGAACATAAAATCACTTTTCACTTTTCATTAGTCTAATAGGGACTATTCATATGTTTCTTGACAAATTTTTTTTTGCTCCCTCCCCTCAGAACAGTATAAAGAGACCAAATATTTTATCATCGTGGAAGGAATTCTTTCTACTTTATCATTATTCACATCACTGTCCTCCTGAGGCTGTGAATATGATCATAATAGGTCTAGAGTTATTGGCTTTCAATTAATATAAACATTCTCCATGAATTTTGGAGCGAGGCTTTTTTCCTTTTTAGTGTATTTCCCTTTGGTGTTATTATGTAGTACTTTCCGTACTCACCTCTGTCATGATAGCCTTGTGTGCTTAGAATTAAAAACTTAAGTCCCAGTGAAAAAAACTTAAGAAGTATATCTGCTTCTAAAGATCCATAATCATCTCCCCAAGCCCTGCAGTGAATACCCATAGTATCTATCGCAGCACTGTGCACACATTATGCATTCTCTCATGCTTGTTATTTGAGTGAAAAAGATGTACATAGTTTTGAGTTATCTATGTTACTATCCCCAAATCAAAAATAGATCATAATATTAGCTCTTTTCATAAATCTTCCATTATGGGTTATTTTGATGGTTCTGCTGCTCATTTTCACAGAGCCCTAACCTGCCAACGTGGGCTGGATCCTCATGAATGCAGTGGACTCGGATGTGACAAAGCTTCAGACTGTTTCATTAGGTCCAGTTTGCCTGGTTTCACATAAAAAAGGGAGCCTGGAAGTGTCAGTCCCTGAAGATCAGAAAGCAGCCACCATGAACTAAGCTAAATGAGACACCTCTGATTTTTCGGGCATGACTGAGAAACTGATGGCACCACAGCTGTGCAGGGAGAATGCAGAGCAGAATGGAGTCAGGCTGTCTAGGTTCAAGAACCAGATCTTCCCAATTATGAGTGTGTACTTTTGGATCAATTATTTAACATCTCTAAGGCTCAGTTTCCCTGCTTGTGAAATGGAGATAATAATAGTATCTAACTCACAGGGTTGATGTGAGGATTAAATGAGATCATGCTACTGAGAGAACACGGGACAGAGCCTGGCACCAAATAAACACTCAATGAATGTTAGCTGTTAAGTCCTGTCTGCCGTAACTACTCCTTGACTCTGAACTACTAAAGCCCTTGGAATCTGCAGTGCTCATTTTGGCACTTGATCATGCATTCATTCATCTATCACCATCTATTGAGGTGACTTTAATCCCTATTGGAGGGCTGAATATGGCTCACATAGTGTTTAGGATAGCAGATTGCCTATTTTAGTGCTCTGCGCATTAAACTGACCTCTGATAAATATTTATTCAAAGCTCTAAGTCAATACTAAAAAAGCTAAAGGAATATTGTGTTCTATTAATGCAGAAAAAGTGTCCAGTTTATAGAAGCCCTGCTTTATTCCTCATTGCTAGGATATTGGGTTTAATTATGGGAATCGATACTCTGAGAATGATTCTGGCAACAAGAAGCAAGAAGAGGAGGGTCTAGCAACCTTACATTATACGAGAAATGGTTGAAAGGACTGGACAAGGCAGGGGATGAGAATGTCTGTTTCTTTGGTGTTAGATGCTATTGGAGAGGTTTACAGTTTTTAGATTTCTATTTGTAGTCAATTTTTAATTCAAATCCCTTAGGCAGGATTGGGGGTAGTTCCCATCAAGGGTTACCACACTTTAGAAGCTCTTACTCTTGGGGTGTCTGAGTGACTCTGTTGGTTAAACATCCAACTCTTGATTTTGGCTCAGGTCATGATCTCATGGTTCATGAGTTCGAGCCCCACATCAGGCTCTGTGCTGACAGTGCGAAGCCTGCTTGGGATTCTCTCTCTCTCTCTTTCTGCCCCTCCCCTGCTCTCTCTTGCTCTCTAAAACAAACAAACAAACAAACATCTCTTACTCTTGTAGTTACTATGGCTTTAAGTCAGCTTTATTGTCCTTGCCTTGTGCCCCCCCCCCCCCGCCCCCGCCAAATAGTGCTCCCTAGAGGCTCTTGGTCTTTGCTGAGGGAGCATCTAACCAGTTTGCTGGGGGGCCTCAGCATTGCTGAATCGGAGTCAAACTCTCACCATGCTCTTCTCCCATAGGCTCAGTGGGTTCTAAAACAATGGAGTAGAAACAGGTGGGAAATTGGAACTAACAAACTGTAGTTAGCCAAGGGGCTTGGATTCATGGTCAGTAAGAGAGAACTGGGTTGGACAGAGTGGGTTCAAAGCTGTATCTTTTTGAGAACATGTACTTGGTCTGAAGGCAAACTCTACAACTTTGCAGCTTAACCCTACGCTCAATATTAGACTTCCTGAAACCTTGAAGATTCTTTCTCTCTCAAGTGATTGTGCTTTATAGTTTATTTAAATTATTAGTGCAAAAAAGAGTGTGGTTTTTCTACAAAAAAAATTGTCATGTTTATACTATATTTGGTTTGGAGACTAAATATCTAAATATGTTGGTCAAACTATCAGTGGAAGTACCGAGAACTGCTTTGTTTCATGATCCGATGTTTGGGATCATTGAATTTTGCACTTAAAAAACCAATTACTTTGATTTTATGTTCATTTTTGTTGAGTGCAGTTTCAGGCTGTTACTTTCAAGTCCATCCCCATGTGGGTTCTCCTGCCTTCTAAGCTTTCTACCATCCTGACTGACTTTAACTCTAATGGTGGCTCAGCTGTGTGCTTGAATGTTTTGCTAGTAACTCAAATTTGCTGATTTCCCATCACAATGGTATTCTCCATTACTTTTTGTCTTGTAATTCATGTAATTGTAGGATGTTTGTTTGATGTAAACTCTTAGTCCTTTTTGGAAATATTTAAAACACTGTGTTCTTTGGGAGCACATGAGGAATAATATTTTAACACATAGCTTTTATTTTCACTGAGCCCACATTAAGCCAAGGTAATTTTGTTCCATGTTGTGTAATGTTCTCACTTGTGATTATTTCTGCAGGTTTCTCATTTTCTTTTTTAAATCACGACAACTAAAGGGCAACAACAGCGGCTGGAGTTAACGTTTGTCAGACATTTTAGGTTAGTTTTCCCCTTTGCATGACCAGGATCCAATGACAGCACCCAGCTGGGTACATGTTGAGATTGCCACCCACTGGTGAAATAGAGAATTTTCATTTTCATGTGTAAGAAAACACATTCGTTTTCTGTTTTCAGAGTAGGAATTCATATATTTAGGTCCTTTAAAAAATATATTTCAAGCTCCATTAAAAGAATAAAGAATTTCATTATTATGAAACAATTTAAAGCTTTATGGGAAGAATAAAAAAGTCATCATTATAAAACCATTTAGAAACCTTTATTTACATCTCTTGTATCCTCTACAAAGGGGTGAAATGAAAAAAAAAAATATTGGAATTAATTATGCCAAGAGTGCTATCAGTGGTTGCTGTTGAATACTAAGATTAACAGGGATTAAACTAATTTTTGTTGCCTCTTTACATTTTTATTTACTTAATTTTTTTTTCTGCAGAAAGCTTGTATTGCTTTAAAAGAAAATATAAATCCAAAGAGGGAAAATAGCAATATGTGTGTATATAAATCGAAATGTAAGTCTTCAATAACAGCACTTTATGGAGTGTTAAAAAAAAAAAAAGCACCACCTTAAATCAATGCCACATTTAACTAAACAGATACAAAAGGAACAAAAGCTCTGAGATTGAACTGCGGCTTTCATCACTCTGCTAGCACAAATTTTAAATTCAAATGCATACATAAGAATTTATTATGTGATAAAGATGCCATTTCAACTTCATGTGCAAGGATGCTTGGTTACCTCACATCATTTACCAAATAAATTCCACATGTGAAAATTAAAAACATAAAATGAAATAAATTTCAAAATACATAAATGAATATTTAAGCTAATCAAAAATGCAATGGAAAAAATTATAAAGGAAAATATTGAAAACTTCTGTGTAAGAGTATTACCGTAAAGCAAATGAGAACCTGGGGAGAAAATATTTATAGCATATAGAACTGACAAAATAAATATTTTTTTTTTTAAAAAGCCTGTGAGCACTTGAAAAAAAAAGTTAAACCTCACTACTAATCAAAGGATTGCACGTTTTTTTGAAATGAAAAATTTTGCTATAAATTGGCCACGATTTAAAAATATCAATGTTGTCAAAAGTACTCCATACTATAGAACTACTTTGCTATTTAAAATTATTTCTTAAAAAGATATAATAACATGGAAAAATACCCATATCAAATTTAGATTATAAATAGGGTTTAAATAATAATGCAGTTTATCTGTATCTCTCCAGGAAAACGTTATTTCAAATGTTTAAATGAGATTATTTATGTTATTAGAGTTATTGGTGATAATTTCCTTTTTCATGCATATTTGTATTTTTTAACTTTTGGCAACAAAAAATTTCAAATATATAAAATCCTCATTAAAATTCATTTAATTGGATTACAAAATAATACATGTAGTTCGATTACTATTTTAATAAGATAAAAATCATATGTATATATATACATTTCTGCATTTATAATTCATATATGTAGATTAAAATTGTTTTAGAATTTAATAGTGATATTTGTATGGCGATTTGTTTATATTTCTATGGTTATAGGTAATTATTCATCATTCATTATGTAATTATTTTACTACTGATAAATAAAAATGTACATTGTATATACTGAAAGTCGTCTTTAGGACGATAGTTAAAGACATGTAAAATATTCATGGACACTTAATGGTTGAAAGAGGGAAAAGTATAGGCAGTATATGCAGTTTGTTGACAGTGTGATAGAAGTAGAGGCATATATCTATTTTATTCATACATATATATGAATAGACTTAAAAACTTGTGAGAGTTCTAAAAGTTCAACTGTGATTATAGTACTATGAATATAGTTGATAGTTTTCTTATTTATTTTTCTGACTTTTTAACTAGAAACAATAGAGTCTGTACATGTATGTCAAATATATACATTGAATTGCATATTTTAAATATATGCAGTTTATTATGTTGGTTATACTTCAATAAAGTTGTTAAAATATATAGTACAAAATTGCTGCTCAGAAACAAGACAGAAACAACTCTCCTCTTTCTAAAAAGAAAATTTAATGTTTAAAAAGTGTGGTGTCAGTTTTTACTAGCCCAACTTTCATTCCATCCCATTTGTAGATATGTAGAATACTTAAGACATTTCAAAATATTTCTTCACTGGCATTTGGGACAGTATTGAATCAGCACTTTAAATTGGGTTCCATAAATTTGGATCTGCACATTCTTTTCTAGGGTATGGAGAGTGGGGTAGAATATTTCTACCTATCAAAATAATGTTAATCCCTATCATGTGCAAGGAGCCAAGTACCTCGTGGAAACATTTAGCTATTTTTCCATCAGAATAAGGTCATTTCTTATGATTAACAAATTTAAACAAGCAAACAAACATGATTTGACTTTTCAGAAGGAAACCACTTACTCAGATATTAGAGTCTCTCATTAACACATCCTGTGCTTCAGCAGTAATTTTATTGATTATGTGAACTGTTAAATAGTCCATCTGCAATGCAAATGTGACTTTAAAATTAAAAACCTGACATCAATTTATTTTCCTCCAGCAAATTCAGAGCTAAATTAAATAAAACCCTTGATTTGAGGCAGCCAGCCTTTTCTGATAAAGCTTTCAAATATCCGGCATGTTAAAAGTGTGTTGCTAGGTACGTGAAAGATGATACTAGACAAAGAACGACACTGTTTCAATCATTTTTTAATAAAGGAAAATATACAGCTCTCCTGTGTAGCTGCACACTGCTTGACTGGTGGGCAATACTAATATGTGTCCAGAGATATGATGATGTATCTGCTAGTCTTGCCTAGCTGTGCTGAGACCTCTTGTACAGATGCTCCTGTGTGACAGCTGGCTGTGTAGTCTGCTCTGCCTTACTTGTAAGGCTTGCACTCTAAAAACCAAGCAGCTAATTTTAAAATAGTAATGCATGGCACAGTCCTAAAGAATGGATGAAAATACTCATCCCTGAGGCATATCATGAGTTGATTATAATAAAAATTGCTTAATTATTTATTAGTAGTTGCTTTATAAATTACTCTGGTTTTGCTGAAGGGTATAAACTGTGAGATGGGAGAGAAGAGCTAGAGAGGTGAAATTGTCAGGGGACACTGCAGTTAAGGGTTTCATATACCACACAGATGCCTTTGACTTTATCCTGTAAGTGATGTGGAAACAGAAATCTTTTAACAGGAGATTGAAAGGCCAGATTTGTGTTTTCTCTGTGTGATGGGAGATGGATGTGAGAGGGACAGGAAAAGAGGCAGGTAGCAGTTAAGGTGAAAGACCACAAAGCCTAAAGTGAGAAGTACAGGGGAAAAAGATGGGAGGAAGCACCAAAATATTTGAAAGGGAAAACATGTAGGGAAAACCTTCAGAAAGATCTGGTAAGTGAATATGGGGCCAGAGATAAAGTAGAGGAAAGAATTGAGTTTTCCTCTTTGTATAACTGGATGGATAGTTAGCACTGTTAACTGATATTGAAATCACAGGTGCTGATGATGCCTATTAGAAGGGGGAAACCTAAGTGGCTGGTTGACCTACTTTGCTAATGGATACATGCAGTCACTCAGAAATTTTACAAGAGCAAATTGTATAGATAGACATGCAATAAACAATGACAGTAAAATTATAGACAAAGCCCTCCAACTAAATCACAAAAGGCTCCGAAAGCATAAGAACCTTTTTATGAAGCTGATGTCAGAGACAGGGACAGAAATGGAACAATTAGATTGCATTAATTGTATTTGTTATGTTGCAATGGCAATGATTTTCTCACAGTAATAATGAGCTCTGTTATAATGGGCATTCACCTTGTATCCCACCTATTCATTCATTAGAATGAGGGTTTTTTTCCCCCCTTTTACAAAGTAAATACACAATAAGATCAAATAAATTTTGATGATTGCCAACAGATGGTGAGGGGCTCAACCTCAGACCATCTGATCTTTTGCTTTTCAGTTCTTTCCGGCTGTTCTTTCTACTTAATTACCTTCCCCTCACTTCCTAATCCCTTCCATGTAATTCTACACCAAGATTGGGTCTAGCACTCTCTATTAATTTTCCACAGCCTACACTCCTTTCTGATAAGATATTCTTTCTTTGTAGCTGTGTTGCTAATGGATCTAAACAGTCTGGTTTTAGCAGAACCTTTCAATCCTACTTGAACCATGTCTTTGCTCAATTTATTAATTCAGTTTAATGCTGAGAATTTAAAACTGACTCTTACAGTTTAATCTCATTTCACATCTGACACAATGGATCAACCACTAGTAATTTTACACAATCAAAGAACTATTTTAACTGACCTGTCTTTGAAATCCTTCTCATATGAGACATTTCTTTTTTCCAATCGCTAAAACAGACTTACTAGAGTGATATATGTGTTTCAGCGAGAAATTTCCTTTATTACATGAATGCATCTATGCATTTTTTATGAATGAAGCAGGAAAAGTATTGCTGTAATAGGGTTTTTTAAATGAAATTTTAGGCAAGTGCATAAAGAGTAGGAATTCATGGAAGCTCAACTCAGAAGGCATCTCCTAACATAATTTATTATAGACTCTGTATGTGTATTTACATAATCCGTGTCTAGAGAGGACCTTCTTTCTTCTTTTGACAAGAACATTTTAATGTCCAGTTCAATATAATAAGAAGGCTGTTTCCATGTCCTGTTCGATAGTCCCCAAGAACACTGCTTTACAGAGGTAGACTAATAGAATTCTGTTGATTCAGACTTCCTGCATTATACATGTGTTCTCATGTTTCTGTCCTGTTTCCCAGTAGTTTGTTTCACCAAGTACTTGTTCTTTTGGTATAGAGATTGCATACCAAAAACTACACATTGTAAGCATTTGTAATAAAATAAGGCTTAGTTTTAAAGGTATTTGAAAGGTATCATCTGTTTTGTGAGTGCCATTTAAAAACAATCAGTATTTTTTTCTGATAATGAAAGCAAAAATGTTCATTTAAAAAAGTTTTAAAAACAGAAAAATTAGAGGAAAGAATCCCAACAATACCCATAATCTCACTAGAGATTATGGCTGTTAAATTGTTGCATATACCCTTTCTGGATCTTGTATGCATATCTGTTTAAAATGAAAATTTTAAAACAGACTGGGACTTGTATATAATGATTTATAGAGATAATTGCTACACACATTTAACTTATGTGAACTTTACTCTGCATGTGTGTGTGTGTACAACAATTAAATAGATTTAAAAAAATTTCCCCTTTATTGTGTTCATGAGTGTACTCCCCAGAATAAGCATGAGATGGGTGATATGAATTGACTCTTTCCTCAATCTCTGTGTCTCAATTCCTGTATGTCTCTTATAGTATGTGCATCTTGCTACAGTGACTGTGACTCCAGTGGTAAAAACATATATTTTTCCTACAACATAGTCTAACCTCAAGCCAACTTCTCTGATGCTCACAGACACAGTTATCTATTCTAATACTAAAAAGAAAAACTATGATGAAATTATGGTATTTGGTATCCAACCTGGAGATTTTCAAGGACAATGTTAACTATATGAGATTTTTTTCATCATGATTGAAAAGCCTATCTGCTGCATGAGATGCAACTTCCTTGTAATCTACTTGTTTATTTTAGTATAGAGTTATTAAGTTCCCCCCCCATATCACTAAGTACTCTTCGAGAACATTGTTAATAACTGCATCACAATCTATCATATGGATGTGCCCTATCTACTTTAACCAATCCACTATTATTAGACATTTGGGTAATTTCCAATCTTTTGCTATAAATAAGGCTATGACAACTGTTGTGCCCGAGATATGATACGACTGTCAGCCATTATTTTGCACGTGTACTTACTGCTGTTGTAGTGTCTTCCCTTCAGGCACTTCCACCACGTTCATTCTGATAAGATACAGGAGGCAGGAGAATGTGATTTCTCACAATAACCAACTGGGGATTGACTTCAATGGAAGAGGAGGCAATAAAACATGCATTTTTAATACAACCTTTTGGTGTTCCTTGGTGGCTCCTTATGATGACACCTCCTGTGCAGAGGGTTAGATTGGCACTTAGTCGTGTGAGCCAGTTCAAAGAGGGGATTTGCAGTGGCTTTTTTGGGAGCTCCACGGTTCTGCTTCCTTCTGTCAGCTTCATGCTGCAAATAGCCACGGCATTTCTCAAAGTTAGAAGACTTCTAACTGCGATTCATGTGCTTGTCTTTCATACTGGCATAGCTCTCCCTCCAAGCCTAGGTTGCTCTGGGCAGCTGCACTAGAGGACAGTTATGTGTTCGCACTTGAGCAGTGGAAGAAAAAGTAGTCTCACAGCTTTATGAGAAACTCTTCATACAAACTGTGCTTGTTCAAAAGTCTTTAGAAAACTTAAGGATTCATTTCCTAAGATACATTCCAACGTGCGAATAATAAGTGGTCAAAAGTATAAACATTTTTAAGGCTTTTATACATACTGATAAATTGCTCTCCAGATGTTTTGTACCAACTTATACTATGCCAGCTGTAAATGAGACTGATCTTTTGGCTGAAACACTATCTTTTTTTTTTTTTTTTTTTTTTTAAGAAGCATCGCCATACACCGGTTAAGATTTTACTTTGTGTTTCTTTACTAGACAAGTTGAACCTTTTTTTTTTTTGTATATTTAATGACATTTTGTTTTGTTTTGTTTTTCCTAAAATTCATGTTCTTTGTCCAGTCCCACCCCCACCACACCCAAGTTTTTTTTTTTTTTTTTTTTTGGTGCAAGTGTTTTGTTTTTAAATTAATGTCTAAGAACTTTTTGTATTTTATGTTCTTATCTAAAGACAAGTACTGAAACCACATGAAATAAGGTGCACATTTTTCAGGAGGGAGGAGTGACAGGAAGAGTGTAGGAGGATAGACAGGGTGCAGACCTCCCAATAGAGATGTTGCTTATGGCCTTTGGTGCCCTCACCCCCTTGAAAAATTGCCCCACCCATGGCTTCTGACTCCTAGGTGGCCAGGTGTTATACCACATGACTTTAATGATCACAGCTGATGGGATGTCTACTCAAAGGTCATCAGTTAATAGACTGCCAAGGGATTTATGAACTGCACCAGAATCTCTTCCAAAGGAATTAGGATAGGAAAAAAACAAAACAAAACAAAACAAAAAAACCAACAACTGCCAATTAATAGTGGATCTAAAAAGACAAACATGCAGAATATGAATGAACCAGATTAGTGGTAGAGTTGCAGAGAACAGAGTCACCAATTCCTGCCCCTGAGATCTCTAAAGCCACCTTAAATGGAGAGTCACATTCCAGCTCCAGTTCCAGCAAAGCTGTTTATCTTTCCCACTCTAAGCATGTCCCTGTCCCATGAGCTTCCTGGACACATCTCTATTATTTACAATTAAGTGAACTTGAAGAAACAATGATTCTGAGCGAAAGTACTTACGATACAGATTTAAGAACTACCTTAGTTACAATTCCATACATATCCCAGTAGAGCCATCCTTATAGTTAATTCTTTGATTTAACAATTTGTTCAACATAATATCATCGAACATGCAGTCTATGTTAGGTATTGGGCTAGGTGATGAAGGAGACACGGAGACGAATCAGACAATCTCTGCGATCTAGAAGCATATAGTTCAATCACACTTTTCTACATGGCGTGGTCTTTCATTACTGCGGATTGTCAGATCAATGGTGACCAACTAGTTGCTAGGCAACTCGAAAGACAGGAATACAGACCTGATGCAGCTCTATTCTGATATGTATTCTTCTTTGAAATGTTTGTCAAGAACTGTGAAGGGGCTGAAATTTTCTCTGCTTTAAAGCTAAGATGTTAGCCTGCCACAGTTTAATAGATGCTGGCAGAAGACATGTGACATCTAGGTCAGAGACAAAGGAGTTTATTATTACTCACAGCAAGGCAAGCAACTGGAGCTTTGTGTTTACTGCTGGTTCCCTTGCCCCCAAGTCCTATGGGGGCAATGCAGAGCAACCCAGGTGGATGTGTCACAACTGAGGAACACCAAGTGTAGGGAACCCAAATATTTTACAATGGGCTGCAAGCAAACCAGCCAGACATTTGCCCTGTAGGGAAACATTATCTTTATTACAATGGACAGTAACTGTTCTGCGCTCTGGAAGGAGACACTATCTCTCTCTTTCAAGACTGTCCCTGTCACTATACAAACATCCTTGAAATGGTTATCCAGAACAAACATTATCAGAATCTTTGCCTGCAAGGCATTTTGCAGAAACACCAAAGCCGCATGGAGAATTGTTTCCTTACCATATTCTTTCTCTGGTACTTTTTTCAGCCTTTCAAATTTTTGGTTCTTATTTCTACTAACTCTAAGTACCTACTCACTCTGAGATTGGCCTATACTCCTCTGTTTTTGCTATTCACTCTATATCCTGTTGACTAGGTGTACTCGTTGAAACTTTTTTGTTTTATGTAATAGAAACCAACTTTCTCTAACTTAAGCCAAAAAGATAGTGGAAGGATACTGGATTATTTCATAATTCAAAGCAAAACACCTATTACCATTCTAGGACCTCATCAGCAGAAGTTCATGGCCCCCCCCTAGAGTGCTGTATTAGCGTGCCTCAACTTCGGTGGCTCCCAGTCTCTGTCATTCTTCACTCCAAGTTTTAAATTCTCAGAGGAGTCAAATGGCACAGTTTGGCTGAGGCTCTGCCTTTATTTTTTTCAGTTATGAAAGGGGAAAAGGCCATAAAAAAGCACAGACCTAGTGTATCTTAGCTATTCCCAAAATAGGAGAGATTATTTCTTGGGAGCTTTGGAAGCCTTCTCAATTGCTTTCTAGTCTGTCTAGATTTGTTTTGATTGATATTCCATTACTCATAAGAGATATACAGTTATTGTATGTAACTTCTTCTTTAAAATCAATTAAATATAGTTTTGTTTTGCAATTTTTTTTTTGTTTTTTTTTTGTTTGGAGTTATTTTGTGACCTCATAAGCAATTTGGTGATTCAAGAATTTTGGGTAAATATAGGTAGCCTCTAGTGGTTGGAGATCGATTGGACTATATGTCTTTTCTTGTCAATCTTGCTATTAAATGGTGTGCTACAAGTAGAGCAAGGCTTAGCTCAAATTTTGTTAATATTAAATATTTATTAGCTAGTCATTTATCTTCAAGACCATTATTTCAACAATAAAAATTTATTTTCCACATCTTTTATGCTAATATATCCCCTGATGTAGATTTCAATAATGCTCTTTTAAATACTGCAGTAGCTACCTCTAAAGCTTGTCTTTTCCTAATTAGGGTATTTCCAAGGTTCCTAATCAGCCCTGGAGTGTGGACTAATGTTACCTTATTGCCCACATGCACATATATACATGAGACTTCCTGTGGAAGTATTTTTAAACTAAATTACCAGACAGACAGTATAATAGGTCAGAATTTAGGCATTTAGTCATGCACTCATGCTAATTTCCATACTCCTTTGTAATTAACATTCCTCCTGGCTGGATTAATTGGGTTTGCAATAAGTAATCACATTTATAATACTGCAACTGTTCCCAAATTAATTGCTCACAAGTTCAATGAGCCATTACATGTTCTCATTTAAAGCAGCTTAGAGAGCCCATGATTTTAGAGCTGTGATCCTAAACATTTTGGGAAGAGGGGCTCAGAATCATCCAAGAATATGTCAATAATATGGTAATGGCAATAAACCAGTGGTTCCCAAACTTTGAGAGTACATGGGAATCATCTTAATGTACTCACTGAAAATGAAAATCTCTTGACTCCACCTCAGCAATTCTGGTTAGGTAGATACTATGGGATCTGGAAAAACTTTAAGTATTGCACACCATCTTCCTAGAAAAAAGCCCATATACACATACTTCCAACTTTACCAGTGATTTTAAGGGAGGGTTTCAGAACCCTGTGGCATTAGTTGAGTACAATTTTTCTCAAGACTGGCTGCATATTACATTCGCCAAGGGAGTTTTAAAACAATATTTCAGACCAATTAAATCATAATATGAGTGGTATAGGGTGACTAAATTGTCTGCCTGTTTTTTTCCCAAACCCAGAATGGAGGCTAGAGATTTCTCCCAATGTATCAATCTATTTTACTGAATTAGACTCACTTGACAGATACCTAGCAAAAGTGATAATAAAAAGAAGCCCACTTACCCTATAAATCTTACAAAATACACAGTTTAATTTGTGTATTGGTGAGAAGGCACATCATTTTTGGCATTGATTTGTCTTTCTCTCTTCAAAGGTTCAAAGGATTTAGTGGACTTTGTTTTCTTGTTTGATAGATAACTCTCCCAAGCTTGAGAGAAGAAAAGCAAGGCTCTTTTTATAATTTATGGTGACAAGGTGAGTGTTTATTGTGATAGTTTAGTTGAAGAAAATCTAAGAAAACATGTGGAACTTCAAATTGAGCATAAGCTTACTATATTTTAATATTTAACAAAAAGTAAATATTAATTATGAATAAACCCAGAGAATTGGCTAAATGGGCAATTTTCCAGATGTTATCTGAGGGAAGTCTTTTTTTTTTATTATTCTTATGATTAGGAACATATCTTATCATGATGAGCAAAGTAGTAGATGGAAAATTGTGTTACACTCATAAAGTTTAAAAAAAAATTTTAGACACTTGTATTATAAGGAAAAGGAGACCTATAATCAGTGATAGAAAAACCATGTTGGAAATTACTATAATCCAGCATCTTTGAAGTGGATCCATTTATAATAATACTCATAGAGACATTCAAAGCACTGGCAATAATAGGTGATTTAATGATGCTTAAAACCCTTGAGTAAATTCATATAGGCCAAGAAATTTCCCAGAGGACATGAATTTAATAATTATGATCATTTTGTGTGCTGATCACTTTTGAGTTAGAATTTCTGCTTCCAGAGACAAAGTTTTAGAAACGCAAATTGTGAAAATTAAGTGTCAGAAGTTTGACTAGTTCAACATGTATGTGTATGACTTATAGTCCATTTGTGTACAAGAACTAGTTTCCGAGTAAGCAAAAGGGTGGTTTTCTCAGCTCAGAAAGCTTTGTCTCCAAAATTAGATGCACCTAATGACATTTCAGAAATTTTGCCTTTTTTGTTGTTGGGTTTTTTTTTTAATGTTTATTTATTTTTGAGACAGAGAGAGACAGAGCATGAATGGGGGAGGGGCAGAGAGAGAGGAAGACACAGAATCGGAAGCAGGCTCCTGGCTCCGAGCCATCAGCCCAGAGCCTGATGCGGGGCTCGAACTCACGAACCGTGAGATCGTGACCTGAGCTGACGCTCAACCGACTGACGCTCAACCGTCGGACGCTCAACCGACTGAGCCACCCAGGCGCCCCTTGCCTTTTTTGTTTTTACTGTTAAGGTGGGATCGTTAGTTTCCTTTGTAAAAAATTGAGATTTTCAAGCTTCTAATAAAAGGTTGATACTTTTTTTATTAGATTGTGGAGGAGGACTCGCCAAAATTGTGAGAGTTTGGAAGTTTGCTTGGAATCCATTTGTAGGAGAAAGTGAAGTGTAACTGCATTGTAGATGTGCTGTCATTTTGGGCCACTCTTGTCAGAGAAGCTAATGCTCCTGGAATGGGGAGGATGAAGTTACAGGCTTGAGGGAAGACCCAGCTTTGTGGGGATGATGCTAGTGGTGGTGCTGCGTGCTTACTGTCCATCAGTCTTATAAACTGCTACGCATTCCTGTTTCTGATCCTAACAGTCTGGTGGGCAGTTCATCACTCTCCCTGTCTTACAGATGAGGAAATGGTGGAGATAGGGTTCATACCCAGATAGCTCTGCCTTCCAAGCCCCTGTTCTTTCTATCATCCTCTTATTTCCATTCTATATAATTCCCCAACCCCTTGCTTAAATCCTGAAGGGTTATTCAGTGCATTTTGGGGCAACATTTGTATCATTGGACAGCTCTACTCACCCAAAAAGGCCATTCTCCTTTTGAGCTTATGTTTGCCTCCTTGTGACTTCCATTTACCAGCTCCATGGGAGAGATATTAAGGATAGATTAAAATGGGTAAGAAAAAAAATGGAGCATTGAGGATATGAAGGTGGGCTGCCATGGAAGCTGGAGAGAGGGCTGTGTGTCTGGGGCAGACAGGAAATAAGCACAGGAGGCTGTTCTATTTTCTCCTCTGAAATTTGAGTTTTCATTCTCTGATGGTGTGCATGTGGCTGTGTTAAAAGACTGGGGTGTTCTATTATCCAGTCAGCAGGGGGAGCAGTGAACTCAAAGTGACATCCCGTTGGGAGAGAAAGGCCATCTACTCCGCACAGTGGTTTATGAGTAGGTGTTCTTATTCTGCCTGGCATTAATAGATTCCATTAAAAAAATTGTTTCTCCCTTTTTTTTCATGCTGTTGATGGTTAATTAAGTCATTGGGCACCAAGAGCAATGTTATACTAGAAAAAATTCACTTTACTGGCATTTTGTGTTCGTGAATTTCTTTAAATATGTAGTGAATTGCAATTTTAAGGAGACCTTTCTAGAATCCATAGGATTGTTAATTCTGGCCAAAATTATTCTTGTAGGTTGGGCTCAGCATAATAGCTCTGTTTGAGAAGAGCCAGATGAAGAGGAGACATTTGGTTCTGGGATGACCTGAGGGTCTCTGAAGAACATGTTCCAATTATTGTCCTTACAGTCTTTTATAGTCCCAGGAATTGCAGTCTCTTTTAGGTTAAAGCTTCTTTTAAAAAAAAATAACAAAAATATGCATAATTTTCCTAAAAATAACATTATTATTATTATTATTATATAATAACTCTCCATTATTGAATACATTTGTTCTTAATTTGAAAAGGTTTTGTGAACAGGTGCACTTTGATGTTGTAAGGTCCAACTCTGGGTCATAGAGCATCTGCCAAGTCCTGTTCAAGCGTAGCAGAGAGGTCCCATAGCAGGAAAGTGGAAGAGCGAAATATTTCTATTTTAATGTGGGTTGATGCTGGTTGGTTCTCTCAGGTCTTAGGACAGGAAAAGCAGCATGCTCTGAGTATGAGACCCAAGATGAGATATGAAGGTCATGGTTCAGAAAAGCCCAGGGTTTAATGAATAAGTAATACTGCTTTTGTATAGTGGTTCCTAACATGTTTCTTGGTCATAGACCCTTTGAGGTATCTGAAGAAAGTTGTGGATTCTATTCCAAGAAAAATGCACATACACACAAAATTTGGTGTGCTATTTCAGGAGTCCATTGATGTTCTGCCCTCCCCTGAAGCCCATCCTGAATCCTTGTTTAGGGCAGTAGTCTTCACAGTAGGGGGACGGAATGTGCACACCCTCTAGGGTATGTATGAAATGATCCACTGGAGTATGGAATCTTCTATTTGTATTTATTTTCTCTCTTTTACAGTTTTTTTTTCCCATGTAGGTTTTCCATTGCACATCATGTATTAGTCCCATAGTACGTAGTACGTGTATAACATTTATATATAAATAGATTAACAAAATCAGTTAAGGGCTCACATTTTTACTGATAGGGAGGCATGACTCAAAATTGATGGGTTACCAATTGAAAGAGTGGTGCTAATTAAATTTAAATTCTAGGTTCTCCTCTCCCTACACTGGAGGGCCAGGGACAGGAGATTAACTCAAGAGATGACTACCAGTGCCTGCAAACTTCAGACCTAAAGATGATCCGTAACCTTCTCAGAGAACTTAAGACACTTTCCCAGGTGCTCTTGGCTAGTCACTGGTGGAGCTGGTGCACATAACCTTGGCTGCTGGCCACAAATTATGTGCTCATTTCACCAAACTGCAGGGAAAAGTCAATCATTATGGGCAGTCGATGGCCCCATTGCAGCAGTTACTGGTGCTCCCTATGGACACTGAGTAGTTCAATCCCTGGCTGATCCAGGCACAAGGATAGAAAGCATATTTTAGCTACTTGATCAGAGGGCTAGGAAGCCGAGCTAACAATTCAGCATTAGCTCTCTCCTGTTGGTACAGTAATACCAACATATTTCAAAACAGATAGAGGGCTCTGGAAGGGTTGAGATTCATCTATGTACAAAAAAGATTTACAATGGGTTATTAAATGGGAGTTTTGAGGCTGGTTTCTCAGGAAGTGCCAACCACTCTTTCTCCCAAATTTCCCTTGGTGCCACTGTCAAAGGCAAAGTACTCATCTAGATGGATTGTTGTTCTGACCCAAAACGACATTTCCAACTTTTCTTATATATAATCCAATTTCTGAACTTCGTTTTCAGTGATATTAAGTGGAATAGCAGAAAAAAGTATTTTGGCATTAAAGATAATAAATGTGTTCTGCATTGGTCAGGTGTCCTTGCTCTTTGCCAGTGCATTAGCTGTATTGATTTTAGAATTTTAAATGACCCTTTTTACCAGACTTGATTAATGTCTCGTCCCCCAGTCTTGGCTACCTGCTCCTTCCTTCTCTCATATGCAATCTTCTTCCTTCTCAGACTGGCACAGTTAGAGGTGGCTGACCTTCATAGGACCAAGGGTCAGGAAATGTTGTGAGGAGGGTCCCTTGGGCCTGGTGATTAGTCTCTAAAGAGAGGGCTGGTGTGCCAGGGTCAAGCCTTCGGTACTTTGCCCAGGCCCCGGGAACACTCACAGTGGACCTCCTGCTTGGTAAGTACCAGACTGTTCTAATACGTGGCTTCCAGAGAAGAAGCCTCTGGCCAGACACAGAGCGTTTGAAAGTGAAATTAGATCTCTGGCAAAAGCTGACCAGCTAAACCCAAATGTCACTATTACTGCATGAAGCTAAGGTTAATTTTCTGAGATTCCCTCTCATTAATTAATAGTGTCCTCCGCTATCCTCACAGGACACTTGGTTTAAAATTGTGTTCACACATTATTTTATTCTCTCTCTGCAACTAAACTGCGAAATCCCTGAGGATGCCGCTGCTTGGTATGTATGGCCTCGTGCGCCCCTTTCTGATGCCCCCCAGTGTGGCTGGGTCACTGTGAGTGATGACTCTTAGGTTAGGGTTTTCTTCTCTTTCAGAAGATGAATGGGTGGGAGGTGGACCACTGTTTCCCCGGAGATGGCTACTTCTCAGCCAGGATTGTTTTCGCTTGTTGGCTGCTTATTTCTTTTCATAATATTTTAAGGCTAAATTTGTTGTAAATGATAAAGGTGATATAGCTATATCATAGCAAATCTGGAAAATTCAGGCATAAAAGTCATTCCTATCATTACTCCATGAACGCGCCTACTCCTAACATTTTTACACGCATGTTTGATATATTTCTAATGACAGTGTACTTGAAAATGATATTTTAAAGACTGTAATATTCCATTCTAAGCATTTTTTGTTGTTCAACTACCCTCATAAATGTTATTGGGTTATCAACACTTATTTCACTGTTTTCCCATTGCTTTCTATTAGATATACCATTATTCATTCCTCATTAGTATTTATTGGCTATACCATCATTTATTTCCTCATTATTATTTTATCAGATATATACCCTTATTTATTGAACTATTTTTCTGTAGTCCCAACTGATGGCTAAATGACTATTTATGACTCTTGGCTTAAGAAATCTGCCTATTTGGATTCAGTTTGACAAAGACCATTATTATTATTATCATCTAACGTAGTATTTGGCTCGTAGCTGGTAGTCAGGAAATGGCTTCTTCCTTCTTCGCTTTCACCCTTTACGTTAACTTTCTTGGATTGTGACCTGAGGGCAAGGCATGTTGAAGGAATCCAGAGATGTCTAACTGGTTATCATGTAAGCTTGCCCTGGCCATTTTAATTACTAATTTGTAAGGAGTACTCATATTCTGATATACAGGGGTTTGGTTTTCTTTGTATCATTTGGTCAGCTATATTGGTTCATTCTTGCCGGATACAAAATGTTAGAGCCACAGACGGTTGTGGAAATCACTGGGTACAGTGACTTCCTGATGGATGTACCTCAGAATTTTGCAGGGTTCTTAGGAATACTGATTCCCTACTAAATCTTAATTTGGTGGCTGAGGACTGGGAATCTGCATTCTAATAAGCATCCCTGTGTTCAGATTCAGGTGGCGGGAAGGACCATAATTGGAAGTTACCGTTTGGGTAATAGACTATGCTAACTTTTTAGACTTGATGTTAGATTTTCATCATGTTCAGTCTTTTGCTTTTAAAACTAATTGAATCTTGAGATGACTTATTTCAGGAGGCAAATATTACAATCCCAATTATGTTCTGCAACAGGAAATAAGCTCTAAATGAATCTTAACATTTTACTTGACACATCACTCTGTTTAAGTGTATTAAAGATGTCATTGAAAGGTGCAGGGGAGGAAAATGAACTTGATTTGGCAGGTAGGTGTTCATGGTACTATTATCCACAACTGTCTGTGCTGATTGACAGCACACACATTACCTCCTCACACGCATTGTACTCAGTTGCATCAGATTTAAGTGTATGGCATTTTTACTGAATATTTGAAACTGTTTTAGTTAATAGTATTAATTGTGCATAGACCAACTTTCAGCCACTGCTTCAAAGTACTTAATAGACAATAAACCAGAAGGTTCTGTGGATCTCTGCTTAGAGTAAACTTAGGTCTACAATACCATTTGTTTAAGCATTATGTATTTTGAGCAGGGCAAGTGTTTATAGTTCAGAGAAGGAAACTTCCCCGTATTAGATATGGAAGTTGAGGGGCAGAAAGATGAAATGCTCAAGGTCCCTTGACCGCAAGAAGCAGAGTCAGAATTGGGGTTCAGATCTCCTGGGTCCTTGTTCTCTGCTCTTTCTATTATACCACACTGCCCTTTTTGCATAGTTTCTATCTAATGAGAAACAGTCTAACGGCTGGTAGAGATGCTATAATCCATACTTATATTGCAAAGAGCATCGAAGCAAGGAATTCTACTCAGCATTTTCTTTTGGAAAACCAAACATGCTTTATTTCATTTTTTTCACAATTTATTTAAACATCTCACATATACAAAATAGGTACAATTTAATCTTTCTGCTTGTCCGAGAAACAAGGCTTCTTTTTGGTACCATGGGAGAGGATGAAAATGAGACTGGCAAAGAACAAATGCTGAATTTAAAGAAGAGGACGAGGTTGGGCAAGCAATCTGCATACTTTTATTTGGGAAGAAGATGTAAAATACTGATGCTAAATCACATGAAGAAAGAACACACACGGCAACCCATTACAGAGGAGTCTTTCTTCTCAGAGTCCTCTAGCACCATCAACAGTCTTCAAGTATCTGAAATACTGGTAGCACCTTTGTATTTGGAACAAAACAAAACAAGTACCTCAGCTCATCTCCGTCTAGGTCAGCACCTAATGGTGTGGATCACACTCATAGGAAAGTGTCTTGAGGTAGTTTTAAACCTTTGGAAGTCTGGGTTTTAAACTTCCCTCTGTGGAAGATATTCAAAAGCCACAAGTGGTGCAAATTGTTCATGGTTTTTATTTTATTTTTCAATTTTTATTTTGGTTTTCTTACAAAGGTTGACATTTTCCACAACAGGTGTAAGAGTGTTGAAAAAAATTCCAAATCTTTGGGGGGAAGGGAGGGAATGAATGAAATTGTATTGCACTATGCTCTGATCAATCCTTCTCCTTCTCTTTTGCCCACAATTTAAGCAAACAGATGTGCAGGGGAAATGAAATGGAAGGACTCAGCTCTCAGTTAAAAAAGAAGAAAAAGAAATGGCAAAGAGAGAAAGTTTTTTTCGGACTTCTTTTGTTTTCTTTTTAATTTAGGTTGAGTTCATTTATTTGAAACAGACTGGGCCAACGTCCACCCTGATTTCTTGGTCAGCACCACCGATGTCCAAAGGTGCAATATCAAGGATAGGCAGGCGGGATGGCTTATTTGTTTTGTATTCAATGATTGTCTTTTTCCATTCATTTGTCTTTTTCTGTTTAAAAGAGGGAAAAAAGTACACATATGAAAAGCAGCACTATTTCTACATCTAGTATCGTCAGAACCTTAGATATTTAAGAACCACTTTTGGGCTTGTTCATTCTGAAGAAGTTTGCCCAAAGTTAACATGTTCTCTTTGCAACAGAAATATCAGGGGCGTCTTTAGGGAGAGCAGTTTCTTACCAGTCTAATTTTTTAAAAGAAAATTTCAATACGTATTCCACGTGGCTTACTGCTACATTATCGTTTTTTGGGGTGTGCGTGTGTGGGTAAGGGAGAGCCAGGTGGGTATGCAGGCTGCTGCAAGTAAATTTTAATTTTTCTGCAATGTCTAGCATATTGTAGAGAAAAATCGCATGCATGCCATACTAATAAGTAAAATAAAATACATATAGCCATAAGTGACAGCTTGGGACCTTTTAACCTCAAGTAATTTTAAATTGTGGGCAGACATCATAATTTAACAAACTCATGTTTAAAGAAAAACAGCTAGTGCATGGACACTGTATATATTTTAGCATTGCAGAGAATTTCAGAAGGCAAGGTCTGATAAGAACACTCGGAATTTAATTTAAATAAATACAGTTATGAAAATAGATTTAGTAAGTTAGGTCTCTTATTCATCCGTTTATGGTCTTATTCATTCATTTACGGTCTAAGTTAAAACTCCATCTCCCCACCTCCAAAATACACTCCCCAAATAAGCGTATCCCCACATTTCACTATTACTTACAGAGCAGCCGTCTACAAGAACAGTGTAAGTGAACCTGCTGTTGCCCTCGGCAACAAGTTCAACATCGTTGGAGCCTTGCAGAATGACAGCCTTTTTCAGGTTGCCAGTCTCCTCATCCATGTATGCAATGCTGTTCTTGCAGTGGTAGGTGATGTTTTGAGAGGCATGGTTGGCCAGCAGGCGCATGAAGGCAAGTTGAGTAGCCATTTCCTTGGTGGTTACTCCTTCAACATTATATTCAAACTACAGAAAATAAGATAGAAATTCTAGTTAAGTGGAGATGGCCTCAGGTACTAAGAGTCAAAAAAAAAATGTCTGGTATAGGGAGGAATAATGGACTCAGAGCTGACCTTGGGAAAAAGGTACTTTTCCAGGAAACTCAATTCACTGGTCTTTGAAATATTAGTTACTTAGAAGGGACATAGGAACTACCAGGCTGAGGCAAGATCATCTCAAAAAGATACCTGTTCTAGATAAGGTATTTTTAATGGGTATGTATCTTCTTTAGAATAAGAGAACAAGGAGACAGAGATTCAGACCTCTTTCTTTTTCTGTAATCCCCACCAGGAGGCATGCAATAAAGTTGGTGAAAAGATTTGATTAAAAATTTAGAAAAGCACATGTTCTGAAAATATACATTCATGGGTACAGGGACGCATATGCTGGCCAGTACTTCCTCACACTAAATGTCATTAGTCAGTTTCTCCAGGGATTATCAGTTGAGCCAAATTTGCAGAATAACTTTGAATTGTGTGGGTACGTTCAATCAATCCATCTTTAATGTACAATTCCAGGATAGAACTGGAACCCAAGAAAAGAGCAGGTTCTTTTAACGATCCCATTTGGGTAAACGACTAAAATGCAGACCATTAAAAAGCAAACAATCTTAATAATATTATTTAGTAGGAGAAGGAATGTTTGTAGGATTCCTCACCTGGGTACCACCATTGATAGTTTCTCCTAACCATACGTGCTTCTTGACCTTGGAATTTCTGTACCAGTTCTTGGCTAGGATGTTTTCAGGTTGAGCCCGGATACAGGTTTCGCCAGTAGAGAAATCACAGTATACTTTGATAGCATCCATAGTGCATCCTTGGTTAGGGTCAATCCAGTAGTAACCTTTAAAAAAGACAAGACCCAGCTCATAAAACTTCTTATTGAGTAGACTATAGGTTCTAATAATTACTAGACCAAGATTTTGATTCTTATAAGTAACATTGTCTACCCTACATTTAATAGGAAGAGGATGGCTACTTTCCAGATTAGACAGTTCCTTCTCTCCTCTCCTCCGTGAAACATCAAATCAGAGTATATGAAAAATGCAAAAATACACATTAAGAGAAGCCTGAAACTAGATGCTGGTGAAGAAGAAAATGCTTCTAATTAGGCATGATTCTATATAATGCAATTTTTACCCAAAACCTTTTCATTCTAAATGTCAGTGGGAACTGACTTTGCAAAGCCCAGCTTGTGAGAAGGGCCATTCTGGCTTGGATATCTTGACCTACCACTGCTCCACTCGGGGTGGCTAAGTCTCAAGTCACGGCATGTGCGAGCTGGGTTCTTCCTAGAGCCTTCAGGAGTAAGAAGGGTCTCAATCTGGTTGTTGAGAGATTTCAGAGTAGCATCAACTTCATAATCCTTGGGTCTGAGAGAAGGTGGTGAGCGAGGCTGGTCAGCCCTGTAGAAGTCCCCTTCGTAACCAAAATCATAACCACCACCACTTGGGCCAGGAGGTCCAGGAGGGCCAGGGGGACCAGGGGGGCCCTGCAAAGGTGAACGTGAGAAAAAGGAGGTTTTGTATTTGGTCACAGTGAGAGACATCAGTGACAGCAGATTTTCAGTCGAGCATCACACACAAGCATGTTCTAATAAGTAAAAAAGAACTAAGTCCATGTAAATAAACAACTTGATCTCAGACATACTTGCAGGGATGGACCTAAGCAACGTATCACATACAGATAATTTTTACACATTTTAGAACTAACATGTGGCAGTGGGGGACAACTTTAATGTGTTGTCGTAACCATCTTGGTTTAGTCTGAAGAAGATATTCCTTAGGTCTGTGATGCTCTTTATTATTTCCCAAAACGATACTTACAGCAGGACCTTGGCTACCCTGAGAGCCACGAACGCCAGCAGGTCCGACTGAACCAGGATGTCCAGTGCGACCGTCTTTGCCCATAGGGCCAGAAGGACCAGCAGGGCCCTAGGGAAGAAGGACGCAGGGTCTGAGTGAGTCAGTAAAAACCCCACAAGGAAGCAGAGGCCTGGGCTCAGTGCCTGACATAAACTCCATTTCAGAGATAAATGTCTCTTAGATTGACTTACCCTAGGACCAGCAGGACCCACAGAGCCAGGAGCACCTTGATCGCCATGTTGGCCCTTTAAAGAGAGAACAGGAAAATCACACTTTCAGAACACGTGTCGACAAATAGGTTTTTTTAAATTGAATGAAAAACTTTAGTTTCAATGGACTCTGGATTGAGAAAATTGAAAATGTAAAATGGGGCTCTTTTCTCCCATTATGTCTATTATATTCAATTATATTTTTTTCTACAAGCTATTTCAGCAGTGCAATATTAGTCATTCCTCTAATTATATTTATTTTAAGTGGGGTTGAAGGACATTGTTGCCAAGAGATTTTAATATATGTATATTTCAATTTCCCTTAACCCTCACCTTTTTGTGTTGGGATGAAATGGCATTAATCTCTGCGAGATGGAGTGAGCCAGAGAATGGGAAATGAATATGATGTAGGACATTTTAGAACAACGGCAGTGAAAATTTGAGGAAGATCTTTTAAGATCCGTATACATGCATGATGTCCACATTTTACTTACAGCAAGACCAGGAAGACCTTGCAGTCCATTGTGTCCCTTTAAGCCAGGAAGACCTCTAGGCCCCTTGTCACCAGGCTCTCCTTTATCACCTCGAATACCTTGTGGGCCCTGTATAGAAAAAAGAAGGGCAGATAGGACATTTACTTCTTTAGAAAATGAGACTCCCGTGCCCACAAATATTGCTTAATCTGTTTACAAAGCAACTCAGGATGTGCAAAGGTTTAAAAGCCATGGGGGTGTTATCTATTCCCTTAATCTGCTTTAGTTGAGCTTCCTGTGAAGTGGCTAGATTTTTGTGATTATTTAAAACAAGCAGAAGGGATTTGAAATAGAAGAGACTTAGAAGCTATTTGTAGCAATTCTCAACATGGACTACATTTTTAAAAAAATATGAAGTCTAGCCTGTATATTATTTATTTTCTTCGCAGACAGTCTGGACTGAGGCTCCTTAAATGTTAATTTGTAAAGAAATCATCACCATGTACATACAGTAGGACCTCTTGGACCAACAGCACCAACGGGACCAACAACACCAGCAGGACCCTGTGAGTTGAAAAAGAAAAACATAACTGATCAGCCAAGCCCAAAACTCTCCTCCCCAAGCCCCCATAGTTCCCAAGTGTGGGGAGGTCACAAGGGAAGCCTACAAAGATGGCAGCACAAAGGGACTGGTATTTACAAACTTACAGGTTCACCACGGTTTCCATGTTTTCCAGTGGGACCCACGGGGCCATGAGGACCAGGTGCGCCCACAGCGCCAACTGGACCAATGTTGCCAGGGTAACCGCGTTCTCCCTACCAAAGGCAAAGTGAAGTTTAGCATCAAACTGTCCTGTGTTTTGGTCACTTTTCAATTGGAGAAAGACAGAGAGGTATACTGACCTTGTGTCCAGGTTGACCGTCGCGGCCTGGGGGACCATCATTCCCAGGGTTGCCCTGTGAAGACACCACACCAATGAAGGCACTTAGTGAGGCCCTTTAACCCACCAGCCCCTATAGTTCAGCTCCTCCGTCTTCATCACTCCCAGTGCTCACTAGTGAACCCGCTTTCAGACTGTTAAAAGACAGGAGCAAGAACTTGCCAACCTAGTTTCTTTTAGAGGTGTTTTGGATATTTTGGCCAACTTTGAAGCATGCTCTTCAAAGACCCATCCATCCCCCAGTCCAAGTAATTTTTCGTATTTTCAATACCAGGAGTGGTCAGTACATGTTGATTTAATGGAGAAACAGACCATCTTGTTCCAAAACTTGGAACAAGAGGAACTCAGCTCAGGATATGATGTTGCACATAATGAAACACAGCTAGGTTTTCTAGCTATGTTTATGTAGTTAGTATGTAGTCTAGTATGACAAACCAAGCGTCATACTCACATCCCGACCAGCTTCACCAGGAGCACCATTGACTCCAGGTGCGCCCACAGCACCAGAGGGACCACGAGCCCCAGGTGGACCAGCGATGCCGAGAGGTCCAGGTTCACCCTAGAGGCAGAGAACACAAAACAACATTCTTCTTACTGGATTGAGAGCAAACCTCACCCTTCCTAAACAACCCCGGCGAGGAGATTCCAGTTTGCAAGGAGAAGGTACAGTGAGACTGAATGGGTCACAAAATGGTAAGAAGTGTCATCAGTGTTATCCTTGCCCTCATCCTACACACTCAGATGGTCAGCTTTATTGAATTTTGGAATGCTGTTCTGTACAGGTGAGCCTAGTTACGTCCGATATCCCAAATGAAATGAATTCATAAAGTTGAGAGAGTTTATGGAGGTGAGCTGAGCCCTAGCTGCTGTCATGTATAGGATTTAATGGAATGATTCAGAACTTCCAGAGCTTCATTCTTCCAACAGGATAAATGATGCCAGCATTTCACACTGCAGAGGAGTAAATGCAATTAGAGCTTATATAGTTCTTAAGCATGTAAAAAGAACAAAAATCATTCTGCATAATATTAAGCTGTATCTTTATAGCGTGTGTCTAAGTAAGGTGGTATTAAAGCTTCTTAGATAAGTGACATGTGATCTGTATAAAGAAAATGCCATGAATAAAAAATCTTAAGTGGAGTTATTCAGTGATCAATCTGTCACATCTGAAGTGGCAGCTTTTAAAATCTTTTATTATGTTAATGAGAATAAGAATGGTGTCAAACACTTACCACAGATCCAGAAACACCTGGTAGACCACGTTCACCTCTAGAGCCTGGGAGACCCAGAATACCAGGAGCACCAAGAAGACCTTGAGGACCAGGGGTTCCAGGGGGTCCCTGAACAAGAGGAAAAATACCATTACTAATAAGCCCCTCAGTGACAATATGGGTTGGCTTGAGGATTGTGAGAATGTGCTATCCTCAGTTTAGAAAAAAGCTAGTGACCTTCCATTAGTAGGATGTATCCTTGACTATCTTTTCTCTAGTGATGAGTTTCATGTTGGCAAGTATATTTCTTTGTACCCAGTTCCTCCCTGACACCAATGGAACGACATTAAAGAATATGTGGTTGTGATTAATGAAGCCATCTGGGGTAGTGAAATAGAGTTTTTATGGAATCTATGCCAAGATGCAAATTTTGACCTCGGCCTCTAACTGAACCAGGTCTAAGAAAGACACATTTCAGAGTAACAACGATACTGAACAACGCATGTTTAAGGAATTGGTAGCTTGCTGAGATTTGATAAATTTACAATAGGATGACCATGGCAATGGGATTCTGTTCAGTTCCCAGTACCAGTAAGGTGCCATTTTGATAAAAGAGTGAGTTCCCTCATTTATTGTCATCCCCATCTCATGCCTTCTGAGCAACTGCTGAAGCTATGACACCTCAGTATCTGTTGGACAGATTTCCTGGCTCAAATTGAGCTCTACTTGAAAGCCTGCAACACTCATCAACAAATATATGCCACTTGAAGATCTGTGTAAGGCTTTATTTTAATTCAACACAAGGTATTAAGAAAGAGAAGCTTGAAATCACTTACAGCAGTTCCAGGCTCTCCAGAGGGACCCTTCTCACCAGCAAAGCCAGGGGGACCAGATGCACCTGTTTCCCCTGTTCGGCCAACTGGACCTTGGTCACCCCGAGGCCCACGAAGTCCTTCTTTACCAGCAGCACCAGGGGGACCAGGAGGGCCAGTGATACCCTGTGAGCAAATGGCAAGGTCATTTATCCTCAGTTAATCATCACAGACCTGGGAGAGAGCAGCTGAGGTTCCAGATATTAAGATGCAAACAGTGTGAAGCAACAGGATGATACCCTGACCATTTGGGGGACATGTTTAGGGTCTGTAATAGTCTTTCTTATGGAGAGAAGCAGCTCCCATCCTTTCTCCGGAGGTTATGGCAAAATGAATAACTGAAGCAGAGGCTATGGCAAATGTCAGCGAGGAAAAGCAATGCTGTGCTACCAGGATCCTGGCATATTGGAATCAGAACTATGTAGAGTTAGAAGAGTTCGTCGTCAATGAATGGGACTTTGGGTTTTGGAGGACTCTGCTCATTTCTTTTTGAAAAAAGACAATACTGGAATTTTGTTCATAATTGAGGAATCACATATGCTCTCAACTAGGTTTAATTAAATGCCTACAGGGAATGAAGATTTTTCTGTTATGAACCTGTAAAAGGATTCCAAGAAATCAACATCTTTGTGATTTTTTTCCCTGAAACCTTAACCGGAAGACTTAATCCTTGGTAATTAATTAAATTCTCTTGAGTCCTGACAGGAGAGTCTGAATCAGAATTAAATTAGAGGCCAAACCACCTTTAAATTCTGGAACAATTATACCTTAACAACAGAGGCAGAATGTTGGCCATAAAGGGTAATTAGATATAGAAATATCTGATATGTGACTAAAACTGTTCTGTTTTTTTTTTATTTTTAACGAAGAGACCGTGCCCCTAAAAAGGGACTTGTGTTCACATGAATAAAAGCCTCTTAAGCCGATATTATAAAATATAATTTGTGATGATTTTGTCTTAATGGTTCAGGAAAACTGATTTCAGACCAGGAAAGTAATAGCAAAATATTAGTAGCGTGTTTCTAGAGAGTTTCTTACCAATTTCCTATTAGAGGCAAGGTTGTTTGGCTAAATGACACATTTTGAAGTGATTTACTTACAGAGGGTCCAGGAGGACCAGTCCGTCCAGCAGCACCAGGGAAACCAGTAGCACCCTAAGAACCAAGCACATTAAAATTCCACAATCAATGGCAGCTCTAGGGATGTGGGTAAGATGGAAACTTCTCCTCTGACAACTCCTCAATACACGTGACCACAGATGGACCAAGGAGTAGGTGGTGGCAACCTCATATAGGGTATTATTTAACAAGAACCCCCCCAAAAAATTAAAAAAAAAAGAAAAAAGGGGGTGCCTGGGTGGCTTAGGTGGTTAAGCGTCCAACTTCAGCTCAGGTCACGATCTCGTGGTCCGTGAGTTCGAGCCCCATGTCGGCCTCTGGGCTGATGGCTCAGAGCCTGGAGCCTGCTTCCGATTCTGTGTCTCCCTCTCTCTCTGCCCCTCCCCCGTTCATGCTCTGTCTCTCTCTGTCTCAAAAATAAATAAAAATGGTAAAAAAAAAAAAATTAAAAAAAAAACAAGAACCTCAAAGACCTTCCATCTCTACACAGCTTTCCGACCAGCGTGCCCCAATTGCAACACCCATATTTTGCATTAAGGCTCTGATGGTCCTTTTTGAAATGTGGGTATGTAACCTGATGGTTTTAAGAACAAGAAGACACCATGCTATTATTACACG
The DNA here is from genome assembly GCF_018350195.1 of Panthera tigris. Classification (NCBI taxonomy): domain Eukaryota; kingdom Metazoa; phylum Chordata; class Mammalia; order Carnivora; family Felidae; genus Panthera; species Panthera tigris. Next base: position 96,888,343 of record NC_056661.1, on the reverse strand, counting down.
TGCATACGTTAATAAATGTCTTAACCACTTGGCTGGGTGCAAAAGAAGTGGACACTGGATAAGTAATTTTGTTTACACAGGAAGGTACAACAAAAGACCATGAGTATTAATTGCTGTCCAGCAAGAGCAGGAAGGAGTCAGTGCAGTTCATTCCTTGGGAGGTCTGGGTGTTTAAGGAATCTGCATAACAGCACTGGGTGCCAAGAGAAAGGGCATGGTCAGGCAGGAGAAGGGGGGCATCGGCAAAAGGATAAAGAGAAATCTTTTTACCCATTTCACAATTCAACAACCTGGCATTAACTTTGGTTATTGCCTCAGGTGAGGGGTAGCAACATACACTACACTGAGCTCCAGTTGGGATTAAGTCAATATCCCTTGGCCTGACTATCACTTCAACACCAGAATATCTTCAGATACAGTTAACTTGAATTTCAAGAGTCTCCTTATTATAGTCCAAAATTAACCAAAAATCTCCAAAGTTTCAAGGTTTTCATAGATTCTAAAGAAAGAAATGTCCTCCATTATAAATACTCACAGGAGGGCCACCATCACCACGACTGCCAGCAGGACCAGGGGGACCATTTGGACCCTAAATGGAAATTGACAAAAAAAGATGGGGTCAAATCACAAAAGAGTTCTTATACATGTTGCTTTTTTCTTCAAAGGTATCATTCCTAAAAAAAAAAAAAAAAAAAAAAAAAAGTATCATTCCTATATCTATTAGAAGCAAATCCCGAAATCAAAAATGGTAATCTGTGTCATAAGATAAATGTCCTTTTTTCAGTGTTACCACCCTCATTGGGTTACCAAAGAAGTAAGATGAGACAATATTTATGAAATTTCTATAAATTATAAAGCAGTATGCAAATGCTAACTCTTACATTCCTGGTGTAGTTACAGTAGGCACTTGATTGATATAGGTTGAATGATAAGATTTCAAGGGTAACTACACAGGCTGTGTTGACCACCAATGAATTCAACTTACAGATGGGCCAGCAGATCCAACAGGGCCCGTGGGACCAACGGGGCCATTTTCACCCTTGGGCCCTTTGGTTCCTCTCTCTCCTTTAGCACCAGGTTGACCAGCAGCACCCTGTTAGAAAGGAATAGTTGGAGTTCAGGCATTCCAGCTCACTCTACTTGCCAGTTTGGGATGTTTTGGGGTTAACCATCATTATGTGATACTCACAGCAGGACCAGCAAATCCGTTGGGGCCAGCGGGACCAACTTCACCACGTTCACCCTAGGTGGGAGAAGGGATTGAAGAATGTCGTAGCAGTATTAGATTCGTTCATGTCTAAAGGCTATGAGTGTCCAAAATGACCCAGGTTTCTACTTACAGGGCTACCACGAGGACCAGCAGGACCAGCGGGACCGGCAGGACCGGCTTCACCCTTTAATGGAACCAAAGATGAGCTTGTTAATGTGTTCAAAGAGGAGGTGGGGGGAGGGAACAGCGGTAGACAGTGGGCTCTTGTCAGGGTTTGCAGTCACATCAGAAGAGAAAACTAATGCTCATCTCAGACAGTAAAATAAAATGGATTCTTACTGTGCTTACTGTTGTATTCATTTTTGGGGGTTGAAGTGGTATTGGTCATACACTTGCAAAAACACTATAAATCAGTGCCCACAATACTAGGAGGAGGACATTTTAATTTTTAGATGGACACTGAGCTGATCTATTTGCTGCAATCTGTGCAATACAATAAATAAGGTCTATTTTAAGTAGACTGTTCGATGTGAAATGGGCACACTATGTATTTTATTGATTTTTTACAATTGAAGGCTTTGAGAAGGCTCAGTGCATTAGGATATTGTTAATGGGCAACAGGGAAAGTCTTTAAAACAAATGATAGGGATTAAAGTATAGATCAGATAGCTAGCACATCTATACGAAGGGAAAGAGAACTTTAAACACACAGCATTTGTTTCCTGCTGCCCCATCACAACAGATAGGTTTTTAAATAAGTAGGCTTTATACCAAGTCATAAAAATGAATTGCTGGGGCTCCCTGGGGCTGGGGCAGGCAGGAAATTTTAGATACTGCTGTTGGCTCAGAGAGTTGCAACTCCGTGAAAATGTGTGCTTACCCGGTCGCCAGTGGCTCCAGCAGGACCAGGGGCACCTACAGCACCAGGAGCACCCTAATACCAAAAGGAAATGAGTCTTATTAATAACACCCCCAGTTTCAAAAGTGACCCTTGCCATTCCCCCTTGCTGTGCTTATACAGTGACTGAACACTTTCACCGCACACTCTGGATGGACATCGAGAAGGCTTTTGATGCATTTCAGTTCTAATTATCAAAACTATTAGAAGCGGCTCTCAGAAGGAAAGTACCCCCAGTGATAAAGGTTATAGAAATGTGTCAGTCAAGGGCAAGTTATGAATTGGGGAGATCTGAACTCTCTGCTCTTGTCAAATTCCCTAGAGAGCAGCAAATGAGTAGCCTTGTTTGAGACCACTAGGACTGTGTGACTCAGAGAAAGGACTATTATCAATGTGCCAGAGTGAGTTATCAGCTCTGAGGGAGGTGAGACAAAGGACCGAGGTAGCTGATGGCCTGGAAGAACCATGTTGCCAATGCTCTGGTAGGGTTATTATACCTTTACGGGATTATCTTTGGCATCACCAGGGCAGTAACAGGTAATCGTTGGGACTGCTCTTCAGGTGATAAATTCTTAGGACATACATTTGAATAAATGGGACCTTGTTAGAGGTTTTGGCTTTTTAAAATGTAAGAGTTATCGTTTTGTTTTGTTTTGTTTTTCTAAAGCCCTATAATAATTTGAACGGTCACTTGAAATTCTATTTAACCTAGAGCTTTTGGTTTATAGTTTGTACTTCGTATAGTTAACACTAAGGAGGTTAAGAAATTCAGGTTTTGATTTTCAAAGGGATAAGTTCTGTTGAATCTTTCTTTTGGGACATGTAAAATGATATTACTATTCAGAGATCCAGGAAGGAAAGGAATAGTCTTTCACTAAACCTGGATCCTTTTGTCAGTTCTATTTTGGAAAACTGCCCACCTCAAATCGAGTGAAATGTAAAAATAAAATAAAACAAAATACCAATCTAAGTACACACAAACAAACAAAATTCTACTCACACGGGCACCATCTCTGCCTGGGTTACCAATTTCACCTCTGAGACCAGTTTCACCCTGAAAGTATAAAGCAAGAGTAGCTTTTCGTTTTCCAACCACATTTTTGAAGCAAAATTAATCTGAAGTGTTTATACCTTCGGTTGCTTACATTTTTAGTAATGTCTTGATTCCCTACTATTCTATAGAATGTTGAATGAGGAAAAAAAATGAAGGAAAAAATAATTCAAGGCCCTCTCCAGATTATTGTTAAATATTCTTTTCTAATTTCCATACACCCTCCTGAAGCATAATCAAGCAAGGTACAAATTCATGTGGACAGAATTATAAGGCAACATCACAATGGGCTTCAGTGTCTGATCACTCTTATGGCATAACTAATGCAGCAGCACGGTTGACAGCTGTTCAATATAGCTTCTTCCCATTAATTAGGGCAGGATGAGGCATTATTGTTAGTGGCATTAAAATGAGCCTCATGTATTACTCAACACCATCTGTTTGCGTGAAATTCCATGGTAGCAAGGAATTTTGCCAGATTAGTGAGTTTAGAAATGCGTAGGTGCTAGGTGGCAGAGGGAAATGCGTATTGATAGATATCAAAATGCTACCAGACCACCTACCAAGAATTGTAAAAAACTGGGCAACCCTGTGCAGCCTTCTTTGCTAGAGTTCATCAACAACATGTCTTAGGGTCCAACACTGAGAGGGTACCTTTTCTCCCTTGCCTCCAGGTATGCCGGCAGCACCCCTCTCTCCTGGGAGTCCACTGGGACCAGATGGACCAGCAGTGCCTGGAGCACCAAGCACACCAGGTTCACCCTTGAATCAAACACATGTGAAATCAATTATTTCAGTGGCAAAAGAAGAAAATGAAGACTCGAACTCTTGAAGGATTCCAATTTAAACATTTAATAGATAGCATTCTTGCCAGTTTAGAGACACAAAGGAGGGCTGTTGAAAGGAGGGAGAATCTAACAGAGGGAGATGCTATTAATGACACCGTGGCTAAAGAGAAGAGAAGTGGGAGTGGGTGGCTGTGATTTTTCTATAACCCGCTCCTAGTCCTCTTCAGGCAGGCAGGCGTGGAGAAGAAGAGGGCAGGACAATAGGATGCAGAGAGTGAAAAATGTTTGCCCACAAACATTTTTCAAGGATAAGTCTCTTAGCCCACACAGGAAATAGGTAAAGAAACCTCATCAACGGGGGAGATGTTTACATTTTAATCTCCTTAAGAGCAGGAACTATAGCTTCCACTTTATATAAAAACCCTACAATTCCACATACTTAAAACCTATCGACTAACTTCTAAGATAAAAGTCTTTGGAAGTACTACCTCACCAAACCATATTTTCTTTCTTGTTTCCTCTCTCCCTCTTTCCTTTTTATTTTTTCCAATATCCTTCCACATACCAAAATAGCTTTTTGCAGCTAATCCTTACATTTTTTTCCCCTTAAAGGTAGAAATCAGGAGTAATATGAGTTGCTTTTCTTTATTGTGGTTCATCTGTTTTTCAGAAGTGTGTAATTCTATCTATTTTAAAATCTAAACCACAGATTCTGTTTTGAAATACAAGTTGCCAGGCTTATGTTTTGGGGATGAATATATTGGCCACTTAATTTTTACCTCTTCTGTTATTAAAATTTAGACTACCTTTTGAAATTTTACTCTCTGAAGTAGCATGGTAAGAAGGTGAAACTTTGTTCTCTAAAAATACTGTTCAAAATTCTATGATGTTTCTAGATTAAAATCAAAGTATAGGGGTGCCTGGGTGGCTCAGTCGGGTAAGTATCTGACTCTTGATTTCAGCTCAGGTCATGATCTCATGGTTCGTGAGATCAAGCCCCACATCAGGCTCTGCACTGACAGCATGGAGCCTGCTTAGGATTCTCTCTCTCCAGTTTGCATGCACACTCTCTCTCTCAAAATAAAAATAAACTAAAAAAAAAAAACCAAAAAACAAAAAACCCAAACAACCCAAAGTATAAACAGTTTGGTGAAACAAGAGTAAACCCATACTAATTCATTTATGTATGTAGAACACTGGGATTTCCCTTCTTTTGGAATAATTCAGGTCTGCTAGAATCAGATTGTCATTTACTGTGATGGAAATCAACACAGAATTGGAAATAAAAACTCTGAAAAACAATTCATTTACTATTGTGAATGATCTAGCTACTCTAGAATATAGTGGGCCCAAGCAGCAATATGGGATGCGAAATTTTACCTTGTTTCCATCAGGCCCAGGGGGTCCAGAAGGACCTCGGCTTCCAATAGGACCAGAAGGACCAGCAGCACCACTTTCACCAGGGGGCCCACGCTCCCCCTGTTAAAAGAAAAAGAAAAGAAAAAAGAAAAGAAAAGAAAAGACAGATATAAGTGTTGCACTGTTCAGCACTTTCAGAGATACCATTTTTCACATCAGAGTTCACAGATTTTTAGCTTTTGAATCCTGGTCCATTAACAAATTATAGTTATTTTTCCCTAATTTCTCTGGTAGTAAAATGAACGAATGGGATGAGATAATCTCTAAAGTCTCATTCAGCTTTAGTGTTTTGTGGCTGTAACTGCGGAATGTTTTTCTTCTAGAGTACAACATTCAACCTTTGGAAGTCATTCTTTTTTTTTTTTTTTTTTTTTTGTAATAGGTCCACAGATAAAAACAGACATCAGTTATGCATGGTATTCATTGGGAAAGACTGTGCCATTTTAAATGAAGAGCAATGCTAGGTGTAAATAAGATGAGATATTGTCATGTCTATGCTCCCTTTTTATAACCTTATGCAATAGTGATGTAACAATTATAATATTAACAGGATGTATATGTATATATGTGTGTGTGTGTGTGCATGTGTCTACCTACCTTTCTAAATATCTCTCAATTGTATGTAAATATCACCATGACATGGTGGTATTCCATGGCCCAGAATATTTAACATGTACACAGTCCACATTGCACCTGTTTCAAAGACCTTTTTTATAACTATGGTTTTATGATACTAAATTTGGTAACTGACCATATAATAGGATACTTGTGGGGCAAAGTGATCATTCCAGTTTTTCCAATGACTACAGACAAACCAAATCTATTTATTTTTTTTATAAGAGCAGATTCATGATTTTGGCATTAGAGTTTGAGCATCAACATGCATTGCAAAAACTGACTTCAAATCTTAGTAAGACATTACTTTTTCTTGTTTGTCATAAATATATCATACTTGTATATATAAGTTACTGAATATAATACATATATTAGCTCATTTATGTTTTTTATAACTGTGGTTTTTGGCTAAGAAATACGAATAATTAAATTTAAATTTTTGATTTAATTTACAGATCAAACATTCTCTACAGATTATGTGTAACTACAGAAGAGTCTCAGAACCTATTGCAAGGTCATCAATAGCTTTCAAAAGAAAGCACTACTTGTTTTACAAACACATCACCAGAAGTTTATGAAAGTTAATTAAATAACACTTACTCTTGGGCCAGCAGGACCAGGGAGACCAAATTCACCAGGGAGACCCTAGGCAAAACATGATAATAAATAAATCATGAAATGTACGTATGTTCTTGAAATCCACTTATGATCATATTTAGGTAATTTCAACATAGCGGCATAAAGCCACGAAGGCTCTACCTCCCTGAGTGTACAAGTACAGGGCTATTAGGAATAAGAGAAATTTGTTGTATACGGACAGGTACAAAAAGTGAGAATTCCACTGATATCAAAGATACTTCTATGCTAGAAGCTGGTACCAACAAATTTAAGCTTTCCATTACTTAGTTTATTGCTTTTAAAAAAATGACAAAACAGACTATCTCATTTGATATGATAAATAATGATGAACAGTATCAGACATTGCTTATTTTTAGTTATATAACAGACTGCTTTCTTAATAGAAATGATCATATTCTGCACATTACCTAGTTAATTGTATACCCAAGTGTATCTCCTTTATTACTGACCAGCTGTCTCCTTAATGTGCCCCACTGTTGACAAAGGAGACCAGGCCACAGAATGTAACTGAATTGAGGCACATTCATCACAATTACCAGAGAAAATGACTCAGAATTCATGCCCTGATTGTGGCTAGCAGTGTCATGTCTGAATGCCAAGAAAAATATTAAACGCAATTTTTCAGGGTCTAGTTTGATGGAAAATCAGCGCATTTACTTTTTTGCTATGGGAAAGGAAATAATTTGCATGTTAACGTTACCATGAACAATACAAAAAGTAAGGCTATTAAATGGAATGTTCATTGGTACATTTTACTTCCATAATGCAGTGTTTCATTCAGTCTTTAAAACGAAGGATTCATTATTCCAACAAAAATGAGTAAGTTGGTTTATTCTCTCCAAAGTACCCAGGTAGGCAGAACACTATCATTAACATGTGAAATAAGAAGGTTCTTTTTGCCTATTGTAATTGCACTGCAGGAGGGCATTACAAGGGGGAAAAGTCCCAACTTCAGGTAAGTCTACTAGCACTTGTTTCACTCACCCTTTCTCCTGGTTTGCCAACTTCACCAGCTGTACCTGCAGGGCCAGGCAGACCCTAGGAAACAACAAACAAGCCACAAATCTCAATCTTAGGGCTACATTCACAGGATGCTAATAATTGGGTTTTTCTGGATACTGATAGTGACATGATCACCAACTATTGCGTGTTATTACAGCATTACACAAAAGTTTGCCTTGAAAAAGTAAATTTTCATTTAACTTTACAGTTCTGAAATCAGGTTCTGTGTGGTGGGGGGAGTGCTATGGTGATTTGTAGCTGGATAGTCTGACCAGAGGCAGTATTCTGTATGTTTTAATTGACTTACCTGGAAGCCTGGAGGACCAGCGGGACCCTGTTCACCTTTTCCACCTTGGACACCCTGAAAGTGATAGGCAAGATAGCATGAATAGAGGTGTATGCCACCACTGCTGTCTACCTATAGAACTCTTGGACTGGAAAAATGAGATGGTCATTTTGCAGGACTGGATTTGTTGCAGGGCAGCAAAGAACAAGAATGGAAGAAATACTCACTTGTGGTCCAGGGGGTCCCTGAGCACCATTGTTTCCGTCAGGACCTGGAGCACCCTAGAAAGTTTCACAGAGAGGCTCAGAATTACCAGTGAGACAGTTTAAGAAGTCTCAAAGCCTCACGCATTACTTCCTCAAAGCTTATCATCTTAGAATGACTCATTGTGGGTCCCCTGCCCAAGTACTAACTTTTGAAATGGCTTGTGGGAAGTCCACGGATGGAGGGCAATTTATGAAGGCCAGAGAATGCTACTAGCATATGCATAGCTCTTTAACCATAAAATAAATAAAAATCAAATGCATCCATAAATATTTTTGACCTAGTATACATTCTGATTCGTTACAGCTCACTGCTTTGTAAGTGCAGTTTAAAAAAAAAAAAAAGACATTTTTTGATGGTAAAAGGATCCTTGGGGATGCCATTTTGAAAAGAAAATGCCAGAATTATATCAGGTGGCCTCAAAGGCTGTGTGTTTTCTAAGCGGGTACTATGTGGGCAGCTACAGGCAGAAGTTGGCACCTACCCGAGCACCGGCAAGACCAGCATGACCTTTATCGCCATTTTTGCCTGGATCACCCTATAACAAACATTAAAAAAGTACACATTTAATGTCAAATTAACCATGAAAATTTTGAAATGTTAATTTCTTGCTTGATTGTTTTCTAAGGTTCCTAGTCTTTGAATTCTGTTTAGCTGGGGCGTGATCCATCTTCTTGCAAGTCCAAGTACAATAAGGTCCACCTGTGTTTGCAGAGGTATAGACTCAGGAGATAGGTTTCCATCAGGGGTGCAGTGACATATTGGAGATCAATTATTAATGTGGTAAGTGGCTTGTTGTTTTCTTGTGTTGAAAGGGACCTCCCCCTGGCCCCCTTGAGGTAGAGCGGACTGAGGGCAGGAGAGAAAAGAGAGTTTTGGTGAAATGTGGCAAAGAAGTGCCGAGGGAGAAGAGAGTGTGGCATTCTTACAGTGGGGCCTTTGGGGCCAGGGAATCCGATGTTGCCAGGCTCTCCTCTTGCTCCAGCTGGGCCAATTGGTCCAGGCCGGCCATCAATGCCAGGGAGGCCCTGAAAGCAGAGTTTATTTAAAGTTCATTCGGCATCAACAGGGCCTCACAACCTCAAACTTGTGATGCTGCCATGGGATGAAACAGAATCATTTTCTGAATGCAAACAGCTTCCTGGTATAAAGTGTCAATAAATTATGAATCTATTTTCCTTTTCTAAATAGGATGTCAGTACACACACGGCCAAGTCAATCTCATATGTACACAATTCCTGCTTTCCCCTCCCTTCCCGTACCCCTGTCACCCTCTTCAATTTTCCCTGCCATGTTTTTCTCTTTCCTTCTCTCCTTTCAGTCCTGCGTTCATTTGGACTCCATAATTACAATCTATTACTTTGCATTCCCAGATGATGTATGTGGCTGATATTTATTTTCTGTGTGTTCATGTATAAAGAAGCCACAGAATAGACTTGATAAGGGTGCAATAAGTGTCCTTGAAAATATAATGGAAAATGAGCAGTTCTTACCATGGGACCTTCTTTGCCAGCTGGGCCAACATTTCCAGGGGCACCAGGAAAACCCTATAAAATAAATGAGGATGCTTTCATGTTGGCACTTTAACGCACATACTCAAGGCTCCAATTCATTAAAATCTCACAAAAGCATTTTCCCCCTGACTTCTTGTTTGTTGCCTAGGGTAAATCACTGGGAGGTATGGAAAGAGCTCTGAAATCTTTCTTCTTTCTATCTTTTATGCCTTTCCTTTTATTGGATTTTAGTGCAAGTGATTCATTTACAGATATCTCAAGAAAGTGTTAAGCACCATACTATAGGGGCAAAATGTATCATGTTATTTACCTCATAACAGAAAAACAAATACTTTTAGTCAGCAATTTTCAAAGTGGATTTTTTATTGCTATATTTGGTGTGTTTATTACTTGTTTATGGGACAATTACAGATGATATTCATCCATAAGAGATAATGGAGGCAAAAAAATCACTCTATTGCTATGGATTAGAGTGTCTACGAATCTAAAGGTCATTTCTCTGTGGCGAGTGTGATGCTGAATACATTACAGCATTTTGTGATTGCTGGAAAAATGATTTCACTTATGAATCTAATACACTGATAATGTATAGTCCTAATACGTTTCATGAACACCTTATATAAAACTCACAAATTGAGATACAAGATTCATGCTGATAGGAGAACCAACCTAATTTGGATATATTAAAATCAATCTATTTTTCCAAAACCTCCTGGCCATTGTATCAAGCAGTAAATAAGAAATTTACGAACTAACCAAATTCGTAAAAGTATCTCTGAGTGTTAATAAAGTTACATTAAAAAGGCAACCATCAGCAAATCTACTAGCAGATTTACGTTTGATGATTTTTTTACTGTCGTCTTCTGATATTAATCATCCCTTTAAAAAAGGAAACGGTGCCAGGTGTGACTCACTCAGAATCTTTCTGAAACTTACTCGGGGTCCCATGAGGCCGGGCTCTCCAGGGCGACCAGCATCTCCATTGGGGCCTCGGACACCAGCAGGGCCAGTAGCACCGCGGGGGCCAGGAGGGCCCTGTTCAACAGAAGGGGGAGAGAAGGGTGCTTAGGCGGGGGACACACCCACCGAATTCTCTCCCTGGGAGTGAGGAATGGACAGCTTACCATAACACCGGCTCTGCCATCAGCTCCAGGGAGACCACGAGAACCAGGACTTCCCTGTGAGAGAGTACATGAAACAGCAAGAGTCAGGGAAAATCCTAGAATCCAACAGGGCAGTGTTCACAGAAATATGGCATGCATGCGAGAAACCGTGATGCCCTTAAGGGAGAGAGACCAACACAGGCCAAGTCAAAAAATTTCACCCGAACCCCAGAGGGATGTGTGCAGGAGACATTCTACAACAGTAGGTCAATCCTGTTCCCAGACCAGACTGAGTCACTGATCTAGAAAAGCAGATGGAGAGCAGATGCTCCCTCAGTCATTCTGACCAATTTCCAATGAAAGGGTGTTCTATCCCTCTGGTTGGTGTGCCTGGGTGTCAAGAGCATCTGGAACCTACTCTCAGCCCAGGAGGCCCAGAGGGGCCAGCGGATCCAGCTTCACCATTGGGGCCTCTCTTTCCTTCTTCACCACTGGGACCAGGAGGACCTTGAGGACCAGCAGAGCCCTGTTTCATGGAAAAAGCAAAAGAGGAGGGAGTAGAAAAAAAATCATTTTTATGTCAAATCCACCCAGAGAAAAAATAATAACTTTTTAAAAAAAGCAAAAGTATTACTTTTAGGATTGAAAAAGTAACAAACCCATCAAATTGTAATTATAGAACTACTTACAGGCTCACCCTTGTTGCCACTCTCTCCTTTGGAACCAGCTGGACCAGGTTCACCCTAGGGTTCATTACAAAACAGTGGTCAAATGACAAACATTTGTCACAACTCTTTTACAGACAAGCATCTTGGAATATTCACGGATCAAGGTAAAGAGAAGTTCAGGTTCTGTAAGAAATGTGTCCAATTCATATTGGAACAGCTTATAGCAGAATGGCTTAGTTGAAAGGACAAGGCTGATAATAGAAATGTACCTCACTGACCTTTGGGTAATGTTCTAGGATAGCGGGAGGGTGTGTGTGCGTGTGACAGAGAGAGAGAGAGACAGATGGACATACAGAACATACATGTACATGCACTCATAGAAGAAATGCAAACTAAAAATGCTAAGAAAAGGAAACATAAAAACGATAAATCCACAAGAGGAAGGCTAGATGGTGACAAGATGATGGCAGAGCTAGTACTTCAGGACGATGGAAGCTGTGGCCACGATCACTTACAACGAGTCCTCTGGCACCAGTAGCGCCAGCAGCACCAACAGGGCCGGGAATACCACGGGGTCCAGGGAGGCCAGGTGCCCCAGCAACACCGGGCAAGCCCTGTGAAGAGAATGCGGGGTGACTCATCATAAGATGATTGGCAGATGAGGTGGTGCTCTTTAAAGTGCCTTTAAAAGCAGAGCAGCACGTAATAGCCATATACTCACAGCAGCACCCTTCGCACCAGTCAGGCCGTTGGCTCCAGGGTTACCCTACGAAGAAAAAGAAGGGAGAAGGATATCAGTTCATAGGAGTATTTCCTTTCTTCTCTGAGCCCACCTTCACTCTTTTGGCTTTCTTCCACTCCCTGAGGTTAACGACAATGACTACTTACAGGAGGTCCAACAGGGCCAGAAACACCTGGAAGACCCATTTCACCACGGGGACCCGCAGGACCAGCAGGACCAGGATTACCGACCGGTCCAAGTTCACCCTAAAAGAAGGAATGACACTGAGGCATTAGTCTGCGAATAATGAAACAGCATATCTCCATTTTTAGGACATCAAATTTCATGAACTTTCTTCAGAACTGTGATCATTTCCCTTACCTGGTTTGGTACCACAGATTTGGATTTGGGTTCCTGTTTTCCTGGTCTAGTTCTCCCATCTTGGCTACCATCTTCACCTACCTCTGTCTCTCTGCCTCTGTCTCTCCTACCTCTGTCTCTACACCTCTGAACCAGTGGAGACTGGTTCTCAGCTAGTCAGTCCTGACTAGTTTGGGAGTCTATTTCAGAGGGGTCCCATAAAATAAACCTCCATGTTGGCTTTTATATCTATGTCCTTGGGCTCAAGTATAGAGACATGATCTATTTCATGCTTGGAGTGAGAAAAGTAGCCATTCTATATCCATTTGGAAAGGGCGACTCATTAAGTTACCTGTTCTGTAATTATCTATCTGCAAACACAGTCTGTGTCTTTCACATCATAATAAGAAGTTTATCAAGGTAATGACAATGGTCACCAGTGTTTTTACCTTGGGGCCAGGAGCACCTGGGAAGCCTGGAGGGCCAGCAGACCCAATGGGACCCTGAAATCAAAGTAGAATACGGTAAGAAACTTCCTCCCAGTAAATTAACAATACAATGAGGCTAGAAGATTGCAGTGGCTCAGAGTGGCTGGTTCCTACCGGCAAAGAGAAAAGTGACAGCTAGTCTGTTGTCATTAATATCAAAGGGAAGACATTCAAGGTATCCAAGGTGAGGTTGATTTTACTTTGTGCATCAATGAAAAGCCCTAGGGATACTAGTACTTATAAAGAGAACTTCCAAAAGACCTCATAGAACATTTGGTAAGGGGTCTAAAATGGTGTCATTTTACAAATTAATAAAGAAGATAGTTCCCATCCCACACTCTCAACCCCTTCCAAATTCTTCAGTGTCAAAACTTACAGCAGGACCCACAGGACCCACACTTCCATCACTTCCACGGGCACCCTATGAAGAAAATAAGGAGAAAAAGTCAAGAGGAAAAGTTAAACAGCAGTTGTTAGAAGACTATTTAAAAGGATAAAAAGGGACAAAATTGGAAATACTCACAGCTGGGCCAGGGGCACCGACACGTCCTCTCTCACCAGGAAGCCCACGAGCTCCCTAGAAGCAGAAATATTTTCAATGAAATCCAGAATGCTAATTTAAAAAATGTCACAGGCATAATTTGCTTGGTCCAATTTCCAACATGCGTAAGAATCCACTAGAAATAACTAGGTCTTGTTCTAATTCCAACTAAAAGGTAATGGATTTCAATTAAGTATGCAGAAAGTTATTAGAAAAATATCAAAGAATACAATGCCGAGGGAAATGGTAATTAGCAAAAACATTAAAGAAGTTCCAGCTTGCAAAGAGTGTACACATTTAGATTTACAATCAAGTAATCAATAACTTACTGTTTGACCTGGAGTTCCATTTTCACCAGGGGCGCCAGGTTCACCCTACATGGAAAAGAAGGATTGGGATTTTGTTCATTACAGGTATTGATTATTTTTTTTTCTGATCAGGTAATTTTTACCCTCTTATTTTAATTTGAACCATTTACATATTTTGAAACTTGTAGACTGCTTCTCAATTATGCCAATCACATAAATTTTTTTAAATTTCTAAAATTTATGTTTTTATTTAGATAATACCAAATATCACAGTACTAGGGGCATGTGGTTACTTGAGGGTTATTTACCCTAGCTCTAATATTTCTCCTTAGACTTTGGATATCATTTCGACTAGGCCTATTTACCAGGAATAATATCATAAAAAGAGATGGCAGAGGATAAACTGCTTTCAATAGAATCATATTTACCCTCTTTAAAGTTATTTTTTTAATTTACTTTTATTTATTTACTTTGGTGGGGGAGGGGAGGGCAGATAGAGGGAGAGAGAGAATCCCAAGCAGGTTCCACAGTGTCAGTGTAGAGCCCGACATGGGGCTCGAACCCATAAACTACAAGATCATGACCTAAGCTGAAATCAAGAGTCGGACGCTTAACTGACTGAACCACCCAGGCGTCCCTAAAGTTATTTTAAACACTGAATATTTTCCTTTTTGTAAAATATGCACGGAAATTTAAAGCTTCATAATATTTTTCAGAGCTATCTTATTTATTTCCAACCTATATTCTTGAGTAAAAAGCATGGTGGGAGGGGGAGCAGTAATTTAATAAAATGGTACATGTAAAGAAACTTTCTTTCTAAATAATCTGATGAAGATATAGAAGACACAGGTTTGAGAGACCCTTTAAGGACCCTTCATTTCTAGGATTCTAGGTGAAGTGTATTCTTTGGGAATAAGCACAAATGAGAGGTAAGGATTTTAGCCTAAAGCCTTCTAACTACTGGATGTGTGACTCTGGGTGAGCCACTCATTCTCTCTAAGCCTCAGTTTCCCTCATCTGCAAAGTGAGGGGGTCTCCAAAGCTCATTGTGGCTCTAACATTTGATGATGCTGAGACTAGTAGTCTGAGCTATTACATTAGGCCCTAGGGAGAATGAGTTTGACCTTATCCATTTGTGTGGCAGCTGGAAAGTTAGAGCAGACTCTCCATATTCACGTTCATTTCTGGTCCCGCTAGTATTCGTCACTCATTAATTTGTAATTACGTTGGTATTCACTTTAATATCACATTATCTCCTTAATAGGAGAGAGAACATTTTATAGTTGAAAGCGCTGTCAGAGAAGAGCCTAGCCAAGAGATAACACACTTCTGAGACTTTAATTACCTAATTAAAAATTTTTTGAGTGTGCACAGATAAATCACAGGAAAGAGGTTGAAAAGTGGATTGTGACATGAATGTACCTATCTAATTTGTGCATGGCAAAGGAGAATTTACAGTTTAAAATAACACGGCGTTCTAATATCTGATTTTATGTTTATTTACTTTTATTTTGGCTGCAGAGGTCGGGTGGAGGAGGAAAGGAAATGGAGGAAGAAACTATTGACATTTTTATCTCAACTGTTTAATAGATATTAAATTAAATAAATATTATTAATAATTGGCCTTTTGTCACAGAATCCTGTATCCTCACCATTAAGGGCTCTGAAGTACTGAGGGGGAAATGAGAAACTCTTTGGAATATGAGTAGTCTTCAGTAAAAATATACTTTCTGATGGTGATGGGGAATTACAGTCAATTGTTTTAAAAACAATGCTTCTGATTTGGTACTTACCTTCACACCTGGAGCACCAGGCTGTCCCTTCAATCCATCCAGACCATTGTGTCCCTGAAATGCAAATTCTTATGATTAAAATTCTGTTTCGTTATGGTGCTTGGTCAAATCCAAACCTCCTGGGTGAATCTGGTGACTGCTTCAGTACAATGTGTCCAGGGCCCAGCAAACTTGCTCTGTTTCCCCAGGTAAGTCGCTAAACCTCCCTGTGCTTGAAAGGGAAGGATATAGAACTAGATGATCTCTCACATTCTTTCCATCTTTAATCATTTTACGATCTTCAGATGGTTATAAACACCTCTTAAGTCATATGCCTTTTACACAATTTTCTCTGTAGGGATCCTCATTTCTTGGAAGCTGTGGACAGACTGAAAAAACTATACCCCACTGTACTTCCCAGCCATCCGACCTCTTCTCTCACTCTCTTCACTCTGGTGAATTCCAGGAATTTGGAAGCAAGTATGTGTCACCCAGGAGTTTAAATATAGTTGAGGTTTTTCCTAAAAATAATCAACATTTTCTTTCCTCCGGGTAAAGAATGTGCTCACCCTAATGCCCTTGAAGCCAGGAAGTCCAGGAGTCCCAGGGAAACCACGAGCACCCTTAAAAAGAAACACAGAAGGTAAATGTTTTCGTTCTCAATTAAAAAACAATGATTTCTTCCCTCCAAAGTACTTCTTCTCATGGAAGTTCAAACTTGGAATCAATGGCTGGGATATTTTTAAACCACAGATCAGCAAATTAACTTGCTCTAATTTGAGTAACTAATACTATGGTATTTGTACAAAACATGATTTAGTTTATAGTATGCTTGCTATCATTAAGACGACATTATTTGCATTAATAAAAACTGTATGCATCCTTAACTAGGCTCCTTGATTTGTCAGATGCCTTCAGTGAGTGGTGCATGCGTTCAAACATCTATGTGGCCATTTAGACTGATTCCAGTTTTACCAACTGTCTTATATGTGAGATGCTTCTGATGTCTGGACTGTATACACTGGGCTAATAAATCTTACCTGTGGTCCAACAACTCCTCTCTCACCAGGTCGTCCAGGTTTTCCAGGGTGACCCTAAAACATGGAAACATCATAGGGTAAGCTGCTTTTCTTGCTAAGCCATCAGATGGAAGTTGGAACATCTTGGTTTTTAAAATAGGGGGAAAAGGCATCATATAAAAATGTGGGTCCAAATATATATTTAATTAACAACTAATTCCCTTAAATACAAACAAATTAAGATTTCATTAAAGTAATGTTTTCCAGATGGGGAGAGTTATATCAGGCATATTCAGCTTTTGGCAAAATACTTCATTTGAATCCAGAAATTCTTGTTGAGGCAGTATTTAAATGGCATTTTGCAAGTGCTTATGAGTAAATACTTACATCCTCACCAGCCTTGCCAGGAGGCCCAGGTGGACCACGAGCACCCGCAGGACCCTAAGAAGAGACCAATCGTTTCGTCAAGGTTACATCAATAAACTTCTTGAAAAAAAAATCTTTACCACAAAGGGGGAAAATGTACTCACAGTTTGACCAGGCTCACCAGGCTCACCAGCAGGTCCTTGGAAACCTTGAGGACCCTAAAAGAAAACAGAGATGTCATGCTCCGCACCTTTGTTTAATTCTGTCTTTTTGCCCAAGAGAGATTACTAGCTTCCAGTACTTACAGGAGCTCCAGATGCACCAGGAGGCCCTCTAGGTCCCATCAAACCCTGTAAAGAGGAAAAACATAGTTAGCACTGATAAGTTCTCATGGCTTTGGTTTGGGTTAGATAGGATAGTACAGTATTGCCATAGACATTTTGCGATGGACAGATGAAGAGAACTATCCTGGTTTTATTTCATAGTTTTTGTTTCTCCCAAAGAAGCTCTTAAGGACCCACGTTTCCTCCACGATTTCTCTGCCTTTGCTCTCACTTCTTCTCCTAACCCAGATCAGCAGAACCCAGTTGGATGGGTGACCACCGGTTCCTGACAGTTGCACACAATTGGGCATACTGAGGTGGTTCTAATGCCATGAAGCGGATCCGTCTCTGCACAGTATAGAATACACGACCGCCTTCTATGCGGCTGGCGAAGCCTTTCCATTTGGATTCCCTTGATCATATGTCACTTCTGCATGTCATATCTAGCTAGGAAATTGATATGCTTATTGGCACAAGAGGCATAAATTGAAAAGGATTAAAAGTCCTTCTTAATGATTAGAGGGAGGTTCCTTATAGAGCCTTGTAGCTCCTTTAAGGGCTGTTGGTGACCGATGAAAACGTCAAACAAAAGGGGATGTAGTGAGGGGTGAAGGAAAAAGAAAATATTACTGAAACATCCTCCTGGAAGGATCTAATATTATATCTGAAACTGTGGCCCACAATAATGGCAGATTGTTGTTTTTGTTCTTCATTCTGTAGCACACAAGTAGAGTCAAGCAGCATTACTAGTTTGGGAGCTAGCTCCACATTCTTGACTCCCCGGTGCAGTAATGAATGCCTGGGCAAGCTCTCCTGTAGGGGCCAGCTCCTTCACACTGAAAATATTGCATAGACAAGTCTAGGGCAATTTATTCGTGACACATCAACGATGGGGGCTCTACAGGAAAGTCTGCCCCACTGCACGAATGCCTAGGGTGAAATAATATGGATTTTATTAAAAAGCACATCATCTTAATTATAAGAATTGTTTGCTTTTAGAAATTGCTTCTACATTAAAAGAAACTGTCACTTTTCAATCAAAATGATTGTTTAGGTATACGTTAAAAATAATTTTTTTTGACGCCATGAATTTTTAATTATATTTATTCATTTTTCTGCGTATTTGCAACAATTTCATTTACATAAAAGGCAGTTTATTTTGCAGGGGCTGTGAGACGGACCATGATTACTCATTAATTCAGAGAAGAACCCTGTGGGGTTTTATAGTTATTGATTTTCCAACATGGAAAATTATTTTAATACTTTATTGCTGCCTATCTTCTTATTTGTGAGCCACATATCTGTTGATTACATATGTCTGTGACTGTGTGGATGTGAAAGCTTAAATTATATTTCACTGATATTTAAAAGTAAAACACACTGTTTTATGCCCCCCAGAGAAGGTTCCAAAGTCAGGGGAATCTGAAATCCATATTAATTTTCTGGGCTTATGCAGGCTTTTTTTGTTTTTATTAGCGTTTTACTTTTTTCCCCTTTAGATTCTTCTTGAGACATAGGTACTGCTTTAAAACTGACTAACGTCCAGCATTAGCTAAAATGGCTAATTTCAAATATCCAATATAAACAAAGCCAAAGAAAATCTCTACTTCTTCATTTCACATATGGATGTTTTAAATTACCAGGACAAAGCAGGAAATTGGAAATCATCAATTAAAGGCACATTACTTCTCAAGTGAGAGTTTTAATTTACAGAAAATATTATCTTGCCCTTATAGTGTATTAGCTTATTACGGACCATTAGGTCCAGCCAAACATCTTCTTTTGAAGATAGAGCACCAAATGCATCGTCCAGGTAAAATTTATATTTTAAAGACCATGTTAACTTTAAACTGCAGTGTTTAATCAACTTAATATTTTTAGTTCCAGCAATTTTTTCCTTTATTTTATACATACTAGTATATATTTTGCATGCTCATATCATCCTTTTGCTAACACATCTCACTAATGCTTGTTGGAAGGTTCACTTGTTAAAGATAGACCATCATCATCATAATCATATAGATGCTTTTCTAGATGTTACTCAAATTATGCATATGTTGCTAACTATGTGTGCTGAGTGATATGAATGCTAAATTGCACTCAAATTCTCTTCTATATTGGTTTATAGTTAATAGACTAAAAAGGGTATTTTTATTGAAAGGTATAAAAAGAAACATTTCCTGTATTGTTAACTCCTTGAGGGAGGGAGAGATTCTGTCATATTCATTGTTGCATCCCTAGTGCATAATACAGTTTGGGGCTCATTGAAGGCACCTGATAAATATTGTTGAATAAATTGATGTTTTATTCAAGTACTAGATACATGAGACATGATGTCGTTGATTATCAGACATTCTAATTCTGCCATTAACCACTTCCATGGCCTTAAAGGGAAAGGGCTTAAACTCTCTTGCTATAGAACAAACAGCATGGACTAGAACTTGTTGCTCCTTTCCGGCAAGTTTATAGAACTTAATAGGTCCGTGCCTCTACGGGTTGCTTAAAATTCTGAGCAAGGTCAAAGGATGTAAAAAAATTAATCAGAATGATCACTCTTTTGAATTAAATTGATTTATCTAAGTTATGGTTACTATGTCCAGAGATTATTTACACATTGGAAACATGTTTGTAGAGAAAAGTGAACCCTGAATCTAGGCTCAGATTATTATACATTTGAATACAAAAGGAATTGCTGCTTTTATCTGATCTAAGTATTAAGTGTTAACCTCGGGAGCTAAGGAAATGGCAATGTGAAATTTTTAACATGAAAAACAAATTCTTTTTGTTTTGGTTAAGATAAAAAGAGATAAGCATACCATTGGTCCAGGGCCAAGGCCAACTCCTTTTCCAGGGTCATACTGAGCCGCAAAGTTCTAGAGAGGAAAAAAATATATATATACATTATAAATGCCAGCCCTATAGTTCACTTTCTCATTCTACTTGTAAAGATTTTTACATTATTGTTTAAAAGGGAGCAATATTTTTATATAGTTGTTAGTTTAAAATTCCATATTGAAGGAAGTTCCTAAAAAGTGAGGAAAAAAATACAAGTTTAAAAAAATTTAGTCCACACCTGGTTTGAAGTAGGAAGCTTCCCTAACTTATTTTCCAAACCCTTTCCCTCCCTGTCTATCACTCCTCCCCTGTTCCCACCCCCTAAAACCTCTACACTGAGAAAGGGGAGCCTTCTACACTTTAAGCCACTGGGGATCCCTGATAAATTACACAGAGAACAAGAGGTCACCTTTGTATTTCCACCTGTTTGCCAGCTCCTCCAGAACTACCCAAAGTGACTAAGAGACCTTTTTCATGCTTGAGTTTCAAAAACGAGTTTTCAAGTTTAGAGGAAAATTAAATTAAAATGCCCCTTGGAAGATTAAACTTTTAAAAAATAGTTCACAGTAATAACTTTACTGTTAAAGATCTCTCTTATAGTAGTAGGTCTATTAAAGAAGGTGCTTTTTAATGCACTCAGTAGATAAGCAATCATAATAAGATCTTTTGGGGGAGAAAGGTCTTATTTTACTGGCATACAGTTGGGTATTAGAATCAGGCTTCTGATTCATAGTGCTAACCAATTAAGCAAATATGTTTTCCTTCCTGCAGTGAGGCCATTTGGCACTCATACCATTGTTAAAGACATAAAGCTAAAGGAAGATATTAATGAAAAAGGGAAATGTACTTTTCTTAAATTAGTTTCAAGCAAATTAAACCTAAAACTACTTTGAATGTTGGTTCAGCAGACTTCAAGCCAAGGAGAATAAAAAGAGTAGGATGTTTGTGAAATTGCTGAAGATCAGGGATTTCACTTATAATTCAATCTAATCAAACTCTTTAATAATGCAACACCTCTTATTTGTGCCCTACTGATGAAAGATATTAAATCCCCAAATTAAATAATAGTTGTGAGGACTGCAGCTACCTTCAGTGAACACAAAGACCAGTCCTGTAATTGACAAGGGCTCACAAAGAGAACAGGCAAAGCAAAATCTTGAATGAAGAAACCAAAGAAATGAAATAAAATGTACTAATATTCAAATAGTAGATGCTCCCTTAACTGCTAAAAAATAACTTCCACAATGAACCTTCTTCCAATAGAGGTATAACAAAACTAAAGTTAGCTAAACGTTAGCAGTGCTTAAGACACCTTACCCCGCCAAGACCAGGGGGGCCAGGAGGACCAGGTGGGCCAGGAGGGCCTGGGATACCGTCGTCACCATCTCTGCCTGGTGGGCCTGGTGGACCCTGTTTTGTAAAAAGTGAATTAGGTCAGGGTTAGACAGATCCCTTAGAAATCTATACATATAAAAGAAGACCTAAGAACACATGTGGTAAGATCAGTTGTTCAGCTCTTTCAACGTGCAAGTGGTAAGGAAATGTAATACGCCATATTTGTCACTAATGGGAATTCACTTATGACATGGGTCTTTCTTAGAAGGAGGTTTACTGACTGGCACACAAAGAAGACACAAGACAGAGTAGTTCCTCTGGAAGAGGGCTATCTCAGGATTTGAATATTAATTCATAATGGAGCTCCAGTATTCAAATAAAGATGGAAATTACAGCTACAATTTAGAATTCTATAAACTTCATATAGAAAAGAGTGCACAGCGATGTACCATGTATACTGATTATCAGTTTCAGACTGATGAACTTATTCAATTGTTTTGATATATTATGTATGAACAGTAGATTAATTGATATCACAATTAATAAAGCCACTTTATCACAGGATAGAAAATCCTGCAGATTTCTTACCATTAACACTATTTACATTGTTAAGATAATTTACCGACATATTGCTACTTCTAACACATTGTCTGAGTGGAATACATTTTAGTCTGTACTTCCCAACACATATAATGTAGGTATTTATACACTGGCAAACGTGTTCTATAATGCAAAAGCATGTAGTTATACATGCCAAATAAGTATAGCAGGGAGATCTAAGAATATCATGAATAAATCGTAAGCCTAACTTGAACATTTATGAATTTACACAGAAACATGTTGTTGACTGACTGATGTTTCACTTCTATTACCAGACTACGTACGAGATCTTACTTGAAAAGCAAACAAAACATGTGAAAAGAGAGGATGTATGGTGGTAGGTAGATACATTTCCATTATACAGGAGTTGGACAGGTCAACTGAAAACAAAGAAAGATAGACCATGCAAAGAATATGGCTGCTTATAATAGTTTTGCTTTCCAAAAGGATAGTCTTGATCTAAAAAAAATTATTGATATATATACAATAATGCTCATTCACCTTTTCTGTAGGACATTATCTGCTTAAAAGGTGGTGCAAATATCTGGATGCCCCACCAGATATAAGAAATATAGTGTTCGTATAAACTGTAAAAGTTTCCTGTAGTTTCTAACATGTAGTTATTCAAATATGGTTCAAAGCTTTTTAATAGTTCAAAAATTACACACCCTTTCTCCACGTGGTCCTCTATCTCCAGTTGGGCCCTACAGGGAAGATACAAACAGCACGATAATAAATGTCTAAGCAATTAACAGTGAACGAGCAAGCATTCTTGACAATAATTAGTCAGTAAGACTGATCTAAACACAATATTATTAGAAAGTAGATATAAAAGTGGCATAATACAATAGAAAAAGTATTTTGTTTTTATTATAATGACATGGGATGTTTTTAAACTGGGAGACTACAGGCTATAGTCTCCAGTCACTACGCCAATATTATAACTACTATTTTTAGAAATATGATTTCTGTGGATAAAATTACCATTTGTTACATCATTAACAGTATATTTATATAGTCAAAGCCCTTTAAAATAAACTTGCATTTACTACCTATAATTAACATAATACTCATTCCATCTCCAGAATTAAAACAAGTCTTTTTTTCCTTTAGTATGTAAATCACCAGTTTGTGTAATATCAGTGTAATTAGAGATAATTCTGGAAGATAATAAAGCTTGGTTATCTTTAACATCAAAGATACTTTATTTTATGGTTTAGCTAATGCATATTCATGTGGGCAAAATCTTGACAAAGTATTTTCCTTCTGTAGTCTACTATAAATTTAGTTAAATTAGAAGTTCTTTCTGATCATTTCAGATATTATGGAAAATATGAGACTCTTACCTTTCTTGCAGTTGCCTAGAAAAGAATAAGTAAGAAATTATTAGGGGGAAAACTGTATTTGTGTTTTTAAAAATGGCTCCTAGTTCTGTGAAGTATACAAATATATCTACAGAGTATATACACTGTGCGTACCATTATTTAAATATTTCAAAGTTCGATTTTAAATTTTACCAATAAATTAAATAAAATATGTTCAGAACCAAAATTTATACTTATCTGTAATTATGCCTCAAATTCAATTCACGAGCTAAGAATTTGTTCGTAATAGTCTTGCAAATGATTCCAAGGGAATAACAAAGATTCTTTAGTTCTGTGAAGTCTCCTGCTTTGTAGTAGCGGATGCTTAAAACCCAAACTTCCACTAGATTATTTATTCTGTTTCTTAGGAGTGTTCTTATAAGGGTGGTCTTATTCAGTAGCACCGCCCATTTTGGACATTGGGGTGGATGCCTTCGAGGCAGCCAGAAAAGTTTGACTACCACAACTCTTGATGATTTTCTTGGGAATCCAGGTTGTTCAACACCAATGTAGCCTCCTCTTCCTTCCCCAGAGAAGACATTAGTGTGACCACAGTAATCTCAGTATGTATGTGTGTGTGTGTGTGTATATATATATATATATATATATATATATATATAACAAATTCTAAAAATTATTTTACTCACCTCTTCTAAAGCTGTAGAGAAAAGAGAAAAAGAGGGACATAATTATTAGAATCATTTCATCGATCCATAGCAGTGCTTAACAAATAGATATATTAGTCTATAAAATTGACTTATCCAATTAAAGGATCAAGTGTTTTTTCTTTTTTATTAAGAATATTCTAATGCCTTGGAAATTATGCAGGTCAAAAGTATGGCAGGGGTCAGCAGTGTGATTTGTTTGCAATATTAATATGTAAATATATTTCAAATTAAATTGTTAATTATTTACTATTTTATAAATGCTGTTAAATATTAATGTGTCTGAAGGATATTTATAATGAGTAGTAATTAAGTTAGTAAACTGCATAGGTAAATCACTGAATGTGAGTAAGACGGGTACATTGATGAGGAAATAATTTATGGTTTAGATAGTTTTTGATATGTAAAAATCTAAAAAAGGGAAAATTTAAGGAACTATGTTATCAAAACAGACTTTTTAAAAAACAAAATTTACTTAGTATTTCACTGAATTTATACCATTCTTAATGTCCTTTTTCAAAAGGTCTAATTTGCAAATTAGTCACTATGAAAATGGAGTCATTTGGACATCTGAAATTTTGCTTTAAATTGGTTCACTTAAATTAGGTAAGGTCATTTTGCCAATATGTATCACTTTTGTCCCTGGGAAGGAATTGCTCTGTATAAATGGAAAAACTGTGGATTAAAGATCTTGAGAAATAATGGGAAAAACATACTAAAGTAATATCCCCCCCTTTGCCATAATTGCTGTAAGTCCTTAAAGACTGAATTCCTCTCCTATGGTATAAAAATTATAGGTTAACACAGGATGTAAGGGTGGCCAAGCTGGCAACAAGATGAATCACCCCTAAAAATTGCTTTAATTAGGTGGCCAAGAAGTGTGTCATTTGGAGTGAGAACATCTGTTACAACAGTCACAATTCAGGAGGGTGGACCACATCCAGCACTGACATTTAAGGGCAATTTATAAGAATTACTTTTAAATTAGGAAAATGATATGTTTACTTCATTGTATCCATCAGTAGGAAGAATAATTAGGCCTAAACTTGATTAACAGAAGTCCTTATGATTTTGGAAATTTGCCTTTTAATTACTCAGACTGAGCCATTTTGAAGAAATGTGTGTTTGGTAACTTTTATTCCAGACTGTAGTTGGCTGTTGGTCAGAGGTGAGTTGCCTTTTGTACCTTCAAACTTTCCTAGGTCTGTTTTTATCATTTCTCTAGGAGCCAACTCTTTCCCCCATCCTCAGATCTCATAAAAAAAAAAAAAATTGGTAATATGAATTTCTTCAATACAATTATTCCTTAGTATCCACAGTGTGTATACTAAAAGTGGACAAAGGGAGAAAACACACATACAAAAGTGAACCAACAATGATGCAATGGTAGACACCGTGGCATGTGGGTGGAGCAAACTTTCTGGAGTGTTGGGTGTGGCCAGACACCCCTCATACCCCATCAAGTCAGTATCTTTGTCTGGTATCTAGACAGCCATTTTCAAGACAAAGACAGATTGCTTTTCTCCATTCTATCTTGACATAGAAGTCTGGTCACAAAACCTATGTCTGGAAGGTGGCCTTGGAGTCCATCTAAACTCCATTCTGCATTTTAGAGAAGGCTCAGTTTGACTTGCCTGAGGTCACGTGGTAAACTAGTGACAAAGTCATTGGAAAAAACGCGGTCTCTTGAGTTTCAGCTCACTGTTGATATTTCTCAACTTGGTATGGTCAGAGTGTCTGATTGTCACTGAGGACACGTTAAAGAGGTAACTCTCAGGCTCAACAAAAGGTAGAACGTATTTTAATTAAATAAAGTTACCATTTCCATGACCAGATAATACATGGAGAAGCTAATCTTACTCTTCAGAGTGTATCCATTCCAAGGAACATCCATTTTCCTTCCCAGGATACACTGACTAGCTACTGGGAATGGCTTCAATCAGAAACGCAGGTCACCTCTATATGTAAACCCATAGAGTCTCTCATGGGGATTTCATTAGCATAATGCCTAGTCCTCTGTGCTTTCCTTGTCCTCCCTCCAGAGGGCGCCTCATAGTTATCATCCTCATCCAGGCAAGACTTAAACCGCCCAGAAGAGAAAAGCCCAAAGTCCAGATTTACATAGTGGGGTGAGTTTTATATTACGAAATTAAAGGGCTTTCTAAAGCAGGCCTCAGGTTTTACAAGGTGGGCATCAGTGCAGTTATGGGGCCTGTTAATGTCTCATCCTAAGGAAAAAGACTTTCTGCTTTTTGAGCTTCACTAATCAGAGGACCCAGATCAAATTAAGACTCACTTTCAGTTGAGAGAAAAGTTCCCTAACTTTTGGAGAGAGTTGAGCCTTTTATGTTTTCATTTTCTAAAATAATTTCCATGTTTTCATCCATGCCGGTGGTTCTCCACATGCCAGGGAGCCTTGCCTCCAAGCTGTACCAGGTTTTCTTTCTTCCGACCAGGGTGCCCACCCATCTAACCTTTCTTCCCCGTTTGCCCCAAGCAAGCCGAAGGCACTTACATTGGCATGTTGCTAGGCACGAAGTTACTGCAAGCAGCAACAAAGTCCGCGTATCCACAAAGCTGAGCATGTCTACCACTTAGACATGCAGACTCCTTGTGTCGCAGAGCCCCTGGGTCACCGGCGGAGGTATCACCTGGCGGGCGCAGGCATGCAGTCGTGGCCAGTACCTCCAACTTAGCTGTAACCTCCTGCCGCCTTGGTGCTAAAATAATAAAGCCCGGATCTGCCCTATTTATACGGCCAAAGTTTCCCTGGCCCGAGGGTGCCTCCAAAAGCGCCTCCACCAATCGGAAGGCTGGGGCTGGGGGCCCGGGCAGCCACAGCTGGGAGGAGACTGCGGGGGCGCAGAGGAGGGAGCGAAGGGGGGAGGGACGTGGCCACGGGGCTGGCTTCTTAAATTGGTTCCATTCTTTTTGAGGACGTGGACACTTTTGAGGCTTTCAAGGGGGAAACTCTGACTCGCTGTCTGCATACCTCCGCCCTCCCCATCCCCCCTCCCTTCCCCGCCCTTTCCAAGTTTGGAAACACTTTTGGACACGTCGGAGCGCTCTGCAGACACCGACTTGGGCACATTTGCCGATCTCCGGGCACCGGGCAGCTGTAGAGGGGACGGGAGCCCGGAGATCAAAGTAGGAGCTGTCCAGCCCTGCTTCACCTTGTGCCCTGAGGGCCACCCGCAGGGTGGAGGGGGCCGGTCGGGCGCGGAGGAAGTTAGGGAGGAGGGAGTGGGGATTCGACAGCGTGGCGCAGGCGGAGGCCGCCCGCCCCCGCCCCCTCCTCCTGCTCCCTCCCGCAACCCCCTCTCCAGTTTTGGGGCGTGTGTGCGCCCGCTTTTTCATCAGTAACGCTCTCTCTCTCTTCTGGCCCCGGGATAGGGTGAGAAGGGGTTTCTGTCTGTGCAGGGTTGGGTTGGAGTCCCAGGACGCCTGGTGTCCGGAAGGTGGGGGGAGCACGCTAGGGGCAGCGTGGCAACGAGTGATGGGGGAGGATGTGCTCTGCGCACGCTAGACCAGACGGCTATTGGGGAAATCCTTCGACCTCCTCGCTTCCTTCTGCTGAGGCCGATTCTCGGCTGAGGCTTCAGAGATCATCTGGCCCTGCAAAATGACTGCAATGGACGACTTGGATGACTGTCTTATGGGATCTCTCGTTTCTGAGGTTGCAGTGAAGAATTTGTCCCCTCCGCTTCAGGTTTCCACTCTCCACCTCCTCTTCTCCACAGACATCTTGTCCAGATTTACCAGCTCCAGGGTGAGCCTGGACTCGGATAACTCTCCACTGAGTCCACCAATGCCTCTGGACCCTGATGCGCGTTCACTGACCCTACTTACAGGCAATGCCTAAGCACCTTCGTGCCTTCCTCCCCTCCCCTCCACACCTTGGGGAAAATGCCTAGCCCATCTAGAGAGGCTTCCAGTTAGACTTTGGGATAGGGCAGTCTTTTCTGGTAACATTCCAAGCTGCACTCTCATCAATGTGGATATTAACTCTCTCCTCAACACCCAACCTCCTTCTCCCCTTTTGGCCCCATCCCACTCTCTGCTCTCCAGCAGTGGGAGGAGGGGTTCCAACCTTGACCCTGAAGCAAGGAGGGTGAAAGGCCTCATTGAGAAGTCGGAGATTGTGGAATACTGATTGGGTGCAGTCAGCTTCAGTGGATGGCCCTTTTCCCAACCCTCCTGAGATGTCATTGCGGGCCCAGAGGAAAGGCAATAGGTCTGGGACTGTACTGTGCTTGCCCCGCACCCCCATGAGGCCGTCTGGTGCCACTCAGAGTGTCTTGGGCTCCCAGAAGTCAACTCGAAAGAGCCATCTTTAGGTCAATTTCATTGGCGCCAAACAGAAGTGAGTGGGCAGCAGTTCCTTTCTCTCCACACCCCGCCCCCCTGCCCCTTTCTTTCCCCTAACTCCTCTCTTTTTTTTTGGCTGTGCTTTACGGAAGAATTCCTCCTAAGTTAACTCCATCAGCAACCTCTATAAACAAAAGGGACTGAATGTTCTTAAACTGGTTGCAGCCTGGAAACTTAAAAACCAACAGGTTAATGGAAATACAAGAGAACAACCAAAGCTGTAATAGACCCTTTCTTTTATTCTAATTAAAGGCATTGACTGGGGAGATAGCTTTGAATTTTTTAAGTAACTTGGAGTGAAGGAATTTGAAAGGGTGTCTGGTCAGTTTTAGGAGGGTGTTTACAAGGAGGACTCCACAGTCAAATCGGATAGTTCAAATCAGAAAACCTTTTTTGGAAGTGCCACCATAATTTCTCTTTTAGCAAAAAAATGCTCAGCTAGTTTTGAAGAACTAGAGAAATATAATTTCAGTCACACGTTTATAAACTGAAAAGAAAAACATCTCTGCAGAGTAAACTGATAACTTGAAACACATTCCTAGAAACTGATGCAAATAGCAAATGCTGCCAGGCTCCTTCCCTGCTGATGTGGCAGGGGTTGAAGCCGGCAGTCGTCAGCATTTGGTGGGAGGCCCTGGAACTAGATGGAACAATGAAAATGGTGAAAACTGAAGGGGAATTTTTCTTTTATAAGCGGGAGACTGATTCCAGTCCCAGCCATTTTTATACATTTTTTTTTTTTACTCTTTCTTACTCATTGCTCAATGAGGAAGATAGTGTTTATATTTAGATCTCTTAAATATTTTGTACCTCAAACAGAGAGAAACTTTTGGTGTGGATAGGGGTGGGGCTGGGAGGAGAGCTGACCCGAAGCCTAAACGAGTGTCCTGGTGATAGCTGCCATGGTGTGTGAGTGTAGGGGGGCCTGGCACCTGATGATGATGGGTTGGGGACTGAGCCTGAAGAGAGAGGAGGGAGGGAGTAGATGAGGGAGACATTGAGAGCCAAGGAATGGAGGGGTGGAAGAAGGAAGGCAGAGATCAGTCTCTGCTTGACAGTTAACACCTGGGTTCCCATTCCTAAAGTATTCTCTGTTGCAAACAGATGGCCTCTTCAGCTCTGTACCCTCCACAGATTTCGAACCGGTTCACACCTTAAAGTATGATGTGAGAGTCAGCCTGATACAGGGACGTGAACAGGCTTATGAAGCCACACTGTCTTACATTTGTATTCCTCTCTTTACTTTGATCAAAGTAAGCATCTGACTGATGTCTCCTTTCAAACATTTGTTGAGGATCCGCTCTGTGGAAAGCCCCAATATTACCCTATCACATTCTAGTTTGAGTTTGAGTTGAGTTGATTGTCAAACAGTTGTAAGAAGGTATTAGCTGATAATTAAGGTGGTAGCTGACAAGGTTTGATTGCTGACTTCTTTCTGTGATATGTTTGGGAAGGCATGGGGATTCCTGCCCTACATCATATCAGTTGCATTATTCAGCTCCCACTGATTATTTAAATGAGACAAGATGTATATTCATTCAAGTAACATTTAGTGTTGTGCCAGGCACTGTACTAGTTGGGTTGAAACAGAATCACATGCTCATTGCCCTCAGGCAGCTGATGGTCTGCTGAAGGACAGAGAAGAGTGTGGGGAATACTACCCTGGGCAAGGACACGATGCTTTTTGGCGGGGGAGGTTTTAAGATGGACACCTAATCTAAACTTAGGTAGGTGGAATCAAGGAGGGCTTCCTGGAAGATGCAACTAGCTCAAGCCCTAAATATGAATAGGATTTATAAGAGATGGGGGAGAGATTGGGCACAGATGCATTAGAATATGTGGCAGTTCTGGGGCACCTGGGTGGCTCAGTCAGTTAAGTTTCCAACTCTTGATCTCAGCTCAGGTCATTTTTTCATAGTTCATGAGTTCAAACTTCATGTCTCTCTCTCTCTCTCTCTCTCTCTCTCTCTCTCTCTTTCTCTCTGACCCTTTCCTGCTTGTGTTTTCTCTCTCAAAATACATATATAAACTTAAAGAAAAAAAAAAGACAATGTGGCAGTTCTGAGCAATGGAAGCATTTCAGCATGGTTGGATTGTGGAGTGGGGATGGGCAGAGGGGAGGACAGAGGACAGAGGACAGAGCTAGAGATGAGATTGGTGGATTTGGCAGGAACCAGATCAAAAAAGCACCTTTAAGCTGTATTCTGGTGTTTATGTTTTTTAAACTGTGCTATGGGGAGTGTTTGGATGATTTTTAAACAGAGAAATTATGTAATGAGAGAGTGCTTCTAAAAAGATGGTTCCGGCTGCAGTGCAGAGAAAATGATTAGAGGGGGAACCAGTGGAGACAGAGGAGCTAGTAAGGAGGCTTCAACACTAATTCTGCCAGAAGACAATGGTGGTCAGTACCAAGGTGCCGTTAGAGTTGGAAGTAGTCTGATGCTTGGTATGGGGGAGCATTGCCAGGTGTCTGGCCTCAGCAACTGGCTGCCTGGAGGCATAGTCCATCGAGCTGGGAAACATTTGAGGGGAAGACTTGAGGTGAAGGAGGGGAGGCTACAGAGGCCAAATCTGGGCATGTCAGTGTTGGGTGATTATGGACTACCCAAATGGATAGTTTTCATAGATGATTAGGTGGATAGGCCTGGAGTCCAAAACTTATACTTGGCCAGGGTTTATGGACAAAGGAGTCAAAGACATTAGATTACTAATGTCATGGGAGTGGGTGAAATCCCCCAGGTTGTATGTGTGTGTGGAAGTGGACAATAGTAAAAGCCCAGAACAAAACCCTGAAGAGGTCCAGCCTGTAAGCAATGGACAGAAGGGGAAAATGGATAAAGGTGACTGAGAAGGAACAGTCACATAAATGATGGAGGAAAACCACAGTGTCTCCATCACAGAAGGCAAGGAAACAGGTTGCTTGGGGGAGAAGAGTATAGATTTTTGGGTGTTGAAGTTTCATATGTTACTGAGAGGTCAAGTAAAAGCTAAAAAGATTACATAGATTAGCAACTTGGAGGTCACCGGTGATCTTGGTGAGGTGGTTTCAATGGAATGGAATCCAGCTATGAGAAGGTGGAAGAATGAGGTGAGAAACACATCTAGGGTAGAATTTAAGATATATAGGGAGTATAATATGAATTGGGAGAGAGTTGGAGTATAGTTTAAGGATGATGTTAAGATTCATATGGAAGAGAATTATGTATGTTAGAATAAGACCATCTGAATGTTTAATCTTAACAGATGTTTTATCTTAAACCCCACTTTAAAGACTTCCACTGAAATGCTCTTCTCCTTCAGATTTCCTACATTATACCCCTCCTCATTTGCATTTTGCATTAAGTGCTTATAGATTTTTTTTTACCTTCATAGTGAATGAGCATTCTTTTTTTTGGGAGTTCTCTTTAAAATGTGTAGACAGAGTCAACTTATCTCATAGTTTATGAATCCTAATTTAATCTGGGGAATTAATCTGGGACTCAGTACCCCATTTTTCAAGTTTAGAAATATGAAATAGATACTCATTTCTTTACTTCTGCATGACTCTGAGTGTCCTTGTGTACAGGTTGTATGGACAGGTTTGTTTTGTGGTATCTTGTTATTGTCTGTTCTAAGGGTGATAATTCCAGAGACTCTATTAGGGCATACAAATCTCAGCTTTCAATTAAGTCCACCTCTTTCTTTGAGAAGATGCTGATTACATTTCTTCAGCTAGTTCCAAATTCATCCTTAGATTGAAAAGCACCAGAATGCTGATGCATTCCAAAAGTCCACTCTGGCTTATTAGAACTTTGGTTGGCTTGGTTTCCAGACTCATATTTTCCAATTCTTTTCAAGTAGCTGGATGAAATGAGGAGACTTTTACTTTAGTTGCAAGAAAGATTCTGGGTGTTGGTAATTGATTGATTCACCCATTAAGTTGAATCAAGATACATTCTCTTTGGTTCCTACATTGCATATAGAAAAAGAGTTATAAAGACTTACTTATACATGATACCATATTTAGAATTTATGTAATTTATATTTCATCTTTTAAAAATAACTAGTGAATTAAGTTAATGGTATTACTGACGAATTCTTTAGAATTTAAAATTTGATCTTGACCTTTGAAATTCTCTATTTGCATGGATAATCTTGCAGTTAGTTAATGAGCCATCATAACTACCTATTATATTGTGTGCTAAGTACTATGCTAGGAATTTGACATAAATTATCTCAAACCTCCAATAATCATTATCTAAATCTCAGTAGGGTATATTCTATTATTCCCGATTTTACAAGTAAAAAACCTGAGGATTAGAGAAGTGAAGTGACTTGTCTAAGGCTTCCTGTATATCCTAGAATGAGTCAAGTCTCTGTACATTTTCTTTTCTTTTTAAAAAAATATTCTAGCGTAGTTAACATACAGTGTTCTATTAGTTTCAGGTGTACAATACAGTGATTCAACACTTCTATACATTACTCAGTGCTGATCAAAATGAAGGCCTCTTAATCCCCTTCACCTAGTTTACCCATCTCCTCCCTGCTTCCCTCACTCCATTCACCTCCCCTCTGGTAATCATCAGTTTATTCTCTATAGTTAAGAGTCTGTGGTTTTTGTTTGTTTGTTTGTTTTTTATCTTTTTTTCCCTTTGTTCTTGTGTTTTGCTTCTTAAATTCCACTTATGAGTGAAATCATATGGTATTTGTCTTTCTCTGCCTGGCTTATTTCATTTATCATTGTACTCTCTAGATCCATCTATGTTGTTGCAAATGGCCAAATTTCATTTTTTTTTTATAGCTGAGTAATATTCCTGTGTGTGTGTGTGTGTGTGTGTGTGTGTGTACATACCACATCTTTATCCATCCATCTATCGATGAGCTCTTGGGCTGCTTCATAATTTAGCTATTATAAATAGTGCTTCAGTAAATGTAGGAGTGCATATATCTTTATGAATTATGCTTTTGTATTCTTTGGGTAAATATCCAGTAGTGGATCATATGGTAATTCTATTTTTAATTTTTTGAGGAGCCTCCATAATGTTTTTCACAGTGGCTGCACCAGTTTGCATTCCCACCAATAGTGCATAAAGGTTCCTTTTTCTCAACATCCTCACCAACACCTGTTGTTTCTTGTGTTTTTGATATTAGCCATTCAGACAGGTGTGAGGTGATATCACACTGTAGTTTTGATTTGCACTTCTCTGATGATTAGTGATGTAGAGCATCTTTCCTTGTATATTTTCTAATGCCTTGTAGATCTAATATCTAGTGGCTCTCACAATGACAATTGATTAATTAATGAAAGGAATTAATTTTTCATTGACTGACCTCACTTGAATGTGAGGTCATTGATAGCAGAGACAATGCCTATTTTATTCACACTTCCAACCCTTTATTGTAGCATAGTGCTTGCTAAATAATAGATGCTCAACAAATATTTACTCAGTAAACAAAGATAGAGTTGGCATGACATCATTGGCGAATATGGGTCTTAGATGTCAGTTCTGGTTATTGTCTTCATTGTTGGTTTTACCACTTAGTCCACACACTTAAACTTTTCTTTTTATTGATAGGTAAGACTGACAGTCAATACATGAAATTACTTGAATAATACGTGAATGTGTTTTAGCCTACTCACCCAATAGCAGCACCTAACTTTTCCTTGATATCACATAAACGTTTCAAGTCCAATTATTGAAGAACAAAGTGATTGAAGATTAGGAAAAAGCTAACTTTACTATTATAAAGTCACAAAATTTTAGAGCTGGAAGACAACTGAGGGATCATCCAAAACATAATCATAATTCTAAATGTGTAGAATCAGAATTTGTTTTCTACCATACTTTTAATACCTGGCAAATGTCAGGTATACATCAGGCATTCAATATGTTTTAGTTGCATGAATTAATACATTTTATAAATGAGAAAACATGCCTACTGAGGTTATATGACTAGCTGCCTTCTGGTAGATCTGTGACCAGGGGGTTTCCTGATTCCCAGTCTCTTGCTTTTTCCTTTAAATTAAAATAACAACTAGCACTTGCCTGGAATATTTTGCAGTATTTACAACAATCTGGAAATTGGTTATTATTTTACAAAGGATTAAACTGAGGCTTCACAAAATTAAAGTTTTTCTCCAGGTCAGTGGTTCTCAAAGTATGGTTCTGGACCAGTAATATTAGCATCAGCTTAGAATTTGTTAGAGATACAAATCACATTCCCCATCCCAGACCTAGCAAATCAGGAACTCTGGACATGGGTTAGCAGTTGTCTGTGTTTTAACAGCTCTCCAGGTGATTTAGTACTGAGGAATGTGACTGTCATGGTTAAACTTGAATTAGATCTAATTCATCTAATTCACATCAAAGAGAATAGATGTGAACATGTCAAGATGGAAAAGTGGGAGAGTCCAGTTAAGAAAATGTTAACTCCTTTTGTCTATGCTCCTTCACTCCAGAAAGTCCCCTTCACATCTATTTTTGCTCTCTTTCTAATATATCTGTTGACTTACTGCTTCTTTTCTTAATTTTTCTTGGTTCAAGGGGACGGGTAGCTAAACATTCTGGAAGGCTATTGGTTATTTTTTATTTATAGAATATGCAACATCAAAGGAAGACCGTTTCAATCCTGTTTTGCTGATCCAAACTCTATTTAAGGTTATTTGGATAAATAGCATTTATAGTAGAAAAATGTGTGTTGAAGGATATATATAACTCTTTAAGAAAGCTGAGTATGGTCAGCTTAATGGTTAGAACTTGGTGCTAATAAAGTCTAGGGAGTCCCTCTGTGGACTAATTAACTTCCCCCTGCTACAGTACCTTGGAATTCACCACTCTGTGGTCCTGGGTCTAATTCCCTGGGTAATTAGTTCAGGTGAGGCAGGAAAGATTCATGGTTTACTGCAAATCCATGACTCATTCTGGACAGTGCCCCCCAAAGGCCCAGATGATGTTTTGAAACATTTTATTTATATATCGACATCACAGACATACGCTTCTATTCCCTGTGGTTCCCATGTCACGTTTGATACTTGAATTAGAATGGTACTCGAGAGCCTTAAAAAATGGACTTTCCTTCTGAAGCACCCAAGAGAGTAAGTGAGCAAATAAATCTTCCTATTCAGAACTTCAGAATGTGCAAGATGCTAGACTAAAACAATCGCAGAAGTCATTGTTTCTGCCTGTGAGTTCCTGCTCGGCTTCCTGACAGGTCCTGATTTTACAACTGTGGCCACTGATGTACACCTTCAGACCCAGTTCTGCCCAGACTCTGGAAATCTGCCCTGTCCTTGTATAAGATGAAATTAAGAAGCTCCAGTTTTAGCATTTTCTGTCACTCATTGGATTTGACTCTATAGCATTGTTCTTTTATTCCCGACACCCAATTTCCTTTTTTCCCCCAATTATCCTCAACAGGAGTGACTTATAATCCCTATATACTGGAACTAAAATTTTGTGGTTGGGAAAAAGTACACAAAACTAAATCTGCATATACTCAAATCCCTTGCTTTCTAAAATCTGAAGTGGAGGCAATGTACTCACGGGGAGAGATTACCTTACATAACTGGAGAAAATAACACATTAGCTCATTAAAACAGAGATATTGTGCATTTGTTTAGTGAACAGTGTATTAACAAGATCTAAGGGAGTCCACAGGAGGATCAAAGAAGTAACTGATTCTGCTGGGGAAGGTGACCAGGGGAAGGAAACGCTGAAACTGATTCTTGGAGAAATTTATCAAGCAAAAGGGAAAGGAAAACCTTTTTTTTTTTGGAAAACCTTTTGTAGGGAGGCGGTCCAACATGCATGGAGGCAGATGAAATTTATTGTAATTTGTACTTAAAAAATAATTAATGTTATAACAATTTCCCTCTAGAATAATGGTTCTCAACCCAGGGCGATTTGGGCCCTGGGAGACATTTGGCAATATCTGGAGACATTTTTTACTGTCACAGGCGGAGGGGGGTGGTGTGCTACTGGCGTCTAGTGGATAGAAGCCAGAGATGCTGCTAAGTATAATCCAATACACAGGACAGACTCCATAACACATAATTATCCACCTCAGATGTCAATATTGCCTAACCTGTCTTACTCAGTCCTGTGTCAACAGGCAGAGTTGATACTGATTTAACATTTGTTGAGTGAATGGAGACATGAAAGAGAAGGGGAAGTATTTGGGGAGGGGAAATACATATGCAGAGTTAAAAGTTAGGGTATAATTAAAGAGGAGTGGAAAAACAAGGCCATTGTTAAGTTAAAGAAAAACTAGGGCATCTTGTGCCATATTAAGTCCTTTAATACACAGTTTATAGAGAACCATGGAAGGTTTTCAGCAGGAAAATGATACCATCTGATTTGTGCCCTACCAAGCAGCAGTAGAAAGAACCAGGAATTTGGGAAGTCATTGAGAAAGGCGTGGTAATAGTGCAGGGAT
The DNA here is from genome assembly GCF_018350195.1 of Panthera tigris. Lineage (NCBI taxonomy): Eukaryota > Metazoa > Chordata > Mammalia > Carnivora > Felidae > Panthera > Panthera tigris. The sequence continues at coordinate 96,851,406 of NC_056661.1, read as the reverse complement.
GATGAAGGCCTAATCTAAGGCTGAAGTAGTTAAGATAGAAGAGGGCAGATCTGAGAGCTATTTGAGACTTAAAATTGTTAAGACTTGATAATTAAATGTGGAAAATGGAGAAGTTTCTGTCTTGGGTTATTAAGTGGACATTGGTATCATTACTAGAGATACGGAAGATAGGAGTAGAAGCAGGATTTGTGTGTGTGTGTGTGTGTGTGTGTATGTATGTAAGAGCTTGTCTTTGAATATTCATTAAAAATATTAACTTTATATTATATTATTGCATTATATCATTATACTCAACAGACTTTGATTAACTGATTATTTAGGCACTGAGAATATCAAAATAAATAATTACAGTCCTTCAGAAGCTGACATGTTTATAGGCGCTCTAGTCACATTAGCCAAGAGGTGGAAACAACCCAAATGTCCATTAATGGGTGAATGGATAAACAAAATGTGGTATATCCATACAATGGAATTTTATTCATCTGTAGAAAGGAATAACGTACTGATATATGCTTCAACATGGATGAACCTCAAAAGTATTATGCCAAGTGAAGGAAGCCAGACTCAAAAAGGTCACATGATATATGATTTCATTTATTTGAAATATTCAGAACAGAGAAATCCACAGAGGCATATTCGTGGTGGCCAAAGGGCTAGGGGTAAAGGGCAACAGAGAATGACTACTTAAAGGGTATGGGTCTCTTTTGATGATGATGAGAATGTTCTGGAACTATATAGTCGTATGGTTTCACAACACTGTGGATCTACTAAATGCCACTGAGTTTACAGTTTAAGGTGGTTAATTTTATTTTATGCAAATTTGCCTCAAGTAGTTCTTAATTTTAAGTTTATTTATTTAGAGAGAGAGCAAACAGAAGAAGGGCAGAGAGAGGGAAAGAGAGAATCCCAAGTTGGCTCTGCACTGTCCAGTCCAAAGCAGGGCTTGAATTCACGGACCCTGAGTTCATGACCTGAGACACTTAACTGACTGAGTCATCCAGGTGCCCCTCAAGCAGTTTTTTTTTAAAGGAAGCTCACATTATTGTGAGAAAAAAAGACTAGTAAAATATATGCCAAAACAATGTGAACCATCTATTATTGTCTCAAACAATACAAAATGTTCTTCAAGCCGAGGAAACTTTCCATATAAAGCTTCAGCAGATATGAAAGCCCATGTCATGAGTGGGGAGCAAAAAGGGATTGAAGAGACCATTTGCTCTATTTTTACAATCCTGGTTACCACACTACAACACTACATGTAAAGCACAATGGAGATATTCCAGAGACATAAATTGGTTCCATCAACGTCTTGTGATCATACAATGGGAAAGGTCTGAAATAGTACAGTTCACTGTTCCTTGGAACTCAAGTCTCCTATAGACTTCATCTCCAAAAGATTTGTAGAAAGTGAAGTCAGAGAATGACAATGATAATTAAAAGAATTACAAATAGAAAAATAATTGTTTAAGAAAGAATAGTGGAAACTTATAACACAACTTACAATCATGTGGCCTTTAAAGCTTTATATGGATTTCTCAAAGAACATTAAGGAATTTCCACTACTTCAGTTGTTTTTAAAAATAAAGAATAGGCTAAAAAATGTAGTGAACAATAAGGAATTGGTGGAATAGTCTCACAATTAACTGAAGATATTTTCCTGATGTAAAATGAGATAAGGAAGATATGATTATTATTTTCTATACCTTAAACAATAGACTATTGTTTCTTTTATGTTTATAATGCCTTTCAAATACGGTGATGAAGAACTGGAATCACTGAATAGTTCGGATAGCTCCATCCCTCCATATTGGAAGAAATATTACTTAACCTACCTCTTTCTCAAGCGAATCATTTATCCACTTATTCAGCAAACATGTACTGAATCATGGGCTCTGAGGAGAAATGGATGCTTAAGATGATAATTGCCTTCAAGTTGCTCATAATTTAGTGAGGATGTGAGAGAAACAATACAATATGATAGAGGGTCTTTCTGTAGGAAAACAAATGAGGTATCTAACTTTGCCTGAGAATATTAAGGTGGATCCCCAAGAGGAGAAGATGATTATTGATGGGTAGGGTTTTGTGAGGTTGGCACTGCAGGAAATAAACAAGAATATGGAAAAGCATAGCAGCATGGTGCAATCAAGTTATTTTTTCATTTATTTATCAAATACTTACTTTATGCCAACTATATCTCAGGCACTGTGACAGACACTAATAATCTAAGGCTGGAGGGTTCCTGCTCTCATTATCTTATAGTCTAGCAGAGAAGACAGGCACTCAACAAGTGTGCACAGTAAACTGAGATGAATCATCTGACAGGAAATACATAGGGTGCTACTGGAGTACATGGCAGGGACCCTGATCTAGCCATGGGATATAGGGAAGGACCTGGGGGAATGTAAAACTCAGAATGAGCATGATGTCTTAGCTTGGGCTGCCATAATAAAATACAACAGGCTGAGTGGCTAAAACAACAGACATTTATTTCTCACTCTTCTGGAAGCTGGGAAATCCAAGGTCAAGGTACCTACAGATTTGGTTCCTGGTAAGAACCCTCTTTTTGTCTTGTAAATGATTGCCTTCTTGTTTTATCTTTACATGGAAGACAGGGAGCAAGGGCTCTGGTTTCTCTTCCTCTACATAATAGGATACTAACCCTTCATGGGGGGGGTCTCCCCCTCATCACCTCATCTAAATCTAATAACCTCTCAAAAGCCTCATATCTAAATACATTGGGGGTTAGGGCTTCAACTTTATAATGTGGTGGGAACACAAACATTCAGTCCATAATAAATGAGTGGCATTTAGCTAAAGGAAGGGAGATGGGTGAGTAGAGGTTGCATCCATAGCGGTATGTTCCAGGTTACCCAAAGGACAATCAGGGAAGGCCTTAAAAGGCACATTAAGGAATTTATCCTAGCAGCAATGAGAAGCCACTGAAGAGTATTAAGCCCGGACCCAAATGTTAACTCTAACCTTCTCTCTAACTCTAACCCCAATCAGATTTGTTTAGAAAGACAACTGTCTGTGATCTTGAGAATGGATTAGAAAGGGGTGAGTGGAACAAGAGTCTTTAAGAGAACTTAAAGAGATTCTTCCACATAAGAGATGACTGGTAGCAGGGTCTGGGGTGATAATATTGGGGATGAAGAGAATTAGGTGGATTTAAGATATGAGAATCAGGAAAAGAGAAAATCAAATGTGACTATCAGTTTTCTGCCTTGTTGTGATGACATTTCGGAGACAGAAAATCCTGGCAGAAGAGTGGATTTGAGCTTGAGAAAATGATAAACTCCCTTTCAGGCATGTTGTTTTTGAAATACCTGTGTATAATTTCCCAAGTATGGAACATGGGAGCTGTTTGTGGTAAAAAAAAAAAATCAGAAGAGAAGTGTAGAGGTAGTCAGCATCCATGTCACGGAAGGCAAAGGTACATCTTGTAGGAAATGGAGAATTATTAAGGGGTTCTCAGTAAAGCAAATCTGTGGTTTGACTTGTGTTTTAGAACAATAATTCTGGCAGTAGGAAGGATGGATCTCGGGGAGTTGACACTGGAGGCAAGCAGTTAAAAAGCAATTGTATCACATAACTTAATGTGGGGGGTTGGACAGAAGGAGGAAGAGAATCACGTTTCAAGGGCAGGTTCATAGAATTTGCTGAAAGAATATCAGGATTAGGGGAAGAATTGTGAATGACTCCAAAATGTCCTTGGATGACTGAGTGGATGATGGTGTCATTAATAAATACAGGGAAAGTAGGGGGAAAGGCGGACTTGTGAATTTAACTTAGATTTGCACATGGTATATTTGAGATGGCTGCAGGACATTATTTGCTGCTGACTGGCAGGCAACCGCTACTGGCTTCTGTGACATCACCATTGCTAGTCTTATTAATATTGACCCATTTAAGTTTCCATCTATAACTTCTTTCCTTCTCTTGGTTCCTAAAGATGGGTCTCCTCTCTCTGTACAGTACTCCTCTGAGAAGATTTTTTAACAGGGAGGTCACTGAATATTATCACTCTGATGTAAGCACCACCACTAAAGGCTGACTTTTGTTCTATGAACTCAATGTTAGCTTTATATATACAAATAATTCCAGATATTTCTATTTGGATGTTTTGCCATTTTCTCAATTTAACATATTCACATCTAAGCCTTCCAAAATTCTTCCACTATGTCCAAAATCCTTATCATTTTCCTGAGTTTCTTTGTACAATAATGTTCTCCTAGTTGTACATCTGAAACCTGAGGGTCACCTCTGATTCTTCCATAGTCTTTGTTCTTCAAATTCAATCAGTCATAATGTCTTATTTTCTTTCCTTTAAGATGCCACTTGTTTCAACTTTCTTATATTACTATCCCTAATGTTCTAGTTAATACAAAAAGAAAAAAAGAAAAGAAAAACGTTTATTAAGCCCCATACTGTGTGTCAGATGGTCAAAGGTGCTCAGAGGGTAGCACCACTGGAAATACAAATAAATAAACCAACAAATGCCTCTTAATATGATGTGTTATTATTGTACAGTACAATGTATAGTGGAGGCCACAATGAGAGAGCTGTTAGTTCAGGCTATGAAATATCAAGGAAACATCTATAAGACAAACAAAACCATCAATGAGTCTTGAAAGATGAAAAGGATGGCATGATAGATAAGAAGAGAAAGACAAGACATAGAGGTAGGAAGTCCAGTATGAACCAGAATGTTGAAGCCACCTTCCATGGTTGATGTGGCTAGGGTACAAATTATGTAGCAAAAAGTGTTGGGAAATAAGGCTAGAGAAAGGCCAAATCACTTATCCTAAATAAGCAATGCATCACCCTACCTGCAGATTACTGTTCCAACTTTGTAGTCAGCTTTGATGCCTCCAGTCCTTCCTTCATCTGACTAACAAGAATTTATTTTATATGGTATTTAGAACGAGCTTTCAAAGTACCGTCATGATGAATGGATAAAGAAGATGTGGTTTATATATACAATGGAATAGTACTTGGCAATGAGAAAGAATGAATCTGGCAATTTGTAGCAACCTGGATGGAACTGGAGGGTATTATGCTAGGTGAAATAAGTCAGGCAGAGAAAGACAGATACCACATGTTTTCACTCCTATGTGGATCCTGAGAAACTTAATAGAAGACCATGGGGGAGGGGAAGGGGGAAAAAAGCTACAGAGAGGGAGGGAGGCAAACCATAAGAGACTCTTAAATACTGAGAACAAACTGAGGGTTGATGGGGGGTGGGGGAGAGTGGGTGATGGACACTGAGGAGGGCACCTGTTGGAATGAGCACTGGGTGTTGTATGGAAACCAATTTGACAACAAATTATATTTAATAAAAAGAAGTACTGTCATGAATATGACCCATTTAGCCAGCACAACATTCCTTGAGGTAGTAGCAAGCTCAAGTTAGTAACTTTTTCGATATCGACAAAACCAAGTTTAGACTATAGATCTTTTATATCAGATTGTCAAATGCTTGCCATTCATGTATGCATTTTGTGTGTTTCTGCCAAACTATATCTCTCACACAAGGCTATAATTATCATTCTATTGCTCAGAACTTTCATTTACTCCCTATTATCCTGTATCAGCAAAAAGAGCCTCTCTGCTTGATGTTTTCAAGGCTCTTCATAATTTGGAACCACCATACATATTTAATCTTATTTTTTACTACTCAACACAATTTGTCTTTGTGCTCTGGCTATCTATTGCTGCCTAACAAGCTAGTGTGAATCTTAGTGTCTTTAAACAGCAAATTTTTGATTTATGGATCAGGAATTCAAGTGGGGCTTAGTTAGGTAATTATTCTGTTTTACTTTGTATTGGCTGAGGTCACTCAGGGTTCAGCCAGCTGCTCTGGTCCAAAAAGGTCCAAGGTGGCTTTGTTCGTATATGTGTGGCCTTCACAGAGATGACTGAGAGTCTGGGCTCAAGGGGGACTATTAACGGAAGTGCCTACATGTGGCATCTCCAGCACAGCAGTTGGTTTTCCTATTTGGCTGCCACAGAGAGTGTTCTAGAAGATTAAAACAGAAGCTGCAAGCTTTCTTCTGTCTTAGCCATAGAATGGAAGTTATGCAGTGCCACTTGCACTACATTCTATAATCACAAAGAGAGCCTGGTTGCCAACTGAGATTCAAGAGGACAGGATTACATAAGGTGTGATTACCTAGAAGCATGGTTTATTAGGGAGTAACTTTTGGAGACTAATAAGCACACTTGGCTTCAGTCAAACAAATCCTCAGTATGCATGCACACGCCAGGCTTATTCCTACATGTGAACCTTTACCCCTGTTGATCTTTCCACCAGATTCCATTCCATTACTCCTTTGACTTCTTGAAATCCTGTCTTTCAAGGAGTGTTCAAGTCTTGAGCATTTTGAGTCTTTCTCTGAATACTCTTGTTCTCAAAAAAATCTTCCCCATATTTAATGGGGAATCATCCCCATATTTAATATTTAATGCAACAGCATTTATAGTCTGGCAGTAGGACTAGAGAGAATGAGACTGAGTTGGAGACATTTGGGTGGAAGAACCAACAGGGCTAGATCCATGTTTGAATGCTGTGGGCTAGTGGTAGGAATCAGTCAGAGATGATGTTGCAGCTTAGAGCCCCAACAGATGAGAGGATTGAGCTACTATTTACAAAAGATGGAAATACCATATGAGCAGTGGGGTTGGGAGAAGAGATTAATTCCCTTTTGACTATATTGCTCTGGAGGTGTAGAAGAGCCAGCTGAGGGAGTCTTGCAAACAATTAAGTGAGAGGAATGGAGATGGGAGAGAGGTCAGCAGTAGAGAGATCGATTCGGGGAGCTCCTGCTGAGGAGGTGCTGTTGAAGCTGTGGGACTGAAGGGCACATTAGTGGATCAGTCTGTTAAACCTCCAACTTTGGCCTAGGTCACGATCTCATGATTTGTTGGTTCGAGCCCCAGGTTGGGCTCTGTGCTGACAGCTCAGAGCCTGGAACCTGCTTTGGATTCTGTGTCTCCCTCTCTCTCTGCCACTCCCCCACTTGAACTCTCTCTCTCTCTCTCTCTCTGTCAAAAATAAATAAACATTTAATGGGGCGCCTGGGTGGCGCAGTCGGTTAAGCGTCCGACTTCAGCCAGGTCACGATCTCGCGGTCCGTGAGTTCGAGCCCCGCGTCAGGCTCTGGGCTGATGGCTCGGAGCCTGGAGCCTGTTTCCGATTCTGTGTCTCCCTCTCTCTCTGCCCCTCCCCCATTCATGCTCTGTCTCTCTCTGTCCCAAAAATAAATAAAAAATGTTAAAAAAAATAAAAAATAAAAAAAAAAAATAAAAAAATAAAAAAGTACTGAAGCTGTGGGGTTGAATAAGCTTGCCAGAGGAGAATTTGTGGAGATGGAAAATAAAACAGCGAATGGCAGATTTGGTGGGGGGGGGGCGGGGGTGGGAGGGGGGTTGTAGCAGAAAGAACATGAGGATCCAGAGAAAGAGTAAAGAAAAAGATAAGAAGACATCTGAATGAGTGCACAACTCCTAATGCAAAGGAGTAGTGGGCTTCAAGAAGCTGAAGATGGTCAAGTATTAAGGCTGAAAATATGCTTAAGAAGCAAGGGACTAAAGAAGAGTATTGAACTTTATGATTAAAAGATCACTGATCATGATCTAGGAATCATTAGGAGGAAAGCTAGATTGTACCCAGTGTAAGTGGGCAGCGGGATTAGGAAGTCGTGAGTCAGACTGGCCACTTTTTCAAGAAGCTTAGCATAAAGAAAAAATAGGATATCCTCTGCAGTAGAATTCCAAATAGAACTCTTAAAAATGACTGTTCTTCTCTGATGGTAATCATTAAGTGGGAGTAGTGTGTGTGTGTGTGTGTGTGTGTGTGTATGTGTGTGTGTAGGGATACGCTATATAGCAGTGTTTTCTAAGCCATGCTCTGCATTAAAATCACTGGAAGGTGAATTACACTTTTTAAGGCTCCAAATCAGACTTACTGAATGAGAATTTTTAGGTGAACCCTTGGCATCTGCAAGTTAAAAAAAGCTTACAGACACTGACTTAAGGGTTTTGGTACATCCAGGGATCTTGGACTTCACAAAATACTTGTCTTCATGGGAGTAGGGCTAAAATGAAATTAAGCTGTTGAAATGGAAGACTGAAAAAATGAAAACTACAGGAAGAATTTAAGATATGAAAAAGAAGACAAATATCTCTAAATTGAAGACAAATATTTTGGCAACTACAGAAATGCTGTACTTTAGATTTATTATTATTATTATTATTATTATTATTACTTGTATTATTATTTGCATCAGCAAGCAATATGGACAATTTTATGAGAGTCTATCATCAGAATTCCAAGCCATTTTCCCTTAAAACTGGGCTGGGGGAGGAAGGCAAAAAGAATGTGGTTTGTGAGGCAAGCTAAACCTCAGGAATTATTTCAAACCAAACACTTTTTCTAACTATTTGAAGCCTGGAAGCCTGAAGTCTAGATATTGGGGGCCAGGGAGTGAGCAAAACTTGGGCTGTGGAAACATTTGTCATTTCCTGGGAGGTGCCCTGGACTTAACCCTTGAACACACTTCTGAAATGTGACCAAGGTGAAGTCCAACTCTAGCCTTTTTCTTTATACTTTGCAGATTGGTGTGTTCTTTATCTACATCTCAGTGGGAAAGAGTGGCTTTCCTGGAGAAAAAAGCAAATAGTGGTGCCATTTGGGGACGTCAGTGATACCAACATTATTTAGTGCCTCTATGTTCTCACACTTTTTTGCAGTAATCCAAAACACAGACACAGTACCACATTTTAGTAATTGTATTTAAATATGAATTAATTCATGGTGTCATGTTGTGTATATGTTTTCCTGGGAAAATCTTTATCAACACTGAGCGTCTGGCTTTTGTTTTGCACTAGCATGCCAGGAAGGGGTTACAGAAGGCCTGTCTTCTTGATGTATAACAGCTGGTAAGAAAGCTCTGGGTTGTGCTAACTCACCACCCCCCACTGTCTCTTTCTACTTAGTAAAATTCCTTGCAAAGTTGAAATCCAGTGGTAAAAGCAAAGGAAGCAGCTTTGGTTCATTAGTTTCGAGAGGGAATAAGGATGAGATTGTTGTAGTTAAAAAGGAAGTTTTAAATGCAACAACTGGGATGCAATCTCCAGAATTCATGGTTAGAGTGTTGTTCCTGAAAAGGAATAATTCAGGATAAAGAGTAGTCTTGGACTTATTGAGAGCCTGAGCTAGAATTGGAAGCCCCAAACCAAAATCACAATCAAGTCTGAAAGCTCGGCATCTTCAATTATGTGAACACTGCCTGGCAGCTTTTTGCTGTATGCAACTTACAGTAGATAACAACTTCCACTGCCTCTCTAATCAGTGTCTTACAGAACTGGGCTTACTCGCTACAAATAAACAGGGACACAAAGATGAAGTGTCCACAAAATGGCACACCCTTGGGTCAGCATAATAGCCACTTAGGTTGTGGAGAAATCCACATGATTCATGAGGTCCTTAACTAAACACATTAAGGAACTATATATTACATTTTCTCCAAGTCAGAATAAGTGCTTTAAATAGCAATCAGGAAGGAGAGGTCGAAACGTCGATCTCAGAAAGGCCCCTTTCTCTCTTTCTCTGTGTCTCGTGTCTCTCTCTCTCTCTCGCCTTCTCTCATGAAGATAAAGTGTCAGTGTGTAACCCTCATCTATTGAGTAAAAGTAAGTCCCCAAGGAAATAAAAACAACTCACTTCTCATTTAAATCCAAGGATAGTCTGGATGGACCCAACATACTACAATGCTCACATGAGAACCATGAAACTGATTTAAAGGACAGGAGTTGGGAAAGGAAAGAGAGAGAGAAGGTAAAGTTTTCTAAATGCATAAATGCTGCTACAGAAAAGGATGGCTGGTTTCTTGGATTGAAGTTGAGGGCAAACTTCCTCTGTCAGAGCACCTCTGTTGAGCCACGCTGGCTTCTCTCTGGAAGGGCGGGCTGTGGGGCCGCAGCTGGGCTGGGCTCCAGCTGGTCAGCTATGTGGCACTGCTGCTATTGTTGAACAAAATTCTTTCCTCATTACACATTTCTCTTCTTGATTTAATAGAAAGTACAGTTCTCAGGATTTTTCTCTTTGTGAACTTGAAGAAAATCAGAAACAAGAGGCTGATTTTCCCCTCACTTAACAAGGGACAATTTGCTGGATCTGTAGCTTGACGCCACTTTATATAAAATTAATTCTAAGAAGACAGAGGAAACAGAAATTTGATCAATGTGATCGGATGAATATTCAAGCAGAATCCATAATTTACGAATGGAGAAGTCCGTTAGGGCTGATTGGCTGGTTTTAATGGAATTTAATTCTGTGGCGATTTGCTTTAAATTGCTTGTGTGAATTTAACGATCAGTCCAATATTGTTTCTATTATATATGTTAAGAGAAACTTCTGGAGCTGGGACATTAATCTTTTTTGGAAAATTATTAAAATCTGGAAGGAATAAAAATGAAAGAGGGGCATTTTTTAATCGAGCCTCATTTTTTAATCTGTAAATTGGGGGTAATGCTTTCTCAGCTTATATATATATATATATATATATATACACACACACATATATATACACACACATATATATATACACATATATATGTATATGTATATATAACATATGTATATGTATACACACACACACACACACACACACACACACATATATATATATATATATACATATATATATAGTATGATGAACCGAACCGTTATGTGTGAATTTGCCAGTGCTTTTGATAATCAAATGGAAAGACTCTGCAGACTGTAAATCAGTGATTCTCAACTGGGATAGGAAAGCTGGAGGAATAGAATTCGTAGTCACCTGGGTTTTTAAATTAAAGAAGGCCTTAGCCAGATTTGAGGACACCAGTTCATGATCTTTCCCCCTCAGTTTTAGATTTTGAGGCCTCTAATTGCTGGTTAATGTGGCCCCACCTCAGGCAGAATTTTGCACGATCAATTATCATTCAGTTGGCACTCTTGTGTATTTAACAGCTTGGATGATTCAGGCCAAAAACAAAATCGAAAGCATAAATAAACCCTGTTTTTGCCAAAAGCCAAACTTGAAAAAAAATTATTTAAGCTAGAACTTGGAGCCCAAATTCTCTAGAGTGTCATGGCTGTGACAGTCTAACCCAGTGATTCTGAGTGCGGTCCCTTAAACAGTAGAATCAGCATCACTTGGGAAACCTGTTAGAAATAGAAATTCTGGTCTTTTATCCCAGACCTACTGACACAGAATCTCTAAGGGTGGGGCCTAGCAATCTCTGTTTTAAGAAGTCTTCCAAGCAATTCTGGCCCACACTCAAATTTGAGAATCACTTATTGATCTAATCTAATCCCACTGACCATTTGGTCACATCACCTATTTGAACAATTATGATTGTTGTCACTCAACCTCTACTTCTCTCTCCTAACCCCTCCTTTGCATTGTTGGTACTGATCTTCCTAAAGCACCTTTTAATTATATCGTTTCTCTTCTCAAATTGCTTCAGTGGCTCTATCGCCTGCCACATATGCAGTTATTGTAGCTAAATGGGGTTCTCACTATCAAATCCTACCAACTAGTTTTACAAAGGAGACCATTGTGGGACAGGGAATGAAGGTGGAGAAGCCTGGGCAAATCAGACAAATCCTTGACATCAATCACATCAGCATATTTAGATTTGGTTTAAAATGTGCCCGTTGGCAGCTTTGGGGAGTGGGAGACACTGGAGAAGTTGTGCCATGAGAGGGAAACATGCAAACTGGGGTGTGTGGTTAGATGGGGCAAGAGGTCTAGGATCCAAGCCTATTGCTTTGTTTTTGCTTTGGGATAGTCAGAACCCTTTGTGTTTTCTTGGAACTAGCTCATGGGGTGTATTAGTTTGCTAGGGCTGCCTTAACAAAGTGTCACAAATGGCACGGCTTAAACAGCAGAACTTTATTGTCTCCCAGTTCTGAAGTCTGCAAGTCTGAGTTTCAGGTGTTCGCAGGACTGGTTCCTCCTGAGAGCTGAGAGGGAAGGATCTATTTCCCCACTTCTCCACTTGGCTTGTGGAGGGCTGTCGTCTTCTTCCTGTGTCTTCACATCACCTTTCCTCTGTGTGTATCTCTGTGTCCAAATCTCCTCCTTTTATAAAGACATCAGTCTTATTGAATTATAGCCCATCCTAATGACCTCATTTTAACTCTTTAAACTCTCACTTTTAACTCTTTAAAAACCCTATCTTCAAATAAGGTTGCAACCTGAGATACTGGGGGTTAGGAATCAATATACAAATTGGGGGTGGGAAACACAATTCGACCCATAACATGGGACCAACCACCTTCTCCTCTACCCTTGGGTGGTCCAATGTAATGATCCCAAGAGGAGTAGTGTGAAGAGTGGTGAGTGGGCAGGTGCCATTCAGAACCATTTTTTTCCCCAACCTGGCAAACAGCTCTGACACTCATTCTAATTCTAGAAATGAAGAATGTTAACACTGGAGATTCTTACAGAGAACTTATAGCCTGACCTCATCATTTTGAAATGAGAGCCCACTGTTGGAAAGAGTTTCGCCCACCTTCACAAATCGGAGCAGGCTTCTGATTTCAAGTACTGTGCTTTTGAGTACGCTGCATTCCTAAGTGAAGAAGGGACTGGCCCAAGGTCACAGCAGAGATGGGACTGCCAGACTCAGTTCTCCTTACAGGAGTCTGTGCCCTTTATGGTTAGTGCTGAAGGCAGGTGTACTTCTGAACACTAAACATTGCGTAACACTTGTGTGCGTAACCGTAACTTTCCAAAGTCACTTTCCACCTGAGACAACAGTATTATTGTGATCTACTTTCCACCAAAATGGATTTCCCCCATGTTTTTACTGTACCATATTTGCCTGACTTCATAATATTTCTAACTTGTTTGTTAGAACTTTTGTAATAATTGGTATAGAAGGGATAAAGAAAAGGCTAACCTGATGGGCCTCTTCAGAACAAAAGTTATTTATTTCCTGCAAATTGTCAGAGAAAAAGAAAATAGATTCAGGAAGGTTTTTTTTGTTTGTTTGTTTGTTTTCTTTTTTTTTTTTTTTTTTATCTTTTAAGACACACGCCTGCAGAAAAAGAAAGAGTTGCTGATCAGTTGCTGCCCTTGGTGGGGGAGGGGGGTGGGGAGGAACTAGGATAAAAGCCTCATTAATTTTGACTTATTGTGACTTTGTGATTATTTGAATATATTGAATAATGTATATAAGATCATGGGGGAAAGAATAATTAGAAGAAAAGTTTTTTCAGGTATACAAGAGGCAATCAGGTGAAGAAGCAATCCTTTCTCGTTAAACCATTCTGTCTCTGGCATCTAGCATATGGCCGGGCAAATAATACGTGCTCAGTAAGTTTGTGTTGGAAGAACGAATGAATAAATGAATAAAATAGTATACTTACAATATAAGCAGACATTGGCAATACTTGGGCCGGCGCCCGGATATGATAATCTAATTGCAAATCTTGCTTCGTTATTTATTAAATTTGAATCTCAACGAAGCAGTTCTCAGTCTAGTTTTAATTACCATAGCCTCTTTAAAGCAATAAACCTGGATTTCATTAAAAGAATTATATTACCCAAACTTCATTAATTCATGCTCCTCTTTTCCTTTATTTAGTATGGCACGGTGAAGTCTAATTTCATTGAAATGACCCAGAGGGAAGTAAGTGATACCAAATAGGAGACAAAAAAAAAAAAAAAATGAGTGAAGAAAAACTCCAGTGTTTACCAGAATCCCTGTGTTTCTTTATGAAAGTCAGCCTCACCTGAGACAGAGGGAGAAGAAACAAAATATATTTTTAGAGAATATAGACAGATGAGTGTGGCTGTCTTGGGGTACCTGAGAAATTGTTAGGAAGTGTATAAAGTAATTGCTGCTCTACAGATAAAAGTCATAAATTTCTCCCCTGCTACAGCAAACAGCAGCACGCACACAGAAGAATCAAACTTTAAATCCAGCTGGTTATGGAAATCCTATCAAAGTAATACAGCATATCTTATTCAACTTTGCTTGACTCCAGGAGTGAAATAAACACCTAAAATTTGTTGTCTTTTAAGAAATGTTCAAATTCTTTATTTTATTTAAATTTTTTTAATGTTTTCATTTTTGAGAGAGAGAGAGAGAGAGAGAGGGAGGGGGAGAGAGCGCGTGCGCGCATTGGGGAGGGGCAAAGAGAGAGGCAGGCACAGAATCCGAAGCAGGCTCCAGGCTCTGAGCTGTCAGCACAGACCCCAATGTGGGGCTCGAAATCACAAACCATAAGATCACGACCTGAGCCAAAGTCAGACACTTAACCGACTGAGCCACCCAGGTGCCCCTCAAATTCTTTATTTTAAACTTCATTTTCTTTCATGTCTATGACTGTACTAGGTGACTGTATAGAAGTCTCTGTGCTTGATTTTACTGCTTACTGGGAGTAGATTTTACAGTGGCACTGACATTCTGAGGCAACTCCACTTGGTCATCTCAAATGGGTTACCTAAGATTGGCATTGGTCTTACCTAGCTGGAGCCTTTCTTTTCCTGTCACTTGAGAGCCAAAGCTGATTATAATCAAGAGTATAGAGGAGAAAGATGGACAGAAAGTGGTTTCCTTCGGCTGATCTTGTTGTCTGTTTTATAAGGTCAACACTCTGGGTTTTCAGTAAATAATCACAGTTTTACCTTATTCCTGGTACCAGGACTTATATTCATGTTTATCAGTGTTGTATTTTTCTTTGACATGTTCAGCATGCTCTTGCTTCTATAGTAATTTGTTTCTCTTTCCTGAACCATGAATGTGTTGTCCTTGGGCCTATTCTCTCACATTAAGCAAATAAAACTTCTATGGCTCAGTAAGCCTCCACAGCCTTTATTATTAGCAGTGACATTCTTTTGGGCCTAAAGGAAAACCGCTACATAATAATTAGATCTCACAGAGATGAAAACCAGCAAGTTTTCCTTTTAATTGCTGAGTATGATCAGAATGGTGCATTTTACTGCCACAAAACATTAAGAGCTATTCTTTATTAATAATACTTCCCTTTTACCAGGCACTTATCACGTGTTCAGAGTTAATCTTTGCAACAACCTAAACATGTCGACTTCCTTTTATCCTGTAAATACAGATGAGAAAATCCAGGATTCAGCTCACCAATGAGTGGCACAACTGGACTCGGAATTAACTGTACCAAACTCTGAAGCCCCTGGTCTTTCCATAAAGAACTGCCTGTCAATATAGTCTGTAGTCAGGAGTAAAAGTCAAGTTTCTAAGCATTCAGACCACTCTAAAATGCCTCTTTAAAAGGTCATTTTCCAGAATATTAATAAAAGCTTCTACTCAATTATAATTCTTCTTAATTAAGTGAAAAATAGGGGGAAAATCAAAACAGAAATAGGAGCTTGGTAAAAAGGAAAATATTCCTTTCAACCATATGCCTTCGTGGCACCTATAAACTTGCAGCTCTTTTTGAGTGCTGGCCAGAAACGAATAGGGTAATAGAAATGAAAGCAGAACCAGATGTGGGCAAGTCTAAGTGACCTGCCAAGTGGAAGATAATGTTCTATACAGATGCAGACACGAACACAGTGAATAAAACTCTTAAAGACATAGTCATCTCCATTCACTGGGCACCAAACAATGAGAAAAAAAAACCCACATCTTCCAAGGGGGATGCTTAGAAACTTAGCTCTAAGGTTTGGCATATAGAATTCTATTTCCATTCCGAATTGTTTTCAACTTCCTTTGCTAAGCATTATGGGACAAAGTCTTAACTGATTGCAAATGTTTCTGTGGTAAACTTTTCCATGGGAGTCACCAGTTGGATTCCGCAGGCCTTCTTCTTTTGCAGTAAAACTTGGGAAGGAGTGGGTAACAACAAAATCTTCCTGTAGGACATCACTGTAAAAAGTTGTCAATAAATGTGTATTCTGTGTTTGTTAAAGTACAGGGTGCTCAAAAGGAGCAGGTAAAATAAAGTCATAAAAGAAAGTACTTGGAGTCTAATTCCTTCTCAGCCAGACGACTGACTTCTAGTGGTTTGGGAGTGCAACCCAGAAGTATGAGTGGTTTCCAGAAAAAACAGTGTGAGCGTCCAAACCAAGCAATCTACTTAAAGTGGGCAAAGCAGAGCTGGATGCCATTATGAGTTTGAAGCAAGAGACATTCTTTTCCTTCCTTCTCTCTAGTGAACCTAAGAACTGAGTTTTAGTAGAGAATCAAAACGTGAAAAGATTGCTGGGGACAAATTGAGCTCTTAGCAGTTACTCAGTGGTGTCATCTGTTGTATATCTGCATTAAGAATTGAAATTCTTCAAAATAAGCTTTCTAATCAGGATTAAAAGGCAGAAAATCTATTATCACTCCTTCTGGACGTTCCTTCTTATATTTCCCAGGGGTCAAAAGTCTTCATTAAAACATACAGCCATCCTCAAATTGGACTTTCCTGAAAAGGGCTTTCTTATTTAAGACATCTTCAATAGAAAGACAGCTGGGTTTTCCTTTGCAGAGTGCAACTGTGAACATAGCCAGTAGTCATGAACACATTAACCTAAAATATGTATGTTTGTTTGCTTGCTTGTTTGTTTATTTGTTACTTTTCATCAAAGGTGAAGAGTGAAGTTCTTCCTAAGAGAAATCACTTTTCTTTGGTCTCCAGAGATTCACAGAGTTTACTTCCTGTATAGCTCAACCTCCAGGACTTCATAAGCACGGAGGCTATTTTTTTTTTTTTTTACCTTATCATTAGGGAAGAAACCAAAATGTCTGAGGGCGGCAGGTCATTTGGACTGGCATGGAGGGAGCTCTCCTACATTCTTAACAGGGCAGGGCAGGGTTAAGTGAAGCCCATTTGTCCTTGGTCCTCCTTGCATGTCACTTGTTGTCTGTGGTATGTGGAATCCCTCTCTTATCTTGGGATTTCTCTCCAGAGGCCCAAGATCTTCTCCTGGATTCTGTCTCTGGCCAGGACTCATGAGATACATTTCTCTTATCTTATCCCTTGGATATGACTGCCAAAGCTTTACATTTGAGGTCTGGAACTGAGCCCAAAGTAATAAATCTTTTAACTCTGTTCACACAGTACCTACATGGATCTAGTTCTGAGAGGGGGCTTAGAGTGTTGAGGGAGAGCATATCCCCATTGCTTCTAAAAGGACACCAAGGAAGGTGTGCCAAGTAAAAGGGTACTGGGTAAGTGCCCTCTGTTTGCTCAGCTCTAAATTTAGACTCTGGTGTAACTTGTAAATTCCTGTGAAAACAAACCCTCCAGGTGTGTGTGGGGGTGGGTGGGGTGGGGGTTGGGGTGGGCGATTCCTTGTGGACACTGAGATTGGCAGCATCAACTCAACCCATAGCTGGGGACATTCCAGATCTGTGATTCATTAACTTTATGTTTTTGTGGCACATGTTTGATTTCTAGATTGGGCGGCAATGCACTTGAAAAGATGAAAAGGTAAATCTCACTTTTAAAAAAAGGGAAAAGTTTTGGAAAACTGAAAAAACTTACTGAAGTAACTACCCTCTTCAACTAGTCACACTTCAGGACTTCAGCTCCAGTCCCTATTTGAATCAAATTTTTGAATGTTCTGACAATACTTTTACATTTATAAAGCAAGATCCTCACATGTTCCAGTGACTGCTCAGTTCCGTTTCCTGCTAGATTGAATTTAACTTCTCATCTCTTATCCTTAGCAAGGAATACTCTGTTCTATTTTACACTGTATGGTCACATAAGCTCAGCATCTTATGGCCATCACCATAAGGGCTTACGCCCCCAGTTGCAGCAAAAATACATTTTACATATTGAGCCCAAACTGCACACTGATGAATGGTTTACAGTGCACTAGTGTGCTACAGTTCATTGAGAGCCTGTGCCTCAGAAAGCCCTCACTTTCTGCTCTCTCCAGCCTCAGCTTGAAAGAAAACATCAGGAGCGGGTATCTGAGTGGTAAAAGCCTACATCTCTGTGCCTCTTTTCCTAGCCGATTCTTGTTAAGAACTGTGAAGGCTTTGAGATTTTACCACTTGCCAGCTAGCAAGTAAGACTGCCACCATTTTGTGGATACTGGTGGCAGACGACAAAAAAATCCCTGAGTAAGAGACAAAGGACTGTTTATTACTTACAGTGACAGCAATGGTAAGAGTATAAGAATTTTTTTTTCTTTTGCCAGTTCCCTGATTCCCGCAGGGTGGTGGGAACAAAGAAACAACAATGGGAGCCAAGTGACAGCTGCACATGCAGAGGCATCTCTAAATTTAGGGAACCCAAATATTTTATAATAGGCAGTAAGCATTTCTGTGTTTTCTCTCAGGGAGGCATTATCTTTATTATACTGGATGACAAACATGCAGAGTATCTCTGTTTCAGAGGGAAATACTATCTTCTTCTTCCAAGGCTGCTTACTGTACATCCTTGAAAAAATAGTCCATGATAAAAGAGCAATCAGCGCTTCTCTTGCAAAATGTGCAGAAATATGCACCCCACAGAGAACGGTCTCCAACAATTTTGTACTTCTATTCACAGAGCTAGTAAAACATTATTATTATTATTTTTTTTATGATGAAGGAGAGTTAAATTATTTCCAGCCAGGACTATAATTCTATCCTAGGCCGTGTTATCTTTCTGTAAGTTTGCTATACCAGCTTGGAGATTAACGAGAAGAAAAAGATAAGAAGAGTTGTTCTTGAGAGCTGAATGTATTTAAGGACTCATAACTTGTCAGTTCTTAGTAAATGCTAAGTAGTAGAAGTAAATTATTCTTCACCAAATGATGACCTTTCTTTTCACATTATTGCTCCTGAGTTCCTGCCTCAAAAAACTACTAGGGGGGAGTGTACTTGAGTGTCATTCTTCCAGTGTTCAAACATTACCCAACCACTATAAGATCATTAAAATTTTTATGTCATCCTTCCCCACAAACCAGGACATTAACCTTACCAGTAATAAGTAGGTAGATGCTAACTTCAAATATCAGTCCTGTAATTGTCATTAAAAAAAAAACCCAAACACTTACAGATTGGAAAGCAATTATTGTTTTGTCAGTTCAGAAGTTTATACTATTAACCTTTTAACTAATTAAAAATGATATAATAAGTCCTAACTTCAGGAGACTAAAAATACAAAGGAGGGGAACTTCACACAAACTGAACCATTATAGGAGTTTTATTTGAGGAGTGAAGAGAAGAGTATAATTAAAAGTGTCTCCAATTCAAAGGGGCTCCAGGTAAGTCACCTCTCTGAATAAAACAACATTTTTCTCAGTGGGAGTCTGGTCTGGTGATCATAAAAATGATAGTTTTATATGTTCTGGGAAATGTAAATATCAATACGAGAATGATCTCCCCTCCTCTTTCATTAGATTTTCCTCTTTCCAAGATGGATCATATAGCAGGGTTAGAATTCATACAGAGTCTCTCTGCTAACCAAGAAAGAGCTGTCTGATGAATGCTCTAGGAGAACACAGCTTGGGCAGATAAAAAGAATGGCGGGGGAAAATGACTGCATTGCATCAGACTCAGATTATTTTTCCCTGAGGAAAAGGACAGCTTCAGCCTTCTCTTTTGTGAGCTTTCAGCCTGCCATTACTCTTCTTCTGGGTCTCCACCGTGAAGTAAATAATTTCCAGGTTGCTTTCATTTTGGAAAACAGAAAACACCCTGAGAGGATTTAGAGAAAATAGCCATGCTCATCAGAGATACCCAACTTCACGACTCCTTGCTCTATGGAACTCTGAGGGAGAGTTTGTCTTTGCTGTCTTTATAGCTATGGAGTTTGTTATGCTGTTTCTGTGGAAAATATATTCGTGTTAGGAATTGAGTTCCATGTGAAATGCAGATAAAGAAATGTCTGGTGCAAGCTGGGATAGAAACTTTCTTAAAAGACACCATTTCCTTGTCTCTGTATATATTGCTGAGGTACACACGATTTATTTTTCTTTTAAAATTAGATTCCAGTTGGTTATGAAAGTGTTTCTCTAAGGGCCATATTTTTCATATAAGTTTCTGTCCGAAGGGTATAATTTCTTGGGCTTCTAGAAGGCCCTTTTGTTCAATTCATATACTACTTCTCTGCTCATTATTGTATATCTTTTGTATATCTTTTCTATTCAAATATATCTCCTTCTGTAGGTGGTAATTACAGAGCCTTGCCACTATGCTAGTCCACACGGGAGATGACAAAGGTGAGCATCGTTTATGACTTCAGGAGTTCATGCCCTAGGGCTGTGCTGTTCAATGCAGTAGCTACAATATGTCTAATATGTGGCCACCTATAGCTGCTGAACACCTGAAGTGTGGCTAGGGTGAATAAGAAGCTGAAATGTTAATTTATTTACTTTTAATTAACTAAAATTTAAAATATCTAAGGTTTTTAAACATTGATTGCATGTTGAAGTGATAAGAAAATAAACAGAATCTTACGATTTATTTTACCTGTTTAGATGAACAGACTTAGAAAATAAGAGAACCAAATTCCCAGTTAAATTTGAACTTCAGATAAACAAGGAATGAGTTTTTAGTGTAAGTATATTCCTTTTTAAAAAAAATCTGGCAAGTCTCCCTGTTTTCATTACTCATCTTAATATGACTGCAAGAAAATTTAAGATTATATATTTGGCCCACATGGTATTTCTATTCAATAGTATTGTCCTAGAAGAAATATTGTTAGTCTGACTTCATTAGAATACAAACTTCATGAAGGCAAGGACAATTTTTTTTTGATGTGCTTGCTAACATAAATGCCAGTGTTTTTTCAAACGTAAAATTTGCTTACATGATGTTTTTCCTGGGAACAAAAGTGACTGGTTTTAGAAGAGTTGCTTAAAAGCCAGGGGACAAAGATGTTCAGGTGCTGGGTTCTCTCCAAGACTCTTAATCCATCATTCCCTTCCTTTATTAATCTCCCCCTTCAACCATGAATCCATGCAATATTATTTTAATAACACTAAATACACCTTTGACTTTTCATGGCACCCAACTGGCAGAAAGTCCTCTCCAAGTTACCCAAAGATGGGTTGCAACTCACAACCCAGATCACTGGATCAACCATAAATGTATAAAAACAACAGTAAATGGGCCTTTCAACTTGCCACAAGTTTTTGCTCAATTCCTGTCCCCATTTTCTGAAAAGACTTTCAAACTCTCTCTTCCTCAGAATCCTTCAACTTCTCTATCCTTTCCATTGCTCTCAGCAGATGATATTTTCACTGAGAAAATGGAAACTACTAGATAAGATTGTGATCTCTCATCTTCCCATTTCCAAACATATCTCTGTCTACATCTGTATCTAATCTATTCTTCTTTCCTCCTGTTTAATAGAAGAGCTGTTTGCATCCTCTCACAAGACAATCTGTTCACTTGCACTTTAGATTTGTACTCTATCTCCACCTCTGTCTCCCTGCCTACTCACCCCCCACCACTATATAGGGAGATTGGCCTGTCCCCATCACTGAACTGTGATAGTTCTTATTAAGATCAACAATGGCCTCCATGTCTTTAAATCCAATGGATGTTTTCAGGCTGCTTCTTACTTGACCTCCCTGTTGTGTTTGTCACTATTGATCATTTCTTTCTTCCCTTGACTGGACACAATCCTTTTCTGCTTGCTTCGTCTTTGTGGACTTGTTATCATTACAGGCTCATCCTCCTTTTTCCTGACTTTAAATATCAGAAGTCATCAATGCTTGAGGCCCTTTTCTCTTTTCACTTGGTACTGTGTCCCTAAGCTGTCTCATTATGCCTCTGGCTTCTGTTACCACCTATATGCAGATGACTCTCAAATGTGCAACTGAAGCACACTCCAGACCCATACTGCCCTTCGACATTTCAGAATTGATGTCTAAAAAACACCTCGAGCTCAAAACGTTAAAACCGAATTCATTATTTCTCCCTTTCCCCAAACTTGGTTCTTTCAAAGCATTATCCATGACCCCTGCCCTCTCACCTTCACAAAGTTCAGATTTACACTACAGTCTGACATCTTTCTCAGCCTCCTCCACTGTTTTCCCCAAGGAATCTATTGCACCTTTAATTCCATCTTAGTGTTTGTTTCCTGGACTAACACACTGGGAGATGAAGCAACGATGAAACACAGTGAATACTGTAATAGATCTCACTGAATTCAGTCCCTTTGTTTTCATAGGCAAGGCTTTTGAAGCTTAGAAATCCTTAATTGGGATGGAACTGAACAAGACCTGTCATCTTCAAAGCTCAGAAGCATGACCTCTGTTACGCTGCCCCACCTGGTTCATAGCTGGTAAATGTAAAGTTTCTTCAGAGGCAGACAGTGGGTCTATTCTCAGTATGTCTTTAGACATTTTCAAAGGTTAATTTTAATGTGAGCTTTAATGATATATAACATACACACAGAAAGCCGCATAAACATGTGTTTTTCTCGATGCATTTTCACAAAGTAAACACACCTACATAACCTCCGACAACAAAATACAGAACATTCTTCACACTGCACAAGACCCTTTGGGCTTTCCTCTGAGTCATGAGCACTCCTTCCTCTTCAAAGGAAACCACAATCTGAACTTCTGATAACAAAGACTAATTTTTTTAAGTTTATTTCTATTTTGAGAGAGAGAGAGAGTGGGGAGACACAGAGAGAGAAGGAGAGAGAGAGAGTCCCAAGAAGGCTCTGTGCTGTCAGCCCCCAATATGGAGCTTGAACCCATGAACACTCAGATCATGATCTGAGCCGAGACCAAGAGTCAGTCACTTAACTGACTGAGCCACCCAGGTGCCCCAAGACTAGTTTTTAATTTACCTTTATAAAGTAGCTCAAATCCATTTTCCCCACAGATTCACAGTGACTCAAACAAGTATGGTGTGTATATATATGTGTATGTGTGTATATATATATATATATATATATATATATATATATATATATATATACATCCATATATATATATATATATGCATGTATTTACAGCGATTCACCATAAAACCCCCAGAAACTATTTTGTTCATTATTTTGGTGTGAGAGTCGAGGCCCTTTCCCGCTCCTGACCCAGTGATATTTTGTAAGAAATACATGCCATCCTTGCCAGCAACTGGGTATGTTCATTCTGCTGTTACCTTGGAAAAATTATGTAACACCTCTAAGATTCATCTTCCTCTCTAAAATGTAGATAATAATACTACATACTAAGCTTACCATCATCTGGAAGAAATAAGTTAATGCATACAAAAGTTCATATCATGGTGCCTAGAACCTAGTATAACTCAATGAATGTTACTTTTGTGGGAATTAGCATTAGTATTACTAATATACAAGAAGTTCAGACCAGAATTTTGCAAAGGCAATGTGCTAAATTAGTGCCTTCCTATCCAACCGTGGACAAATGATTTAGTTTTTGAGTGTTTGTGTTTCCCCTCTTTTCTAAAGAGACACAAGGTGAAGAAACAAGTAATGAGTTGTTTTTGTAAGCACTGAACTGTACAGATGAGAAGATGAAAGGTGCTTTTTTAATATACAAATTATGTTTTTGTCTCAAAGCACTGTGATGCAAAGGCAAGTCACTATCCTCTTGAGAGATGATTTTTTTTTTGAAAGAGTAAAAGTCATATTGACTTTTGAAATCCCTCAAGAACACTTATTTGGATTACACTCTAATACAAAAACCTCTATCTCCATTCCAGATGAAAAGATGTCAAGAACTAATATATTGAAAAAGGAATCCAAAATTAACTTCTCCTGAAGTAATGAGATTAATAACCACAAAGGCACAAATGTGTATATATTGTTGATTATAAATGGTAGGGTTTGGGAAGTACATGCTAGAGAAGAGTCAGGAATCCTGGGATCTGGTATCTTCTCTTTTGCTAACCAGTCGTGTGGCCTTGGACAAGTCATCTTACTTTTTTAGGACTCAATTTCCTTCACTGTAAAATGAAGTTGTTAGTTCAAAAACTTTATAATTCTATTGGACACATCACTCTTTATACCGTCTCCCAGTGAAAAAATTTTAAATCTATATTAATTGTTGATGAAACTGAGATTTTTGGAGGCTATAGAATAATAGAATAATAGTTACAGACTAAAGAATTCAAGTGTGTGTGTGTGTGTGTGTGTGTGTGTGTGTTGGAGTGGTTCAGACACTGGGGAGAAATGAGTTTATAAAAAGGGAAAGAAGATAGTATGGGTGACAAGAGAATGAGTGTTTATAATGTTAAATCCTAGATTTCTTGTTTCTGAATATAGCTTGAACCTGAGAGTTCTCAGTTTGGAAGCAAGATAGGGAATGTGACACAGAGGAAACAGTACTGAAATAACAGTCAGGAATCTGGATTCTAGTAGCTGCTCTATGTGATTAGTAGTATGATATTTGACATGTCACTTCACCTCCTGGGTATTATCAGATGTAAAAAGAGGTGGTTGGACAGTACTACTTAGACTTCTTCCAGTTCCTAAAGTATGATTTTTAAAGAGGAGAATGAACCAATTTTACTATGTGGTGTGGGTATTGGGTGGAGTGGCTTAATGGAATTCTGGGATCAATCTGAGGCTTGTAATTAGCGAAGAGTCCAGGCAAAACTTTGTACCTTATTTTCTAAGGACATTTGGGACACTTGGAATTCAAATTTTGTCTCGGTCAGCTGTATTCACAATAATGTCATTTACCAACCACTGCAAAGCTCAGTGGCTTCTAGGGGGAAAAAAAGGCATTTATTTCTCATGCATGCCTCTGCAGGTCAGCTAAAGTTTGGCTGCAATTGGCTGGACTGGGCTCCAGGTTGCAGGTTAGATTTGGGAGTTTCTATGGGACCAGTGGGCTATCCTGAGTATATGGACTATTTCAGGGTTGTCTGGATGTATAAGAGAGCAAGTGCAGTGGCTCAAACAAATTTAAGTTTTTATGCATAGATTGTCTCTGCTAATGTCCCATTGACCAAATCAAATCATATGACCAAATCCAAAGTTAGGAGGCTCAGAAGTACTCTCTACTTACCATAGGACCATGGTAAAAATACAGATGTATAGCACTACTGTAAAAGAGTAAAAGACTTTGTTGGACCAGTAGTCCAATGTATGACAACTTGACATATATGTGTGAGTATGTGGATGTGTAATGAAACAAGGAAGACTTTGAGTGGATTAGGTAAGAGAACAGCATGAAGTGTGAGAAGAATCTAGGTTCTATAGCTCTATGCCAATCATTGATTAACTTCTATTTAGGCAAATTCTGTACCCACTAGCGAAATAGTTTCTTATACTCTACATTACTGATTCAATGATGCTACTAATGAATTTATACAGAGAAACTGTTCTTATCATGCTCGGTTATGACCTCCCTATTGCTAAAATCCCACAATTGCTACATGTCATAATCAGTTCTCATTTCTCACAGTATTTGACCTATCAGTGGCATCTGACACAGTTGTATGCTCTGTCGCCCAGTACACTTTTTCAGTTGGCTTTACTTCTGCTCAAAGACTGGTGACCGGAACTAGTCACATGGCTCCTTCCAACTGCAGGGAAAGCTGGATGAGTAGGAGTCCCAGGGATATTCAGGGAACACTGACTGTATCCGCTACATGTTCTGATGGATTCTCCAAGCCCCCTTTATGTCCCTTACTTCCACGACGTTGGGGTTGTGCCTCATTGTATCTCCCCCATATGCTGATGACATTTTCTAAAGGTAAGCATTCTCTAAAAGACTACATGACTAAAATGGCCCTAAAGAAAACATAGAAGGAAGGGAAAAAGAAGTGGTGAACATATGTATGATGGCCTGTATTAAGTCAGAGGCACTATGGTACGGGCACCACTTTTAGCTGTTGACATGAGCAAGTTATTTAACCTCTGTGTGCTTCGGTTATCTTATCTGTAAAGGTTGGAGTGATAACGATAGCACCTACTGCATAGGATCCTTTCGAGGACAAAATTAATATACATGAGGCACTTAGAACAGTGCCTGGCACACGGAAAGCACAATTAGTGCTAGCTATAATTATTTCATGGATTGAACAATTCAATTCTAAATAATAGAGAACTGAAAATAAAAGTGATAGTAAATTTATAAAATTTTAAATCATCTCCCATATAAACCCTAGCCTAATGAGGAAGATTCTCATTTTAATATGTTTTATTACTAGGATTATGGAAACACATAAAAAAATAAAAACAGAATGTGTTCTTTCTCTGCACATGTGGCACTTTGGCTAGAGGTAATTCTTTTTTGGAAAGGCTGAACAAGAGCATTTTGGAAATGGAAAGGAGCCAATGAGTCGGGGGCACTTAAGATGTGTTTGTAATTGCACACCATATTGTTTTATCGAAAGTCTTCTCATTCTGTGTCAAGGGACCATGATGAGTGTCTCGAGGTCTAAGGGGCTTGTTAGAAGCCTGCAGAGAATTCGGGCCCGCCCCTGCTGATGTGGCTCTGTGATGATGGCTTTTCTTCTAAATTGACAGCAGGAAGGTATTCTTCTTGCTGCCTTCTTTCCCTCTGCATTTCCAACAAGGAAGAACAGCGGAGGCAAATGAGACAGAATCTTTTTCCAATTACCTAGTATGCATATTTCATTTCAGCCACTGCCTATGAGGAACATGATACTGAGTGATTTAGTGGTGCTGAGGCAAATCCAGCCTACAAAAGATTTGGGGGTACATTGTTAAATTTCCAGAAGATTATTTGGGTGAAGTGGCATGGTAGGTTAATTATGAGACTGAAAAGAATAAGGCTTTTAGTTCCTTTAGAGGAGAAATTGCAGCCCTAAATACAGCCCCAAATTACTCTTAAAGCACAAAATGGTAAAAAAAAAAAAATGTGACAAATCAAATTGGCTTTTTAGACTGTAATTGTCTTGAAGGGGAGAGGGCAGAGCTTTTAGAGGAGGGGTGATTTACTAGGTGGCACTTAGCTGCGAACTTTTACTTTGAAGAAGGGTGTATGTGAATTGACTTTCTTTACCTCACATCATCATATAACTCTTAACTCTTCATAAACGTTCCTGAGGGAAAAGGCCAAGTTGGAATTTTCCCTGTGCTGAAGTAAGTAAAACATCAGCCAAAATTCAAGCCAACATTTTTTTTGCAAAGGCATAACTTCTGAACAAGAATCTAAACAAAGTGAGTTATGTTTCTTGTTCCTATCTCTTTCTTCCTCAGGTCTTATCACCTTGCATCCTCCTCCTTTTTTTATCCCTTGGATGAATCCTTCCTTATTTCTCTTTCCTTTTTTTTTTTTTCTTTTTTTAACACATACTATGTAGTGTGCTGGGGAAGGGGTAGGTGATATGTGATGAAAAGGGACGAAATGAAGATCTTTTCTCTGTTCTCAAGAAATATACAGACTTCAGGGGTGGGGTGGGAATCCACCTAGAGGCATACTCTTCTAATTCAGGATGCCTGTACTGGAGCTTGGTCTTGCTGAAGTCTAGATGTCTCCCAGGTCTCCTGATTTTGGGGTATGGACCAGTGTAAATTTCAGCTTTGCTACTCACTAGTTGAGTGATCTGAGGTTATAAGTTTCTGAAATCCTTGGAGCCTTCATTTTCTGATCTATAAAATGGGTATAATGGTTGGTTAGCTGAAGATCTTCAAATACACAGGAAGATGAAGTAGCAGTCTACTACAAGAGTAATACTGTAGAACTGCAGGTAACATGAAGACTTGAAGTACGGAAGGGTGAACAGTATTGAGGGGATGAAGAGCAGGATGAAGAAATATTAAGTTGATAGAATCAGGTCTTGGATACCAGATGAATGTGAGGGGAAGGGGAGGAGTGAAGAAAGGTAAGGAGATTTGGAGGTTTCTGGCTTTGGTTTCTTGTGATGCCATTAACTGGGAAAAGAAATTCAGTACAGATATAATCTACTCTGGGTCTTTGGTTTTGAGGGACCTGCCAAACATTCAAGTAGAGATACCCAGAGGGTAGTTGGAAACCTAAGTCTGGAGAAGTCATCAAGTTTCAACACGTATTTGTGAAGTACATAATACGTGGTAGATAATCTGTGAGACACTGAATATAGAATGACTATAGAAAGATTTAATTATCCCTTTGCTTTCTGGTGGAGGAGAAAGATGTAAAATAAATACTAACACAGTGAAATACAGAACTAAAAATATATAAGTTATATGAAGGAAAATCACAGAGTGCTATGAAAATATCTAGTAGGAGGTGCTAATTTAGATCAGGACGTTTCGGGAGGTCTCTCTGAGGAGATTTAAGCTGTGACTGAGGATGAATTAGAATTAACTTGGCGTAGTTTTCTACTAGACTGGAACTACCGCAAAGCCATTCTCTTCACTTTGCCTTATAGTTGCAGGCTGGCGACTACAGGTCTCGTCAACACATCTACATATTAGCCAAAGGAATGAGGAAGAGAAGGAGTGCTGCCTATCTGTTGCAGGAACATTAGCGTAGACTTCATCTCACATCTAATGGGGCAAAACTACAACACATTCTTACCCCTGGCTGGAAAGTGATGAAGGAGAAGGGATTGGAAATTCAGGTTGAGGAACTTGGCCAATCGTATCGGCTATCTTAAGCAAGAATTATGCCTTCAAAATTGAGAGAGAAGGAAGTTTCAAGAAGGTAAATTGGCAACAAAATCAAATGTCACAGAGGTTGAGAAAGATGAGCTCTGAAACGAAACTATGGATTTGACATTTAGGAGGGCAGAGACCCTACCCATCATGCTCTCTGTTGTATTCCAGGCACCTTCTCCAGCACCTGGGACAGAGTAGGCAATTAATCACTGACTAGGGAAATTAATCTGGCTGCAGTGTATTAGATGTATTGCATGCATAAAGGTCTGTATTGATCATCCAGTATAAATTAAATTCTAATTTTCTCTAAGTAAATACTTTCTGGAAAGAGTGAGCATCTAGAGAGTTATCCTTCATATGTACATCAGAAACCAGTTAGAAGGAATAGACTAAAAGTTAAAAAATATTTCCCCAAAGCTCAGTGAAAGCAAGAGAAAGCAACTACCTGGAAGAATTTGCTTACTTCTGTCATTTTTGGTAGCTGTTTTTAGTAGGTGCGCATGGTTTGTAGACATGGAAAAGCTGTTTATGTAACATAGCCATTTCTTTGTATGCTCTCTTGTTAGAGTAGAGATTCAAAGCTGTTTTCTGTCACAGAGGTTGGTAGAAAAATTTCCACGAGACAGTTTTGTGTCATCAAATGTGTTCAATCAGTATCTTATATTTGCATAGCACTTTAGAGTTCACAAGGCACATTTTAATGTAACATCTCATTTAATTATCTCAACCATATGGCAGGTTATGAGGGCAAGTGTCATTAATCTCCAATTTTATCACTGAAAAAAATATTAAAGAGATCTTAAGTAATTTACTAAAAATCACACATGTACTAAGAGATTGGGCCAGGATTCAAACATGAATTTTAATTCTCAATTCAGTGTTCTTCACCAAGTAAAGTTGGCTCCCCAATACATACAATTACTTAGGTGGTTAGTTTCTCATTGTCAGGTGAAACCCCCAAACTGGTAGCTACTTCAGGCTTCTCTGGGTGGGGTGGGGGTGCTTATTTGTATCAATAGGTAAGTAAGTTTTTGAAATGCTCCCTTCCTTCTCTTTGCAGAGACAGCTAAAAAATGATGAAAGGGGACAGCCTTTCCATATGGATGAAAGTATTAATTACAAGGTATGCTTTACCCAGGGATCCTGTGTCAAGCGGTTTTCTTAAAATTTTTTTAGTGTTTATTTTTGAGAGAGAGAGAGAGAGAGAGCGAGCACGAGTTGGGGAGGGACAGAGAGAGAGAGAGAGAGAGAGAGAGAGAGAAACACAGAATCAGAAGCAGGCTCCAGGCTCTGAGCTGTTAGCACAGAGCCTGACACGGGGCTTGAACCCATGGACTGGGAGATCATGACCTCAGCGGAAGTCAAAATAATAGGCTTAAAAAAAAGAATTTAGCATCTCAGGATTTAGCGTTTTTAACTCCTTAAGGAAGCGTGGCTTCCCTGTGGACCTTCTGCCTTTCTTTCCCAGTTGACATTTCTACCTCAGTTTCAACACTGAGTTTTACCACCTGATGTCCCGCCTTTCTTCTGGAATCTTCTGCAGCTTACCATATGGACTTTGAGCCCTTTTAGAGGAATTGTTGATATATTTACTTTTGAATCCTTTCAATTCCCCATCTCATCTTCCTTGTGACCAATGACAGGATAATGCACCTATCCTTTTAAAAAGAAAAGTACTAACTATAAATATATTTGTGGTCTATAGTTCCAGGGTTTTATTTTGTGAGAAGAAAAAAAGACAAAGAAGAAGAGAAATAACTCACTATTCTATAAAAGTTACTTATATTGTAAATTATTACCCATTTGATTTGACAAAGTCTAAGTTTGAGGGCCTTGAGGCTAGGAGTGGTTCTGGCCTGCCTGAGAGATAAATGAGAGCTGCGGATCCAGGTGAGCAATGGAGCTCAGGGACTCACTTGTCACTAGGTGACTTTGGACATTATGACTCTGTGTGCTCTGAGAAGCCTTGCAGGTGAACGGGTGCAATAAATCAAAACTAATCATATCCTGAAGGGAACAACAGCTGTGTTTACACCCTTATGGGGTTATGTTGACCCTCTCTGGTGGGCCTTCTAGAAGTGTCAGATGTGACGACTTGCTAATAGTTTATCTGAAACAGCTTTTGGATCCATTTATT
Source organism: Panthera tigris (assembly GCF_018350195.1). Lineage (NCBI taxonomy): Eukaryota > Metazoa > Chordata > Mammalia > Carnivora > Felidae > Panthera > Panthera tigris. The sequence continues at coordinate 96,820,765 of NC_056661.1, read as the reverse complement.
AAAGTTTTAAAGATTTATTTTACATCTTTCTTCCAGGGTTCAGGGTTCAGTACGTTCATTTATTCACTCAACAAACCATTCTTAATGTTCTCTATGTGCCAAATGTGGGCCAGTGAGATGCAAAGAGGAACTAGGCAATGTCTTTATAATTAAGAAGCTTACATTCTAGTAAAGAAGGTAAAACACATAGCCCATGAAAGAAAATAATGTGGCATGGGAATATTTATTAATAGCCTTTTATATATTAATATATTTAATAGAAAGAAAAATAAGAGAAAAAATAGAAGGAGTAGGAATGTATTGAAAAGAGTGCCAAAAGAAGGATCAGTACAGATGTAACATACGTTCTATATTACTGCTTGCTTTCATTTGCAGAATGCTTTTTTGAAAATAAATGACTGCAGTGATATTCAGCTAAAATGATCTAGTCATAAGAAATTTAGTGAATTTGTTCAAAAAGCAAGCACAATTACTGAGGTTTACAAATAGGCAAAACCCAGCAATTATAAAGTGATGAATTTGTCTTTGTCTCTGCGCTTGCCCACATTAGAGTCCTCTGTACAATTTTTGGCACTAGAGTTTGAGAATAATATAGAGAGCTTGGGAAGACTCAGAATTAAAGTCCAGAAATTGATTAAAACATGGTCCTTTACAAGGACAGTACCAAGTGGGTTTTGGGAATTTAACCTTCTAAGCTCCCTGCCCACCTCCATCCCCAGTAAAGATACAATGCAAGTAAAACAGTGTGCGTGACGTTCACATGTGGCTTCAGGACAAAAGTTGGCATCCTTGACAGCCAACCAGATTATTACCCCCAGGGCCCTTTTAAACAGAAATTCTGGAGCCTCCACATGTCCCTAAATGATGGAAATAAGATTTATGAGGAATATCTATGGGACATTTAAAAATATTTGTCAGAATGAATAAGATGAGGATGCGAAGTGACTCCTAAGACTGACTTAGCTGTTATTTCCTGTATCTCTTCTGGAGTTTACATAGAACATTTTTATGAATTTTTTTAGTATTGTTAAAAGTCCCTCCCCATACTGTCAAAGGATTCAATGTGCAAAATGAAGGGTTTGGGTAGATAATTTCCTTACTGATGTGGTGGACAAGAAAAAATATTAGCAGGTGCATTTATAGGCCTCTTTTTCAAAAGGAGAGTCAATCTTCAGCAGCCTGGGATAGTTTCAGAGAATAATCTGAAGACTATCAGAGTTCCTTTCTGCCTTCCACATAACAATATAGGACTATATCTACATGGAAAACTTAATGATATGTGAAAAAATGATAGATTCATGGAATCATGAGGATGAAACAATCTACTATTTCACCTATTCTCAAGCTGTCTATAAATATAGACACATCCTTCCACACATCCTATTGCTTAACTAATATCCATCCCCCTCTGAAAGTTTTCCTTACTCATGGTAACACGTCTTCATTGAAGGCCTATGATAGGAGATGCCAGTGCCAGGGGCTACGGGGAAGACAAAGATTACTGTGAAATGGTTGCTCTTTGCTTTTAAAAAGCATACAACTTTGTTTGAAAGAAAATGATGACCCTAAAAGGGTTTGAAACCTCAGGTTTATGATTTGTGACAAAACGCCTTATTCAATTGTTAATATCTGATCCTTTATTATATTGTATATCCTTGTTTCCATTATTCTCTGCAAAGAATGGATGCAAAGAAACGGATGAGAGAAGATTAGTTACAAACTATTTGACCAGCACAGTATTGACTGTAAACCCTTTCACTAACTCACTACATACTTCACACACACACACACACACACACACACACACAACATACACACACTTTTAACTGATAGGGAATTTGGAGGCACTTATTTCACGGACACTTAATTCTGAGTAGTTTTTCTTCACATCAGAATGCAGTGGTATGCTGAACTGAAAGCATATTTTGGCTTTCCCAAGGGTGTGGGCTTCTCCCTGGGTTTTCACATTTTCCTTTGTGCCTCCTGTGGAATGGTTTGTGGAGACTGCAAAAAAGCAGAGGCCGAGTCTGACTCCTTGCCCCACCCCGCCCCTTCCAGCTCATCGTATTCTTATATAATCCAAGAGAAATCTGCTTTTGGTTAGAATGCAGTTGAGAACGAAGGAAGATTTTTTTTCTTTTGCACATGAAAATGTTCCAAGTTTGTACAAAAGTTCTGTCAAAGCAACAACTTTTAAATGGAGGCAGCTGGAAATCATTAAGGAAACTTGCAGTGGACAGTGATTAAAGCAGGATGGAATTTCCACTCTCTGTCTCTCTCTCTTTTTATGGTACTTTAAGCAAGTTAGTGTTGCTTTTGAAACTTGAATTAGCCCTCTGACTATGAGAGTTGGAAAATTATTTTACTCTTTTACTTCCTAGAGACCACTCCACTGATTTTCGAGGCTGTTACTGCAAATGAATAAATGAACACATTTGGAACTAACTGGTGCTCGGCAGCAGTGTGCCTCATATTTCATGATTATCCTTACATCTTCCTGGTCTGAGTCTGATTTGAAATGATAACCACTGAGGAACATTACGAACACTTTGTGGCTACTTTCCTAGTCTTATATGATAACAGAAGGCTACTTTTTAAGGCCCCAATTTTTAGCTCCCACCTTTCTTCTTTAATGGCTGTGCCACTTTTAATGACAAGAAATAGTTGCAAATGAGTCACTCCAAGTTCTCTTTCTGTTCCAACTTTCTATGGGTTCAGCCGCAAGGCATACAGGGACCTTAGTAGCAAAGGCTGATGGGTAGAGGCTGAGGTCAGAGCTGGAAAAGTGTGGCTGTGGGTGTGGCAGGGTGGGCCCGGGTGTTGCTATAAAGAGGTTGAATCTGGTCAGTGGGGCAGGGCAGAGGAAGCCCAGATGGTGGATAGAACTTGGCAGACAGAGAGAGTCTAGTAGATTAGTCTAGTGAGAGAAAGACCCTGGCTCATGGCAAGGCATGTGGGACAGAGGGGTCCAGGTCTCTTCAGGAAAGCAGATTACCATTACACAGTCAGAAAACAAACTGGTCAGTTAGGAGGGAGGTGGTATCAGGAGAGATCATGGTGGGCTGAGGGAGAGCAAAATGATTTCCTGGCAGCAAAATGATTTCACTACTGGTTGCCTGCCTCACTCAGTACTGGGGAGGCACCAGGCTTTCTTAGTAGGAGTGGCCTGAAGAGACTGGGGGAATCTTTCATGACCTGTCTCCAGCTCTTCTTCCCACTTAACCACATCAATATCAAACAGTTATGTCTTCCCTCTTCCTCATTTTTCCTTGGAATACTTATTATGAAGACCAGAAAACAGAACTTACTGAGAATTGTGATATGCCAAAATAACCTTGCTATTGTGAACGTGCAGGGTTTGTATAGTGGAATCACAAGACAGCTTTGAGTTTTCCCTCTCTTCCCATTCCCAAATCTTTTCTGTCTCTGGAAGAATTCCAGGAAGGACACAGCGGCTCTTTTGGTCTATCAGATGATGAGAAACTCTTTGTGCTCTCTAGTCACCTGAGAGATCTTATTTCAGTTATTAAAATGTTGACTTCCATATAATCACATTAATGTTATTTGAAGTTGAAGCTTACAGTCTCTGTTAGCTTAGGTCTGCAAGAGGTGATTTTGGAAGTGGGGGAAGTCAGACCTGGTGAACTCTGTCTCAGATTCACCACTTCCTGCTTCTATGCCTCCTCCTCCACCTCCAGCTTGCTACTGCAATTTCTAATTCCTCTGGCATAGGAGGGGGCTGAAGGAAAGGGAGGAGGTCAGAGGAAAGGAAAGGTATTATTTGATCAGTGCTGAAATTAGCTGATATCTGTGTTCTCTGCACTTGGCAGTTTTTCGTTTGTTTGTTTGTTTGTTTGTTTGTTTGCTTAAGCTGACACTTTCTCTTGGCAAACTTAAGTGCATTATTTGAAAACTGCCTACCCTCCACCCCCAAATCACTGGGGTATCTGACCTACACTTCTCTTGATGTACTGAGAAATTCATCATTGCTGATGCTTGCTTGTTTGATATTCTCTCTGGGTCCCTGGGAATCTACTGGTACATTCCTTTGCAAGAGTTACTGTGTACCTTGAGGCAGTCATTTGGGGCAGTATTTAGAGGACCCTAAGGCTGTCTCTTTTCTCTTGAATTCACAGTAAATTGTCACACATCCTTTGCACTAAAAAACCATTGCAATCTTTCTTTGTAGCAATCTTTCTTGTCTTCCATCAGTGCACAGTTGCTAGTCTGCTGGAGTTATTCTATTCCATGGTCCTCTGTCAGCACTGGGGCACACCTTGAGCTTTCTAAGTGGTTCCATTGAAGCCACTTTCTCTGGGTTGAAAATGAGGGAAAGCATGCCTAATTTTTCTTGTCATGGGGAGCAAGTGGGACTCAACACTCATCAACAGCTCTTTTACAAAATCTTATTTTTAAATTTCAATTCCCCTTAGCCTCTATCCTCCTTTATACAGTGGAGATGGGTGATTTTTTTTTCTACTACATCTCAGCAAGTCTTATATAGATGGTATCAAATTACCCAATGGTTGAAGAAATGTTTAGCATCCATTGTCTAAGGGCCTCTATAAAGCCAAAGAGAAAGAATCAATTAAAAAAATCTTGTTAAAATCTGATTCAGACACTGAAGGTGTATTGTTTTCTTGGTGGTAGAATCACTAAGAAATAATGAGAGTTTTCTTTTCCATTCTAGGTTTATTAACTTTGAAGAGTTGTGGCTTTTTTTTTTCAAATGTAACACATGCTCTCTATTTTCACAGAAGTCCAAAGTGCTAAACTCAACTTCTGTATACGAGTCTATTATTGAGGCAACTCTTGTTAAGATTAACAAAACAAAACATTAATTTTGGCAGAGGTCTTAAAGTCTATAGTTGAGAAGACAAACTATTAGATTGATTGAAGAGACTTTCATACAAAGGCAGTCTACTAATTTGCTGAGCATTGTATCTCAAGGTTAAAAAATCCTGGCTACATTTTAAAGCAGGGAAGATCAATTAGAACATTCATTAGATTCCTATTTACACTTTAATTGTCAACTCTGCTCATTTGTTGGAACCCTTTTTTAGTCATTAGTGTCTGTCAGTAAGAAATATGTCTTAATTTCACTTATATTCATTTATTCATCCTTTCATTCAATCAACAAACATTAATAATGTGCCAAGCACTTGCCAGCTTTTTAAAACATACTGGTGAAAAAGACAAAGCTTACCCGCAAGGACATATTCACCTCAAATCTTCATGTTACTGAAATCAGTAAAGGCATTAGGTCTTATTAAAGTTAGAAAAATAACTGCCTCTCACAATGAAAATAACATAAAAAGGAGCCTAATAAGTGTACAACCTAGTTGTTCTTTTCTGTCTGTGGTTATTAATTAGCCCAGGTACTTCCCAGATTTAAGATACCGAAGTGTGTTCTGTTTTGGCTGCTATTGGCCTTGTGTCTGTTGAAGAGCTCTTAAGAACAGACAACACATATTTTCATTTGGATTCTGTAGGACCACAGAATCAAGGGTCAGTAAATCCCCAATTTTCTGTTCAGAAGAAGTTGTCTATCTTACCATTACAATATAGAGAATAGAGCCAGTTGAATTTCCCAGATCCTGGACAAACGGATTTCTGAGTACAGCAGGTAGTGGGGCTTTTGTAAACGTAAATCTTCAGAGGAAGACTGTAACCTTTCCAAGGTCACCTATGTGGTATGTTGGTATTTTACATGCCTTTTGATTGGTCAGCTAAATGTCTGATTCTTTAGATAAGAACTGCCTCCTCCCTTTTTTGGTGCTTCTGGACAAGATCTGGGTCAGCAATTGGGCCCTCCAGAGCTGCTGAATGCATGACCCACACATTTCTGAATACTTTGCAGTCAGAACTGTAGCATGAGATTTCTTCTCTTGGAGTATAATTCCAGCAATCAAGTCATTTTGCATTAGAGATTGCATGCTAATTGTTCAATTTGATCTAGTACATGTTAAGTGTTTTCTTGCACCTAGGATGACTTGGTAAAGCATTGTGAAGGATACAAAAGCCTTGTTGACCATCTTCCCCATTAGACAGACACATGACAATGGAGACAGCACAATGTGGTGGTCAGAGAGCCAGTCCAGGAGCCAAGAATGTCTACTCTGCCACGAACTAAATATGTGAACTTGGTCATGTCACAATTTCTTTGGGCCTCAATTTCTTTTCTTTCAACAAATATTTATTTTATTTCATTTGAAAAATCTGAAAATATTTCAAACACATAGAAAAGTACAGAGAATACTATAACAAATACCCATGTGTCCACAATACAATTTAATAGTTGTTATCCTTAAAAGAAAAAGAGGAATAAAAATATTACAGAAAAGAGTTGAAATCTATCCTATTCTATCTTCTCTCCTTTTTATCCCAGAGATGACCACTTCTATAGTGAATGTGTGTTCTTGCTACCCAAATTATTATAATTTTCAAAAACTATGTAGAACACTGTTTTTGCGTTTTTAGATTTAAACCAATTGTGCCATACTGTGTGGGTATTTTTGCAACTTCTTTTGTTCACTTAACATTACATTGGAAGATTCATCCATGTTGATACCTGTAGCTCGATTTATTCCCTATAGTACCATTTAAGTAAATAAACCTCAAAGTTTCCCTTTTCCTATATTTGAACGCTTAGGTTGTTTCCAATTTCCTCCTGTTTCAAACCATGTTGTAATGAACATCATTGCATAATGTCTCCTTGTGTGCATGTCTGAAAGTTTCTCTAGTGCAGAGCTTCACAAGTTTCTAACTGATGCACCATATCACATCAAAGAGGTATTCCGATTCTGTCAGTTCAGGTCCTCGGAGAAGCAGATGACCAAGATGGGAATTAGATGTGCAAGAGATTTATATTGAAAAATATTTGTGAAGGATAAAGGGGAAAGGAATAGAATGGGGCAGGAGAGCCTTTAGATGGCAACACATATTCGACACCGGTTAAAGAAGAGAGCAAAGGGAGGATTGGACTGAAGAGTCTTGGCCACAGCCCAGTTCTGAGAAAACATCCTCCAGGCTGATGAAGACTCCTCAACCAAAAACTCCTGGTTGGAGGAGTCCAGAGTCAGGTAGGAATGGGCTGGCTTTCATACCTATGCTGTGCTCAGTCATAGGCTGGGAGCAGCCAGAGAATGTATAAATCCCGAGGGGCACAACTTGGGCTGTCAACTAAGTTGCCTGCATAGCTCTCTTGAAGGAGATCTCAACATTGCATCTTGATAGTCATTACAGACATTAATTACCTAGCACCTGAGCCAGTGGTGGAGAGAAAACGGAGGCAGCCAGAAATCTAATCAGTTATGAGGTCCAGAACTTTTAGGAACTGTGGCAGTGTTACCTGGAGCTTACTGTTCCCGCTAAAATGAATTTTCTTTCTCCCATTGGCTCTGGGAATCCCTCTTTCTTTTTTTGAGGCAGGCTATGTATTGCAAGGTTTTTTATTTTATTCCATTTTATCATACATTTCTACATGGTTTAACTGAAATGGGTTTATGTTTCTTTAATTGCCTGTGTTATCAGAATTGGAAAGACTTCATTTTCTTCATCTGTGAAATGGGAGTTTGGACTCAATGATTGAGGCCACTTTCTGCTCTATTAATCTGATTCTAATTAAAAAAAAGAAAGTGAAATGGAAAGTGGGCCAGCAATAACGTTAGCAGAATGATGTAGCCAGAGACAATCTAAGGGGAAAGCTCAGACTGTATAGGTCTTGAAAGAAAGATGGGAACAGTGTGAACTGCAGGCCAGCTTCATTTTATAAAACAGAGGTGTCATGTAAGTTTCACTTTTTTGCAACATTTTTGAGAGAAGTGTTCGGAGCTTATTTATCTTAATATATATGACCCTAAATATAGCACTTGGGTCATAAGAATAAAAAAATTAATGTGTAGTAGATAGAACTTAATAAAAGAATCAACATCATTGTTCATTATTGATAGGGAGTTTAGCCCCGTACTTAGAGACTTATATTTTACATTTGTGCCATCTGTACAGGTAGGTAGGAAGAACAGAATTTAGGTTATATGTAGTACTTATATATTAGAGAATTAAGGCTTAAGCAGTGATGGAAAAGAAGACCAGGAATTTGGAGTGAGATGATCTTAGCTTCAGTTTGAAATATTGAATACAATAGAATTCTTCTGAGAAGGATATTAAAATGTAGGCAAATTATTAATTTCTCTAAAAAGTAACAAGAGGGGCGCCTGGGTGGCTCAGTCGGTTAAGTGGCCGTCTTCGGCTCAGGTCATGATCTCGCGGTCCGTGAGTTCGAGCCCTGCGTCGGGCTCTGTGCTGACAGCTCAGAGCCTGGAGTCTGTTTCGGATTCTGTGTCTCCCTCTCTCTCTGACCCTCCCCCGTTCATGCTCTGTCTCTCTCTGCCTCAAAAATAAATAAATGTTAAAAAAAATTAAAAAAAAAAAAAAAATAAAAAGTAACAAGAGAATGCTCAAGCTGTCAATAATGGCAATAACCTGGATCTTTCTATGTGGCTCATCAAATCCTTCTGTGACAGCAGCCAATAATATGAGAAAAGAGGCAAATGGTCCGCGATTGACCAAATCATAGATATGTAGATTTGCAAAACTCACCATTCTCATTCAGTCAAATACCACAGAAATACATTTGGACTTTTTTCATCATTAGAATTGTCCCTTACACAACAGGTCTGTTTTTAAACTGCATTTCCTTTGTTCAGCTGAACCATAAAGGTTTTTCCATCAGTAAATATACTCAACTTTAAAGACCCGATCTTAGCCCAATTTTCTCATTTAGTAATGCTAGCACTGGTGTTAGTGTCAGAATAAGTCTGGTGGTTATAACCAAAGCATTAGGCGGCTTCTCTCTCAGTTAAGTTCACATGAATTTGAGTCTGCTGATTTAGGGTTCTGGGATTTCCTATTCTTCCCTAGCATTTATGAATTCAACTTGCATTTTCAGATTTCCAAAGGCCACTTGAGGGTTTAAGTAATGCCTTTAATTATAACTTAAAGTATAGGCAATTGTATTTCATGAAGCTAACAATTATCCAGAGTATATTATTAGAGAGTGAGTTATTGAAGTCTGCATAGTTTGTGAAAACCCATCAAAATAACTGGGGGAGAAAAGAGATAAACTAGATTGGAACAATGAAGCTTGAAAACAACTTTGATTATGTCTGGAGTTTACATGGTAATGAGTCCTAATTCTCAGGCATTAGAGTTCTTTGTAAAAATCCTTACAGTCTCTCTTGTTTACCTCATTCAGAAATAGATATGTTGGCAATGTTTTCATTAACTTTTTAAATATAAACACTGAGTGCTAATGTGGCAGTTGGCTATGCTTTTGCAGACTTTATTTTATGTAATTCTTAAAATTTCTTGGTGCCATAGGTGATAATGCTCCCTTGAGAATGAATGCTAAGAGGAGGTAAGCAATTTGCTGGAAATCATATACTTTAGAAATAGGAACACTGAATTGCAACTCATATCTTCTGTTCTAGAATCTAAACTAAAAAGCCCATTATACGATCAACTGACTAGAATGGTAGAGCAATTTTCCAGTATTGAGGCATTTGCAGGTGATTTTAAAAATCTGAGTAAGTAAATACTCATAAGAATGACATTGAAAAATACATTGATTTAAAAATCAATGCCAACATTTTTTTTTAACCAACCTGGCCCATTTTTCCTAGTCATGCTCACATGCCCCAAAACCCTAAGGATGATGATAAGTCTGGCATAAAGGAGAGAAGATGTATTTTCAGTCAGGCATGGATTGAATTCTAACCTTTATTTATTAGTTGTATAACCTTGGGCAAACTCTTTGCTCTACTTATTCGTAAACTGGTAAAAATAATAGCAACCCCAACAGGGTATTTTTAGGAATAAATGAATGAGATAGTGTTTGCAAAGTACCTGTCATTCTAGGCACTAAACAAATGATGGCCATTCTATTTATACTAGTGCCAAGTGGGGCATTATTTCAACTTAGAACACCTTACCCCTTATAGAAGGTAGATAGTTGTAAAGTACATCATGGGAGATATGTGATCATTTAAGTTACTCAAATAGGCTATAGTTTCCTGGATTTTCAATGCAATGGTTTCCTATCTGTATTTTTATTTAAAAATCTAGGATATGGGATGGAAAATTCATATCCTTTTTTACAATGTTTCTTTTGTTTCCACGGACACTTTAAGTCCACAGCTAGTCTTATACTTTGATCCGAACATATACAGTTTGCTTCAAGTAAAAGTTGCAGTATGTTTTGCAAACTCAAAGATGTTTTAGGTAAAAACAATCTTCCTATTAAGTTTGTGACCACCTGAGATGTTAGTCTTATTTCCTTACCATGGTCCCTTGGAATGGCATAGCATGACACTAGCACTGGAGTGTCTTAAATAATGACGTTTTTGTCTCCTTCTCAGTAGAAATCTACAGCGAACATCCTTGGAGGTGGAAGTTCTAATGTTCCTTCTTTTGTCAGATAGCTTAGATGCACACTATGAGGGTGTGGAAAGAATACAGAATCTTCAAGAGCCCACTCCTTCCTCCTGTCCTCCTTGGTCTTCTCCCTCTCCAACTTCTCCTCCTCCATGCGCCGCCCCCCCTCCAGTGTTCACAATCTCTCTATTCCTTTTATAGCTACTTCTGCATTGGATGATATTTATAAAACAGGTCTGAGGACACCTTTAGTGTGCTACACAGCTGGGCAGTTTTCAGGGGCAGTAGGAAAAAGGTGCCTATCTCATCTGTAGTATTCATTTAAAAATATAAAAGAAAAAGCATAAGTAACTTCAGAGATGATGCCTGTAGTGATGATTCCACAGCTAACATTGGCTAACATTTCTTTAGCACTTACTTAAGTGCTAGGCACAATGTGCTTTGCATAATCTCACACATTTCTTATGACGATCTTACTATGCACCAAACTATGTCCCTCTAAAGTTCATTTGTTGAAGCACTCACCCCCAATGTGACTGTATTTGGAGATGGTGCCTTTGTAGAAGTAATTAAGGTTAAATGAGGTTTTAAGAGTAGACTCCTGGTCTGATGGGATTAGTGCTTTTCTAAGAAGAGGCAGCAGAGCTCTCTCTCTCTGTCTCTCTGCCATGTTAAGGACACAGTGAAAAAGTACAATCTGCAAACCAGGAAGGGACTCCTCACTAGAAACCAGCCCTGCTGGACCTTGATCTTGGACTTCCAGCTCTGGAAGTGTGAAAAAATACATTTCTACTGTTTAAACCACCCATTCTATGGCACTTTGTTATGGCAGCCTGAATTGACTAATACACACCATGATTATAACCCCTTTTGATAGATGAGGAAACTGAGGCTTAGATTACTGAGGTAAGGAATTCTGACCAAATTTTAATGCTGTTTATAATTTTTCTGTCCTTTCTAGCTCAGGGTGAAATTTGGGGGGCTGCTTTGTAATTGTTTTCTCTAACCGCATGTTTGCTTCCATTTCTTCCTCCTATCTTTCTCATCTTCTTGAAGAGTTATTCTCTCTGTACTCAGCATTTTTGACTTTCCAGTTTCTTCCAAAACTCTATCCCCCAGCCACACGTAGACAATTTGTTGTTGCCTCGTATCCTCCCTCATCTCTTCACAATGTTTTCTGAGAGCCATTTCCTCTCTTGACGTCGAGGGTTTCTCTCACTTATCAAGCGTATCCTTCCCCTTGGTCTATTACAATGTTGTTTCCTCAGTGTTTCCACTTGGATAAATATCTCCGGAAAGACATTGTTTGCTTGACTTTTTCATCTTTGGTAAAGTTGTTGGTAATGTAGAGACAAAGAGTAAAAATAAAATAAGCAGATAATGTGTCATTTTTCTAAGTCAAGATTTAGTGATTCAGCCTCCGCTTATAATCCACTTCTTAAAGAATTTAAAGATGATTTATTTTGTGTTATTGTAAAAAGGCATCCTACCTATTCCTTTCCTATTTTAATTATGAAGTAGTCCTTTGAAATTCTGAATTCTCCACCCATGGGGGTACAAATTCTCTGTAGCTTATTGAACTGCCAATATCAAGACACGCAGTAATGAACAGCAGACACGTTTTTAGTCTTGAATACCCAGCGCCATCTTATTGTTTACATTACTCATCTCTCTCAAGTAAGAGAAAAATAAAGATATTCCCCATAGACCTTTCATTTTACCAATTTTGTGAGTCATCCTTATTCTCCCACTCCTTTACCTAAACTTACAATAAATCATTAGGTCCTAGAGATATAACTTCTTAAATACAGTATCTCTTACAATCAATCTTCTTGTCTCCATACCCCCACCATTATTTCAGGCCCTCTTATTGCTGCCTTGCCACACTCTCTTCTTGCTTATAACCCATCACGATTTCTTGGATAGAGGACAACATATATACACAGCAGGACATATTCTTTCAGGCTTTAATTCTTATCTATGAATTCAATCTTATCACCTACACTTTCTCCAGCCCTGGCCTTTGCCTGGAAATTGATTCATTCTGCATAAGCGCTGCCAGCTGTATGGCAGACACTCTGCTAGACACTGGGGCCACAATGGCGATCAAGATAGATATAGTCTTGTACTTCTGGAATGTGCAATCTACAGGGAATATAGATAAGTTTGCCAGAGGTTATGCGAGAGTATGTTAAGTTCTAGGGTAGGGAAGTAACAGCATACAGTCAGGGTACAGAAGTGACACCTAACTCAGACTTGGGGACATCAAAGAACTCATTATATACAAGTCAAGACCAGAAGGTTGAGAAGGTGGGATTCAGAACCAAGGCTTAGGAGTCGAGGTCAAGGAATAACCGCTTCAGAGAGAACATCACTTGCAAAGGTGAGAAAGCACATGCTATTCATATTCAGAGAACTGAAAGTACTTTATTGTGGTGATTGCAGAAGTGGCAAAGGGAGCTGTGTTGGAAAATGAGGCTGGAGAGATAAATATCTCTAACAATCATGCTCTTTTAGGCTGTTGTTCATGCTGTTCCCTTTGCTTGAAATGACCTGGCAGCCTCCCGCTCAGACTGACCATCTTCTCCTCTATAAAGTGTTTCCTTATCTTGCTTGGTGATACAATTTTTATCCAGCACATACTTGGGTTTATCACTCATATCACTAATCTGTCTCCCCTAGTAGAACGTCAACTCCTGGAGGGCAGAGATGATAATTTATTTATCCTCACATCCCCCCTGTGTTTAGCATAGGACATATTATAAAGTGGATGCCCAATCAGGAACATCTGCTAATGTCACATTTTGGAAAAGATCCTATTTTTGCCATAGGTAATAGAATCTCCTGGTTCATTCAAAGGCTTGGGGTTGTGTAGGTGTATACCACCTTCTTTAACAGGACCATTGGTGCATGGAGTTAGGAGGCTGCGCAGCACAGTTACGTTTATTTGATTCTACAGATTGATATAAGAATCAGGAGTGACTTACAGGAGGAGTGTGATCAGGGCTCCAAATTCTTTGCTTTGAGGATTGAGTTTTTTTATGTGGTTTGAATAAACAAACTTTGGGGAAGAAGGGTATATGTTAAGTGTCTTCTATATTAAGGGTCATTGGCTGAAGCCCTGCTTCTGGTTTCTCCTGGTATGTGATACCAGAATCCATCCTGGCCTCACTCCTGGTAGGCCAACAGGATTGGATTAATAAAGTGTGTGAGGAAAAGAGAAGAATCAAGATGTGGTGAGAGCAAGAGAGGTATCTCTGTAGGCCTGGGACCTTTGGGTAGTGCTTCCTAAATGAACTTACTACTCATTTTTAACTGAGCATCCAAGAAAGAATGGCATCAAAGAATGGCCCTTTGAGCCATGACCTATAGATCTCTGCATAAGGGCCCAGACCTGATGTGTTAATCTTCGGTTGTACCAGCTTCTAGCACATATAGCTTCTAGAGTGGATTTCCAGGAACCAGCACCAAGTGCAACATAGATTGGTTAATGAAACCTTGGAGAAAGAAGGACTTCCTGTTCATTTAAGAAAGCAGAAAGCCAGGGGTGTTGCTGTTTGTTTCTCAAGGTGGTAAAAGCTGGACTTAGGTTCCGCAGTATTGCACATATGCAGAGGTGACGGCCCAGATGGGTGAGGTACACGGCAGTGAGCTGAGAAAGCTTTAAAAAACTAAATGAAATAAAACAAAACCCTTTGGCATATGGCAACAGAACTCGGCAGAAAATGGCCAGTCTTCTGAGTATGTTGGACTTAATGAGAAACCCAGATGCTCTTTTCTTTTTTTCCTTTTCCCAGAGTGTATTTAAAGATTTTGAGTCCTCACGGTTGTCTTCCAAATATGCTTTTCTTTTTCCATAGGCCGACTGCTACCAATCCTTATATTTTCTTCTCTCTGGACATCCAGGCTTGACTCAAAGTTGAGGAATTAGTGTAAAGCTTCATATTTCTACATGTTGAGACTGAACTGTTGAATTGGAGTGGAATGCTTTATACATTATCCCCATATGCTTCCTCTACCCAGCACCGAGCAGAGTTCCAGTTGTTGACTGGCTGTGAGGACAGAGGAAGCAGCCTAATTAGCTTCTTCATTTGGGTCACAGTGGACTCTGCTTAGGGGTGAATTATAGCTTTAATTATTTCATTAGTCAATATTATACATGAACCTCTCCATTCTCTATTTGATTCTTTTAAGGTTAAGGTTGATCTTTCTAATGCTATTAATATGGTTATGGACCAACAAAAAGTTATGACAAATACAGAAATGACTTTGTGGTTCACTTTAAAGGAAGGTGAGTGTGTGTGAGTGTGTGTGAGTGTGAGTGTGTGTGAGTGTGTGTGTGTGTGTGTGTGTGTGTGTGTGTGTGTGTGTATGGGGCAGTGGTAAGGAATATTTGGGATGGGATTTTTTTCCCCAATATGCCTTCAAAGCAAGTCAATACAAGAAGCTTTATATCCCCGAATGTTACATTTTTGAATGTTTTCTTCATTCTCATTGCTTTGCTAGTCGTATGGGTTATCTACTCTTGTATACCAACTTGCCCCCAAATTTAGAGGCTTAAAACAACAAAAATTTCTAATCTCACAGTTTCTGTGAATGACAGATCTAGACGTAGTTTAGCTGGGCCCTCCAGCTTAGAGTTTCTCACAATGCCGCAATCATAGTACTGACTAGAGCTTTAGGCATTTCGAGTCTCGACTTGAGAAGGATCCACTTCTGAGCTCACTCACATGGCTGTTGGCATGGTCATGATGGCTTTTGGCCAGAGACATCAATCCCCTGCTATGTGGGCTTCTCCACAGGGCTATTCACAGCATGGTCACTTGCTTTCCCTAGATCAAAGAGTCTGAGAAAGAGTGAGAGATGGCAAACAAGATGGAAGTCACATTTTTTGGAAGGGAAGTAACCTAATCTTGGGAGTGCTATCCCATCACTTTTCCTGTAATCTATTCATTAGAATCAAATCATTAAGTCCAGCCCACAATCAAGGGGAGAGGATAACACAAGGGCATGCCTATCAGGAGGTGGGATCACTAGGGGCTGTTACCGAATCTCCCTACCACACTAATTTATTAATTAATAAGCAAATATTTAATACAGGTCACTATATAAAAAAACTCTGCTCTGTGGACCAATTAAGAGAAGGAGGCAATGTGCTTTGTGCCTCAAAGTGGGATTTACAATCTGTCTGAGAAAAAAATGTTTATACTTTAAAAATATCCTGCAATTCTGTTGGTGGGAATGCAAACTGGTGCAGCCATTCTGGAAAACAGTGTGGAGGTTCCCCCCAAAATTAAAAATAGAACTATCTTATGACCCAGCAATAGCACTACTAGGAATTTACCCAAGGGATATAGGAGTGCTGATGCATAGGGTCATGTGTACCCCAATGTTTATAGCAACACTTTCAACAATAGCCAAAGTATGGAAAGATCCTAAATGTCCATCAACTGATGAATGGATAAAGAAGATGTGGTTTATATATACAATGGAATACTACTTGGCAATGAGAAAGAATGAAATCATGCCATTTGCAGCAACGTGGATGGAACTGGAAGGTATTATGCTGAGTGAAATAAGTCAGTCAGAGAAGGACAGATATCTTGTTTTCACTCATATCTGTATCTTGAGAAACTGAACAGAAGACCATGGGGGAAGGGAAGGGGAAAAAATAGTTACAAACAGAGAGGGAGGGAGGCAAACCACAAGAGGCTCTTAAATACAGAGAACAAACTGAGGGTGAATGGGGGGTGGGGGAGAGGGGAAAATGGGTGATGGACATTGAGGAGGGCACTTGTTGGGATGAGTATTGGGTGTTGTATGTAAGCCAATTTGACAATAAATTATATTCATAAAAAATATCCTGCAATAATATGTCAGTATACATAAGTGCTCAGAGAGTAACAGAGGTGGGAAAACTCACTATGGAGACAATTTAGGGCTATGTCTGACCTAAGAGAGAGATGGGACTCAGATGCCGCTGAGTGAGGCATATGAGCAGATGACTAGCGGAGGTCTATTTGGAGCCAAACATGAACCAAATGAATAGCTTCATCCTTTTCTAAGAGATTTTAGGACTCTCTCACAGTCTTGCTCTAACAATTCTCTTCCATTCCAACCCCTCTTACCCCCACTATGTTTGGAAGCAAAGGAGAGAAAAGATGAGGAAAGCCAGACTTGCAGTTTTTTACAGAGTGACTTTTTTCTGATTTTGTTTCTGGAAATTTTCTGAGATGACTTATCGTGGAGTTCCTGCGCATCTTACTGTTTGCAACTGCCAAGTAAATGGTGATTAGAATCACATTTTCTGTTTTGTTTATTTTGGTTTTAAAAGATCTGTCCACGGTTAGCCTCTCATTTTGTCAATGAGGAGAACAAAGTCCAGAGAAGTTCAATGACTTGCTCACATTCTCTAGCTTTCAAACCACTGCTGTCTTCATGATATCCCACACTCTGCTACCTAAAGTGGATTTTTTACCCATCACATTAAATGTCACTGCAAGTCTGTGACAAGGTTGTCCTTACTTCATATGTGAGCGGCTGAGTACTTTTTGGAGGTGACACTTTTATTTGCTCATACCAAATAGTATTAGCACAGTTTTTTTGAAAGCATGGTACATACTAAATACCATTTATTTCAATGAGATGTAGGACTTCTTTTTCAATGGAATACTCAAAAAAGAAAATTGAGTACATTTTAGTAATATCTTTGACAGACACAAGGGAGCATTAGAATTATATAAAATTAAAATGATATTTGAATATGATATTCAAAGAAAACTGGTTTGCATTTTGTAATGATAGAAGGTCACAGAGACAATCTAATATGTACCACTCTCTTAAGCAGTTGTGAGTTCCTGATAAGTTTTATACACCAAAATGCCACTCTAGGGGAAAAAACCCAAACTTTTTAATTTGATATTTCAGAAATAGAGTCTTTATTAAATCCGGATTTTAAGTTTTCATTTACATGTGGGTGTAAAACAGTAATTTTCTTATCTCAATTTTTGAACTTCATGTGTATTTTCTAGGAGATGTCTTCCAGACACAGAGGAAATGAAAGAGCATCACCTCTTAACTATTCCTTTATCTCCTCTGCACTTCTTTTTCTCCTCCTTAATTTTAAGAATTTATAGTGGTATCCTGAACTTTCATAAACTGTAATATTCCTGCAGAAAGTGATAATAGCCATGTTAGATGCTGTGATTTTTTTTTAATAAAAGTGATATACCATCTCTCTCTAACAGAAATCCCAAACCCAAAATTAAAATACAGTTAAGTATTACAGATGATGTTGATAACAGTGTCATTATTTTGTGAAGACTAAATATTTTTGGAAGAGTAATGGTGGGTTCAATTTGGTGTGACAGAGTGATCTCTGGTGAAACTGTCAAATAAAACTGATAACTTTAAATTAAATAAAGACTGTGGCTGTAGTTGTATTGACTTATGAAACAGCAAAACCCTTTATGAGGACTTGTTAAGTATCAGGAAAGACCCTAAGCGTTTCCACAACCATGACAATGTGGGATATTTTCAGAGGTACTGTCCTATTGCACCCCAGACTTTTCTTTAAGATAAAATTGTTTTCTCCTTTTCACAGGAGAGGAAACCTGACATCAGAAAGACAATATGACTTATTCATGGTCACACAGTCACTAATGTTGGATGCTAGGTTCCCTGAGTCCGAGGCTAGTACTTTGATACTTAAAACTTCTGAGAATGTGATGGCAGTATCAATATGCAAGAAATACACAACAAACACTCCTCCACAAACACACAGGTGAACAAACATAAACACGGACTAAGTGATGTGTTTTTTCCATGCCCCAGCTCTTCCGGACCACTCGCCATCCCTTCTCATACTATTTTCCCTTTCTGTGATTTTGCTATCTTTTTTCTTTAGATTGGACTGTCTTCTATCTTCTCTGCCTATTGAGATTCTAAGCATTGTTTGTGGTCCATCTCAGATATCATTCTTTAGCGGGGTCGTCTTTTTTTATTTCAGTGGTATGTTTCCTTTCTTCACCTTGGCCCCTCCAAACAATTTCATTTAAGCATGACTTTGGATGCTTTATCATATGGTGCCTTGAGTTAGAGTTACTCATGTTCATACTTATTCCTGCTCAGGAGGGTCAACTTCATAAGAGCAGAGAACAAGGTTTATTGTTTCTGGGCCTTCCAATGGCTTACACAGAGAAGGGGATAGGTATGTGTGAGCTGAAGTGAAATATTTATATTAGCAGTTTATGCCAATTAGTATCCAGGAGATGAAGAGATTACCTTCATGAACCTGAGTAGTCAGGTTCTGAACTCCCTTAAATGATCAGATGGTAATTACTAGGCAGAGGGGGGAATGGTGGATACTAGAAGGAGAGTCACTTACGAAGGCAACGGTAGTAAGAGAGTGGTAAGAAGGGGAGCCCAAGATTCCCCTTTATAAGTACTCATCCTACTTTGGCTATCTGCTCTACTCTTTATCTTTGCTGGTACAATGAAAGCTCTGTGAGCTCATTCCCTGCTGTGTCCTCAGTGCCCAGCGTGGTGCAGGGGTAGACGAGGTGCTTATACACATTTGCTGATGAATGCCTAATGCACGACAGTTGACACTCTCACAATAAGAGTAGAAAAGGGGAACACATGTCATGTACAGACTGTTTATTCGCTGATGATGGTCTGTGCATAAAGTGTTTTGATTTCTTTGTGTGTATTTTGGATATTTAGATGGCTTATGCCTTTTGTGAATTTTGGGTTTCTTCCCCCCTTCCATATGCCTCTCTGTTTTTAGTTACCTTTCTACACTGCCAAAACAAAATAAATCCAACAGCTGCCTCCACTTGAGTTTCCTTTAATATTGTTTTACAGTTTCCCATCTCCTTTAAATATATCCCAAGTATGTTTTTTGTGGGGGAGGTAAGAATTTGCAGAGAAAACAGATAAGTCAATCAATCTTGCCTTAGCACAAAATTTTACTCTTAAAAGTCTAGCAGTGGAAATAACTTACCTCTGTTTATTTTGCCCCCAAAGATTCTTTGCACATTAAATATCTTCTTCAACAGCATTCTAATAATTCATTATTTTCTCAGTTTAAAAGAAAATCAATATGAAGATTTTCCCTCTAGGAATAGATATTAATAAGACTCATCTCACTTTTTTTCTTTTAAAGAAGAGATTCCTAAATCTAGGTGGGAAGTTTTATTTAAAATATTCTAGATGTGAGGGATTTAAATATATTTAGAGAGGGCTAATTTAAACAATTTAATATGTACTCTCTCTAGGGAAATGAAATTTCAGCATATGTGACTTTCATTAGTGGGTTTACCATAGAGATATAAGCCAAAACACTTAACAGGGAAAGCTTAATGACTAATTAATTGATCCTTAAATTGTTTGCTAATGGGTATTACATACTCATGAAACATATCTTTTGTCTATTTTCTGAAGTGCTCTCTTAGGGAAAAGGCAAGATGTTACTTAGAGTAAATCAAACCTTGTCAGTGGTTGGTAAGGCAGCCAGGGTCTCATCTCTGAATAACCCAGAGTATGTTTCTTCATTTTCTCAAGTCATGAAAAGTGAAGAAAACCATCATTAGATGTCAAACTAAAAAATTATTTTATGTAGGAACTCAGAATGAGGTCATCTTTGATATAATAACTATAATAATAAAACCAAGCTAATGTATATGTACAAGGAAATGAGTTAAATCATAAGAAGGCAACCCTATGGTATCTTGCTCACTGATTGTATTTTTATCAGGAAAGATCAAAGTTTCCTAATATTTAGAATCACAAAGAAATATAATCACAAAGTGTGCCTAAAATTTAGTAAGATTTGACTCATTCTTTCATTACATTCTTGTCAGTTTTTTTTTCAAACAGACAGTGAAGTACACTTAAATGCAACTCATACATGACAAACTGTTTTTATATTTATTTAGCTTAAGAAAAATGTTTTGAATACCACCTGTGTTGAATATATACTGACAGTTCCCAAATTTTCTGGCCTGGACTTTCTCCTGTACTCCAGACTTGTATGTCTACCAGCACACTTAACACATTTACTTGATGGGTAACAGATATATAAACTTCATCTCTCCCAAAGGGGACCCCTGATCTTCCCCATGTGCCCCTCATAGCCTTTCTCACCTCAGTTAATGACAACTTCATCTGTCCAGTTGTTCAGGCCAGAAACTTGGGAGTTACACTTGCCCTTGCCCTTTCCCTTATACTCAGTCTGCCAGGTTTCAGAATGCACAGGAATCTGGCCATTTCTTACCACCTCATTCTACCAGCCAGATCTGAGCCTCTGCCATTTCTTGCCTGGATTTACTGGAAGACCCTCCTAGTGGTTTCTCCCCCGCAATCTTTGTCCCCTGCAGTATATTCTGAATAAAGCCACTAGGCTGATCCTTTAAACGTAGAGATATAGTATACCACTCCTCTGCTCTCAAGTATCTCTTCATTTCAATCAGAGTAAATGCAAAGGTCCTTAAAATTGTTGTCAAGGCTCTCCATTATCTGGCCTTTTAATACCTGTCTGACCTTATTTCCAACCACTCTCTACCTGGTCCATACAGCTTCAGCCACACTGGCTTACTTTCTGTTCCTGGAAAATGCCTCCACCTAAAAAAAGTCTTTCTTTGATACCCACATAGCTCTCTCCCTCTCCTTCAAGTCCTTCCTGAAGTGGCATCTTCTTAAAGGGGCCTTACCTGATGCCTTCGAATATTACCATCTCTGCCTCAACAGTGGAAAAGGCATATCTTGCATCTGTATCTATAGGTTCTACTCCTATTCTGGGCAATGTGTTTATTCTCTAGGGTCTCAGTTTTCCCAGTATAAATTAAGGCTTTTGGCAAAATGTTCCACAAAGCGCTTTGACCTCTAAAATTTTTAAAATTTTATGAGACCAATTTGGCCCTGATAAACTAGTGAGATTTGGGCTTGAAAGTCTATTTAGTGCTGAAGGAGACAAACCACATTTTCCTAGAAGCTCAGCTCTTATGGGAAAGGTTAAAACATAACCCCAAATCAGCTAGGAGGAGGTCAAAGTTTCACTCTTCGCAGATGACATGGTACTCTATAGGGAAAATCCAAAAGATTCCACCAAAAAACCTGCTAGAACTGATCCATGAATTTAGCAAAGGGGCAGGATATGAAATCAATACACAGAAATCGGTTGCATTCCTATACACCAACAATGAAGCAACAGAAAGAGAAATCAAGGAATAGATCCTATTTACAATTGCACCAAAACCCATAAAATACCTAGGAATAAATCTAACCAAAGAGGTGAAAAATCTATACACTGAAAACTATAGAAAGCTTATGAAAGAAATTGAAGAAGACACACAAAAAAAAAAAAATGGAAAAAGATTCCATGCTCCTGGATAGGAAGAACAAATATTGTTAAAATGTCAATACTACCTACCCAAAGCAATCTACATATTCCATGCAATCCCTATCAAAATAACACCAGCATTCTTCACAGAGCTAGAACAAATAATCCTAAAATCTGTGTGGAACCATAACATACCCCAAATAGCCAAAGCAATCTTGAAAAAGAGAACCAAAGCAGGAAGCATCACAATCCTGGACTTAAGCTGTGTTAGAAAGCTGTAATCATCAAGACAGTATGGTACTGGCACAAAAACAGACCACTCAGATCAATGAAACAGAATATAGAACCCAGAAATGGACCAACAAACATATGGCCAACTAATCTTTGACAATGCAGGAAAGAATGTTCAGTGGAATAAAGACAGTCTCTTCAGCAAGTGATGCTGGGAAAACTGGACAACAACATGAATAAAAATGAACCTGGATCACTTTCTTATACAATACACAAAAATAAACTCAAAATGGATGAAAGACCTAAAGGTAAGACAGGAAGCCATCAGAATACTCGAGGAGAATGCAGGCAAAAACTCTTTGACCTTGGCCGCAGCAACTTCTTATTCAACACATCTCTGGAGGCAAGGGAAACAAAAGCAAAAATGACCTATTGGGCCTCATCAAAATAAAAATCTTCTGCACAGTGAAGGAAACAATCAGCAAAACTAAAAGGCAACCAACAGAATGGGAGAAGATATTTGCAAATGACATATCAGATAAAGGGTTAGTATCCAAAATCTATAAAGAACTTAACAAACTCAACACCCAAAAAACAAATAATGCAGTGAAGAAACAGGCAAAAGACATGAACAGACACTTCTCCAAAGAAGACATCCAGGTGGCCAACTGATACATGAAAAAATACTCAACATCACTCATCATTAGGGAAATACAAATCAAAACCACAATGAGATACCACCTCACACCTGTCAGAATGGCTAACATTAACAACTCAGGCAACAACATGTTGGTGAGGATGTGGAGAAAGAGTTCTCTTTTGAACAGCTGGTGGGAATGCAAACTGGTGCAGCTACTCTGGAAAACAGTATGGAGGTTCCTCAAACAATTAAAAATAGAACTACCCTATGACCCAGCAATTGCACTACTAAGTATTTATCCAAGGGATACAGGGATGCTGTTTAGAAGGGGCACATGCATCCCAATGTTTATAGCAGCACGATCAACAATAGCCAAAGTACGGAAAGAGTCCAAATGTCCATCAATGGATGAATGGATAAGGAAGGTTTGGTATATACATACAATGGAGTATTACTCAGCAGTCAAAAAGAATGAAATCTTGCCATTCGCAACTACATTGATGGAACTAGAGGGTATTATGCTAGGTGAAATTAGTAAGTCAGAGAAAGACAAATATCATATGACTTCACTCATATGAGGACTTTAAGATACAAAACAGATACATAAGGGAAGGGAAGTAAAAATAACATAAAAACAGGGAGGGGGACAAAAACATGAGACTCTTAAATATGGAGGACAAACAGAGGGTTACTGGAGGGGTTGTAGGAAGGGGGATAGGGTAAATGGGTAAGGGGCATTAAGGAATCTACTCCTGAAGTCATTGTTGCACCATATGCTAACTAACTTAGATGTAAATTTAAAAAATAAGTTAAATAAAAATTAAAAAAAAAACATAACCCATGCTGCTTGCTGGGACAGCCGTTACACTTCTGAAAGAATTCTTATTTAAAATCCTGTTTGTTTTTGCTTGTCCCAGTTTGCTTTGGCTCCCTAAGTAGTTGGGAAGCCTTAGAAAAGAAAAGTGAATTCTCTGGGCCTTAGTCTCCTCATCTGTAAAATGAGGATATTGTGCCAGATGATCTCCAACTTCTCTTCTAGATTTGGAACTCTCTTTTTCCAGGAGGAAATCACACACTTTCCCTCATTGTCACAACTCTTCATCTGGTTGTATAAAATATTCATCTGCAAGTTAGTGACTAGAGACATAACTTCCTTGGCTTTGTGTAGCATGGCATCATTCCCACTGAGTATAATTGTAGGCATTTCTTATTATAGCTCTGTTCATATGCCTAGCTGTCCTACAGAGGCCTTGGCATTTAGATTAGAGCAAGTGTGACTCCAGAACACATTCTTTACATATATTTTCAGTGTTAGATAATTATGCAGAAAGACAAAGCAGAAGGCATAAACATAGCAGCTGTTTTGTCCCCAAGTATTGGAAAACTTCTTGTTAGAATTGAGAGTTTTGTTAGGCTTGACTATAATGGTCAGAAGATCAAAGCTATCTGAATATTTTAATGCCAATGCTCAAAATGTTTCTGGAGGAAAGGTTCTTTTTTAGTCCATGTGCTTAATACTTTCAACTCTGAGAAAGATCAGTTTAATGTTTTCCTGCATAAAGGACACTAGTGAATAATAACCAAGTTATATTATCAAGTTAGTGAGTCATTTTTCTCTTTGTGAACTCTATTTAAACATAATTATTAAACTATAACATTAATCAGTAAAGACTATTTCTGTATGGAATTGAGGCAAATGATTTTTAAAAAATTTTTAAAGTTTATTTATTTTGAGAGAGAGAAAGAGAGAGCAAGTGCACTAGTGGGGGAGGGGCAGAGAGAGGGAGAGAGAATTCCAAGCAGGCTCCATGCTGTAAGCACAGAGCCTGATGTGTGACTTGAACTCAAAAACCGTGAGATCATGAAGTGAGCTGAGATCAAGAGTCGGATGCTTTACCAATTGAGCCACCCAGTTGCCCCAAGGCAAATGATTTTTGTTAAGTACTTTCTAGTTGTGTGACTACTTATAACTTCTAGCGTGTGATTATGGGTCTAACCAGAAAGGAAATTTTCTGGTTTTATTTTTTCTCCATGGAACTAGAGACAAAGAAGAGAATGGTAGTTGAGAAGTACAAAAGAAATCAAGAGCTGACGTAATTTTGGTATGTGGGGCATATTGTTTTGAAATATACTTTTATGTGGTTTTCAACATGTTTTTGAGGTGCTCTTCAACAAATTCTCACAAAGTTCCTTTGAGAATAAAAAAAATAATAATAATATTGAGATGAGCATTCTCCACAGGGCAGAGCCTAGAAAATGGAGGAAGTTTCTAGACTCAATCATGCAACATTTTATTTCTTATTGAGTCATGTGACTACTGTCATTTCTTTCTTCTTTCCTTCCTTCCTTCTTTCCTTCCCTCCTACCCTCCTTCCTTCCTTCCTTCCTTCCTTCCTTCCTTCCTTCCTTCCTTCCTTCCTCCCTCCCTCCCTCCCTCCCTCCCTCCTTCCTTCCTTCCTTCCTTCCTTCCTTCCTTCCTTCCTTCCTTCCTTCCTTCCTTAGTTATATATTGTTCCAAGTTAGGTTTTGTTAAGGATTTGGGAATGTGACTGTCTTATTACTGGAAATCTGTCAGGAACAATGCACTAAAATTCCCAAGGATAATCCAAGGGGTCTTTAGTAACATGGGTACCTATTATAGCTCTTTTCCCATTTTGTAGAAAGGCTATTTTGTAGAACTGTGAACTTAATTGAAATCATATGTCACTACTCTTTGTGTTTCCAGGCAGGCGGACTAGCATCAGCTGTGCAACAGAAATTTGACACTCATGATGTTTTTCTCTTTATTACTAGGGATGTTTTTAAGAAGACTAAAAACTCATGAGTAGTTGTAGGTCTGAGAAACACTTTCAGTTATAAATTTATGGGATTTTTTTATTCCCTTGTAGCCAGAATTTAATTTTATTTCTTTTAAAACGCCATTCTCCTTCTAAAAGTTATTTCCCCTCAATACACATAAACACATAGTCTTAAAACTATGGGAAGTTTTTCCTCATTTCTGACCAATCGTTCTATGTCATATTCTCATTTTCTCCTCCCACTGAGGATGGGGTCCCACCTAGAAACCAGAGGTAGTTCATTTTGGTTGGCCAGAGCAAGCTGCTTTGCTCTTGGCGGTCCCCTTTCCTCAGGGGGACCTGAGCATGCTGCTTCTGTACTGCATATCTCTTGGTTCTTGCTGCAAAGGGGCAAATCTAGAAAAGTGGCAACAGCCCTTCTGAAAGGATTTAGTAACCTTTAATTTAACTGCACCAAAGCAAGTTGATGGGGGAGGAAAAAAAAAGTCCAATCCTTGAACACCTCCAAAAAAGTTTGGTTGCCATCATTAAAGAGAAAAAAAAATGTTTTCTAAGCACAAGGTATGGAAATGAAGAATAATGGGAAATGAGAAACTCACTTCTCTGGAAGGAAGAAAGGGATGAAGGAACGAAAGAAGCTAGGAAGGAAGGAAGGAAGGAAGGAAGGAAGGAAGGAAGGAAGGAAGGAAAGGAGGGAGGAGGGATAGTTGGAAGGAAGGAAATAAATGAGGGAAGAAAGAAAAACAAAAAGAGGAATGAGAGAAAAAGAGAGGGAGAGAAGGTGACGTGGCTGTTAGTGACATTAGTCTCAGAAACCAGCTGGAATATTGTGTGTCTCTTAGCTTCTGCATAATGAATAAAGGTTTTCCAAATGATATAGTTTTGGTTCCAAGAGGGAGGAGGCCACGTTAGCACACTCATTCCTTCAGAACCACAGTATTGCAGCCTGCACCATCTTACTGCCTGTTTTCCCTGTTTACAAAAGGGAAACGGGGTGGAGTTGCCTTTAATTATTAACCTTTAAAATATCCTCTTTATTATTTGTGGTCATGGCAAAAAGCAAAACTTATGTTCATAGATAATCTCAATCCTTATTTTAGTTTTTATTTTCAGCCTCTCCCTACTAAGTGTTTTACCTGAAGCAAACCTAAAATTTAAAGGGAGAGGAAGCAAAAGAAGTCAGGTCCTGTGTGACACCCATTCCTGGTGAATCCAGAGAGAAATTCCTGAGAATGCCCTATACCTACATCTGGGGCACCCCTTATTGGCTATATCAGAGGAGGATAATGTCCCAGATGATTGTATCTCATTTCAGTCATTCCAAGGAGGCAAAATGAAGTTTATGCATTTATTATATTCCTTAATCATCTGTGAGCATTTAACATAAAATTAATTGTGAGCTCTTCAATCACATTTAAAATATCTTGTTAATGGGTTAGGAATAGTAAATGTTGAGAAAGCTAACAAACTGATCTGAACTTTTATTTGGGACCTCTCATGCCTAATTTTTTAACAAATTAATTTTGAAATCTGTATGCGTCACAATTTTTCATGTGTGAGACTTGTGTTGTGAATCTGAGTCATGACAATGGAACACGTATTGATTTCCTTAGATCAGCCATACTAAAAGTAAGGAATTGTGAGTCTATCACCAAATGGTGGGAGAAGAAACATTTTCTTTTGGCATTTCTTTTTTTAGCAGTGAGACAGAGTACTGACTTTTAGGGTTCAAGATCTATTGTTGGAATATTATAAGCAGTATTTAACATTGTCCTGATATTTATCAGGTATCCACTATTTGTTTCATGGGTGAATGCCAATATGCATGATAGCAAATATAAAATCAAATGAATGCATGAGCATAGTTTGCCTGCTAGATATCTGTGTTGTAAACAGTAAGAAGAAAAACAAAGTGCCTTATTATTTCTCTTGGAAATTCAAACTGATGTAACTGAAATTATTACTTTGACACATGATGGATAAGAAGTCCCCCAGTCCAGATAATTAGGTAAATGGCTACTTTTTGGTTTTTCTGTCACTTATGTGTAGACTAGAAAAATACAGAACTAGATCAACATTCAGGTTTTGGAACTATTTAGTTTTTGTGATTTTTAGAAAGATACATATAAAGATGATACATTTAATGATATAACACAAACAGCCAGACAAACATAAATATATGTTGAAATGAGCACATTCTGGGGATTAGATTAAGGATATAATTAATTGAAAGCTAATGCTGCGTCCTCATGAGAGCAAAAAATTAGTGTTTAATAAAATGCTGTGTGGTACATCATTTAGGCTTTTCTTTGCTGGGTAAGGAAGTATTTCACCTGACTACAATTTTTTATGAGGGCATTTCAGAGTCAAATGCCACAATGTGCCATCCTACTGGGGAAACTAATAAGTGTGATAAAATGATGGTAAGCATTCTATTCTTTCCGTGTGGTAAATTTCTAATGCTAGATTATATAATAAAAGTCATTATTTAATGTATACCTATTTACTAATTCTAGAAGCTCAAAATGAAATAGAATTTTCCGGAAAATTATTTATCTTAATTGGAATGAATAGCTAGAAAATATACCATAATGGGAAGGGCCAGGAAAATCTATGGATCAAAACAAAGTCTATGTCCAGGAGCTTTTCATCTGTGAATAATGAGCATGTAAAGATGATCCTGAACAAGAAAATCTCTTTAGGGGAATGGACCCAACTAAATTGAGTACAGTGATGTAAGTTGGTCCAGATTTTGAGATCTATCATTTCAACCCAGACAGTAATGGAAGAGATGATGAAAGAAAAGCCCAGTAAGCATGAATTTATCCAAGGTCTGAGAATCAAAGGAACTTTTAGGAAACCAAAGAGGGATACTACCACTTAGATCCAAATATGAAGAAAAACAAAGGCAGGATGATTAGGGTCAGGGTAGGTGTACAGAGCCTCAGATGAGACAAAAGGCAGGTATCTAGTCCCAAGGCATTAAAGTCATAAGAATGACAATTCTGAGATACAGGACTATATATATATATATATATATATATATATATATATATATATATATATATGGGATATATATATATATCCCCTACTTAGAATATAAATTGGCCCTAGTTAAATATGGACCTGAGCTTGAAGGTGAGACTTTTGTAGGCACAACTGCTAGTCAGGCTTCCCTGGGTTTAGGAATAGGTTTAGGAGCTTAAAAGATATTATAGACAGGACATTACGTAATCATCAAAATATATTAAACTTCCACTAGATATTCTTATGACGTTCCCTTAAGTTTACTGCTTTTGCAAATCTTTTACCAAGCTTAGTAATCTTTTACTGAGTATACCCTTGAACACCACAAGTTTGAACAGCACGGGTCCACTTATACATGGATTTTCTTTTCAATTACAGTACAGTGATGTAAATGCATTTCCTCTTCCTTATGATTTTCTTAAAAACATTTTTCTTTTTCTACCTTACTTGATTGTAACAATACTATATATATATATACACATATATACAAAACATGCTAATTGATTGTTCATGTTATTGGTAAGGCTTTTGGTCAACAGCAAGCCATTAGTTAAGTTTTTGGGAGTCAAAACTTATACTTGGATTTTTGATCGCATGGCGGGGGGGTTGGTGCTCCTAACCCTCATGCTGTTCAAGGGTCAACTATATAGTTAATAAATCTTTTTTTTTTTTTAAGTTTAGGTGAATTTCAGTCGCTTTTTTGTCATTTGCAACAAAAAGAGCTCTAATATTTTTTTAATGTTCATTTATTCTTGAGAGAGAGAGAGAGAGAGAGAGAGGGAGAGAGAGAGAACATGAGCAGGGGAGGAGCAAAGGAAGAGGGAGACACAGAATCGGGAGCAGGCTCCAGGCTCCGAGCTGTCAGCACACGCAGGGCTCTAACTGACAAACCTGGGAGATCATGACCTGACCCGAAGTCGGACATCCAACCAACTGAGCCACCTAGGTGCCCCAAGATCTGAGTAATATTAAACAGACACAGCCTCTGCGAGGTGGGGGGGGGTGACTTAGGTAGGCAATGCCAAGGAGGTGACCTCGGTGCTGGCAGTGAGAACTGCAGGTACAGAGGATTCACAGGAAAGGAAGCTGACTGTGCCAGGGAGACATCCCAGAGGAAGTGTCATTTAAGCTGAAACTAAGGCACCTCCAGGGGATGGGTGACAGTGAGAGAAGAGCTGTAGGCAGATAGTACACCATGTTGGAAGTTTCCGAGGCAAAAGAATGTAAAGCATATTTGAAAAAAATGCAAGTAGTTCTGTCTGTCTAGAAAGTAGTCAGCAAGGAGCGATGTTAAGAGAAGATTCTGGTGAGGTAAGTGAAAGGCTATCCTGAGGGTCTTTGTAAACCCTGTCAAGGATTTTGAACATTAATCCAAGGAAAATGGGCATATGACCACTATTTACTCATTCACTTACTTGATTACTGAGATATATTATGACTTTGATTTCTTGGTGCTTCAGATTTCTCATTTAACTAAAATTAAATGGGTTCAGGTGACTTCTTCAGGGAATATGAAAATGTTGGAGTATTTTATGTTAATGACTAATGCTCTTTGTTTCTTCATTTTTAGTTTTTCTTGACTATTTCAGTTTACAAACGCAATATTAAGGTCTCAAGTCTTATATTCGGGTCATGTGGAAAAATAATAACATGAATTTTCATACACAATGGCCCCTAATAAAACTAGAAAGGTATGTTGCATACTTTATGTTAAAAAGTATCCACCAAAGTGTTTAGTCCAGTTATTCTGACTCTGAAAGAACCTAGAGATTAATCAGTAGTATTGGCAGAGGTAATTGGTAAAAATGGCATATCGTGAATTAGTTATCTTTGTCAGATGAACATAGTAAAATATTTGTGCAGAATTCACATAGATAACATGGGAATTCAACTTGTTTTTTGTTTTTGTTTTTAATCTGTATATCCTGGAGCAAAGGAGGTAAGGTTAGTGAATTAATCAGCAGCAAGGGTGAAATTACACGGACTAAGGACTTCTACTTAACAAAAATCTCTTTATTGCCTCTTTTGTCTAATGGCAGTAATGCTGAGAAGTGGGATGGTTGCCATCACACCTCGACACAAGTGCTGTTCAGTGCTTGATTACATCAAGGCCGGTCCTCCTATTCAGCTCCATTGCAGGAACTCATCCAGTGAATAGTGAAATTATGGCGACAATGCTGTTATTAATCTAAAGATTGTGTTGGCAGTTTTGTTATTAAAAAGTGTGGGGGGGGTGAGGACTAGAAGGGACCCAGAAAAGACTCTTAGCGAAACTTAGATTAAATAACCACCGATGCTGCTTTTTAGGCTTTTCAGAAAAAGGACATTGCTATCTTTTACCTATTGTCTCTCCTGTCAAGAGATGTGTTGCTTCTTCAGTTATTTACTTACTCACTAATTCAACAATTATCTATACAGGGCCTACTATGTATTAGGAAATAAGGCAAATACGATTCTACAACTTTCAGGGACCTTATGACCTAGTAAGAAAGAAGGGAAATAAAAGAATATATGATGAATGATGAGAACTATAATAATAAGCAGAACATATGGAGCCACAGGAGCCCATTATGGGGATTTCTCACCTGGACGAGGGGGTTGGAGAAGGCTTGTTAGAGGAAGTAAGGTTTAGGTTGTATGAAGCAAAAATAAGCGTCTCCAAGTGAAGTCAAGTTTGAGGTGGGGCAGAGAAAAGGGAATAAAAGAGAATTTTCTAGGCAGAGGAACAGCATGTGTGAAGGCTGGAAGGCAAAAGGCTTCACGCTACATTCCAGGATCTTCATGTCCTTGGGCATCATGTTAAAGGATGGACTTTTTTAATGTTAAGGAGGTAACATTCTTTTTTTTTTTAATGAAGATTATGGTGTTTTTTTTTTTATTAATGTGTTTTCATTTTTGAAAGACAGAGAGACAGAGTGTGAACAGGGGAGGGGCAGAGAGAGAGGGAGACACAGAACCCGAAGCAGGCTCCAGGCTCTGAGCTGTCAGCACAGAGCCCGATGTGGGGCTTGAACTCATGAACCGTGAGATCCTGACCTGAGCCGAAGTCAGATGCTTAACCAACTGAGCCACCCAGGCACCCCCAAGAGGTAACATTCTTATGTTTGTTTGTTTTCTAGGTCATACATCATCCACACCACAAAAATTGTACGATCTAGTTATGCTCCTTTTCATGCTTTTTGGTGGTGGGATTCCTCCAGTGGTCTGGACCTAGGTTGCCATGTGACTTGGAAGGAGGGATGTGAGCAAAACTCTCCCTGGAACTCTGTGAGGGTTAGGGCTCCAGGATGATAAGGCCCCAGTGGAGAAGAGGTAGTGATAAACAGTACAAGCTCTGACATAACAACAATCCTAGAAACTCAATTTTTCTCCTTCCAAAATATAAGGGTTTGGGAAAGTTAACACAATTAGCAATTGTGTTAGCTTTTGCACACAAAATTGCAATTTCTTTCTCACATACATTTCACATGGGAACTGTAATAAAAAATATCTTCCTTATAGGTTTGTTAGGATGATTCAAGGAATTAGTGAAAGGAACACCTTGGTACACCAAATAAATGTTAATTGTTATTGTTGTCTTTGTTGTTATTATTCCTATTTCATTCGACTCCAAGGGGTAGAAGAAGCCAGTGTATTCATTGTTACCAAAAAAAAGCCATCACTTCTTATTCTCTGTTCTTTAGATTGATTTCAGAATCATGATACCTTGTTCCCAGAGTTTGACTTTACCATCCCAGCCACGGGTGGCCCATAAATTGCCAGATGTATAGCTTGGATTTAAAACCCCCGGGTGTGTCTTTGTCACTAATTTGGGAGAACATTTGAATGATGGAAACTCCAAATCTAATTAACATCTGGTAAAGTGTCTATGTTTCTGATAGCATAAGGCTGAATATGGCTTTCCCCCAGTTGTGAGAGAGGAGGGGAGGCATGTCATCAAAGCTCTTTAGTGACAGTCACAATGACATCTGCTTTTTAGACCTGGACCCTGCTTGCTCAGAACTGGGATTTGATACATTATATATTTTTTCTTCTTGAGGGAGAATAGTGAAAGCAGACCTAAGCATACCATAATCATGAAGTACTGATTGTTTAAAAGGCAGAAAGGTCATGAAGATACAGGAAGGGAAAACCACATGCTAGAATCACTAATTCTAAGCCCCAGTGGAAGATGAATAGGCTCTTATTTATACATACTGGTCTCAACACTGAGGCTACTTAGGATAAGAGGCAGAAAGGCCCCCATTTCAAATTACCAGGCATCTGTAGCTAATGACTGTATTCAGTTATAGTGCATATGGCAGGTGAATGTTCCCCTCTCAAACTTGTTCCTGCTATTATCCAGATAGCTACTCTTGTTTTCTTTTTGCTTTTTTTCTTGCTAAAATCACAGAGCTGAGCAAAGTAGTAGCAAGCCATCGGGGCCTGCTAATCAAATCTGAGAGACTAGGGCTCCAATCTTAGCTCATCATATGACTTAAGAGGCCCTCATTTAGACAGGATCTGAAAAGTCCCTTCTAAAGCCTTTACAAAGTGAGAATAATCTTCATTAAGTGCTACAGATTTCACGGGAAAAAAATGGATTAGGGGCTTGTCACAAGAAAGATAATTAATGTGCTAGAGAGAAGTATAGGCAATAGAAAGAAAAATTTCTCCATGAAAAGGAAAGAAAAAAATTTACAACAGCTAGGGTGGATAATGATTAAATGTTAAGAAGCAGTTCCTGCTGGCTTGATTTTTATAGTATAATTAAAAGAGAGAGAGAGAGAGAGATGGGATGGGAAGAGACATACACACATACACACAAAGAAAATGACACACAAAATATAAACTCAGGATTAAGAGGTACATTAAAGGTTTTGTGTTATTGGATTGATATTTATTTATCTCTCCTGGATCTAAAAAGATTAGATCTTTTACTATGTTAAAGTCCTCTAAAACATTTTGCTAAATTGCCTTTCAATATATTCTTGGTCAAAATATTGTTGTGGGTTGGGAAATTATTTTGAAGTTATCTTCTAAATTATTTTATAACTAAAGAAGTCTTAGCGATTTTTTTCTCCACTGTTTAATTCAGCTATCTTGCTGCTCATAGTTCTTGCTGAAATTGGTGTTATTTCAGGCCCTGAAGCAAATGGTCTTTTGCCCCTTTTCTAATTTCCTCCTTTCCAGACAGCAGGACTTGGCTTTTTATCAAGGAATCAAATGCCCACCCAATGGGCCTGCTGGGACTTTTTCCAACTAAAACACATTTCTTTCCTGTGAATGTGTAATCATTTGCAAGTGAGTACACGGCCGAAAACCTGTTGATAGGAAATGCTGGAAGAGCCAGTTCTTTTCCGTGGTGCTAGATGTATCTTGGACACAAACAATTAATAATCATGACTTGCTATTTATTTAATTATGATTGCCCTAAAAATTAGAAAATGAGAGAAAAGAAGACATCATCTCTTTCTCAGGTAGGGTGTCATGTGGTGTCTATACTTAAGTGGGATTGTATTGACTTCAGGATCAAGTCTTAAGCTTTGCGTTTCAATTGCATTCTATCCAACTGAAATATATACTGTATGACTATGATGTGTCTGGCTCCATGTTAGGCACACAAAAAAAATCTAAATCTGAATAGACAGTATTGCCTCATGGTTTTCTAGAGGACACAGACACAAATAACCTCAATAAAATGAAACAGTGATAATACAGGATGAGCAAAACCAATGTTGTGCCTGGAAGATGCCCTCAATGCTGCCAGGGGGTTGTGTATCCGTTCAGATTTCATGGAGAAGGTGATCTTGGAGCTGGTGCTTGAAAAATTAAGTACGGATCACCTGGCAGAGAAGCAGGAAAGGACATTTCACTACCATCTAAATTATCTTGTGAAACAAAAATGTGATCATGGCATTCTTTTGCTCCAAAAATCCCAATGAATCCACATTATTTAAATTTAAAAAAAATCCCCAATACTTAGAATCCATTGTTTTAAGTCTTTTATAAACATGTGCCTGTCAAAGTGAAGTTTTTCTAGTGTCCTTGAGGCCAGTTTCTATGCACAGAAAAGACTATTTGTGATTCTTTTGGATTTTCAATTAATATTTGACGTATTATAGATCCAACTTAATTTTTCCTCAATCTTTTACATTCAACTTATGAATCCTATTATTCTAGTAACAATGTAACATATTTCAGCAACCACTTTCAAGGGGATCTTTAAACCTAATTAATTAAAATTATTTAAACATTTTAAATTAAATTTATAAATTTAAAATACTTGATTTTTAAAAGATCCTAAGCTGTCTAATTAAAAGTAAAATCTTTCTAAGTACTTAAGTAAATCAGAAAAAAATCTAATTAATTAAACTTTAAAATATGATGAAATTTAAGTTCTTTTAAAGTGCCTTGGTACCATTTATAAATAGTAAAATCTTCTTAAGCCTTTGAAGTTAAAAAGTTTAATAAATTATCTAATACAATTTAAATGGGAATCATAGAACTAATGCATTGGACACTCTAATGTGCCAAATTCTCTTATGTATTAAAAATACAAAAATACCAAGTATACACAGACTGTGTTTATACATTACTCTCAAAGTAATACTATGGGCTTAGTTTGCTTCATCATTTATATATTTATTTCTAATTCCCTAGGGTTATATGACACTTACCCATTGTAGCAGAGATTGCTAGCTGCCATACAGTTTTTAGTCTCTCATTCTTACTTAGCAATGGGATCTTGGTTTTATTTAGGGCAGCAGCAGGCCAGAGAAATTACATTTCCCAACTTGTTTTGCATCTAAGTGTGGCCATAAGACCAATGAAGTGAGTGTTGTGTATGACTTCTCAAAGAGCCATTTAAAGGAAAATGCCTTATTTGGGAATAGAGTCCTTTGTATCTTTTTGCCTTTCTTTTTTCTTCCGGCTGTCATCTTGAACTACAAGGTGACTCTGAAGATCAAAACAGAAGGACTCTGGGCAATTGTATTAGTTTGCCAGGGCTGCTATAATAAAATGTCACAGATGGGTGGCTTAAACAACAGGAATTTATTGTCTTAACAGTTCTAGAGGGTAGAGGTTCAAGGTCAAGGGGCCAACAGGTTTGGTTTCTTCTGAGGCCTCTCTTCTTTGCTTGGAGATGGCAGGCCTCTCCCTGTGTATTCACATGGTTATCCCTTGGTCTGTGTGTTGTTTGTGCCCTGATCTCCTCTTATTATAAGGACATACTGAATTAAAGCCCACCCATATGATCTTATTTTACCATAATTTCCTCCTCAAAGGCCCTGTCTCCAAATACAGTCACAGTCTGAATTACTGGGGGTTAGGACTTTAACATATGAATTTTGGATGATTACAATTCAGCCTGTTTACTACAGTTGCTATGGGCTGAATGTCTGTGTCCTTCAAAATTCATATGTTGAAGCCCAATCCCCAGTGTTATGGTATCTGGAGGTGGGGCTTTGGGGAGGTAATTTGGTAACAGGGATGAAATCCTCATGAAGGGGTTAATGTCCTTATAAGAAGAGACCTAAGAAAGCTTGCTTCCTCTCTTGGCAATGTGAGGATAACA
The DNA here is from genome assembly GCF_018350195.1 of Panthera tigris. Lineage (NCBI taxonomy): Eukaryota > Metazoa > Chordata > Mammalia > Carnivora > Felidae > Panthera > Panthera tigris. The sequence goes on along the minus strand of NC_056661.1, from coordinate 96,784,736 downwards.
GCAAGAAGATAGCTATCTATAAGCCAGGAAGTGGGATCTCACTAGACATGGGATCTGCCAGTGCCTTGATCTTAGACTTTTCAGCCTCCAAAACTGGGAGAAATAATGTTTGTTTGTTTAAGGCACTAGTCTATGGTATTTTTGTTATAGCACCTTGAACTGACCAAGACAACAGTGCTATAAGAACTGATAGGATTTAACCAAATCATGGAGGTTAAGGATGGCTTCAAAGAAGAATTATTAAATGAACAAAAATGTGAAGAATGGAAATTAACAAGTGAAGATATGGTGGTAGAGAAAGGTCTTCTCTTGGAGGAGAAAATGTGAGAACAAAGGCTTATGGCTGGGTTTCTAGAGGCACAGAACACCTGGTGGGAGAATAGCCAGAAGGGAAGCGGAATGAGACCAGGCAGGGTCAGGTAGGTTAGGGACTTTTGTCTTACCCAAGAGCAATAGAAATCTTCTGACTATCTGAAACAAGGATGGCATGATCAGAATTGTATTTTGAAAAGGTCACACTGGCTTCAGTTTGGAAAACAAATTGGAAGGAGGTGAGAATTGATGGGAGAAACAACAGAGGAAAGAAGAGAAAAAATGCATAGGCCTGGGTCTGGAGGAGTGCCAACAATTAATGGCAGGGGAAAGAAGGATGAGCCTATAAATGACTTTTTCCAAGAAGTTGCTCTTAGAGGAGGTAAGAGAAAGATTAGTAGCCGAAGAAGAGCAGGGGGCTGAGATTTTGCATCTCCAGTTGGACTGACATGAGCATGTTTAAAATTTGATCAAAAGCCACCACGGAAAATGATTTGCCAGTTCCTTAAAAAGTTAAACATAGAATTACCATATGACCCAGCAATTCTACTCCTAGGTTTACAACCAGAGGAAATGAACACAGGTGTTTAAACAAAAACTTACACACAGATGTTCATAGCAGCACTGTTCATAGTAGCCAAAGGTAGGAAAGCCAAAAGGTCCATCAAATGATAAACAGATAAACAACATGTGGCATACCCCTTTAAGGAATATTATTCAGTCATAAAAAGGAATGAAATATTGATATATACTACAGTATGAGCGGACTTAAAAAATATTGTGCTAAGTGAAAGGAACCAGACACAAAAGAGATCGCATATTATATGATTCTGTTTATGTGACATATCTAGAATATATAAATCATAAAGATAGAAAGCAGATTAGTGGTTGCCAGGGCCTATGGGGAAGGAGAAATGGGGAATGATTGCTTAATGGAAACAAGTTCCCTTTTGGGGTGATGAAATATTTGGAGCTAGATTGAGGTGATGGTTGCCCAACATTGTGAATATACTGTCACTCAGTTGCATACTTTTTTAAAAAAAGTGTTTATTATTATTTTTTTAAGAGAGAGAGAGAACAATTGGGGGAGGGGCAGAGGGAAAGAGGGATACAGAGGATCTGAAAGAGCCCGATGTGGGGCTGGAACTCTCGAACTGCCAGATCATGACCCGAGCTGATGTCCAATGCTTAACCGACTGAGCCACCCAGATGCCGTGTCACGTACTTTAAAATAGTTAATTTTATGTTATGTGATTTTTACCTCAATTTTTTTAAACAACCCAGAAGTTCCTGGGAAGACTCGAGATGAAAAGCATTAATAAAGAGTGGTAGATTTCTGAAAATTTGTGAAGAGATGAAATTAAAGCAAAAGTGGAGAAATTATCTAAAATAAGTATGTGGCACAGCTCCTTTGTTGTAACAGGCAGAAAGTAAGAATGATGGGCATCTATATACGGGTTTGTGCATTTGCTATCTAGAAGTTGAGGAGACCCCTATTACTGCATCTATTTTCTCTATGAATTAACATGTGAGATCACCATGCGCTGAAAGCAAAGGGGCTGAAGGAAGGGCTAAAGATTTAAGGATAATTAAAAAAAAAATTAAAGTCATTGGAAAAAGGGAGACAATATACATTAGAGATAAATATTTAGGTAGTTAGAGCTAGTTAAGTTCACAGCTTGTTTGAGATTGGGTTTTTTAAAGTTTTAAAGGAATTAACCAATTTGCCATCTTATGTGATTTCTTCCCCCCTAGCTATGTTTACCTATGTAGGTACAGGCATGGACAAAGAGTTGGATGGGGAGCCTGGGTGGCTCAGTTGGTTGAGTGTCCAACTCTTGATTTCAGCTCAGGTCATGATTCCAGGTTCATGGGATTGAACACTGAGCCAGGCTCTGTCTTAGTGTAGAGCCTGCTAGAGATTCTCTCCAGATTCTCTCTGTCTCCCCTGCTTGTGCATGCTCTCTGTCTAAAATTAAAAAAAAAAAAAAAAGAACTGGATAACTTGGGATTGTGGTTTTGTTGGACCTGTATAATGAAAAGATAGCATAGCAAGAGAGTGAAGATATTGACAAGAATGCTGTTGAAACCATAAGTCATGAAACGAGATTATCTCAGGAGGAAAATGAGGAAAGGGGGGAAAAAGCTAATGATTAAAGGAAAGGAATAACTTGAGTACAGATGGGATGGTAAAGGTTAATAAAATCCAATGGAATTGGTCTAAATGAGCAGGATTTGAGAAGACAGCCTGGGGGGTGGTCTGAATGCAGCAACAAGGAAAGATGAAGATGTCAACACTACCTCCTGGCCCTAGACTAGTTGAGACATGAGATAATAAACAGTGTTGCAGAGCAACAGTGTCACTGAGGAAGAGGTCCATCTTAATTAAGGCCGGAAGATGAAGGAAATCCTTGAAAGGGGGTTGACGGTATTGGCTGTGTATCAGACAGGGGCTGGTGGTCAAGAAAACAGAAACCATTTCATGTCTTCCATACTGTGGAAATTTAATTCAAGGAACTGGTTACAAAGCTTCTGGCAGGAACAGAGGAACGAAAGGCAAGAGAGGAGGAGACTGAAGGGGTACAAAAGGAGAAGTAGATTCTCAGAGATCAGAAGCTGCTAATGCCCATAAGCCAACCCTTGCTGCTGTGCTCCTGAAGAAACTGTCACAGTCAGTTCTGGATCCATCTCACCGAGGGCTAGAACCACTAAGAAGGTGCTGCCCTGGTTGGGCTGTTGGAGTCCAGATTCCTGATTCAGTCCCTGATTCCTACTGCCACAATTGCCTACAACTACCACACCATCAGAGCCAGAAGCAAGAAACTGCTCCCTCCCTTCCACCTTCTGTTCTCCACTGTCTTCTGTTGGCAGAAGGAAGGCAGCTGGCAGGGAGCCTGCAGAAATATGTTTGCAATCTCCCAGCCCCAGCAATGTAGATCCAAGTGGAGAAGGGTAAGTGTGGGCTGAAAGGAAACATTGAATAAGTGGAAGGGGTGGGGGATGGCTTGCTGCTAATGGGTAAGCTATTCCAAGGAGGTACAGTGAAGGGTTTGGATGGTTGTAGAGTGCTGATAACTGGGTCAGAGATAAAATGAGGAGGATAATGAGAAACATTCTTTATCCTAATTCCTCATCAAAGACCAGAGAAAATAGAACCAAATGGAAGAAAATGTCCCCAACTTCCCACTACCACTTCTAATAACCCACCAAGCTCTATCTTGACTCCTGTGTCTATGCATGAACTTGCCAGCTTCTTAACCAAGGCCAGTCCTGTCCCTTATACCCAGTATCACTCTAGCATCACTGTTTTTGTTTTTTCTTTCGCTATTGGATGATTCCTATCAGGATAACTGTTGTGTAATTTCTTGACAAAATAATTTTTTTATTATTATTAAAAAAATAATAAAAGGAAAGGAAGAAAGGAAGGAAGGAGGGAAAGAAACCCCTCTCCTGACTCCACTGTATCCTACACTGTAGTAAATGGCAACTCTATCTCTCTAGCTATCTCTATCTCTATTGCTCAGACCAAGAACCTGGGATTTCCTCCCTCCCCTCCTTCCTTCCTTCCTTCCTTCCTTCCTTCCTTCCTTCCTTCCTTCCTTTCTCTCACTGTCCCCACCCACTTTCATCCTTTGCACCAATGTATCTATTGAATCTTGGCAGCTCTATCCTCAAGGTACATCATTACCTATTACCACTTTTACCACCATTATTTTAGTCTATCCTACATGCAGCATCCAAATGATCCTTTTTTTAAAAAAAATTTTTAATGTTTATTTTTGAGAGAGAGAGAGACAAAGAGACAGAGAGAGAGAGAGAGAGAGACAGAGTGTGAGTAGGGGAGGGGCAGAGAGAGAGGAGACATAGAACCTGAAGCAGGCTCCAGTCTCTGAGCTGTTCGCACAGAGCCCAACACGGAGATTGAACTCACAACCGTGAGATCATGACCTGAGCCGAAGTTGGATGCTTAACGAACTGAGCTACCCAGGTGCCCCCAGATGATCCTTTTAAAATATTTAAGGTTATGTCTCTTCTTTTCTCTGAGCCATCTAAAACCTTCCCATCTCATTCAGAGTAAAATACAAAGTCCATTTATTCGCTGACAGGCTTCTACAGGATGTGCTCTGTGTCCACTTTGACCTCCTCACCTTGCACTTCTCTCCCCTCAATTACTCTGCTCTAGCCTCACTGGTCCCCTTGCTGCTCTTGAAACATACTAGACATGTCTCAGGGCCTTTGCACTTGCTGTGTTCTTGCTGCCTGAGACAGTCTTCCCACAGTTATTCACATGACTCACTCATTCACTCCCTTCAGGTCTCTGCTCAAATGTCATCTCTGTGAGAGACTTTTTAAACACATCTATTTAAAGCAACAATTCCTACCCTCTTAGCATGCATCATCATCTGCCATACCATTTATCTGTTTATTTCTCCTTTATCTGTCTTTTTCCACTAGAAGATAAAGTTCAGGAGGGCAGAGACTTTGTTTTATTCTTTGCTATGTCTTCAGAAACTACTCAGTGCCTACAACGTCATAAGCACTGATGAATGAATATGTGAAAACATGGAGGATAGATAAACACACTACATTTTATGAGGAAGATACCACACCTGTTGCCAGGCTCTGTTCTCTAGCTTTGGATATAACTTTATGATACCCTTGACACTGGTCCTTGAGGACAAGTAAAACCTATAGACTGTCAGGAGAGACCACTGTCATTTCATTCAGACTGCCTACCTTTCTACCTTGAACCAAATGCACTCACTTATGATCCTAGATCAAGCATTTTTGTTTTCATTTTTGAAGGATTGAGAATTGTGTTTGATATATTTTCTTAATTTACTCCTGAGAAAAAACATAAAACACTTAATACTGATGAAGAAGTATATCTTGGGGCACCTGGGTGGCTCAGTCAGTTAAGTGTCCAACTTTGGCTCAGGTCATGATATCTTGGCTGGTGAGTTCAAGCCCCGTGTCAGGCTTTGTGTTGACAGCTGAGCCTGGAGCCTGCTTCAGATTCTGTGTCTTCCTCTCTCTCTGCCCCTATCCTGTTTACACTCTCTCTCTCCCTCAAAAATAATGAACATTAAAAAAAGTATATATTCACCCTTGAAATGTCCAGATTTTAAGTAAATATCTCTTAGTCTTGGTGGTTGTTATGGTTAAAAATATGAAAATTGAACTCCAAGTTCTGAATTTTAGCAGAGACATCTAGACTTCTGAAACACATTGATTTATATCTGGTATGACTTCCTGAGGTATATGTTATTTTCCCCAAGCAGTGTACTTTTTCCTTTTTTAACCTCATAAAGGGCAGGATGATTTGTTTGGAAAATGTATCCACCTGTTTCTTCTGTGTTGAATACTTTGGTTGTATTTGAGTGATTATTAGTGAATTCTTCTCATGCCCATTAAGGACACAGTTGTGTGCCAAAGTGACTGTGCTCTCCACTTACACTCCTGCCTCCTCCCTCTGGGACACACAAGTGAGGAGTTGGGAGTGAAAGGGTGCAGGCAGAGAGAGAGCAAGGAAGAGCAATAACAGAAGAAAAGTATGCCTGAAGGCGGGGAGAGAGGTTGAAAAAAAGGCACTGCAAAAAATCTGAGAGGCCAGCTTTAGGGGTAGAGAACAGCTGTACTGCATATTGCTTTCTGACAAATCAGTTGAAATGCTTCATAAAAATCCTCAACCCTTTCAGCAAATATAGGGGTTTTTGTTTTGTTTTGCTTTGTCTTTTTCTTTTGAAAATCATATAATGCGGTCGGGAAGGCAATGTTTAATTAAGGGGAAAACAGTTCAGTTCCTGTGAGTAAATTAATATCTACCTTTAGGCAACATGGTGGAATGTTTCATAAGCCAAATGGAAGACTCTGGAAAATAAAGAAGAGTTCAAGTAGCTGATCCTATGAAAACAGATTAAGGTCTAAGATTTTTAGAGGAATAGACAAGAACATTTTCGGTCCTTGTAGTAAACCTGTTTTGTATTGATTAGGCAAACCAAATGAGACAAATGGACACATTTGGTCAATTCAATTTTCAGAGGCACATCCCCATAGTTGTATGGTGTGGTGGCGATCTAGAGACCCAGGGTTAGGGGGACTTCTGGGAACCTGGCTTCATGTGATTATTCAAGTTAATCATTTCACTTGGCAGGTCTGTGTGCTTGAGACCTACAGTTTTGCTTTACTTGCATTGCAATGATATCTGTGTATACTAAAGAAAACTCCGTCTCTACGTTAGCAGATCACAGCAGATGACTGAGGAAAAAAAAACTGGCATTGCTGCTCTGGTACTTGCTCACTGCAAGGGGGAAGGGGGCAGGTGGTGGTGTTCAAGGAATTAGTATGTTTTTCAACATGGAGGTTAGGCCATGTACAGTGGGGGGGATAAAACTATGATAAAGAACAGAACAGAGAACATGTTTTCTGCTGAGGGGCATAAGAAATATAAGCAGCCACAATGGAGGTCATATGTCAAAGCTTTAGGTAGGAATATCCAATTGGAAGAATTGAAATAGATGGCAGTACTTACTAGTCTTTGGAGGATGAGCAGGACTGAAATGGGCAGAGAGTAGGGAAAAGAGAGTCATTCTAGAAAAAAGAAATAGCATGAGGAAAGCTATGAGACATAAAGAGACAGATCCAAGTTCATAAGGACATTAATAAGAGAAAAAAGAGAAAGAAGGAAAAGGAAGGAAGGGAAGGAGGGAGGGAGGAAGGGAAGAAAGAAAGAAAGAAAGAAAGAAAGAAAGAAAGAAAGAAAATAATCAGATTATTAAAGGCTTTGGATTCCAAGCTAAAGAATTGGTTGGAAAAAGGAAACCAATAGAAATCTCTTCAGAAGGGAGATAAAACCAATAGTATATTTCAATGTTACTGAATCTTTTCATATTATTATCTAATATATTTGATCAGTGGATAAATTTGTTGCTAGGTTAACAAGATTAACTAAAGGCTATGCTGTTACAAAAAAAATCTAAGTTGTTAAATGTTACATCTTCTTGGATTGCATTTTTAAATTAAGAATAGATTATTAGCAGATTTTTAATCTCCACCTTAGTGTTTCAAACTTAAATCAAAATGTCATTACAGAACATGAACCATGCTAGTTTACAAGCTAGTCATGCACTAAACCGTTAGGAAGCAAAGCTTAAGTAAGTTTTAATTTCTGCTTTTAGGAAAGAGTTTTTACTTCTATAAATCAGCTATCCCGTTCCTCAATTTGGGATGTAAAAATAAGGTCCTTTTTCACTTAATCTGTGCTAACATCAAATGTTTCTTTGTACTTAACAAAAAGAGCTGTTCCTTTTTTGCTTTCTTTCTGATACTATTCTGCACATTTGAACACAGAAGACAGTAACATTTACAAACAAAGATCTGGGATGGTTTAGCAAGCCAGGGTAGGGGTGGTGAGCTGGATTCCACAGGGCCCTCTGGCTTTGGCCTGGGGTGGATGTGGCCCAGGCACCACACTACTTCTCCTCAGGGCCTTAGGAGGGACCAGGGACAGACAGACAGCTCCCAGTGCTACTGAGCTCTTTTTAAGCCTGCATTCACAGTCAAATTCAACTCCTCCGGGGCCCCGGTTCAGAGCCATCGGAGACTCAGACATTTCCAGTGTGTCCATGTACTGAGTTCTGTGGGCCTCTTGAGAATTTCTTTAAAACTTGCTCTTGGGAATGTTAGCAAGGTTGGAAGCTGTCAAAAAAAAAAATCTGCAAGTGTGGGAGGAAGGGAGAGGAAACTTTGTTTTGATTGTTCTTTCAGTTTATCATCTCAGCTGCCTCTCCCACTCCCTCTCTCTTCCTCCCTCCCTCATCCCTGTCCCTCCTCCCCCTGCCTTTCTTCCACTTCTCTCCTCTTCCTCCTCTCTCCATCTCTCTTTTCTTCTGAGAAGTGGTGAAAAGTTAGAGTTTCTAGATGTATCTCTCTCTCCTTCCTCTGCTTCTCTCTCTCTCTCTCTCTCTCTCTCTCTCTCTCTCTGACACACACACACACACACACACACACACACACACATATTTTGGGGGAAGAGCTATAGTTTCTCACTGAATTTCTCTTCTTATCCCTGTCTTGAAACTTGAAACTGTGTGTGTGTGTGTGTGTGTGTGTGTGTGTGTGTGTGTGTGTGGTGTAGGTACTATGGAAAGATTGAAAAGAAATTGGCTCTGGTTCTCTTCCCTCAGTCCTGAATCTGGCATTAGGCCATTTCTATATTTTCCCTAGGTGGTCCTAGATGATGGGGGGAAGGAAAAGTTTTGCCCGTGTCATGAATTACACTTTTTAATTTTCACAGGCTTTCAGGACATTCTGGCCCTCTCAGTAAAGAATACTTGGAGCTGGGAGGTCAGAGGGGGAACTATTCCCCTCAGGCACTCTGATGTCTTTTTCCCTGTAGAAGGCTGTGGGCTCTCACTGGGGGAGATTCCATCTGTCTGAGCCTGCGGAGTCTGACTCACTGGCCCAGGAGGACAGAGTTCAGCCCCAAGTTGGGAGCAAGGCCCCCTGCCTTAAAGGCATAGCACATGGACTCTGGCTTAAGAGAGTAGAACGGTGCTGACAAGTAATTGGGCTGCTCCTCTATAATTTCCAGCAGCGTTGTTTATGTGGCCGTCAGTGATAAACAAATTCCAGTACAAAGGTAGTAGTTTACCTAAAATCTTTTTCACTTGGGAATGGAAAAATACATATTGGATTTTACATGCCCTTGTGAATTGAGATCACCTGCATCATCCACATGGAGAACAAGAATATTTATTGTATGATTAAGGTTCTGATCCATAGGGGGAGGAAAAATCATTTGCATGTCACGATTTATCCGCCTCCTTAAATCTCAACCCACTCACTTCATAAATTAACAACAGGTAGCATCAATCTCTCTTCAAAATATGTAAGACACATGTAACCTGGGGGGCTCAGGCTTCGTGAGCTGGTGAAAATAGGTGTTGTCATTAACTCAGACACCCACATCTTAAAGCTCAAGACCCTGCGTGCTTGGCTGCAAGAAGTTCGGTGTTTCAGAGAATCCTCCTCCAAGTGATTTCCACAGGGTATGCACACGTATTTATAAATCACCCCGTGTCCTTTCTGGCTCAGATGACCAATAAGCTAGACCTCAACAGGCTCAAGCCTTGACGCATCCAGAAATGTTTTCTGAGTCTGGCATTCTAACCACATGCGGGCACTGCCATTTCAATGTGGACATGTTGCAGCCCAGTCATGATTGCTGCTGGAGGGGTCAGAACTCGGTGACTCGCCCACACAGGTGAAATGATGCTGCTGCCACTCTACTCTGGGGCCACTCCTGGGAGGTGGAAAGATGCCAGTTACTTCTGTGATCTGTTCAGTTAATGGTTGGGGGTGAGACAGATTATTTTCCCCTGTACTTGACAGGTTTTAGATGTGTATGAAGAAGTAACTTATATTTAACATTTTTATTTGAGAAACTTTGATGTGTACTTCAATTTACTAGCTATCACCTTTAAAACTCTTTGACACGCAGAAATTATCTGCTTGATTTATCATTGTCTTTTGAAGGTTGACTCATTTAGCAATGACATGACATTTGCATTTGAAATCAGTACTGTATTTATTTCATTGTTCTGAGCCTTACTAAATAAATCTGTGTGTTTTTTTGGATAATTATGAGAAAAATAATAATGTAACAACCATTTTGGAATATATGGGTTATCCATAGTTCACAGCTCTTTCAACTTCAGTCTTCACAAACTCTGCTCAGAATAGCAAAATGACCATGTTCCACCACAGGGAAAATTGTGTCCCGGTGTGTGGCTGGAGCTAGATTAATAATAGTAATAATAAAAACTTTAAGGACAAGCAATGTGATTTTTTTCAATGTTTCTTCACTTCTAAAGTGAAAAGTTTCTTCATTCCCTAAAGAAGAAAGTAATAAAACTGATGTTAAATATAGGGAGATCAAAATCTCTCTCATGAGGAATGCAAACTGGTATAGCCATTGGAAAACAGTGTGGAGGTTCCTCAAAAAATTAAAAATAAATCTACCCTAAGACCCAGCAATAGCACTGCTAGGGATTTACCCAAAGGATACAGGAGTGCTGATGCATAGGGGCACTTGTACCCCAATGTTTATAGCAGCACTTTCAACAGTAGCCAAATTATGGAAAGAGCCTAAATTTCCATCAACTGATGAATGGATAAAGAAGTTGTGGTTTATATATACAATGGAATACTACTTGACAATGAAAAAGAATGAAATATGGCCTTTTGTAGCAACGTGGATGGAACTGGAGAGTATTATGCTAAGTGAAATAAGTCATACAGAGAAAGACAGATATCATATGTTTTCACTCTTATGTGGATCCTGAGAAACTTAACAGAAGTCCGTGGGGGAGGGAAAGGGGGAAAAAAAGCTAGAGAGGGAGGGAGCCAAACCATAAGAGACTCTTAAATACTGAGAATAAACTGAGGGCTGATAGGGGTCAGGGGAGGGGAAAGTGGGTGATGGGCATTGAGGAGGGCACCTGTTGGGATGAGCACTGGGTGTTGTATGGAAACCAATTTGACAATAAATTTCATATTAAAAAAAAATCTCTCTCATGAGGATAAAGATATAGAAGTCAAGACCGGGTGAACTTGGTTGAAGTCCTTCGATTTGTGGCTTAGGATGAGCATAAGGACACATACTACACTGTAAGTTTTAGAAGATGCTATTAGTCATATTCTTGATAAATAGGATGGATATTGTATCCAAGGCTTTTTAAAAAACAGTTATGTTCCTTATACTTGGCACCCAGTTAGATTGCTATGTATAGAATTTAGACTACCATTGACCACAAAGAGAAAATTTTGAAATAAAAACAGGAATTATATTCAAAATTCCCAAATGCCAGTCACTTTTACTTATCTAAATTCAAAATATGGGAATGAAAGACAGTCATATAGTTATAGTGAACTTTTATTGAGTGCCCACTCTTAATCACACACTTTTCTGATTCTTTACATGAATGTAGTCACCTGCTTATCCCAACAGCTCCCTGAGGTAGTAGCATTATTATTTCCATTTTACAGATAAAAAACAGGCTCAGGAAGGTTGAAGAGTCTGTCCCCAAACCCAGAGCTAGTTACTGGGAGGGCTGAGATACAAACCGAAGCAGCTGGGCTTGGAGCCTGCATTCTGAATGATCAGGGGATGTCTTTTTGATGTGAAGACTGCCTGAGATGATGAAAGTTCAGCAGGGAAAAGAACTGAAGGTTGCAATAATCTCCTAAGTGAGAAAGAGTGTCTTCGAGAACCAGAGTCTCTGTACTGCAAACACTTTGTTCTAGATGAAGAAACTCGCCAAAGCAGCTCAGACGACTGGCTGGGGGTTACTTACAGCTTTTTGTGTGGCAGACTTGAGACTGGAGACTAAGCAGTTTTTCCCGCCTCTCATTAAGTCAACCAACGTTTGTTGTACCAAGTATATTTTAAGGTAGTGAAGACACAGAGCAACACAGCACACAAGGTCCCTTCCGGTAGGAAGATTACATTGTGATCAGAATGGTGATTTAGAATTTGACTAGATTACCAAGGGAGACTGGGGAACACTCATGTTAAAATATTAGAAAAGTGAGGATAGACCATGAGGAAGTGGAGTGGGTTTCATCAGTTCTACCTCATTTTATAGATGAACTTATTAAGACTCATGCGTAATAACATGTCAGAATCATAAATGTCAGAGACAAGCAAGATTCAAACCCATCTTGATACCCCTTCATAGTGAACACAGTGTGTGTGTGTGTGTGTATGCGTGCACGTGCACGTGTGCACACGCACATGCATGCACGTGCATGAACGTGTGTGTATATAAAAAGGACATTACAGCTTCCTGGTTAGACAGTAGCACTTTATATGAATCAGTTAGACCAAGACACCTAGGCCAACTTCTTGGAACCAAAGAGATCCATTTTTCTTGCAGAACCCATACAGTCCAACAAAGCCTCACCTTTTTCTTCACAGTTAATTTCATCAGAAATTCAAACTCACTGACGTTTACTGGTTCAAGTTCCTGGGTTCTATGTTGGGGAGCTTGTGATGTTAGGGAGCATCCACCAGCCCGGTAGCTGCAAAGGAGATGGCTCAAACAGCAGAGCAGAGGACAGGCATATGCCATCTCCCAAAATTAAAAAAAAGAAAGAAAGAAGGAAAAAGGAACCCTGTCTGGATGGATGCAGCCTGAGGCCAGGGTTGCCCAGGGCTTGGATATGTGGGTCATGGCCTTGCTAAGAGTCTTGGCACCTTAAACTTTGAGAAGCCCAGGTGAGGGTGATTTCTAAACAACTTACTTGCTACAGTTCTATAGACAGTGGGAGTAGTAGGAACTAGAGGGTGGGTGTTTTTGCCTTTCAGAATTACTGTCAGTCTTGTGATGGGTTTCTCAGCATGGGGGACCCCATCACTCTGGCCTTCCTGAACCCACAGCTCACCCCCCTCCCCCCGTCAGAGCTAACGTGGCAGAGGTGGTTGGGCAGTGGTTACTGGCTCAGGGCCCTGAAACACTGAGTAATTCTTAGAATGGCTAGGAATGAAGGCACCATTCCAGACACTTCCACGTTGTCTAAAAGTATAAAAAAAAAAAAACCCTACCACCATGCAGCCCAAACTGTTGGAGGCAGATCCCTTGGCTCTGAAACAAGACCCATCCCTTTTATGGAAGGACATTGCTGGAAAGTTCCACAATATAGGAAAGCCAGGGTTCTTTTTCTATTTTTTACAGAGCAGGGAGGGACCAAATCAGGAGTGAGGAATGAAGAGGGATGGCTGAAGGGAATCACAGCGCTTTTCTAGAAAGTTTTGAATTTATATTATCACTCTTGGCTTATAAAAACAAACATCGGAGCTTCCTTTCAGATATCCTCCAGTGAAGAGTCAACCACTTTTCTGGAGCCCCCCAGGCTGTGGACTTATCGAGAAGTCAAAAAGCATGGAGTTTATAATTTCAGAAGAAACAAGACAAGATATATTGCACATCAAATCTTATAAATGACGACTGGCATGACCAACAAAAATAGGCCGTTGTGGCTGCACTCCAGCTGAGAGTTTATTTATTGGAGAAGAGAAAGGTACAATCAAGAGAGAGGGGAATCATGTCAGGATGTTATTGGAGTCAAGCAGATTGACTGCCTGGACTAACATTCCTGACTGTGGAGAGCAGTGAGGCCAGCAGTGGGGTCAGAGACATGAGAACATTTGAGACATGGACTTAGAGCCCCCAAATCGATTTTAAATTGGATTCCAGGTTTTAGTGCAATTAAAAGCCACTGCAAAGTTTTGAGAAGAGAAATGGTAGGGTCAAATTATTAGAGCAGTATGGTTTTCATTTTAATCAGGACAAACCACAGGGACCAGGAGGGTGAGAGGATCAGCAAGTGAGGTAGTTCACTAACCAGATCAATATAGGCGCTGACAATGTCTTTCTGAAACTGACAGATTAAAGCTACAGAGTGACACTGCAGACACGAGGATTTTTTTTCCCCTTTAATTTTATCTGATTCAGTTACCGTGTTAGTTCTGACAGACTTGGATCACCAGCTTGATTAGTTCTCTTATGCATCCATAAACACTAAAATTATACTGTTTCATCCATTTATGTCTTTATTCACATCCACAATTTAGGCGAAGTGAAGAGGAAAAATGTCCAGATTAAGGATGACTGAATTATTTTTCTATCCTATTTTGAAAAAAAAAAAAAAGGAATTCATGTTTTTCTTACTTTGTCATTATCAACCCTACTCTTTTTGGAGGATTTTCGTCTGAAATCTGAATGTGTTTACCAGCTGGGAAAAATCTGACATTTACTTGATTTTGTCCCTTGGAAGTAAAAAAAAAAATTGGCAGTCTTATTAAACAACAAGTCTGCTTATTTATTCCTTCAATCCCTCCCCAGGTTTTGAGTTTCTTTCAAAGCTCCGACAGACCTCTAACCAGCTTTTTAAAGGTAATTTCTTCAAGTGCTGCCTCTGGCCACAGAAAATGCCACGTAGCTTTCTGGGTTTATAAAGGCTGAGAAAGCCATTTTGGTTATATTTGCAGCTTTTTGTGTGGTTCTGGGTGGGTAACACTCTATTGCCAACATTATTCTTTCCCTCTTCTGGGAAGAGCCATAATTGTACTTGGCTTGGTTAACACAAAGGCCTCTGAAAAATATGAAGCTGATCCCTCTAGTGTTCTTTTGTGGAGACTACAGTACAGAGTGCGGGACGAAGGAAAACAGCAGCAAAATGTCACAGACAATAGCTCCTGAAGTCAATCTGTTTTTCAAACGACGTTAATAAAGTGACTTGCAGAGACAGTTCTGTGTCCTGTGTGAAAGTGTTTATGAAAGAAAATGTTGGCGTTTTTCTGCAATCAATCTACGTTCTGCGAGTGTGCAGTTGGTTAACATTATTGGAGGATGTGTGGCACTGAGAATTATCTGAACAAAGAGTAAACAATTTAACATTGGTCAGAGATATCAGAGGTGCAGAGACAATGTAAACTTGCCTCATTTTCAGAAATGAATTTACTACACTGGTTAGGACTATCTGACTATATTCATAGGCTTTTCTGGTCGTGCAAGGGGGAGAGGAGATTTCATACGTTTTTACATTCTTTTCCTGATGCTCCCTGATGTTGAATAAAAAGAGTATGCTATCTTCATGTTTTTCTTTGACATTTTCTTCTCCATTCAGACATTTATTAAATAACTATTCTATTTCAGGCATTGAAGATAACACAATTGATAAGATAGAGTCATGTTCCTCAATAAACTACGCAATCTCACTGGCAGAGATTCTTAAACCACAGCAAAGAGGTATACAAAGCACTTGGGAATCAGAAGAAGTGATATTAATTATTAATATTAGGAAGGGGAATGAGATATTTAAACTGGGTTTTGAAGAATGAACAGGATTTAGGGTCCTCATATTGCAAACAGCTCATGGTTTGTCGGTCTTTGACTGACCCCCAATTCACTAGTGTTTTCCAGGGAAAGCCACTCCGTGATGGGCAGCTGGTCCTCAGAGCTATGCAGCCTGAGTTTCTCCTGCAAAATGCCTTGAGGTTAGTCCAGTTTAGTCCAGTTTCTGTTCTGGTGGCTCCCATTCTTCACATTAAAGAAAAAGAGCTATGCCATAGAAATGCTAGCTTTCAGTTTAATGAACATGAAATAAAATTTGGAAGCATCATAGAGGTAGGTATTCAGACTGCTGCTATAGCTCTGGATTCTGAACAGGCGAAGGTACTGCACAAGCAAAACTAAGGGAAATACTGAGAGAAGAACCAGATCCATTGTGTGTGTCTAGAAGTAGGTCCCGATTGAGGGAGTTTGGCTATATTAGATGACCTCTAAGAGCCTTTCTAGTTGTAAGAGCCCATGAATCAATTTTCAGAATTATTATCAAAAGGGCTGATTGCCCCAGAGAGTCTAGGTAACTGCACAGCCACTCGAAACCCTACTACAATGGTATTTGCACCAGACATTGCCTAACAAGTTCTTCTGTAAAGGGGCCCCTGCTGACAAGATGATATTCACAGTGATGAAGTTCACTGGCTGGAAAACACTGAGGTAGTTTTCAAAGGTTTCTGACTTTCTTGGTCTATAGAGATCATTTGATTCACTACATGGAACATATCATCTGCAGTTATTATATTTACATTTTATGTATACAGTTAAAATCAAATCATACTCCTAAGAGCTAGAAGCATATTAAGGGTCTTAAGAAATTGTGTAATACAAAATTGTGTTGCAATTCAATGTGAATGTCACTATAGTAAGAAAACTGTATTTTACAGGCAGTTAAAGTAACATTATTGTCATTTTGTAAAGACTGAATTCTAGTATTTCAATAGTTCCCTAATATTAAAACAACAATATGGTATAATAGCAAGGCACCAGTGTGTGTGTGTGTGTGTGTGTGTGTGTGTGTGTGTGTGTGTGTGTGTAAAATAAAATTATTCAAGTGTAAAATACCATGGGAGTCAGTGTTTAACCACAAACTAAATAGGAGAGCTGGAAACTATAGATTTAAATCAGACATGCTTCTTTCTAGGAGTCCTTTGGACATAGAGAGTTTCTCTTATAAAACCTTTGTTCAAGACTATGGGTTGACATTGATATGTTGGGATTGTCCCTATGTCTTCAGCCTTTTTATTCCTGCATTAATCACAATACACATTGTTGCATTCATCCTGCCAGTGTAAGACAATTTTTATATATGCTTTCAGAAGAAATGGAGTCCTAAATTAATTTGGGAATCAAAGTTTAAATATTTAAAAAGGAAATCAGCATTTTGTAGTGGGCATATCCATTAATTACAGAACGGGCATGGCAAGGGGAGAACACACATTATGAAATGGGGCACAAATTTATTAGGCCTTGAGTATCTAAGAATGTCCCAACTAACACCTGAATTTCCCTGGGGTCTATAAGACTTTGTAGATGAATGAGGTCATATCAATGGCCATGGCTCAAATTTCATTGGCTTATTTTATTTATATGACTGATATTGGACTCAAGTGGCTCAAAATGTTCATCCTTCTACCAAATCTTTTGGAAAGTACCTCCAGGGGATGTTTCCTATGCGTGCTGGGTTAAGCAACTTCCCCTGAATGCTGCTACAGCTCTGCACACCACAGCCTCTGTTTTGCCCAGCATTACAGTTCCCCATCTCGAGTCACTTATGTTCTCCTAGATATATTGGCTACCGTGTCTGGCACTGTTAATTTTTACTGGGCACTGACACAGGTTCTAGGCATGCCAAATCTGGGTAGGGACGGAAGGGAGAGAGCAAAGGAGGAAAAGAGGATGGAAGGAGGGAAGACATTTTCCTCCCTGATTTTGTTTCAAGGTTTAAAAGTGCGGCTTATGGGGACATCTGGGTGGCTCAGTTGGTTAAGCGTCCGACTTTGGCTCAGGTCATGGTCTCATGGTTCATGAGTTCAAGCCCTGCATCAGGCTCTGTGCTGACAGCTCAGAGTCTGGAGCCTGCTTCAGATTCTGTAGATTCTGTGTCTCCATTTCTCTCTCAGCTCCTCCTCTGCTTGCACTCTGTCTCTTTCTCTCTCAAAAATAAATAAAAACCAAAATCAATAAAAAAAACCCAAAAGTGCTGCTTATGTCTTGGTGGGTTACAGAGTAAAGCAGCCACTGAAAGTTTTACTCATAGTTCTTCCTTCTTGAGATTCAGGCATATCTATACACATAGGGAAAACATCCAAAGGTAAGAAATCTGGGATTCTAAATTATTTTTTCTTCTCAATACTTGATATTTTTATTTTTTAAAAAATTGGGTAGGTGTTCATTTTATGTAAGAGAGAAGGAGAAACATCTGTAACTCAAGGTTTTGGGCTCTGGCATTATGTCCAAAGGCTGTAATGTAACTGGGAAAACCAAACCGTCAGTTTCTGAGTTAACAATTTTATAAATTATTTATTGATTCATATCCCATTTATGTATAAAGAAGATTCGATGGCACCTAAGATAATTAGAGAAAAGCCAAGGTTAAAAATAAAAGACGAAATCCAAAGAAACAGATAGTAGAGAGAGTTCTTGAAGAGGAAATGAAGGAAATTTACTCTGATAAAAAGGAATTAAAGAAGACTAATGGAAAAAGACCTTGCCACTGAGGAGAATGAGAAAGAAGGAGGCACTGTTTATATCAATAGGTAGTCCTCTGTCTTTATTTTCCATGGCACTATATTGTTAAATCCTACTAGCTCTTCGATAGCTCACCTCCAGGGCTAAACTAAGAAATCCAATTACTTTTCTAGAAGCTGTAGTGATGACCAACTAAACTGTGGCCCTTGGGGACAGTATTTGTATCCTTTGACAGCAATTAATGAAACCAATAAATCAATTAGTTAAATTAAATTAAGGTCCACCCAGCTGTTTCCACAGCCCATCCATGTGTAACTAAATGTGATTATAAGGGTGCCCTTGACGTGAAACGGATACAATTCAAGTGATCTTTGCTGTCTTCATGTCCTTAACATCTCCCATTTACAAAATTATAGTTATTCTACCTTTGTCTTGACTCTATATTGGATGAACTTTGCTTGGGGGAGAGTTCTTGATAGGGGCAATGGAAATACTCTTTGTACTACTGAGTGAAAATGGATAACACCGGGGACTGCAGTTCTATTTATTCTTTTCTTGGATTTAAGAAATCTCATTTTTCTTCCAAAATAATTGTTGTTATCCAGATCTATTTTCTATTTCAAAGAGGAGGCTTTTCTCTCTCTTGGCAATGCCAACACCACCAACTTCCACCTTCTCTAGGACCATTCTGATTTCACTCCTTGCCTTACTGGACTAGACTGTCCCCACCCCCACCCCCACCCCCGCCCCCCAATTAACCTCATTTTCTTTCCCTACTTCCCAAAGAAGTAAACTGTTTCTTTTTCTTCTGCTTTCTTCCCACCTTCCTCACATAATGGCATTTTCACCTCTTCAGCCACTTTCCTCCACATTATGAATGTATCTTAGCAGTTGCCTCTTCACATTGAAGCCAGTGAGCTTTCCCCACCCTTCATCCTTTCTTTGACTTGTCTCCAGTCTTAGGTACTGTTGACCAATCCCTTCTTCTTGACTGTTTTGAAATTGGCAATGCTACATACTAGGTCTTCTCTATACCTCTCCCCAATGTCTTCTTTATTGCCTTCATTAATTCTTGTATCTACCAATTCCTCTGCATATCCATGAAATATTTACCAAGTACCCACTTTTGAAAGGCATTGTGTTAGGTCCTAAATGTAAAATAAATAAAAATAAATAAAAAGACATGCTCTTGAACAGCTTATAGAATAGAAAGGGAGGCAGAGGTGAATAAATAGCTATACTATGTCAAAATGAAATAAAATCCTCTGCTATAAGAATACAAAAAATCTTGAGAGAACAATTTTGCCTGGATGGAGCAGGGAAGGACAACATAGATGAAACCTATGTTGAATGACCAGGGTAAAAAGAAAATAAGTATCATTTCAAACATAGGGGGCAGTGTGTGTAGAGACTTGCAGGCCAGGACCTGATCTGAAGTGGAGTCTGGTCACTTTAAGAGTATTATCTATCATTGATAATGTTGGAAAGGTAGATTGTGGCCAGACTGTGAAGAGCTTTGAGTGCTGGACTGGAGAGTTTAGGCCTTTTCACTAAAAATGTGTAGGCTAAAATTTTTGAGCTGATGCCTATAATCATATACAAGTTGCAGAGAACACTTGTCAGCACTGCGAGGAATGGATTAGAGCCCAGAGTTAGCTCATTTCAATGGTCTACAAGAAGAGTCATCAATTGAGACCTGAACTAGGATGGCTGCAGTGGGGATGGATACTGGACATCTTGTGCAGACAAAACGGATGAATGTTGATCTGATGTTGAAGACTGGAGAAAGAGAGAAAACTTAAAGACAACTCTGCTGTTTCTAAAATAGTTTTTAGATAATGCCATGCTTCTATGCAAACATTTCAATACTTTTTCACTGCCTCATTTCAGTATTTGAAATACAGTTTCTATATCAATCAGAGTTCTTTTGGCTACAAGTGAAAGAGATCACCTCTGGCTAGCCAATCAAAAAAACAAAAACAAAAACAAAAACAAAAGAGAGAGAGAGAGAGAGAAAAGGGAACTGGAAGGATACTGAGGTTATTGCAAAGAACTCAAGAAAGATTTGAACAACTCAGCACCACGGAAGACAGAAATCAAAGTAGTTGATAGGTACCTGAAAATAAGGAATTCATGAATATTTTGTCTCGAGTTCTAATTCCCACACTCCCAGCCTCCAGAGTTTTCAGTTCACATCTGTATACTCTTGGGATCTGATTGTGTCAGCCAGGATCAATTGTTTCCCCAGCTTCATGCAACTGCAACCACTGTGGTAAGGTCAGACTATACAGCTTTGGCCCTAAAGGTCATATCCTTGTATGTCAAGGTCAGTATCCCAAAAAGAAGAGAATTTGGGAGCTGGGCAGATACTCTATAAGAGGTGTCTTCTCTATGTTCTAAATTGTTTCAAGCTACGGATTCATTTGAGATTCTGATTTAAAACAGCAACAACAACAACAAAAAACCTAATGGCTCTCTTCCCAGAAAAAAAAAAAGCACAATCACAATGATACACTAGGAGTTTTATGCGCCTCTTGAAAATTATGCACAAACCCAGATAAGAAACTTTTGCTTGCAGAATAAAGTCTACACTTAGCCTGACTTTCCAAGGTCTTCATGATTTGGTTTGTAAGAGCCTCTTACCAGTCTGGCATCCCACTCCTTCTTTCCTCAAGCACTTACAGTAAAAACAAATTACTTTCCCAACTCTGAACCTTTAATCATGTCATTTCTTCTTTCTATAAAGAATGCCCAAATCCTCTTATTGAAATCCTACTCATCCTTTTAGAGTCAAACTGAAAACCTGTCCCTTTTATGAGCTCTTCCTTGACACATCCATCAACACAGAGACAACTCCCTCTCTTCTTGTCATGTGTAATACTTGATACCCATTTCTCTCACGACATCTATTACTTTCTTCTTTACTTTATAATTTCTGTATGGTGTATTTGTGCTCTTAGATGCTAAGCTTCCTGGAAACTGGACCTGGTGCCATTCAGCTATGTGCCTGAACTTCTGGTGTTCTCTGTAAGTGTGAGGCACTCAAGAAATGCTTGTCAAATGAATGAAAGGCTACTTATTGGGAGAGAAAGGTTCCTGTATAATTTTATCCTGCTTATATTTTTACAAGCTCTTCTTTTCATAGGAACAAGTACTTTTCTTATTTTCCTTTTTATTATACTCATTTCCTCAGGCTTTATGTGTTTCTCTGCTTCCCACCTGGCAAATTCCATCTCCTTTCTTCTTTTTTTTTTCATTTTCCCTTGGAGATAGATTTTCCCCCTTCAGCTTTTTTTTTTCTTTTTTAGAATTAATTTGAATGACTGTCTTGCTTTTATTTGTTCTTCAGCCCACAGCTTTTACTTTGGCCTCATTATTCACCAAAGGGAAAATTCTGATCAAGTCAAGAAGCACCCTCCCTTCATTGAAATGCATTGTTTTCAGATTCATTAATGGGTGCAAGAAATTCATAGAAGAGAAAACAGTGGCTGATGTTTATATCTTAGGCAGCCGCATTTAATTCATTCCCACTTGCCTCCATTATTTTCACTTCCTTACAAATGACAGATTTAGAAATCACCACCAAAATATTTAAAGTAACTTTAGCTAAGTGAAAGATTCTCTTGTCTTTGTTTGAAGTGTAAAAACACACTTACAAAATGGCCCAATAGGAATCCCTTCCCACATGGATGGTTTTCTGGATGGAATTGGGATGAAGAGTGGGGTGGGGGCTTGCTATGCATGGAAGAACAGCATCCTCTACTGGTGAGAGGGCCTTTGAGGCTTGAGAAGGCATCTGAGTGTGGAGAGCCAACAAAGCTTTGGAAAATTCTTGGCTGGCATATTCACAACAGATTGAGAATCAATTCAAGACCTCTTATGGTCCTCACTCATGATGTAACTGAAACTTACTTAACTTCATCCCATTGAAAATCAGTAGTAAATCTTCTCTTCCTTCTTTCCCTTCTCTACTAGGTCTTTTCTGCTAAGAGTTACTCTTATTCTTAATTTCCTTGAAAATTCTTATGCAAAGATTTTATTATGGTTCCAACAGTGTATGTTGGTTCAAATGGAGAAACTTGATGTCATCATTATTGTCAAATATTTTCTTAGAAACCAGCTCTGGTGGTGTTCGTGGGGTCTTTCTGTGGCTTATTATGGAGGCCGTCTTATACAATGATGTCTTCTTGGTATTTACAAGCCCTTGGCCAGGGTCCACAACCAGCCATCATGAAATGAAATTTCCATCTGTAGCAAATATGTGTGAAAATGAGTATATCGTGTGTTTATTTTAAAAATGTGGTACTTGACATTTTCTTGTATCTAATGAAGATCATGTTGGCTCAGTTTGTCTTCTTCTACCTTGGATGTCTAATGGTGGACCAAATGACCCCATGTTACTGGGTTTTTCATGCCATTCATGGAATTTTTACAAAATGGCATCTTTCTGGGAAAGGAGGAAAAGTAAGGTGAGATAGAGTTAAAGACAAATAATCAGTGCGTAAGTATGCTGATTTTTATAAGATTTATTTGTGAATTGTAAAATCTCACCCATATCCATAAGTATTAGGCACATATACTTCATTGTTCTCACAAGACTGACAAGTTCCCTAGAGCTTGTATGAAGGGGCATGAAAAGAGGACAGTGCTTTAGGAGTCTTTTCAGTAGAAATGTGCCCCCCCCGGAAGTTCTATTTGTAGGTATTTTTATATAATCTTGATGGAGGGGCAATTTCTTTCATTAGGGGGCTTCAAGGATTATGGTCCAAGATATTTTCTATCTCTAGCCCACTTGGAATTAAAGAAGGTCCCAATATCTTATCAGGACATTCCATAAGTCTCAAATCAGTTTCAACATAAGACACTTAGTTTCAGGAATGATGTTTTTTCTCAGGAGACCTAAAGAAGATCTGAACCAAATCTGGATTCACCAAAATTTGTCTTTGCTCCAGTTTCACGGAGATGGCTAATTAATATCTACTAACTAATATCCACATATGTTATTTTGCATTACAGTCATAAGTATATTCACTTACAGTTCTATATTCTCATTTCTTTATGATGGAGCAATTAGCATTAAACTACCCTTGAGGTTATTATGATTACAATGCCTGTTATAGTCACAGTTAGTCATAACTATAATTATCATCACAAATATAGTGGCTATTAAACTAAATTTTAATAACTCACTCTATTATTAATATAATTTTTATTGTTAACTTCATGCCCTCTTAGAAGCTGCATAATAAAGAATAACTGACAGAGAAGTGGAAATACAAAGAGCAGAACAAGGAATCCTATTTCCTGTTGTTAATTGACCAGGTATTAAAGTTTACTTATAAATTTGTAGTTTGAAACTCAACACATAGGGGTGCCTGCGTGGCTTAGTTGGTTAAGCGTCCGACTTCGGCTCAGGTCATGATCTCACAGCTCATGAGTTTGAGCCCCACATTGGGCTCTGTGCTGACAGCTCGGAGCTTGGCGCCTGCTTCAGATTCTGTGTCTTCCTCTCTCTCTCTCCCTCCCCCACTCACTCTGTTTCTCTCTCAAAAATAAATAAAAACATTTTTTAAAAATTAAAAAAAAGAAACTCAACACATTCTTCTCAATACTAATGGTTTCATGAATGATGTTGAGCTTTCCAACTAGCTTCTACCTCCAAATCTCTTTAAACCATAACATAGCTTAATATAAAACTAATAGGACAAGCAAGAATTGGAGGTTCAGGGCAGAATCGAGGCATGTGGTGCAGGGGGGAGACAGTGAAAAAATTTTCCTTTCTTTCTTGAAAACCAGGCTGATTATAGAGAAAGTAATAATGAAGTTTTCTCTCACTTCCAATCTGACCTTCAACTAAGTTCCCTATGATGGAATCTCACCTGAAAGTAATGCCAGTGTGGTGGGAAAACAGCTACTTGACTACCACATGGGGTCACTGAGCAGAAGAGATGAATGCAAATTTTGTGGATAGGCTTCCACCCACATGTCTGCAGCCTGTCCTTGCCTATAGGTTATCTCCTCCTCATCTGTCTCACAGCATCTGAGACTGCCAGAAACTTGGGATGTACTTCTTCTAGTTGTTCTAAAAGATTTCAGGGTGTCAGAGAAGAAATCTGGAGGTTAGTGACCTTTTGTGCCTTTATTCACCCTTAACTTGTCATCAACATTTCTGTTTCTACAGCCGCTCCTATAGTTTCCCTCTACTGGCCATTCTTAGTATCATAGTTTAGCGCATGCTTTTCCATCTCTACTCAACTATTGCCATAGATTTCCATACTTCCATATTCTCCCCTTGGCTTCCCCAATATTTCACCCATACCGCTCTTGCTTTTGTTTCTCTGGACACATTGATTAATCATCTACTATATCCCCATCACCGTGCTTAAAAATCTTTATAGCTTTCTTTTTGTCTATAATATAAATTCCAAGTTTCTTTCTTTCCTTTTTATTCTTTAAAATTAATTTACTTATTTTGAGAGAGACAGAGAGAGTGTGAGCAGGGGAAGGGCAGAGAAAGAGGGAGAATCTCAAGCATGCTCCACACTATCAGTGCAGAACCATGTGGGGCCTGAGCTCATAAGAGTGCGAGATCATGACCTAAGCCGAAATCAAGAGTCTGATGCTTAACAGACTGAGCTTCCCGGGTACTGCAAATTCCAAGTTTCTTAATGAGATTCTCCTTAGATGAGTAGCCTTAAACTGCCAGAATTATCTCCCAATTTGCTGTCTTATTTACCTTATACCTCAGTGACATGATTCTGGTTCCGTAAACATAACACACATTTTCACACCTTTTTATATTTGCTCATGCTGTTCCCTCTGCCAAGAATGTTTCTCCCTTATTTTTCTGTCAAATTTTTGCTAGTCCTTCACATCAAATTAAAACTTTTTCTCATGAAGTAATTATGAAGAATTGCTCCTCCTCCTCTTGCCTTAAATTTAGGATTAGTGACCTTTTTCTGATGTCCTTTTCATATAACTCTATGGCAGTACCTCACTTACCTCACTTAGCATGCATTTGTTAGCTCTCTTCTATATGTCAGGCACCATTGTAGATATGGAAAATAAACTACACAAAGACCCTGTCCCCAAGGGGCTTATATTTTAATGTTTTAAAATATTAGAGTAACTAGAATAATAGATTTTCCATTTACTGGACAAAGATGGTGAGAGGAGCAAGTTTGAGAATAAAATCAAGAATTTGGTTTGGGTTTTGTTGAGGTTGAAACACTACTGGATATATATGTGGAGGTATGATGTAGGTAAATGGATGTAGGAGTCCAATATACAGGGGGAAATGTATATATTTGGAAATTGCCACTGTCTAGAAGGCACCTTAAATTCATTAGATGGAATGAGAACAGAAAAGAGAAGAAGTTTGAGAACTGAATCCTGGGGTCACTTGAATGTTGGAGAGATGAGGAAAAGCTAATGCATGAGACTGTGGGAGCAACCAGTAGGAGGGAAGGAGGCCCAAAACACAGAACTAAGGGAAGAAGGTGTTTCAGGAAGGAAGGGAGTGCCCAGCTGTAAAAATGCTGCTGACTAAAAATCTGTCTTTGCATCAGCAATGATCTGGTCATTGGAGACTCCATCATTGGTGGATTCATGGGATCAAAAGCTTGAGAAGAGTGAGGTGAATGAGAGGAGAGGAATTGGAAATAGCAAATATAGACAATTATTTCTAGTGTGTAGTGTATGGGGAGGCAGAGAGCTCAGTAAGTGGCTAGAAGACATGTGAGTGGGGGATCCTACATTTGTTTTTGTGGTGATGTACTGATCCAGTAGAGACAGAAACCTTGCTGACACACATGAGAGAGGACAACTGCAGCAGTGGTGTCTGTCAACAGGTAAGAGGGGGGTTGGTCTTAGATAGGACCATTTATCCATTGTAATGGGAGAAAATTCAGAATAGATGGGCCCAGATGCTGATATCTTGGTAGATGTGGTGATAAAAATGGTGGTGGTGGCAGTGCTTGTGGAAATTTGATACTCACTGCCTCTTATTTTTACCCCCTGAATGAAACGAGAAGCCAGTTCAGTTGAGAGTGAGAGGTAGGGAAGAGGCATAGAGATTTGAGGCAAAAACAGAAAGAGTGAAATAGTGATCTAGGAAAAAAGAAGAAATTCATCTTGCTTCTATTCTATTGTTTTTTGTCTATCTTTTCCAACTGAACTCCTTTCACTGTTCCAGCAGGGGGTCTTCCCCAGAGAAAGGGCTTAGAAAATATTGGCCCCATTAACTGATTGGAAGCCTTTTTCTTTAGAGCCTTGGCCAAGGGGGTCATGGCCCAAGGCCATTCAGAGGCTTTAATAGACTACACTCCCGTTTCAAATTTACTCACAACCCCTTCCATCTTTCTGTATTTTAAACTAGGAATTCAGTATACTTGCATATGAGCCACATTCTGCAAAAATATGTTTCTGTTGACATCAGATAAAAGTTGAGTTGTGAAATACATCTCTTTAGAGGATTAACCAAGCTTCCAAAAAGGCTCTTTGTTGTGGGATTTGCTACCAGATGGGAAACTCTAGGCTCTGGATGTTAACAGTATTCCGGTGATTGCAGAAAAATAGCTTCATTTTGTGTAAGCAAAATGAACATATATATGTAAAACACGATGACATTGTAAGTAGATATGCAAATAAGAGTGGAAAAACATAGTTAAGTTGCTTATGGTTTAGAGAAATGGAAATGGAACAAAATTGCTTGTTAATTAACCAGAGCATACCTAGAAAATACTATGTCTACTATTTACTTTCCTCACATGGTTTTAGGCACTGGGTTGGTATGTATGAGAATATATGATACAGCCCCAGTTCCCAAGAAGTGGTCCCTGTTTTAAAGCATTGGAAAACTTTCAAGTGATATGAGGTCTGGCAGCAATTATAAAAGTAACACAAACCTAGTTTGGACTGGATCAGTTAGGGAAGGCTTGCTGGAGGGGACATGTGTTATACTTCAGAGAACTCATTTCTCTGCTTTGAGGGCTTAGATAAAGAGGGGACTCTCTGTCTTTCAACTGCTATTCTGCTGGGCTGGCTCTCTAGTTGATTTTCTATGTGTGTAAATCATGTCCCCCTTTGTTATTCAACAAACACATACCAGGATCTACTAGGTTCCTTGCTGCTGTGATCACTAAGATTCCAGGCTCTCAAATATAAAAGGACAAAGGACGATGGCTGTACTTCCTTTAGCACATGTTTACCAACCACCCACAATGTGCCAGACACTAATACAGACATGGAGAATGAACCAACGAATGACACTGGCAAAGGCCTTACCCTCCATAAGCTTATATTCTATTTTCAAGAGACAGACTAAAAACAGATAAACAGATAAATATGTAACATGTCATGTAGTGATTATTGCTATGAAGAAAAATAAAGATGCATAAAGCAGAGTAAGGGGGATTGAAAGGGAAGGACAAAAGGTCTGTTTTGGATTGCATAGTCAGAGAAATCTCCTATGATAATGTGAAGTTTGAGCAGAGACCTGAAGAAACCAAGAAAGTGTAGAGCATATGGGTAGAGGGAGAATCTCATTCCAGATAGAGGGAATAGCAGTTGACTTAATCAGGCTTGGACCTTCAGGACTGTACAATGAGCAAGTGCAAAGGAGGAGGCTCGTGTGACAGGCTCCAAATGTGGAACTCACAGGAGCAAAAGACAGCTGAGCCCATAATTTTTTCTTAGCCACATGGACTATGAGTTTCCTCCTGCCTCCTGAAGAGAACCTAATCTCCTACAGAGTTCTGGTTCTGTCATGCTCAAAATGCCCTGTTGTCATTTTCATGAAGTCTTGTAGTTATTCTACCTTCCTGCTTATAACCCAAGCACAGCTTCAGGGCACTTGGGAATGCAGCTCACTCCTTATGACCCTCAGAATCCTGGAGAATCTATTTCCTCCTGTCACCTCTCAAGCTCATCTCCAGCTGTATACATTGGTCACATTTTCTCCATCATGGCAGTCTCTTCTCTGCCTCAGCTCTTTCCTTTCTGATGCTCCATTTAGATCCACGTCACCAAGAAAATTCCATAACTTACTTCTGGTCCTGCTTCAGGTCTCAATGTCAGCATCATCTTCAGCACCCAGAAAGGACTTCTTGGACCACCTCATTGAAGGTAGCCACACCCCCTCCTCAACAGCACCCTGTTTTTTTTTTCATTCATTGCCCTTAATGTTCACAAAATCTTGAATTATCTTGTTTATTAAATCTTAGGTCTGTGAGAGCAGAGACTTGTCTTGTCTATCAGTACTACCCAGACAACTTGTCAGGATGCCAGGTATAAAGGAATATCCTTACATTAACTATAAATATTAGTTACGTGAGAGAATCAACATAGACACTCTGGGTTTGGTTGACCCTGCCTAATGACTGCAGTCACAACTGTGGTGGGTAAAAGTCAGTAGGCAGTATCCCTGAAGAATTCTACATTACTAAGTCCTATTTCAGTATGGGTTCTACATTCTATCTTCCACGTTTGAGCCACTGACCCATTTCTATTTCAATGGAGAGGAATGATCTTGTTCAGAATATTTTTATTTTGATGTCTAACTCCAGTGTATCTGAATGAATTAATGCAGATCCACTGTGGAATGGCTTGGGGAAAAAGTACTGGAATTTAGAAGCTGCGAGACTCAGATTTTGTTTAAATGAAGCATTGTTCAGGCATTCATCAGATGACAATATGAGAAATGATTGCTCCAACCTCTGCTGTCAGGTGGCCTGATTCTCGATTCACTGAGATATGAAGGGGGGTGGGGAAAGCTACACTTATGGGGAGAGAACTGAACTGGAATCAGGTGAAAAAAATGAACTCTGATTTTGTGTTTATTCGGTGGCTGAGAAAGAAGACAGCTGTAACATAATCCATCAGAGACAGACATTTGTCTTGAATACTTTCTCACTTCTGTGGGCTGTGATTTGAAGTGAAGACTTCTCTCTGGCCTCTTTGCTCCTGGCCCTGCTTCTTTCATGGTGGGCTCATTTGACCGGCAGGTGTCCGGGCTTTCATCAGCAGAGGTGGGAGAGGAACAGAGCCCAGGAGAAGAGGGTGGTCTGCTTTCAAAGCATGTGAGAACAAGCAAATTGTGATTCATTTTTCCATTATCCTATAGACAGGAAAAATTGCTACATTAGGAAATCACCTGTTTGTGAATACCAAGAGGAATATAAAATAACTTACGAAGACAAACAGAGCTTCTGTTTCAGTGTAAGCAAACTGCTATTCAGAGAACACAGATATCCTCAACTAGAACTCTCCTGCGTTTCCATTATTATAATGATGAGAACAGCCATTTAATCAGCTCTGGGAAACAATTACAACAACAAACAAATAGAAGCCACACTATCTGATTATTTCATTTTTTTTATTTTTGAAGTGAAAGCACCTCAGCTTCGTATTACTCTTGCCGAATGGTGTTTAACTTTAAAACGCAAGTTTTGTCATTATCATAGCTCAATGTTGGCTATCCCTAGGGCCTTCTCTCCTCATCTATTGCTGAAGATTATCGTACTGTCTGATACAGTAGCCAGTGGCCATATGTGGCTATTTAAATTTAAATTAATTAAAATTTAACAGAATTAAAAATTCATTTGCTTTTAACACTACCCACATTGCCCCAAATGGCTACTGGCTATTGTACTGAACAAGGCAGATATAGAATATTTCCATTATGACTGAAAAAATTTATTGCAATGACACTGCTTGAGAAACTAAAGGCATATGTCAGAAGTCAGTATAATATGATAGGAGAGATCTCTGATCTATTTTTTAGCTAGAAAATAATTTCCTGAACAACGTTATGTATGAAATGTCAATATATACAAATGATCGCTGTTCAGAGCCACTCTTGCTGAAGTCAGAGTGGGAGATTCTAGATCCCTACTCATTTGCCACTCACTTCTATCCCCACCCCAATACCTTGCAGATGACCATGGAATCAAGATTGAAAATCACTAGTACAGTTGGTAGAGTGTCATCCTTGAAATGAGCTGACCTGAATTTTGAATTTTGGCTCTTTTCTTACCAGCTTTGTGAATTTGGCAGTTCTTGGAACTTCCAAGAGTTAAGTGCTCCGATCTGTAATATATATCAACTATCAGGAGGCTGTGAGGGGATGTTTAGTTTTCTCATCTCTCGGATGGTGGTGAGGCTACATGCCCGCAAAATAGCCACCCTGCCAGCAAAGGCCAGACCTGGACCAAACCTGGCCCCCTCTCAGTGCTATTTCACTCTACCGCTCTATAATTTCCTGTTCAAATGGAAAGTTTTAAAGACAAATCACTTCTTAAAAACCAGTTGTCTAGATGTCACTTGTGATTTTTTTATTTCTTTTTTTTAAATGTTTGTTTATTTATTTTGGAGAGAGAGCACAAGCAGGGCAGGGACAGAGAGAGAGAAGAAGACATAGAATCTGAAGCAAACTCCAGGCTCTGGGCTGTCAGCACAGAGCCTGACACAGGGCTTGAACTCATGAACTGTGACATGATGACCTGAGCTGAAGTCGGATGCTTAACTGACTGAGCCACCCAGGCATCGCATTATTTTTTTTGATTAATACAATGTGTGAATACTTCTAAATGCATTTAAACAGTTCTCCCTTCCCTCCCCCCAACCTTGAACTAGCAAACACTGAGTAAAGTCTGACCTTCTTGGACACCCTCCATACTTCTTTCTATGCCTCATGCTCTTCCCTCCACAGAGGTTGCAAAGTAAAACTGACAGTCAAATGAAACTCCCTAAGTTTTCACAGTCACTAAAAAGAGAAGGGATATTTTTCAAAAGCCCTAATTTTTGTGGTGAATTAGAAACCAAACTGACCAGGGGTTTGGAGAACATGCTCCTGTTTCATGGGGCTGAGCACAGACTCAGCTTACCTGTGATCTCAATCATCTCTAACAATGGTAACCGTGTAGAGAAACGTTTGACAGTGTCAAGTTCAGTGGTTTTCAATCCTGAAATGGCTATTCAAGCCTTTTAGTGTAGGATACCCAGGGATTGCAGGAACTTGATGATTATCAAACAAAGCCTTGTAGTAACTGAGACACTGATGGACTGCCTCTTGACATCTTCTAGTTCCCTCCTTTCCCTAGCCCTGGGTGAGAATCTCTATCCTAAAGTGACCTTGGATACTTTTGTCACTGGAAAAACACAACTTGCTGTCAGGAAGCTCTTGGTGGAAGCCTGAAAATGGCACTCAAGGGGAAGCCAGGA
This sequence comes from Panthera tigris, assembly GCF_018350195.1. Taxonomy (NCBI): domain Eukaryota; kingdom Metazoa; phylum Chordata; class Mammalia; order Carnivora; family Felidae; genus Panthera; species Panthera tigris. Next base: position 96,753,606 of record NC_056661.1, on the reverse strand, counting down.
GGCTGGACTCACTCTTATTTTCAGTGTGTGACTTTGGACAAGCCTTTCAACATCTCAGTGACTCAGTTACCTCCTCTGTACTTTGAGGAGATTGGTTGAAATGACTGCTTCGGTCTGTCACTCACCATTTTGTTCTTTTTTACAATCCAATTATGCCACTCTGAGTAGAAAAGAGTAAATAGTAAAAAAAAAAAATACTTCTTGGTTGGAGCTGGTATCTTTATGCTTCCCACGTCTGTCCTGGGCCTGCTTGCAAGTACTCTTGAGATTCTTATAACTGTTTCTGAGGACAAACCAGGCAAAAATGCATGTGGGGAAAGAGAGATAGCAGGAGTAGCCAAATATCCTGAGAACAGAGTCAGAGAGATGCCTATGTTGCACTCAGTTCTCCTATATTCCATAATCACTGATCTGTTCAGGCGTCCATGCTATCTTTGAGCCAGATGGAGAGGGCAGAGGCAAAGCTAACTTGTCTTGCTACTTCCATGCTCCTAAGTGCAACTGATTCTGTACTCTATTCCTGCATACCTATCCTAGATTACAACTCTGGTTATAAAACTCTTCTCAACTAAACCTTCAGCAACTCCCCTGTGACCACAAAATGAAGCTCCAACTGTGTTGAATGCATTTAACATTAACATGCATTCTATTTTACTTACACTTCATTTATTTTTTAATGTTTATTTTTGAGAGACAGAGTACAAGCGGGGGAAGGGCAGAGAGAGAGGGAGACAGAATCTGAGGCAGGCTCCAGGCTCTGAGCTGTCAGCACAGACCCTGATATGGGGCTTGAACCCACAAACTGTGAGATCATGACCTGAGCCGAACTCGAACGCTTAACTGACTGAGCCACCCAGGTGCCCTTACTTGCATTTTAATTGTCCAGAATTCCCTGGCTTTCCTCATATGGAAAAAAGTTTGTGTTCCTTGCCATACCTCTCCTCTCCAAGTCTTCAAGAAGAGGAGGCTAGAATTGTAGCTTCCTTTAATTTAATACAATGCTCTTTCCACTATACCCTCAGCCTCCAGACAATTACTGTTTTTGTTTTTTGACAATAAGTATTTTTGAATCAATGAAATAATTATCAATCTTTAACACCTTAAAAATAGTTTATTAAATTATCTAGCCTGGTCCAAAAATGTCACAGGACAGGAGATGGGGGCAGGGGTCTCTGGGTATTTCCAAGAAGGGTATGGCCAGCAAGACACTTGGGTGGATGGATTATATATGCCTCCGGTATGTGCACAGAGTTGGGGACAGGGCATGGCACTCAATATGAATAGAGTAGTGCAGGAAGGAAAGAAAGGAGGCAAGCTATCTTTCCTTAAGAAATATTTCTCCCATGTGGAGCACTGCATTTTAAATGTTATTGCTTTGCTGAGTACATCTATAATAGGGAATTTCCAAGCAGAGAAGCAGAAGAATTAGGGAAAATCCTTCCAGTCATGTATATAAGACAATTTTGATGCAGCATCATCTGCTGGGATCCTTAAAGAAGTGTTTGTTCCATGATTAAAATCAAATGAGTCTTTATTTAGGGTTTTCAGAAGCATGTTTGTTCAAGACCTAGAAAGAAGAGAGAAATAGAACTTTCCCAGGAATGAGCAGAGAAATGGGTACATGGAGTTTCAAGTCACACTGGGAAAATATTGGAGAATATTTACTCTTCTAAATCATAAGGACTGTTAAACTCTCTTTCCTATTGGCTGGCTGTGTAGACATTGCCCATTATAAGGAAGATTATTCTGACTAGACCTTGCATAGTCCCTTCAGATAGATTAATAGTTAAGTCCTTTAAAATGTTTTCCAGACCAATGGATGAAAAAAGAGAGAGAAACCTCCCAGTGCAGATGGAAGGAGTACAACTGTTCAGGTCTTTGGTATCTCTGCCATGAGGACTACTCAGATATAAAAACAAGGAATTCTTCATAATATGAAACAGGGGACTTGGGCTTCATAGTATAAACAAAACAAAAATCAAAGTTCTACACCAACAAATTGTCCTACCAGTGGGTGGCACCATTATCCACACCCTTCGTTAAATGATGGGGATCAGGGCAGTTCACCCCAGAATGTGCCACTTTGGCATGTGGATTATTTTGAGCTGAAGATGGGTAAGGTCCAACAGACCCAAGGAGAGATTTTTACCTCCCCATTAACTGCCTAAAAAAATTTACATAGGGAGCCTGTATCAGGAAGAGCACTACTATCAGAGATAACTTTTTTTTATTCACATAAGAAAGACTTCTCATTTGCACAGCAAACATTCGTTTACCATTTACTCTTCCCACCTTCCTATAAACTGTCTTCCTCCTATTTGAGGTCCCAGACTCCTACCCCTTTCTGCTTAGCTCAAGATGCCAGTCGGGGAGTCCCTTATATCTTTGTGGGGCTCCTGTACGTATGTATTTAAATATGATTTCCTCTCATTAATCTGTTTTATAAAAATTTAATGATTTGGCCAGCCAAAGAACCTAGAAGAGAAGAAGGGAAAAGTTTTCTTCCCCTGCATCCCCACGGTAATCTTGACTATAATGCTAAATTTAGTGAAACCTGGTGAAAGTGACTGTCTTGGGGCTCTTTATAAACTATTCTGCCTCTCTTTAGTTTGTTTTTAGGTCACCGTGATTAATACAGAGCTTTAAAGCTAAAGGATTCTTGTCTTCTTACATAGTTATTTCCAGTAGCAGTAGTGGTAGTAGCAGTTATCATAGTGGTGGTAGTACTGGTAGCAATAACTACTCTAGCACTTCTGCTGCTGCGATTCTACCAAACTAGCTACTATTGCTACTTCCCTCCACTGCTAGTTTTGTCATGTCATTAATTGTGCTGGTATTGTATGTCAGGGGCTTTAGATACACACATCTAATGCTTACAATCAATCTGTAAGTCGAATATCATTACTCTCATTTTATACAAGAGGAAACTGAAGCTCAGAAAAGTTTATGTACCCAAACTAGTGAGTTTCTGACCTGAAATTTGACCTTAGATGCATCTGTCTCCAAAGCCCACACTTTTGCATCATTCTTTGTCCCTCATTTGCTACTCACAATATGGCCATAGCTCCATAATCCCTACCTATATGGAATATGCATTAAGATATGCACAGCCCAGGGAAAGTGAACTTTCAAAAAGCTATGCAGGAAGTCCAGATGGTTGCCCAAAAATGGCCTGTTTCCTTTGTGCTCACTGACTCTGGCTTGTCTCAAATGCTTCAAAGTTATCTTAATGTCATTTCAAAGGCAATTGAGGGAGCATCCATGGAGATAAATTGCGTCTGCAGCCTGTTGCTGAATGCATATTAAGTTCTATTCATGGATTTCCTAGCAACCACAGCCCGATGACGCACAGAGTCAGTGAGCTTGCGTTATACTCATCTAGAGAAATTAAATCACTTGGATTTTATTATTAATATTTTTAGAAAGCCTCACTAGATTAGCTGTTTGAAACACGTTGTTATCTGAGTTACTATCAGCAGCTGGTCCCAGTCACATAGGAAGTCACTGAGGACTCTGTAATTTTCACAAATGCTCCAGTGAGAGATTATCTCCCTTTTAATATTTTTGACAATTAAGGATTTAGTCGGGAAAGAAGGAAATTAAAAAGAGAAAGGTTGTTCTAGCAGCTTGTGATTTTGGCAAAGTTCTCAAACTTGAGACAAACATATTAGAAATAAGCAGTAGGCATCCTGGTGAGAAGAGACAAGAGGCTAGGCTCATTTGCATGAAAGGGACATATTGAAACCAAAGAATATAATTTCAACAAACCTGGCTCTCTGCAAGACATTCTATAAGGTTAAGGGCAGAATATTTTCATATTCTGAAAATATTCAGGCCCACTGAATACGCTGTTTTACAGACTCAAAAGAGCATTTGAGTTTGTTTTTCAGATTTCTAAACAGCCTGGAGTGGTGCAGGCTTCTCATAAGTTTTTCTCAAGTTTTAGTTTGTGCTTTATTGGATATACAGGTCAAATACATATGTGATCTACTGTAGTGGTGTGAGCATGGCATGCAAAGGCATGGTTAGGTTAGATAAACAAATGAACATGACATATTTTAAAGCACTCAACATGAGAGAATAGATACTTAATCCACTGATTCTACTTTGCTTAGAATTTTTTTTTTACTAAGATTATTTTTTGGAGCAGTTTTATGTTCACAAAAAAGTTGAGGTTGAAGGTTCACAGATTTCCCATATATCCCTTTTCCCCACACATGCGTAACCACTCCTATTATAAACATCCACCACCAGAGTGGTACATTTGTTACGACTGATGAGCCCACAATGACACAGCATGATCACCCAAAGTCCATAGTTTACATTATGCATCATTCATGGTGCTATACATTCTATAGGTTTGGACAGATGTATAATGACATGTATCCACCATTATGATATCATACAGAGTATTTTCACTGCCCTGAGGATCCTCTGTGCTCAGCCTATTCATACCAACCCATTCTCCAAACCCTGGCAACTACTGATCTTTTTATTGTCTCCACAGTTTTGCCTTTTCCAGAATGTCATATAGTTAGGTTCACATAGTATATAGCCGTTTTGATTGGCTTCTTTCACTAAGTAATATATATATATAAGGTCTCTCTATGTCTTTTCATAGCTTGATGCCTCATTTCTTTTTAGTGCTAAATAATATTCCATCGTCTGGAGGTACCAAAGTTTATTTATCTATTTATCTACTGAAGTTCATCTTGATTGCTTCCAAGTTCTGGAAATTATAAATAAAGCTGCTATATAAATCTGTATATAGGTTTTTGTATAGACATAAGTTTTCAAGTCCTTTTAATAAACACCAAGTAGTGTGATTGTCAGATATTGTAAGAGTATGTTTAAGTTTTCCAGGAAACCACCAAACTGCCTTCCAAAGTGACTTTACCATTTTGCATTCCTGCCAGCAGTGAATGAGAGTTCCGGTGGCCCCCACATCAGCATTTGGTGTTGTCAGTGTTCCAGATTTTGCCCCTTCTAATAGGTGTATAGTAGTATTGCATTTTAGTTTGCATTTCCCTGATGACATAGTGGTGGAACATTTTTTCATATGCTTATTTTCCACCTGCATATCTCATTTAATGAAGTGTCTGTTAAGGTCTTTGGCCCACTTTTAATTTTTTTTAATGTTTATTTATTTTTGAGAGAGAGAGAGAGACAGAGACAGAGAGAGAGACAGAGACAGAGTGTGAGCCGGGGAAGGGCACAGAGAGGCAAACACAGAATCCGAAGCAGGCTCCAGGCTCTGAGCTTCCAGCACAGAGCCCGATGCGGGGCTCGAACTCACAAACTGCAAGATCATGACCTGAGCCAAAGTCGGACACTGAACCGACTGAGGCACCTAGGCGCCCCTCTTTGGACCACTTTTAAATCAGGTTGTTTGTTTTCTTATTGTTGAGTGTTAAGAGTTCTGTGTGTATTTCAGAGGATAGTCCTTCATGAAAGTAAGGCATAATGTTAAACCAGAATTCAGCAAAGACACAGATCTAAATTCTTTAGGACAATCCTACTTTTGACTTGTGCCCTAACCCATTTTGAGTTCGAATCATGGCTGGTTGAGTGTGCCAGATGTGTGGACTGATGATGTGTGAAAAAGCTGAAGCCACTGTTCATTAAAGCTTCTCCCTCATAGTGAGTTGAGGGTGTAAATGAGCTGCCCTATGCCCATTTCCCTTGCTACCACATTTAGAAGCCTGATGGGCCCAAAAGGTTTGTTCAGAAGAGTGACTGATAAAATGTGCGCCAGAGAGCATGCACTAAGGCCACCATCACAGTGCTTACTCTGGGCTATCCCAGTGCTTAGTCTGCTTTTAAACAGAAGGATTCTAATTCTACATATCACTTTTCCAGGTGGTTTAATTTCTACAAATGCAGAATGTTTGGAAACCACTTTATATCTGATACCAGTGGCTCATTTTCTCTTTTTGAAGAGTTTGAAATGAAGACTTGCTTATTTGAAGAAATGAGCAGTTTTCAGACTTTCAAACACTTCTGCACTCTCCAAAGTCACTGATTATGCATAGATTTCATTTCAGTGTTAGTATAACATTTCATATTAATGGCCACCTGTTGCCAGATGGGAAAGCAATGATGGTGCCCAATGAAGTATGCCCTTACCAGTACAGCACATGGCTCATAGGACTGCTTTGGGAAAACAGACTTCTGAGTGTTTTCAGGAAAAATTAATTATTTTGGAATGAATCTGCCAGTTTTTCTCCGAGTGGCTAAATGTCAATAAACTTGAAATAACTTTTCCAATGGACTTTGATATTAGTGCAAATGCATATGTATGTTTGTGTGTATACAGAATATTAGATTTATATATACAGATTTATATTTTACATATGTATACTAAAAAAAAGCACACATACTTTTTTTAAGACTAAAATTACCAAGAATAGCAACATCTTTTTGGCAATATGCCAATTCTAAGAGACTTACAAGAAATTTCAGTGAGAGCCTGATCTGTATATAAAATATAAGTCGGGACCTGAGCCATCATAGGGGTTATCCTTATAGCTGTTCTGTGGCTTTATTTAACAGTATATATGGGAATAACTGAAATCATGATTCATTACTGAAAGAAGGGAGTCCAGGAGATGGAATCCAGGTGGTCTTGCTGATGGAAAGAGAAACCTGACCATCATTTGCTAGCCAAAGCTGATGAAAAAGACTAGGGGAAATGGTAAAATCCAGTGTTTATTTGACTGCTAAAATTTACCTAGGCCTTGTTTTTTAAGTTTATTTATTTATTTTGAAAAAGACAGAGACAGTGCAAGTGGGGGAGGGGCAGAGAGAGAGGGAGAGAGAGAATCCCAAGCAGGCTCTGCACTGACAGTGCAGAGCCCAATGTGGGGCTCGAACCGACAAAGCCATGAAATCATGACCCGAGCTGAAACCAAGAGTTGGATGCATAACTGAGTGAGCCACCCAGGTGCCCCTTTACCTAGACCTTTTGGAAAATATTTCTAAGTTTCAAAAAATCATTTGGAATTAACTCTGAACTTCTGATCTTAATCTAGACCATACAAAACTCATTACTGTCTTTTCTCTTTATATGTTTATATGTAATACCATCATTCATTTGAACATATTGGTTGTTTTATAATTTCCATCCTCTAATCTTCAAATTGTTGACATACTGAAATTATTTCATTCCTTGTTTTAGCCTGTGAACATATGAAATTATGTGTTCTTAAAAAATTGTAAAGTAGGGGCACCTGGGTGGCTCAGTCAGTTAAGCATCCAACTCTTGGTTTTGGCTCAGGTCATGATCTCACAGTTCATGGGATTGAGCCCCATATCAAGCTCTGTGCAAACAGAGTGGACCCTGCTTGGGATTCTCATTCTCTCTCTCTCTCTCTCTCTCTCTCTCTCTTCCCCTCCCCTGCTTATGCTGTCTCTTTCTCAAAATAAATAAATTAAAAAAAATACAATAAATAAAAAATTGTAAAGTAAATAATTTGATTAAACATCTAATACACACTGCTATTCTTTTATATCACTAATCCCTTTGATAATCTTTGACAATCTCTACATCTCTATTAAAAGTTGTAATTAGGTTATTGTGTTTTGACATTTTCACTTTATGTTAGTTTATATATCTCTGTGAATCATTGTGACTCAAACATGAGACCAAATATCTACATAGTGTATGTTCATGTTGGTAAATCTTATTTACTCGGCCATAATAAGGTATTCTTACAATGAGAATTAAATGGTAATATTCATAAAGGGTGTAGCACTTTATCTTTCATAGTAGTACTAACTAAACATTTATTAATAGATAAATTGCTTATTGTTAATAATTTTTATTGTTTAATATTTTATATTATAAATAGTACTTCATTGTCTTCTAAATAACTTTAAAGTAAATATTCTAGGATACTTTCTGGGGTTATGATGCTCCTCCCCCCCCAAAGAAATACCAGGCAACAGGCTCTGGGTTGTTTTCACAGTTTCTGCTGTGTATTGTTCTCTAATTTATATCAAATCCATAATGCAATTAGTAATGTCCCTATTCACAGTCCCATCAATTTTGGATTTTATAATTTCACTTATTTTGCTAACTTATCAGACATGGTTTTGGACTATCAAGCAATTTTTCTCAAAGCATGGGGTATGAAGCTCCTGTATCAGAATCACTTGGGACGCTTGTTAAAATGTTCAGAAATTGAGCTCTCTTGCAGATCTTCTCAAAGTGCCTCTTGAGATGGAATCTGGAAATCCCCATGTTGAACAAACTTTCAAGGCAATTCTTAACCACTCTAAAGCTTCAGAACTACTGTTTTATAATTATCTTAATTTGTATTTTTTAAACTGAGAATAAGGCTTAGCATAATATCTTAGACCTGTAAGTATTACATAGGCAACTGGCAGGTTTTCATAGTAGTAAACAAATCTCCCAAATCTTGTTCCTCCTCCCCACATTCCTCTCTATTTGCTTGATCTATAGAAGTCCAAATGTTAATATTTTAGGGAACACATAAATTGCAGTTCCATCTGCTGTAGCTGTTACAGACATCCTATTATTATAATACCCACATAAGCTAAGGTTGGAAAATGAAATGGATGGTGTGGTCATGAGTTTGAAAGAGCTGATTGGCTGTACCTTGGCCAAAGAAGTAGTAATTTCCTGGGAAAGAAATAGGAACATAACATCCCAGACAAATAAAGTAACTAAGACAATGGAATTAACAAAAGGCTTCTCATATTTTTATGTACAAGATATATTGTTAACACATTCAGTCCATTTCAGTTTGCTTACCTTTAAAATTTACTCGATCCCTGAAACATCTCCTTCATTTTTTGTTAATAAGAGATCAGTTAAAAAAAAAAAAAGGAAAAACTAAGTATGGAAGGACTGAGGAATAAGTGTGTGTATGGTCAGAGGGGAAGTGCCAGAAATAAAGAAAATTTAGCAATAAGAAAAATTCTTACTGACTTCAAGAGATATTGATGAAAAACTGAGTTATAAAATCAACATATCATGTAATTCTATCATAGACACAGCTAAAAATAGTGCTTTGTTCTTGCATCTCATACTTTCTTTCTCCCTAAATATATCCAGACAGTAAATGTACAGAGTTAAGCCAAAACAGAGTTGGATAGGCATGAAGTAATAAACTGCTGTTTCCCAACCTCTAAAATCAGGAGGGAAGTGCGTTTATTTCAGAGGACATTTTGAGAAAAGGGATTAAATTATGGAGAAAAACATGCTTTTTCCCCCTTTCGCTGAGTAGAGCCTCACAGAGAGAATGGAACTAACTTTTCTTCAACACTTAGTGTGGACAGTCACTGGGCTAGAGGCTTTAGTACACATTTTCTCAAAAAATTGTTGAGCAAGCAATAGTTTCCATATATATATATATGTATGTATATACATATACATATATATACCTATAGGTATATATACCTATAGGTATATATATACATATACATATATATACCTATAGGTATATATCTATAGGTATATATACATGTATATACATATACATATATATACCTATAGGTATATATACCTATAGGTATATATACATGTATATACATGTATATATATATATATATATATATATATATATATATAGCTTCCAAACAACGCACAAAATCTGAAGTATCGGGGAACTGTGCACCTGTAGAGAGACACTTAAGTCAATCCTTTTGCCTGATCCTCAGACCTTTTAATGTATTTTCAATTCCTTAGTATATCTCCCACCTGAATGAGTCTTCATGTCCTTTTATCCTCAGAAACTGCCAATATAAGTAACATCTAGAGTGAGTGTGTGCATGTGTATGTATATGTGCACACAACGAATATATAATACATCCATTTTTTAAACAATTTTTCATCGATATCTTTTTATCTTGTTAAAACTTTTCTACCACATCATTTTAATGAATCTACTATATTCCTTTACAGGTACCATAACTTGTTTAACTAGAAGAATTTTAAACATAGAATCAGTTGAAACTCAGTGGGAAAGCATCTTCCTGAACTAGGAGTAGGCATCTCTTTTTCTGAATCTGTGTCTTCCACCACTGACCTTTGCTGGACTGCAGAATGGTCACATAGCATTTCAGCTTGCCCACCTCTAAACTATCTGTTGACTACTCATTTCCCTCCAGAAGATATAGTGAAGTTCCATAGCCGTATTATCAGGCAAGAGATAAAAATTCAGAAGTATAAATGACAGTGACTTAGGCTTATACAATTTTAGACATAGAATCTATTTGAAAAATGATCTAGACTACCATCTTACTTTCTAGAAAAGATGATGGAGGCCCAGGAAATTCAAGTGCCTTGTCCAGGGTTAGGTGCGTAGAACCAAGATTAAAACTGCTTCTCAAATCCGAGTTTGAGGCTCATTCTACTTTTTTACTACTGCTTTCCCAAGAGATTACTTTTATGCACAGTGGAATAATAACAATCATGCCTAGCATTTGTGTTTTATTTTCAACTCACTGTATTCTCTGATTGAATTTTCTTACCTCTCTAAGGTAAACCACATGATCCCCCTTTTTTCTACTAGGAACTAGGGTAAAGAGAGATAAGAAATATGCTGAGACAACATACATAGTTATAGAGGTGGGGCAACTCATCAGAGTAACGTCTTTGATGCCTGTACTATGCTAAGTCTTTTATATGCACTATCTTGTTGTTTGTTCACTTCAGTGAGGTACTGTTACCAGCTCTGTTTTACAGATGAGGAAAAGACATTTCAATGATGCTGAGATCACTCACTAGGACGTGACATAACTGGGATTCGAATCCAAATTGCCTGACTCCAAAGCCCACACTCTTAATTACTTTATCATGTTGCATTCATATGTTAGTTCAGTCTTTTCATTTAATTCTTTATTTACTCACCAAACAATTGTGAAGGTCCATTTGATGCCAGCCTCCATGCCCAGTGCTAAAAAGAAAAACAACAACAAATGAGACATGGTCCAGAGCCCAGGAGAGAGACTTTGATATGTAAAATTATAACACTATGTTGCAGGAACTTTGATAGAAAAATATCCAAGGTCAGGGAGGTAGGGGAAATTTAATTTGTACCGCTGAATCCTTAGCATTGAATGCCCTTTCCAGAAATCTATGACTCATAAAGGATGAGTTTGTGTGGGCCTCAAGAAACCAGCTTTGACCCTCAAGTAGAAGTCTGGTGGCTCACTGGGAATCTGACAAACTATCATGATATTTTAATAGCCCTGCATCAAGTTCCTTTATGAAAAGGAGGTGAGACTCTTGACATGATACTTGTGATATTGGCAAGGATTGATCATGGAAATGGCCAGGAAGCATTTGTTAAATGGCAAAAAGCCTAAAACATAGTTCTAAACATGCCTCAAATTGGACTAAGTACAATTTAGATTTTAAATTAAAATTGTTGGCACATGTATTATCTCCTTGGGCTGCTACGATAAAATACCATTGACTAGGAGGCATAAACAACAGAAATTTATTTTCTCATGATTCTATTACCAGCCCTATTTTACAGATGAGAAAAAGAAATTTCAATGAGGTTGTGGTCACTCACTAAGATATAACTGGGATTGAAATCCCTGGATTCTTGACTCTGGAGCCTGGGAAGTCCAAGATCAAGGCTCAGGCTGGTTTGAACCTGGTGAGAGTTCTATTCGAGCCTTGCAAGTGGCAGCCTTCTTGCTGTGTCCTTACGTGGTGGAGAGCAAGTGGTATATTTCTCTCCTCTTCTTATAAAGCCCCTAGTTCCATCAGGAGGGCTCTATACTCATGAACTTATCCAACCCTAACTGCCTCTCAAAGGTCCCACCTCCAAATGTCATCACACTGAGGTTTAGGGCTTGGACATATGAATTTTGAGGGGATACAATTCAATCTACACTGGTGGCATTGTGCAATCACCAACAGTCTGAAACAAATAGTATGTGCACACATTTATTATTCACTGTTTGTGTGAGCCACATTATCTTCCACATATACATCTTGCACCTTTATGTATTCTTATTTTTACTATGATAGTTCTGAGAAGTTTGAATGAAAAATTCAGTTATTTGCTTAGGAGCTAAAATGAGTGACATGGAGAAATTAGCAACAATAAAAAAATAAGAAACCATGCCCCTATGGTTTGAGTTGCAAATGAGAAGTTTCTGCTCAAAGCCTTGGAAACAAATTAAGAATTAGCATAAAAAGTTAAACACTGAAGTCATGCCTTAAAGCTGCTAGTAACACTTGATAATATTGGTTTAATTTTGGGATATGTTTGCAGCTAGAGTTAATCTTTCATTACAATGAGTAGAATAATAATAAAAATTAGCAGAATAAGAGACTGGTGAACAAATGAAATCAAGTTTTATCAGCGAACAACAATTTGGAGATCACAAATAATGATATTGTGATATTCTAAAAAATGAAAAATTTTATTTTATTCTCTAGGCAGAGCAAAAGCCATTTTGAGCAATAAAGAATGGTGGATTTAAAGACTTGAGATTATTCCCACCAGCCCAATATGCCTTGACAAATCTCTAACTACTCTGAATTTTCTCATATGTAAAATGAACCTTTCTCTCCCTCTCTCTCCCTCCCTTCCTTCCTCCCTTCCTCCCTTCCTCCCTTCCTTCCTTCCTTCCTTCCTTCCTTCCTTCCTTCCTTCCTTCCTGCTTTCCTTCTTCCCTTCCTTCCCTCCTCCCCTTCCTTCCTTCCTTCCTTTTCTGCCAATGAGTACTTATTAAGGCTCTATTATATGCCCATTGAGGGCACCCATGCTAGGAGAAAAACTCTCAAAGCTAAAAAAAAACTTTCTCATAAGATAGGTTTAAATAAGACTTTGTATGAGAAAGGGCTGTAAAAATGTTCAACATTTTAAGTATATTAAGTACTTTTCCCTTTGGAGTTGACTTCTGATTTCAGGATTAATGAGCCAGGGGAGTTTTGTTCATGCCCTTATTAAAGGAAATAAGATTAGTGACTTAGATAAGTTGAAAACTGAGTTCATTAAACCAAATAATTTTGTATAGTTCCTCAAGTCCTCTACAGTTTCAGAACAATTAAAGCAAGCAAGGTAATACTAATTATACGTTCTGAATTTTAGAAAAAGTTGAAAATGTACCTGCTTCAACCTTATCATGTATTCTGAAAGTTAACCATAAAAATCGACTGAGCCTCTGAGGGTTTGATGATTTGGTGGGTCAATAGCAAAATGATCAAAATGACACACATTTTGTTCTCTTACTCATGACTGCATCACATTAATTGCATGCCTCCTGGGCACTGCAGTGCCAGCCCCCAGACTTTTGATTCCTGGGCACTATGCTTTCAGGGAGGCTGTGATCACCATGATGCGTAAGCCCAGGTCTTTTCCAACTCTGCCACTATTTTGCTCCTTGTGGTTATCTGATTTAGTGTATTGGATGAGAAAAGACAGCATGATGGAATGACAAAAAAATCGCACCTTCCAGTTTCCTCCAAGAAGCCTCTTAGGAAATGGAGGGACAGAGAGACAGAGGGGGGGGAGAGAGAGAGACTCTTGGCTTATTAATATGTATTTTCCATAAATGCCTCAGAAATGAATGCTGCTTCTGAATCACTGAAGCCAATTACATCAATCTATAACAAAAAGTTCTAAAACACATCTCTTCTTCAGAAACACAAAGGGACATATCCCAAATGTATACTAGAAGAGCCTCTCTCTCACAGTGGAGTTGTTTAGAATTAAGAGCCACATAAATTGAATTTCAAATTAAACAGGCCTACTAGTAATTGCTCAAAATGGAATTCTAGGCTTGAGGTTGGCAATGCTGTGGCGTATTTACAAGGGCTGAACTTGTCCTTGACACTTGACTACTGTTTTCTTTGAGAAGATACAAGGGCCAAAAATATGTTATATAAATCTGTCTATTTCATTCAGGTTTTGACAGGTCAGAGGGAACAAACACTTCTAATAGGATCAGACTACTCAGATAAATATTCAGAATTGTAAGATTGGCTTATTTACTCATAGGGGTTTCGATCATCTGTGGAATTTTGTTGGAAGAAGAGGGGCTTGAATAAACTAAGTTCATTTTATGTGGGGAACTTGCAAAAGTAAGGTTATTTTTGTTTATTTGCTTTTTACATAAAGCTTTTGATTAAAGAAAATAGTTGTGTAAAAGAATTCCATTTTAAGCAAACACCTTCATTATTGATAGCAGTCTCAGGAGAATGAATCAGTGTGTTTCTTTGAGCAATTGGTTTGTTTTTATCTCAATGGACTCTGTGTATTTTATAACTGATGTTTCCCTCTGCATTTTATCTGCTAGAAAGATTAGAGCCCAAATTCATAGCTCACTTTTTGCAAATGTATCAGACTTTATAGCAAGTACTTTGAATACAAACATCACTCCTAATTCTATCTCTTCTAAACTTTTATCTGGTTCGTTCCACATATACCAAATATATTTTATCTTATTGCATGGTATCTTTTTTGAATTTTCCTAAGTATTTTTCTTGAAACAAAATGGAATGCCTATAGATAACAATTTTTCATAATATTGTTTGCAGGGTCAGCGAATGCACAGAAAATGACAAATATTAATATTTAAAACTAAGTGCCATTGGGTAGTCCTAAAATAAATTACTCTAAGCTGTAGTTTAGAAACAAAGTCCTGATAGTTTTAATTAATTCTAAAGTACATATAAATTATGACTACACAAAGCTTGGAAAAAGGATGAGGAATATTTCTATTTGTTTTTTTAAAACCTCCACATATAAGAGTGGGAACTGAATTCTCTACAGACCATGCCTGTGGCTGCTTTTTCCCCCCTGCTTGCAATTGCTACTTTTGAAGATTTTAGGGACAGGCCAACATTAGTAATTATTAGTTTGCACTGTTCTTGCCATACTAGTTGCTAAACTACTGAAAACTATTGAAATACATCCATTTCTGTTGGTAGAAAGACCTTGCACTGCGAGTTTCCTTCCAGGCATTCTGTCCATTCTGGCCATCCTCTTACATACCAGAACCTTGCCTGTAATTCATCAACTAAAGGCTTAATGCCTGACACAATAGGTGGCCTCTGGTAACCTGCTCCATTCTGTTACCCCTACATAATAATTTTAAATGTTTTGAATATCATCTCTGGTCTACATGTGCAAACCAAGGTAAAATCTTGTACAACTAATGAATAAATTGGAGAGCCAAAATGGTAAAGTAAAAAAAATCTGGATCCTCCCCCTTAAAAGAAAAAAGATTGGAGGGAGTATAAAATGAATTTGGATAAAACCTTCAACCAATTGATTATCTAATCAGTAAGTATTTTTGAGTTTTTAGTATGTCTTTATCACTGTGCTAGGCATTTTAGAGGATATAAAGAAACGTAATACCCAGTTGGGGAGGTGACAATATGTCTGTGACAAGATAATTGCCAACCCAGGTAAGTACTATATGTTAGAGACTTCAGAGATGAAGAGAACACTGATTGAGTATAATTAAGAAGATTTATTTGGGGAGGCAGAACTTGAGCTGAGTCTTTAAGAATGAGAAAGATTCACAAAGGTGAAGGTAAAAATTTAATTCTATTCTGCAGAATCAAAGCTAAGGATGCTGTATCACTGTCTTTATATGTGATTAACATATCTCTTATCAAATTAAGAACTCCAATGATTGCTTTTGGCCTGCATCCTTGTGTGACATCAGTTCTCAGTCCATGGACTTGTAGGTCTCCACTGGCCATGGTAGCCTGATGTGTTGGAAAGAACTTCTAGGGAGAGCCACAGCTGCCCTCCAAAAAGTCAACTTTAGGTTGGCTCTGAATTCATAGGCTACTCACATAAGATTCCATTTTTGTTTAAATGAAGAGATGGAACTAGCGACCCATATTCTTAACAAATCTGTATAGGTGCTGATTAAATCCTCTCATTTTGCATTTAGCTATGTTCTGCTTCTGGTATGCAGACCTGACTTCTTGACTGCAGGCTCCCAGACCAGAATTTGGTGCTCTCTGAGCAAACTTAAGGGAAACTCAAACCTGAAGACCATGGTGTTAATAAACAAAACCAAACCAAATCAAAACAGAGCTTCAAAGAGCCATCACATGTAACTGTATTACAGAGATGTAGAAGAATCTGTTTTCTAAAGGATGCAAACGAGCTGTGAGACTTCTTTGTAACACACAGTATGTTAAGAAACGGCTGTTCAGAAATGACATTATAATGCTGGTTCTTGGGATGGGTCTTGTCATATTTGCGTTTGTAAATATTTACTGGGGGAAGACTATGAATAACATTGCACAGAGTTATTTATCCACAGGCTCTGGGGTCTGAGTTTGACTTTGGGACTTTAGCTGTTTCACATTGCACTTCACGCCCTGCCCCCCATTGGTTTCTGACTGAAAACTGAAACTTCCCAAGGGGTTTTCAGGGAGCAGAAATGTTTCCCCAAATTAAATGAAAGTCCCATGATGGGTATATTCTCAACTGCTTTCAGGGAATTATAGCACTTAGAGAGGACTTTAAAGGGATGAGAGAAAGATGGAATGAAAAGAAGGCAAGACGTATGACTTTTTCTTCTTCTTGTATCTGTGTTGACTACTTACGTTCAGAAACATACTGAGAGGCAAACATGTGACATTCAGCTAGTCTTTATTTTTCTTAATGTTTATTTATTTTGAGAGAGATAGAGAGCAAGCAGGGGAGGAGCAGAGAGAGGGAGACAGAATCCCAAAACAGGCTCTGCGCTATCAGCTCCAAGCCCAATGTGAGGCTTGAACCCACAAACTGTGAGATCACAGCCTGAGCCGAAAGCAAGAGTTGGTGACTTAACTGACTGAGCCACCCAGGCGCCCCTCAGCTAGTCTTTAAAACCATTGCACGTGCATGTTATTGGGGCTTTTATAACTAATTATTTTTGCCTCAGAGGGCTACTGTTATTTGGGAATTTCTCATGGCTTGAATACTATGAGAATCTTCTTAGCTAGGAGGAAAAGGCCAATCAAACATGTACCACAGAACTTAAAAGTTTAGATTCAGACACTGCGTGGATTTAGGGAGAAGACTTGTACTGAAATGAAAGGAAATAAAAGGGTAGCATGCAGGAACACCTGCTGATTAGAAGGTCCCTGTGTTTTCATTTTTACTTTTCTGTTCAATTATAAACTTGATCAGAGAGTTAGTTTCCCTCAGCTATCTTGGACATTCCTGCCTGCAGGTTTACATAAATGCAATATCGCACAAGGAAACCTCAGAACAGCATTAGATTAGAATATCAGAAGAATTTTTTTTAAGAGTTGTACTGCCAGTTTCCAGAGTCCTTAATATCACACACTAGCTAGTTTACACCCCTGGTGACAGTCAACTGTGGAAACAATTGGTTCCTCAATCCTGCATTATTTAATTCTTAAAATTAACACCCACCTTACTTCTCACATCACCTTTGGTATATCAGATAGGAGGCCACAACGTTAGTCAATTATCACTTGCATCTTTTTTCCAGGCACTTTAGAGATCAATTTCAGGGTAATCTGATCCCACAGGCAATCCAATTGGTCATCTCTGTTGTTTCTGGATTGCAAGATTAAGCCTAGTGTAAGGATGCTCCAATACACAGCCCTCTTTTACCTTTCTATTTATTGCCAACCATTGCTAGAAGCATTGAATCTTGCGGCTTTAAAAATATTATATTGAATCTCTTCTACAATATTCCTATTCAGTAACCATCCTAGCTAAGGGTTCCACTGACTGTAAAAAGTTCTTTCTCATGGAAAGTGAAGTTCTGCTTTGCCATGCTGTCATGTTCTGGACTGCTTAGTTCTACCCTCTTGGTATGTAGTAGGATTATAAGCTCTCTACCACATGACAGCCCTTGGAAGGCTGAAAACAGTTGCATTTAAGAAAATGAGAGATTCCTTCCCTCACTTTCTGGTTAGATTCAAAATAATAGTCATAAGCTTCCTGCTTTACTTAAGCTTTACATAAGCTTTCCAGTTCCTTTAGGTCACCAACTTCATCTACTTCACACATGGGCTCATTTATACCTCTATGTCATGGTAAAGTTAGGAAAACCCAAAACACACTAAGGTATTTCACAAGGAAATTTAATATAGGGAGTTGGTTAAACAGGAGTTGGAGGATTTAAAAATAAAGCAAAAAGCACCAAGATACAGAGGGAATAACTGTAGAATACAGCTATCACTCTAGGGCTGGGGACCCTCAGGGGAATCCAGTGTTTGGGAGAGGGGTCTTGCAGAGCAGGGATCGAAGAAATGGTGCTGTCTGAACTGTTTCTAGTTTCTCTCGAAGTTGAAGAGGAACTTTGTGGAGCTGACCTTCAGACTTCTGAGGAGAGGTGCTAGGCTGCTGTCACACCTCATCCACTGAAGAAAGAGCCCTGTGACACCAGCAATCAGACAACTGGGAAGATGGTGGTGCTCACTGGTGCTGACCCCTCAGTAGCTTGGAGGAGGGCCTCTGTTAAGCTGGGGCTCAGCACTTGAGTTTGGGGAGCTGCCTGCCTAGTGATTTTATCCCTGGGGAGAGGGTGATGACCCTGGTTCTGAGAGTGCTGAAGAAGGCCAGAGGCTGAATCCAACAGGAAGAAGAAATAACCTTCTCCCATTTTCTAGTCTTCGGTCTCCCTCCAGGGCATCCTATTGGCAGAACCTAGCAGGACAACAACTGGTAAAGGAGAAATACATGTTGCAGACCTCTGGCCCATTTCCCAAAACAGAGTAAGGAATAAAGAAGGATGAAATTTGGAACTGAGACAAAATGGCCCAGAAAATTACTTATAAAAACTCATTTTTCTTAACTTAAATAGAAACTCAAATAAAGATGGATCAATTTCAATTATATTTTCAGAGAAGGATTAAATTTTTAATAGGAATGTTAGCCTATTTATTCATACGAAGTCACACAGGAAGAGTTGCTCCATCATCCCAATTTATTTTACTTGGGTTTTTTGTTGTTGTTGTTTAACTTTCCTGTAAATCAAATTTTCTCTAGCTTGAAGATTATGAATTTCTTCTTTGGAGACTTCTTCATGTCTCAAATGTATTCCCTCTAGTGTCTAATTTCATGGAATAAAGAATATCAGAGTACAAGTTAACTGCTAAAACTCAAATTACCAAAATAGAAACTCTACAGACTAACTCGCTCGGGAGGTTAAAATTGAAGTAAAATTAACACCACTGACCTCATTCAAAACTTTCCTTGTCAGAGTGCTAAGGATGAAAAGGAAAATATATTGATGTCGACATACAGCCTCCTCTGAAAAGTGACACAACATCTTCTCATATAATAGCCTTGATTTTCTCCTTCTTGGTGGGAGAAAGCACTGACTATAACTTCATGCATTTGGTGTGCAAAGAAAGAAAACTTTACCTTTCTCCAAATTATTCTAAGGTTTTCTGGACTGAGGACCATGGAGGCAGGTGAAAGATGAGGAAAGCAACTTCCTGATCTTGAAAATGCTTTCATTTTTTTGGTATAAAATTAAGAGCACTAGTCTAGGAATTTGTGTTGTCTATTTCTCGCCCTGGTTCTGCCATTTGAGACTGAGACCATTTGTAAGCAGCTCTTTGAGCCTCAGCTTCCTCTATTTGACAGAAGAATATGGGCAATGATCTTCAAGGTTTTTTCGTTTTAGTAGTCTGAGAAAAAGCCATTCTAGAATGTTCTTGATTTTGTTTTCTCTTTTAGAAGTAGGGGGTTGGGGAAAGAGAAGAGGGGAAGAACTGTAATGACTGATAATAATAATAATAATAATTATTATTATTACTGTTTCAATGTTAGTCGTCCCTCTTCTTTCTGAGTAGCAATGAACTCTAGAGTTGAAAGTCCATGTGACATTTTAGAATCAGACTTTGGTTTTAATTCCAGTTCTGTCTTATAAGTTGTGATCTTTGATATTACATGACATCACTGGGCCAAAGAGTCTCTTCTATGAAAGAGGGATAATAAAATCAGTCCAAGATCTTTTTGAGGAGAACATAAGATGATAAATATGAGATCGCCAACATGATCCTTCATACCGATAATATTAATAAAATGGTTAATAGCAATTGCCAACTAATCATCTTGCCTGTGCTTCTCTGGTATACTGGCATGCAGCGTTATCAAAGCTATTCTTTGCCTACTCGCTTCCATGCTGGCATGTGGCCAACTCACACAGAGTGTGGCCCAAAGCGTGTGCCAGCGCTGCTACATTTACATCAGCCTAGATTTCTTTCCGAGTCCCTGTGTGCGCGCATGCATGCACAAGCATGTGCCCTTAGTGGACAGCTGGCAAGGTGATCTTCCCTCTTCTGTTGTCTTCCATTCTCTAATACGTAAGAATTCAATAAGACTGGTCTTTTTCTGCTGTAAAACAAAGATAAACTCAAATTCGTCTTAAAATCAGACTAGTTATCCATGTGTAAGGATAAAGAAATTATTGGCATTGTCGTTTTGGAGATTGGTGAGGCTATGGAATAAAATACGGGAGTTTAAGGAGTAAAAGATTCTTTCTACCTCTTCTAAACCACATCTCCGAACAACACAAAATTATAGGATGATTTACCGATGAAACTTCATTATGAGATAGATTCTTTTGCTCTCTTTTTTTAAATTAACATCTAGTAATAGTATTACATAAATATGTAGGTAACTGAGACCAAGAAAGGTTAAGTGTCCTATTTCAGGACACTAGTGAGTTTAGGCAACGCTAAGAATGGGAAGTCCTTCTGGGTTTATTTTTCAAATTCCAATGGCTTAACCTTTTTGAGGGATGTGGTGTCTGTCCCAGCCGCTTTTGCAGTGGGCCCCCAGGCTCACAGCCCTTTATGTTTCAGTGCAACAGATGGCACCAAACAACGTGTGCCTTCTTGGTGAACCCCCTTCCCATGCTGGTACCAGGCTCCGTAACAGCAGGCGCTGATCAGAGCCTAATGTGCTGATCACAGCTCGGGCTCCTTGTTTTCTTAAAGCACAATGTCTCTTTGTCCCCACCCCCCCATTTATTCTGAGCCCTTCAGCAGCTCAGCACAGCAAGCTTGACAGGACCTGTCTTCCTCTACTGTTAATTTCACAGCCGGATGAGTAGAAAGGTAATTTATATGGGTCAGTCAGATTTAAAATGCTGCTATGTCTCCTGACGAGGTGGAATGAGAGGATTTAAAAGAATTATTAGTGTGGTCCAGAGCGGCAGTCTGTGGTTTCTTCGACACAGTCCTATACCTTTTCCATTTGGTAAATGCCCCACGTGGCCTCCACATGTTGACTGTGGATTACAACCAAGATGAGAAGCAAGCCACTGGGGGAAGATTTTTGTTTTCATTTATTTTTAATTAATTGCAAACTTCCTCTTTCATTTGGCTTGCCACGCTCTGCAGATCCTGGTGACACAGGAGCTCTGCCAGCATTAGGAGCCGCTGTGCCGAACTGTGAGCGGCTTAAAAGTACCAGCCAGCTGCTTTGCACTCAATCCTCAGGGAAGGTTTGAAATAAATTTGCATGCTTGGAATTCACCTTCAAAAATGATCCAGTTGATGTTGCTGAAATCCATCTTTCTCCTTCCTTAAATCTCTCCTTAAATTACAATGTTTGTAATTACAAATTATTATTATTCAAAAGATAGTTATTAATTTTTAGGGGATAAATAGAGTGTCTATGTGAAAGTCATAGAGAGTTTTTCCTGCCCTTCAGATCTTTACTGAAATCCCTGTAACTAAGTAGTTTTTATATAAGGAAGGGATGATGTTTAACAAAAGAGCCAAAAATAAAAATAAAAAAAAGAAAGAAAGAAAGAAAAGAAAGAAAGAAAAAAAAAAGAAAAAGGGGGAAAAAAAAGCAAGCCACGGTGGGAGAAACCCCAGGGGCTTGAGAATCAGTTACATCTCTTTTGAGGTCAGACAGATGTGGGCTGCATCTTCTGCTGCTGAATAACTATGTGATCTTGGGCAAAATTATTCAACAACCCCAAATCCTCAGATTTTTCATCTGTAAAATAGTTGTAAAAACTAAATATGATTACCAAAATGACACATCTTGTACCTCTGTTGCATATTCTATACGTGGTAGCACTTATTAATATAATCTAACAAAAACAGAAGTACAAATTACCAAAATGTGGAATCTATGTGTTTTAAAATATAAGTTGAAAGTTTTCTGTTTCAATAAGATGGAGGATAATAGAGACACGCTCTGGCTACAAACACCTAGAAAATGGGAACATATACAATAATAATGATAGCAACAACAACAAAATTACTGGATATCTGAACCCCTAAAACAGAAGTAGAATTCTCCCCATGAGTAATAACTGAAGAAAGAACTAGAAACCTGAATGGCAACTAGAAGCCCTGAGTGGCCTAAGCATTCCCTGCCTTGGGAGGGACATATGGGTCCCTGGGAATCCAGATGCTTTGGTCTGAACACCTAGATGGAGTCCAGAGAGGGGGCCTTGGGCCCAGGCAAGGAAGGAAAGGTAACACTGAGACTGCCGCCTAAGGACAAGTCCCTTCAAGTGTTTTGAGTCTAAATGAAAAGGTGGCCTTAAAACAAAACAAAACAAAACAAGACAAAACAAAACAAAACAACAAACACCCAGTTAGGCAGCATGGGGAGATAACAAAATATTATAGAAGCTGAGTAAAAATGAAGACATCTCCCTGGGAAATCATGAGCCCTTGTCTTTGCTTCATTGGAGCTTAGACACGATTTTACAATTCTCTGGGAAATTCCAAGCCTAGAAATTTACATACAATTTGCCCCCAAATTAAGTAAAATCTAGTGAAATAACAAAATGAATAAAACAGAGAAAAAAAGGGGGGATGATAGTGTCAATAGAAGCAAACACTGGTTCTTTGAAAAGACAAAATAGGAAGATTTTGAGCAACAATAAAAAAGAAACAGAGTGTGGGCAGAGGTAAATCATATTTGGAACAAAAAGGACAATTGCAGATTGAATGTATGTGTGTGTGTGTGTGTGTGTATTCAGAAACTATATGGAGATAAATTTGAAAGCTTTAGTCAAAAAAATAAAATTCTAGAAAAATTACCAAATTTACCAAAATGACTACACAGAAGATGAATAGTTTTATAACTGTGAAACAAATTGAATCATAGTTACAAATAAATGCAAATAAAGTTAATCAAACAGAGGGTTTTACAGCCAAGTTCTACACATTTAAGAAAGATATATAATTACTTTTTTAGATAAACTCTTCCAGAGAGTAGAAAGAAGATGCTTTAGCACACATGGAATGAGTGCAGTAAACATTGGAAATCCAAACTTGTCAGAATTGTAGTACCACAAAGGAATACTGTTGGCTGATATCATTTGTGACAACGATGCAAAATCGTAAATGAAATATTCATAAAACAAATCCAACAGTGTATTAAAATGGATAGCATGTATTTCATTTTAGAAATACCAAGATGGTTTAAATTAAACAAATCTATTAATTTTATTCATTATATAAAGAAATTGAGGTTGAAAAACATAAATATCTCAACAGATTAAAACCATGATTTGATACAATTCAGTACCTATTCAGGGTAAAAAAAAAAAAAAAAAAAGCAATCCAGACATTTAACCAGAATTAGAATTGTAAGATAATTCCTTAATCTGGTAGACTTTTGGTTGATAGAATACCAACCAAAAACTTACAGCAGAATTATATTTAATGGGGAAACATTACAAGTTCTATTAAATTCCTTGTAAATGATGCTTGCTATCACTACATTTTCATTTTGTACTGGAGACTTTAGCCAGTGCAGTAAGACAAATTAATTATTTAAAACTTTTTAAATGTGAAAAAATCAGAAAGAAAAAAGTAGACTTTGCTCATGATATAACCGTCTCAGAGAAAAATGTAGGAAAGGGGCACATGGATGGCTCCATGGGCTAAGGGTCTGGCTCTTGATTTCAGCTCAGGTCATGATCTCACAGTTGTGAGATGGAGCCCCACACTGACAGCACGGAGTCTGCTTAAGATTCTGTCTCTGCCTCTCTCTCTCTCTCTCTCTGCTCCTCCCCCACTTGCTCTCATGCTCTCTCTCTCTCAAAATAAATAAATAAATATTTTAAAAAAGAAAAGAAAAATGTAGGAAACTACAAGCTATTAGTACCAATAATAGTTCATCTAGATTTCTAGATATAAGACCAATGTACAAAATCAGTAGTGTATGTTCATATCCTTCATAAAATGTAGTAAATGTACCTAAAGGTAAATATAGCAAGAGAAGTGCAATATCTTTATGAAGACAATTACAAAATTTTACTTGAAGGACGTAAAAGAGGAGTTAAATTCACAGAGAGAAGACATGTGCAAAGATTGGAAAACTTAATATTAAAAGGATGGTAATTCTCTAATTAACATATAAAATAAATTTAATTTCACAGGACTTTATAAGATGACTCGAAATGTCACACAAGAGTAAGAAGCACTGAGAATGGACTAAAATAATTTTATGGAAAGACATGAAGAATAAGACACCAGGAGAAGAAGGAGAATAAAAAGAAGAGACCTATCCCAGGAGAAGTAAACTTTTATATTATCATATTAAACGAAACAGTGTTACTGACATGGAGGGAGTTCAATGGAAAAGAAGGGAGTGCCTAAAGACACTCATCCCTATGTAGGAACTTCGTGTAAAGTGGAGTAGCCTTACCAATGTAAAAGGGAAATTTGGGCTGGTCTGTAAATGGTATTGGGACAATAGGCTAGTCCATAGAGAAAAGAATGCTAGATTCCTACTTAATACTATACACAAAAACAAACTGCAGATGGACTGAATACTAAATGTAAAAATCAAAACTTTAAAAATTTCAAGAAAGAATACAGAATAATATTATATGACTTCAGGATAGAGGTATTACTTAAACAACAAAAGCGGCACCTGGATGGCTCAGTCGGTTAAGCCTCAGCTCAGGCCGTGACCTCACGGTTCGTGGTCGGGCTCTGTATTGACAGCTCAGAGCCTGGAACTTGCTTCGGATTCTGTGTCTCCCTCTCTCTCTGCCCCTCTCCTGCTTGTGCTCTGTCTCTCTTTCTCTCTCAAAAATAAATAAAACATTAAATATTTTTTAATTTAAAGAACAAAGAATAGCAAAATAAAAGAAAACCGTGATAAATTTGACTTCATTAAATTAAAAACCTGTGCATGTCAGAATACACCATTAACAGAGCTAAATAAATAAATAAATAATAAATAAAACAAAACAACCTACACTGAGAAAAGATATTTTCCATATATATAAGTAACAGAGGAATAGTATTCAGAATACATAAAGTCTTCTATAGATCAATAAAGAAAAGAAAAACAATCTTTTAGAAAATGGGTAAAGGATATGAAAAAGCAGTTTGTAAAAGGGAAAAGTGGAGTGCTTTATACATATATGAAAATACACTCAACTTTGTTGTTATATAGGGAATGCAAATTAAAATAGTAGTAGAAATAATTTCATCCCCAAGAGATAAGAAAGACAAGTCTGATATCATCAAATGTTGGTACGCGTGTAGGGAAACAGGACTTAGGTAATCTCAGCAGGAGAATAAATTGTCACAACCACAATTTCCACATGTTGTGGAAAACAGTATTTCATTAATGAGTATGCATGGAAACACATGTATCCTAAAATTTTATTTCTAGTTATACGTCTTAGAAAAACTCTCACATGTGTACACAAGGAGTTGTACTTCAAAATTTTCATTGCAGGACTGTTTACAACTGTGAAAAAGTGAAAACGATCTAACTGTCCCTTCTAGAGGACTAGAGAGGTAAGTTGGGTTTACTTATGCAAGGAATACTACACAGCAGTTCAAATGAATTAACTAGATCTACATATACCATTATCAAAAAAACCTCATGAATCTTTAATGAAAAAAGCAAGTTATAAAAAGATACAGGCACTAGTAGTATCAGTTAAAATAAAATTTAAAAACACACCAAACAACAACATGCATTATTTATGCATCCATGCATATGTGGTAGAAGGGAATAACTTAAAAGGCAAAGATATATACATACTTTATCAGGGTGGTATCACTCAAAGAGAGGGGAAGGAAGGCACACTGCTGGTGAACTTTATCTGTGCCTGTATGTTTTACATCTTTAAAAAAAGTCAAACAATAAAGAGACATAATAAGCAAATGTGATCGAACAACGTATTTTGAATACGGTGGGGAGATATGTGAAGTTATGCCTTTTCTATATTTTTGTATTTGAAACATTTCAGAATTGGAACCAAATTTTTCAAAAGATAAATAGCCAAAATATTTTATATATTTCAGATGAAGCTAAGTGCCTCACTCTTCTATGGAGGGTTTGATGTGCCTCCAGTCCCCATCATCATCAGTCTTTGAGAATCAGTGACAAGCATAGAATGGAATTGTTACCTGCCATTATTTTGTTACAATTTACTGCTTGTAATTTTTGTTATCAAAGTAATAGCATTTTCATTTTCCCAATTTGGAAGTATATTCTGATATTAATTATGCTTCTTAAATCTGAGCTTGCCTTTTGGAAATGCGTATATATGCTCTTTCCAACCCCATCTCACCTCATCCAGTTGGGAATCACAGACAAAAAGAATTAGCAGTACACATACATATTTTTTGGAAAGCTCATTAACAGAGTCTAAGAGATAAGGGGACAAGTGTCAGAATTGGAGCCAGGAGTCCTAGCTGGCTGTAACTGTGGAACTATTTTCTTAACTTTTCTGTGCTTTTGTTTCTTTATCTTTAAAGTGGAGGTGTTGACTTACCACTAAATCCTTTCCAGCTCTAAGGTTTTGTAATTTTATGAAACACATGAGTGAAGTCAGTTATAAAACTAAATGGTGATTGGAATATATGAACTGAGGAAGAGCCAAAGGACTCCTCCGTGTCCCAATATCTCTTCCTCTGTCTTTGCCAGAGTGTCACTGTTTCAGATTAAGGTACTGAAGGCTGAAATTTGAAAGCAACTGTTCATGTAAATGTCTTGGTAGAAATAAATTTTAAGATAAGTATGTCAATTCCTGGCTTCCTAAAAGATTCTGGGACACAGGGCTGGTAGTTTTGATGAAGGTGAGCCAGGATTGAGCCAGAATGTTGAAAGCACTGCCTTAGGAAGGATCCTTGTCCTTTAGAAGGATGCATAAGGCACTGTATGCTTGGGAATAATGGATCCTGAATAAGGGAAAGAGTGGACAGAGGAGGGTGGAGCAGAACCAAAGACAGCATTGTCACAAGTTCACAACAGCAGCTCTCAGTCACCTCTTAAATTCCAGCTGATGAAAGAACTGCTTGTCCGAGGGCTTGGGGGCCATCCCAACAGGTCATGACTCCACAGGGAAGAGGCACTGTAGTAGCTACCAGCATTGCTGCAGCCTCAACTCAATATCCATCAGGAGGGGGAAGACCATGCACCCTGTGGGCTGAGCAATACCACCTCCAGGCATTATGGCTCCTCCACCTAGGATGAGACCACCCATAGGCCCACCAACTGGGCTTCCCCCTGCTCGAAGGATGCCAATAGGCATGTCCCTCCAGGAATTAGACCCCCTCTACCAGGAATCAGAGGTCCACCAAGACCCTAGAATACTGTTGATCCTTCTTAAGTCACTTTCCCCCCTGCAATGTGTCTTGTGAAACTGTGTACAGTATGGGCTTTAGTTCCCTCTTTGCTGCAATTAAAAAAAAAGCTGTTTGTTTTATGTAATGAGGAAGGGTGTTTCAAAATCTTTGGATCTGTGATAGAAGTGGTATTCTTATCTTAGGATGAAGTTGAAGAGGAGCCATTATTAGTCAAATGGCTGAAGAAAATATCCCAGTGGGTATGCCTCTTCACCAGTTCGGGGATCCTGGAACAATACCTACCCAGAACTTAGTGCTCAGTTAGAGTTACATTCAAGTTACGTTAGATTTAATAAAAAGCTGGGGGAAAAGAAGTTCATAAACTTAAACAATGAACAATCTATTCTTTTATCATACAGGAACTTCTGAATTGGTGTGGAACTTTTCAAGGATTCTACAGGAGTGATTTAAATGTAATTTCCTGGAGTCTTAATTGCTAATTATTTTAACTAAGAGTTCTAAATGAAACATTCTCTATTTTGAAAGCTTTAAAGAGTTTAAAGCAATTGCTGTCATTGGAAATGTGTTTAGTATCTGTTCTCAGGAGTGGAATCTAATCAGCCACGTAAGCATGGTGACCTCAGAAATACAGCCAGAAGCATCAGCCTTAATTGTATTGAGAACTCAAAGTCCACCTGAGTGCGATACCACTTTAGATGGGTGCAAAGTTTTGGAACTTAAACTTCAGTGAATTCAAATATGGCCTTAAAATTTCTTTTCTTGACACCCAGATCTGGTCTCTAGATCAACTCTTGATAAAAAATAAAAATTGAGATTGATGATTTGCAGGTAAGACAGCCACACAAGTCAGTTTTCTTTTTTCCTGATCATACCCTAAATGCCATTCTTTCAGTTAGTTCTGCCTCTTCTTTGCCAATCTCACATATTATATGTATATGTAAATACAGTACTTATAATAGTCACTGCCTACCAAGTATAAGCATTTCAATACTTAAGACCACATAGCTCAATCAAATGCTTTCAGAAGGTAGATAACTAACCCATTCTGCCATTTTTTAAATGTCCTGCTAAAATTTTATATTCCCACATTTAGGGCCCCAAAGAATTTTGTAGTAAAATGTTTGAGCTACTATAACAAGAGGTTGAGCAGAATTTTAATTTTTGCTCTGAGTTGCAGCAAGTCCCAAATCTGTGCAGGAAAGCTACCAGTTACCTAGAATTCTGAATGCAAGGAGCCAACAGTTGCTGGGACCAAACAACTTTCTGCAGAAAAGATGCCTTACCAACACAACTCTCCCTACCCCTAATCAACAGAAGAGAACTTCTGTGAATTCCCTTTTGGGAAACTCAGTGTTCCTGAGGATGGCTGCACCTCACTTACATTTTGTTTCCCGGTTGGATTTTTGCTTAGCCAGTAGACTTGCTACCTACCCCTGTACTGCTGAAAAGAAAGAAAAGGCAATTTGGGAGAGAAGTGACAGAACCCACAGATAAAGTGTGAGCTGGGTCTAAGATACACACCCTAGTTTTTCCTAATCCAACATTTCCTGGTTCTAAAAGTTGTCTGGACAAAGTAGATGAGTTGGGGGCTGTAAGTATGCCAGACATGCTAAGCTTCAAGGCGTAAATGGACCAGATCACGGACGATCTGTTGGGCATCTGCCAGTAGTCATAGAGTTCCCATCCAAATATTATGGGGATATCTATCAGGAGGCTCACTGTCTTTAGTAGTGAGGCATATTGGAGCTATCATACATCCTCATGGAGCCCACAGACAACAAGCAAGAATGGCAGTCTTGAGCAAACTGGTATGAAATGCAACCTTCCCAGTCAGGTGACATAGCATGTTCTCTCTTCCAGGGGTAACACCCTCTTCTTTTCCATGGCCACTCTCCTAGTTTAATCTCTCTCTGTCATTCTCACCACACCAACAGATTTTTAATCGTTTTCTGTGCACCTAGACTAGTTGTTCCATGTGTCATTCTCCAAACAGCTACTAGAATGATCTTAAGAAAGGCAAATCTAATCAAGTCACTTCCCAGATTGAAATTCTCTGATGGTTTCTCATGTTACCATTAGGATCATTCAGACCCCTTAATTAGCTTTCCTGGTCACTCTAACCTCATCTCTTGGCCACGATGAACTTCTTTCAGTGTATCCATATTGCCAAAGGACTCTCTTTCACTTCCAGTCTTTCATAGTATCTTCTATTCTGCCGGAGACACTCCTCCCTCAGATACCGTACCATGCTTTGGACCTGCTAAATGTCACTTGACCTTCACCTGGCAGATGAAATGTAACTTCCTAACAGTACACCTGACCATTAATTCCTGTGTCATTTGCTGCTCCCTCCCAGGTAGAGTTGAAAACCTGCTGCTTATTCACCAGCCTATCCTGTCCCAGGGTATATACTCAATAGATATTTGCTGAAAAAATAAGAGTTAATTGGGGACCATTAATCCGTGGGCACTAAAAAGATAAAGTCAGTTACCTTAATCAGATCAAACCTGGGCCTTCTGCCCACACCATATTAACATCTGACTCAGAGCAGATGCTAACATTATATCAAGGTATCAACAAGAGAATAGTGAATATAATCCATAATTTTTTAAACAACAAGTAAAAGCAAAAAACTTAAATCTTGTAACAGAGAAACTTCTGCTGACAGTAGTGCCTCATATACCTTTTCTCAAACTCGAACTATTCAAATTGTATTATTATTTATTTCCAACCTTTTCTTTATCTGTTAACTTGAAAATCATCTCCTTGTTCTCATTAATTTTTTTTTCTGTGAGTGCAGGGAAAACAGGCACTTTATGAAATATTCATATTTAAATTTAGAGGCTAGCCTGTTAACTTTCTAGGTAGATTTGCCCAGTTTAGCAACTCCTCTCCTTGGGCTATCCAGGTCTCTCCTAACCAACAACTCCATGCAAATGTGTTCCCTTAAACTCCCCAGGAATATTCACCTTTGAAAAAGAAAAGTCAGGTTAGGTGTTTTGGTTACTCCATTAGTTGGCTAAGGCTGCTGTAACAAAGTACCACAAACTGAGTGGCTTAAACAAGAGAAATGTATTGTCTCTGTTCTGGAGGCTGGAAGTCAGAGATCAAGATCGACATCTTGGATGTCCTTTGGCCTGCAGAAGCATCACCCTGACCTCTGCCCTCATCTTCATATGGCATTCTTTCTGCATGTGTGTCTGTGTCCAAATTTCTCTATTTATAAAGATACCAGTCATATTGGATTAGGGGCATACCCTACTGCAGCTTGACCTCTTCTTAACTAATGACATCTACAAGGATCCTATTTCCAAATAAGGGCATATTCTGAGGTCCCAGGGATTAGGATTTCAACATACATGTTTTAAAGGGACATAATTCAACCCATAACAGTTAACAAATAACAGAAACTTTTACTTAAGTGAAAAATAGAATTCACTGAAAAGGAACAAGGCAGTTTTGAAAGGTCTCAGTGATGGGGACTGCTCGAGTCTATCCCAGGCACTGCAGCTGGGAAGAGTGGACTCTGTTTCTTCCCTCTTTGGACAACTCAGCTTGAGATTCAAAATCCTAGGAAAGTTCAACTGGCCAACCTTGGGTCATATGCCCACTGCTCGGCTGGTGGAGGTGGGATAGTGGTGGTTACGATAATGAGGGGAAGTTTTGGCAGGAGGAGTCTCTTGGGTTTCCGTAGCAGGAGGACAGGTACTTGGGCTTGCTGTTCTGCCCACAAGGGAGGGGTGAAGTTAATTCCTCTAAAGAAATATGATACCTGGATATGTTAGGGAAAATGGTTGCTATACAGCCAAAAAGAAAAGAAAAAATTCTCCATTTTTTTTTTCAAAAAGAGAAAGCAAACTCAAAAGGAATAGTTTCTTCCTTTCTGGTGTGAACGTGAGACCCAATAACAGCCAAGTATGAAGATCTTTTTAGGCAAATGCAAATTGGAGCCTTTTGATCATACTACATACCGACTTTTTTTTCTGATGCTATCTCTTTAGAACAGGTTCTTTTCTATTAGAATAGGCCATCTTTAGCGGGGCTCAGTATATGTCCATCAGTATATGTCCATCTTTTGTGATAAAGATTTTCTGGAAGGGAAGCGATAGGCATTAGGCTTTTGAGTTTTGCTTTTTCATACTAATCCTTGGACCTAGAGGGGCTCTCAGTGCTTACATACAGGAAGCAGAACCAATCCTAGATAAAATGCAGTCTGAATGCCTCTCAGCCCCAGTGACTCAAAAGGTCTTCATCTATTGCGTGTGCTAACTTACCCACCCCCTGCTCCCTGAAAGTGAAGGCTCTAGTTTATCTTCTTAAAATAGCAGTGAGATTAAGGGCATGGACTTGGTTCTGTGGGATAGGCCAAGCTGAATAACATACTTCCTCTGGATCTCATGACCCTCTAGTGTGAAATGACAATGATACCTCACAGGGGATAACACTCTCACAGGGTTTGTGTGAGACTAAGGGCAGACATGTTTGCCAAGTGCAACGCAATCAGCCCGAGAATGTGCATTTCTGTGGTGACAAGTCAGGTTGTGTTAACATTTACAATCAGATTTTGCTGGCCAGTTACTTCCATCTTCAAAATCATGGTACCTCACACCTTGTTTTCTTCCCTACAAAAATCCATCCAAATGTTTCTAGAATTCCCGGGGCAACTTCTCATGTGCCTGCAACAGCTGCCAGCTTCTTCTTTGAGGATATATCGTTGATGACATTTGTCTGTTAGCTTCTGAAGGAAGACAGCTCTTCCTCTGCTGCTTTTGCTCATGTTTGCTGTGAAGGCACTGCTTCTACCCTCTATGTATACACTGTCAGTTTGACCCTTAGATTCTTTGGACTTCTTGAATCTGGCTAAAAGTACTACATATTCTCCAGGGGATGTAGGATTTGGAAAGTGAAATGAAATGTGTGAGTTACAGCCTCTTGTAGCACCATGCTGACCATGTAATGAACACTTGGGGTTGTTTGATAGACCACTGGAGGAGCACCATCAACACTTGTAGCTCCCCAAAATGTGAGTTGGCAAGATTGGAAGGTTTTATTGGATTAGCTCAAGGATCAGTAAATTTGAAAATTTACTTAGGAGATTAAATAATCTTTTATTGTGATTGCTCTTATCTTTCCACTCAAATCTTCTCTAATAAAATTTCTACTGCAGCCAGTGAAAGTAGTGAGGAAGATTATAGTTTTGAGAGTTTTGGAAATGTGCTCACATTTAGACATTCACTATAAACATCAAAACTCAAAACTCTGTAAATAACTGTGAATGATTTCATGAGGCTCTTGACTCTGCCCAAACTGGCAATCTGTACTCTCTCTTCTTATTTGTGCTGTCCCCCAAAGTGCCTGACATGCACAGGCGTGGCCTTTGCGCTCCTTCCCCTTACACTACCGTGGTCCCTCTGCTTATTTAGGCTACTCTCCCTATGTACATTCCTCTGCCCTGAGAAAGTTTCCTTGCTGTACATCTCACTGCCCATTCTGTCTTAGTCACTTTATCTGATAATCTTTGTTAGGAGGACATAAGAGGCTCCCAGATAATACTGGAAGGTCTACTCATTTTTTATGTTTATTTTTATTTTTAAAATCTAATCCCCAGCTTCCCAAGCCTCCCTCATCTACCTGCCATTTTCACAATTTTGTCAGATCTAAGTAACCTTTTCACTGTATTTTTCTTTGAACCAACTCTCATCTTAAATGTATATTTTAGCTTTTATCCTCAGCAATAATACCTAACCATGAAAAAAAATGGCTTTGAGCTGTAAGTTATACAATTTCTAATACACACAAAAATCATAAATAGCTGTTAAAAAAGATCCTTTGTATACCATCTGTAATCATGTGGCTCTAGCAGAACCATCCTTAGTCTCTGTCAGTGTTATCCAGCAAGACTTTGTGATGAAAGAAATATTCTAAATTTTTACTGTTCAATATGGCAGCCACTAGCTGCATATGGCTATTGAACACTGGAAATGTGACTACTGCAACCGATGAACTGAATTTTTAATTTAATTTAACCAATTTATATTAAGAGAGCCACCATGTGGCTGGTTAGTGGCTACTATATTGGGAAACACAGGTCTGTGGTGTAAGGTGGTTGGATTAAATTATCTCTGTTTTTTTCCAGCTCTAAGATGAAAAAAATAGAAGGGCTTCCATAAGTAGGAATATCTGTGTAGACAGAAGAGAAGGGTACTGGGACTAGAACTTTTGGGTAAGAGGAACTTTGTCAATATGGCTAGCAAATATCACAGTACTTGATTAAAACAAAATTACCAAAGGGTGGTAACTTTCATCAATTCTCAAGTCATCTCATAAAGATGGTGGTCTTGATGATAGAAACATAAGATTTAAGGGGCCTTGATAAATTACAGTTGGAGTTTTCTAGTCCCCTTATAACAACAATTTATCCAGGGCTCATTGTGTGCAAAAACAGTTTATGAGAAAGGGATGCAGACCTCAGAAGCAAAACCCCTGGCGTGTGGTCAGGGCCTTCTGGTCAGGGATACACTCTAATGAAAGTTGTAGTTTGTACAGCTTAGAAAACTTTCAAGCACAGTTCTTTCTCCAACTTAGTTTCAACTTGAACAAACACAAGAGCACTTGTACAGAAAAATTCTCCTCCAAAGTGCACTCTTCTGGTGATTACCAGCAGGTCCACTGGCAGCAGCTGGATTGAGTGTCTGAATCAGCCTAGCTGATTACCTTAATCACCTTAATCATAGAATCTACTCTCCCTGGAATGGTCTCAACATGGAGAGTGGCAGAACAGCCACTCTAAGCTGAAAACTCCTCGTTAGAACATATTCTGATGCTTTTAATGAAGAGGTTACAATTTATATTAGGGACAAGATAATTTCAAGGCCTTGCCAATCTTTTGCTAGTTCTTTTATTAGTAATGAAGAGTTTTCCAAGGATGTTTTGTTTAGAATACTGGGCACATCCTTGAGAGGTGTTGCTGATGTCCCAAGGTGAGTGTCTCTTCCCTGACTGCTCATTAACAGCTTAAATCAGTACGTGGGACTTTTTCTTCTCTAGTCCTTCATTTTGAAGTCCCATTAATCCACATATATTTGGGAAGGGGGACTGGAGCTTGATACCCACTCTCAGAATAAGAACATTCCTCACTGTGAATCCTTGAAATGGGTCACTCAATAGACATACCACTCCACTGGGTTCAGACTACCCGAAGATTCAAGGTACTGTACCAGGTTTATTATTTTCATTCTTTTAAAAAAATAGTACATCAGTATACATGGAACAGCAAACTACAAAGCAATACGATGCATTCGTGCCAGGAACAATATCATTGTAATTTTTATATCTTCTCATGGTTGTATGGGTTTGAGTTTGTGCCAGTAAGCCATCAGGGGCTGTTTGTTTTCTTCTGGCACTGCCTTTTGGTAAAAGTCACCACAGAAATATAGTGATAGGGCTATGCTGTATTGTCTAAACAGCTAGATTTTTAATAGGCATGGCTAAAATTTAATGATTGTTTATAATAAATGACCACTTAACTGAAATAATAAGCAACATTAACTAATCTTTAATTACTAATTTTCAGGGGCGCCTGGGTGGCTCAGTCGGTTAAGCGTCCGACTTCGGCTCAGGTCATGATCTCGCGGTCCGTGAGTTTGAGCCCCGCATCGGGCTCTGTGCTGACAGCTCAGAGCCTGGAGCCTGTTTCAGATTCTGTGTCTCCCTCTCTGTCTGACCCTCCCCCGTTCATGCTCTGTCTCTCCCTGTCTCAAAAATAAATAAATGTTAAAAAAATTAATTACTAATTTTCAGACAAAATTTTAGAGTATTACATATTAAATTATGAAATAAACAATATTTTAGTTATAGATAGGGCTAATTTATGATCCTTACCAGAAAAATTAATTGCCCATAATGATTAAGAACATTGATCTTGGAGTCAGGAAGACCTGACTTCAAATGCTGGTGTCTGAATTCCTTCTTCTGTAACCTTAGGTAAGTTTCTAAAACTGTGTTTTTCCAGTTTATTTGTCTAAAAATGGGGTAATAACATATAACTCATAACATTTTCTGTAATAATTAAATAAATATATGTAAGGTGATTAGGATGATCTCTAGCACATGGTAAAAACCAAATAAATGATTTAACTAATTAGCAGTAGTATTATGCTTTTTAAATCAGTCCTTGAGAATCTCTATTTTCCAAAATTGGTTCTAATTTTTAAATTTCAGACCATTTAGCTTTCAGAACATTCTAGAACGCATTTACTTAGACTAGTGAACACTTACAAAACACTATTTGGCTGTCAACTCATTTGATCATCAGAACAACCTGATGATGTAGGTACTCTGATCATGCCCATTTTACAGATGACAAAACTGAAGCACAGGGAGGATAAATAACTTACTTAAAATTACCCAGATCATCTTAACAGAACCAGTATATAAACCAGGCAGCAGGGTTCCAAAATTAGTGCTTTTACCCACTAATCTATACTATCTTTTAGGGCCAGAAGCAAAGGTTGATTTATAATTATAATTATAATATGTAAATTATATAATATATACATAATTATAATGTATTATCATTATAAACAAAACATATCAATGGTTAAAATTTTTTTAAGATTTTTCTTTTAGAGAGAGGGAGAGAGAGAGTGCGCACGTGCAGAGGGAGAGGGGCAGAGGGAAAGAGAAAGAATCTTAAGCAAGCTCTACACTCAGCACAGAGCCTAACCCAGGGCTCAATCCCACGACCCTGGGATCATGACTGGAACTGAAATCAAGACTCAGATGCTTAACCAACTGAGCCACCCAGGCATCCCTATTGTTAAAAAAATTTTAAGCCTATATAAATCAATGATGAAATTTTCAGTACTCCTTCAACAGGGATTACCACAGCATAATTTGCTCCTCCCAGCCCCTTTGAATGAATGTTCTTATTTGGGATACTCTCTGCACTTGAGATTTAAAATTCATTTTTTTTAAGTTTTCTTGAATAAGCTGAAGTTTGCTTCTGATAAAGAAATTATTTTTCTTCCCAACCTTTGAGCTGTAATCATAAAGTAAAAAAAAAAATTCGTTTGTTTGTAAAAATCATCCTGTAAAGAAAACCAGCATCTAGTGCCAGGAACATTAAGGGAGAGTGGAAAAGTTAAGAGAAACTAATTGTTGTTCATTTGAAAATTAAAATTTTAAACCAACTAAAAATGGACTGGAGAGTCTGGCAGTGACCTGACTCTGTGATAGAAATGGGTCTAAGAAACCCCCACATTATGTATACACCAGAGGAATGAGTTCTAGGTGCTGTAAAAACTGAAATTTGAGGAAAAGTGTATGCCATTGTAATATTTAAAAATGGGGGGTCCTGGGTGTCTCAGTCGGTTGAGCATCTGATTTTGGCTGAGGTCATGATCTCACAGTTTGTAGGTTCGAGTCCTGCATCAGGCTCTGTGCTGACAGCTCAGAGCCTGGAGCCTGCTTTGGATTCTGTGTCTCCCTCTCTTTCTGCCCCTCCCCTACTCACACTCTGTCTCTCTCTCTCTCTCTCTCTCTCTCTCTCTCAAAAATAAACATTAAAAATATTTTTTTAAATAAAAAATGTGGGGAATTCCTTTTTTTTTTTTTTAATTTTTTTTTTTAACGTTTATTTATTTTTGAGACAGAGAGAGACAGAGCATGAACAGGGGAGGGGCAGAGAGAGAGGGAGACACAGAATCTGAAACAGGCTCCAGGCTCTGAGCTGTCAGCACAGAGCCTGACGCGGGGCTCGAACTCACGGACTGTGAGATCATGACCTGAGCTGAAGTCGGACGCTTAACCGACCAAGCCACCCGGGCGCCCCAGAAATGTGGGGAATTCCAAAGTATATATTCCTGAAGTAACAGATCTTGTGGGTAAATATATTTTAAAATATTTAATTAGGATATGGGGTGCCTGGGTGGCTCAGCCGGTTGAGTGTCTGACTTCGGCTCAGGTCATGATCTCACAGTTCGTGAGTTTAGGCCCCACATCGGGCTCTATGCTGACAGCTCAGAGCCTGGAGCCTGCTTCAGATTCAGTGTCTCCCTTTCTCTCTGCCCCTTCCCTGCTCATGCTCTATCTCTCTCTGTCTCTCAAAAATGAATAAACATTAAAAAAAATTTTAAAAATATATAATTAGGATAATAACTATATCTGCATATATTTTATATTTTATTTTTGTAAGCAACTTCATACTGTATCTCCCTGTTTCATTAAGTCTTCTACAAGCTCTTTTTAACAATTTTCCTTATGAAAATTAGAGTGTTTCTGTTTTGCATTATTACAAAAACTTCAATGAGAATTACTCTTGTTCATGAATCATTTCACATCATTTATTGCCTATGATAGCATTCTAGTCATTCAACTACTGAGTGGAAAGCTCTAAACTTCAGTGCCCAAATCATTTTTCACAAAGTTATGTCCATTTATACTTTTGCTGGACAAAACCAGTTTTCCTATATCACTGCAGCTTTGCCAGTTTTGAATATTCTCAAGTAATTATATTTCATCCTTTAATTTGCAAATTATTAAAAAATGGAATTGGCCATTGAACCTATTTATAGGTAGTTTCCTTCTGAGTATTATCTGCATATGTCTATATTTCAGTTAGGATGTTAATAAATTTCTTGGTAATTTGTATTAGCTCTTTCTATATTAAGGATATATACATTTTAACTTTTTGGAAATATTCTCCCAAGTTTCTCATTAAACTCTCAATTTAAGTTTGCTTATGACTTTTTTTCCATGTGTTTCAAAATCAAAATATATAGTCCTTATTCATAAATATCAAACCACATATTACATTTGCTTTAATAAGGCATATATTAACTTATTTTAATATTATATTTGTTTTAATAATTTATTTAATAACTTTAATTTCATATTTACTAATCACAGTAATAAGAGGACAGGCATAGTCTTCTAGACTAGCATTATCAGCAATTAGTATCAAGTACTGAAGGAAGAACACATGGAATGCTTAAAAGTGATCAGAAGTTACTAGGATAAATCCAGCATATTATGAAAAAGACATATATACTTTTCTTCCCATCACCATTCTTACTAATACCTTATTATTTCTTTTTTTTTTTTTCTGTTGCATCCACATTCAAACTGCATTACAAAATCTTTTGTATATATAATGGAATATTATTCAACCTTAAAAAATAATCCTGCCATTTGTGATAGCATGCTGAACTTGAAGGCATTATGCTAAGAGAAATAAGCCAGACACAGAAAGACAAATACTGCATAGTATCACTTATATGTGTGGAATGAAAAAAAAAAAAGAAGTCCAACTCACAGAAACAGGGACTAAAAAGGTAGTCACTAGGGGCAAGGGAAAGGAGAAATAGGGAGCGGTTGGTAGAGGAGTATACACTTTCAGCTATAAGGTGAATGAGGTCTGAGGATCTAATGGAAAACATGGTGACTATAGTTGATAACATTGCATTGTATAATTGAAATTTGCCGAGAGTAAAACTTAAATGTTCTCACCAAAAGACAAAAAAGGGAGAAATATGTGAGGTGATGGATGTGTTAAGTGACTGGATGGGGGATCCTTTCACAACGTATATGTATATCAGATCATCACAACGTACACTTTAAATATCTTACAATTTTATATATATCAGTTCTACCTTGATTAAGCTGAAATTGGAAAAAAAAGAGTAGTTCTGGGGATCTAATGCACAACATGATGATTACATTTGACAATAGTGTATTATATACTTGAAAGTTGCTAAGAGAGCTCTTACATGTTCTTACATGTTCTTACCACAAAAAAGAAATAATTATGTGAGGTGTTAACTACTGCTACTTGGTAATCATTTCTCAATATATAAGTGTATCAAATCAACACATCAACTGAAACTTATATGTCAACTGTATTTCAGTAAAGCTGAAAAAATCTTTTCTAGAATATGTCTACATTAGATTGAAATACCAGAACTTCACTATCCTGCTTTTTCTGTGATTCCATTTCTTCTGTACTGCTTGTGTTAGAAGAAAATACAAGGGGGGAAAAAGCCCTTCAAGTTTTCCATTGCATTTGAAAAGCAAATTAAATATCCCGACGGCTCTCCCCCGTGGGACAGGATGGGGTTATTGTTAGCATAGTGCGTGTCACTCTGTACATGAACCTTGCATCCATAATTCCCCCATGTGCTTTGAGAATAAGAACTTTTGACATGAAAAGCTCTGCAGAGATGGCTCATTATTTTGTTTCTGTTTGAAAATGAGGTGAGGGTTGTGACCAAAAGAAGATAGCACGTTGAAAAAAGAAAATCGCTCAGTTTCAGCAGGACAACACCTGGATCAGCTAGAGAGAGAGAGAGAATGGTAATCTTGACAAATAGAATCCATGAACGATCAGATGGGTGCTGTGTCCCACCAGAGCTGGCCAGAAGGTAACAGATGTTGGTGACAGTTGTCACCATCTTGTTCTACTCTCGTCTGACCTTCAAACTGGATGCCCTTTTCTGTCCAGCTCTCTGCTCAGCTGCTCTGCACTCAGCTCTGGTGCACTGTAGGCAGAGGACACTGGGTGGTAAGCTTTTTAGCAGGAAAAGCACAAACGGCACCAGACTGTCCTCTTGTTTTAGGTGTGAGTCCAAGAGTTTCCTTCAACTTTTTCTTCCCAGATCCTCAACTTGCTTTCACGAAGGCCCGGGATGAATATACTAATGTCTCTTCCTCATGGGGAAAATTGGGTTGATTAAAATAATACTGCAGGTTAAATCTTATTTTTTTTGAGACATTTTGTTCTGCATTTGTTCAAAGTCTTAAAGGAGCATTTTCAGTGTTGATTCACTTGGTGCACAGCAATATAAACCTGGCAGTATCGGTATGGTGTAATACTCATTTCCTCAAGCAGATGTTGACCTACTATATTCCTTCCTACTGGGACAGAGCTAAAGAGATGCAGAAATTCACCTTAAAAACACGTACTTCAGTAGCTGTGTGTCCGGAGCCTCACTCTTTCAGCCTCTGGCACATCCCCAACGTGGTGATTTTGCCTACACAGCCTTTCTCGTGCTGTGCAGATTCTTCTCTGATTGCATTTATTCTGTCAAGCCAATCAATGGTTGGCAGGAACATATTTCTACTGTATTTTACCAGTTTTCCAGGTAATATTATTCATTCGGCAGCCACTATTAGCCTAATGTACTATTGCCATCGGGAACCAAAACAGAGAGAAAAATATTCTAAAAGACAACTCATTAAACACTCACTTCTTCCATGAAGACTCTCTCAGCATCACCAGCTACAGGCTATCCCTTAACACATTTCCCAAACTGCCAGATCATAACCACCATTTGGTGCACTCTCTTTAAATACATATTGCTGGACCCTTCCCTTGGACAACACTGTTTCAGTGGGTTTGTAGTGGGGCCCACAAATTTATACTTCAAAAAGTCCCAAAACACATTAAACACATCGTATTAAAAATAAACATCCCAGGACGTGCCTGGGTGGCTCAGGTTGAGCAGCTGACTTTTGATTTTGGTTCAGGTCATGATCTCACAGTTCATGAGATTGAGCTGACAGCGTAGAGCCTGTTTGGGATTCTCTTTCTCCCTCTCTCTCTGCCCCTCCCCTGTTCCTCCACCATCTCTCTCTCTCTCAAAAATAAACTTTTGCTTAAAAAAATCCCAGCTTGGGTCTTAAGATCAGGCAAACTTAGGAAACTATCTTAATTATTGCTTCACATCTTCTGCCTTAAGGATCTGATGATTTAATTACATCTTAAATCTCATGGCTGAAGTGTGCCTTGTGGAGAGATTTCAAAGAAACAAGATGGGCAGTTGGATTTTTTAAAAGGTGGTCATAGGGACTGGAGTGTGAACAGATAATTAAGGAGCAGAGACAGGAAAAGTGCTTCATGAAAGAAAAGGGGACAGAGAAGGAGCGAGTGGGGAGGTGGAACACTCTAACATCCAGGCAGTGTGATAATGACCTCCTTATTGGTCTTCCCGCCTCAGCCTCTGCACCCTCAAATCCCTCACAGCTGTCACAGTCATCTTCCTCTGGCTTCTCCTTGATTGCATTATTTCCCCTCTTAGAGTCCTGTGCCAATGCCCAATTACCTCTTAAGCCAAATTAGCACT
The DNA here is from genome assembly GCF_018350195.1 of Panthera tigris. Taxonomy (NCBI): domain Eukaryota; kingdom Metazoa; phylum Chordata; class Mammalia; order Carnivora; family Felidae; genus Panthera; species Panthera tigris. The sequence goes on along the minus strand of NC_056661.1, from coordinate 96,711,963 downwards.
CTTAATCACAGGTGTCAAGGCCCTTCACCCCCTCGTTTCCTGTAACTAATGGCCATCCTCACCCCCCTCTTTCACCCCCACTCAGGCTTTCCTCTCTGGCTCCCAGGCTCTGTTTACCAGTCCTTGGATGGAACTTGTCAGCTTGCTCTTGGCAGAGCCCTATCTCAGCTTCAGCTTCAGACAATTTTCCCCTCCTTCCGAAGAGGCTATATGCCTTTTTTTTGAAGGTACTGTTCAAAAGTAACTTTTTCATTTTAGATTTCCCCTTTTCTTGTTCTGGACCAAGATGGCCTTACAGTTTCCCTCAGCCTGATGAAGTTTTAGTCTTCCCGACTCTAGGACCCTGACCTCCCTTTTCTTAAGAGTATTTACTTTACAAAATTTATAAATTCTTTCTCTGCCCCTTTGAAATGATGTAAACTTTTGCCCAGCTTCTTACTGGTTTTACAACCCTGGGTATGTCTTTCTTTCTTTAATTTTTTAAAACTTAAAATTAAATTATTTATTTTGAGAGAGAGCTCGAGTAGGGGAGGGACAGCAAGAGAGGAAGAGAGAACCCCAAGCAGATTCGGCACTGTCAGTGCAGAGCCCAACATGGGGCAGGCTCAAACTCACGAACCCGGAACCACAAGATCATGACTTGAGCCCAAGTTAGATGCTTAACTGACTGAGCCACCAAGGTGCCCTAAGAAATGTCTTTCTTAAGGACCAGGGAACCATGTCTTTGAAATGTAAACATCAAAGGAGATAGTACCCATCTCCCTGGCTCTGTAGAGGGGGGGTGTAGAGGGGCCTAACCTTGATGGGCTAACACATATGGCCTCATCACAGAGGAAGACATTTGCAAACTCAGGAATGTACTCTACATATCTCACTGATCAACCTTCCACTAATGTTCTCTAGTACTTTTCCACTAGTTCACCGCAGCTCTTAACAAACTCCCAACTTTTCTTTCTGCAGAATGGAGTTCAGTCTCTCTCCCCCATGGCAGTAGCTTGAATAAACTCTGTATCCTGCTTAACTTTGTCCATGCACAGCAAAGTTTGCTTGACATTACTTAACACCAGAGACACAACTGGTTGTATAAATATACAACCAATACATTTCAGAAAAAAAAAACATGTATGTATATAATCATTGTATCTATATATCTAAAGTGTAAAGCTTTTGAAGTTGGTGACCACTCTCTTAGTACTACATTCTTCTGAGCAGAAATCTCTGTTAAACCAAAGAAAAGGATAATGGAGTCTCTATATATGATTGGGCTGTCATTACATGGAAATAGTGATAAGTTTTTAAAAATTCTGAAGACATATTAGAACGCTTTTCTACTAGAATAAAAAAAAAAACACAACACTTTCTTTTTTAAGGTCTGGGAAAGATTTCCTAATGCATTTTCTTCTCAGAGTTACACAGTGCTATGGATCTAAAGGTAGGGAAATTTGCCTCATATGTGTTTTGTGTATAGCTGCTGCCCAATTGCTAGAACCCCAGATTCCAGGTGTCTTGTTAGTAGAAAGTACTAAACAGAAACAGAATGAGAGTTAAAAAAAAAGAAAAAATCAATACAACATACATGAACATTTTATATGCAACATATGCACACAAAATATAACTGTAGGGTTATATCGATTTGTATCGATTCATCAAAAGAAAAAAATAAAATGTTTTACCCCAAAGTTTCTTCCAATAAACTTGGGGAAGGAATATTACATCAAGTGTGGAAAAATGCCTATCAACAGGAATATTTATGTGTTTTTGTAAGTCTGTTTTTTATAAAACTGTGCCAAGTTTAAAATTTTTTCATTTTATACCTTATCAATATAATTTTTCAGTTAAATATGTGGAAAAGGAAGCTCACTTGTTAGATAATTTGGGAGATTTACATGTTTCTTTTCTGATATTCAACTCCACCTGGACCATCCTTGTTTTCTCCAAGTAAAGGCAAAGGTACACATTTGCTATTGAGTTGGGAATGAGGGCTCATTAGTTTGTGGGGGACAGAGATTTTTCTTGGCAGTGCTGAATTGCCTTGGGGATCTCAAGTGCTTTGTGTAAACAACAGTGGAAAGAAACCATGTTCTCTAAAACCTCCAAAGCGATCCCTGTCCCTGTCTTCCCTTTCCTGGGAATGTGAAAAATCAAACTCCACAAAAAGTACAACCAATTAATTTGTTTTTAACCTGAGAGCCTGTTGTTTTTTTTTGCTTGTTTGTTTTGCTTTTTTTTTAATTGTTGTTTTTTGCTTGTTTGGTTGTTTTTTGTTTGTTTTGGAACACAGCACTCTTGGGTTTTCCATAAGTATTATTATTTTGGCTTCTAGGTATTGAATTGAAAAGATCGCCACTGAGTGGAAGAGAACCCTGGGATACTGATTCAGTATCTGTAATTTTCAAGATTTTGGTAAATCTTTAGACCCTGTTCATATGCTAAAAAAAAAAGAATACTTTAGATTACAAAAAAGCCATTGATGACACTTAACATTTATTTGCATGTGGATGTGAAAGTATACATTTGAGAATCACTTCTAAAACTAGGAAGTGCAGGTGGCAAATTTGAACCAATCTGCTAATCTCTTACATCAGGCCAAGATTATACAATTTTCTGTTACCTTGTAAAATAGTCCTTACAATTTGCAGATACTGTTCTATGGCCAAGTTTATTAAACCTTTTTTTAAAAATGATCTCCAGTTAAAACTATTTCTGTTCTTTCCATTTCCTACCTAGAAATGCAGATGGGAAATTGATTTTGTGGATCCATTTCATATTTTAAAGCTTAGTGAAAATTGAGTGAATCGAACAATTCATGAATGAGCTTAATATTAGAGATTGCAATTTATCACTTTGGGAGTTTTACAAGTTTTTTTCTCCCTTAAGTTAAAACACTGTTTATATAAGCAGCCAAACTTCTATTGAGCACACTTTTTACCTAGACATTATAGGCCCCGTGAAGGGTTGGACTATATAAGCGATATTCTAAATTTTTAATGATATCACCTGCCCCCTACCCCATCTCCTGCTGTGTCAACCCCTCTTCATTCCTTTGTCTCCTCTCCCTTCTCTAACTATTCTATATTGAGTCCACTGCAGCCTGGCCACTTCAGGTGTGTTTCTAGGCCAGTCTTTTTTTTTTTTTTAAACATGAAATTTATTGTCAAAGTGGTTTCCATACAACACTCAGTGCTCATCCCAACAGGTGCCCTCCTCAATGCCCATCACCCACTTTCCCCTCCTCCCACCTCCCATCAACTCTCAGTTTATTCTCAGTTTTTAAGAGTCTCTTATGGTTTGGCTTCCTCCCTAACTTTTTTTTTCCCTTCCCCTCCCCCACGGTCTTCTGTTAAGTTTCTCAGGATCCACATAAGAGTGAAAACGTATGGTATCTGTCTTTCTCTGTATGACTTATTTCACTTAGCATAACACTCTCCAGTTCCATCCATGTAGCATCCATGCTACAAAAGGCCATATTTCATTCCTTCTCATTGCCAAGTAGTATTCCACTGCGTATATAAACCGCAATTTCTTTATCCATTCATCAGTTGATGGACATTTAGGCTCTTTCCATAATTTGGCTACTGTTGAAAAGTGCTGCTATAAACATTCGGGTACAAGTGCCCCTATGCAACAGCACTCCTGTATCCCTTGGGTAAATTCCTAGCAGCGCTATTGCTGGCTTGTAGGGTAGATCTATTTTTAATTTTTTGAGGAACCTCCACACTGTTTTCCAGAGTGGCTGCACCAGTTTGCATTCCCACCAACAGTGCAAGAGGGTTCCTGTTCCTCCGCATCTTCTCCAGCATCTATAGTCTCCTGATTTGTTCATTTTAGCCACTCTGACTGGCCTGAGGTGGTATCTCAGTGTCGTTTTGATTTGTATTTCCCTAATGAGGAGTGACGTTGAGCATCTTTTCATGTGTCTAGGCCAGTCTTCTAAGCTGATCTTCCCTGAGAGATGAAGTATCAAGGTTTGGTCTGTAAAAAGTTTATATTTTAATTTCAAAGGAAAAGACCAGGATATTCATATGGGGGTTCGGTTATAAAAACAAATCTTATCCCAGAGAATTAATGTGACCTGTACAGAGCCACATATGAATCCTATGCCTACTGCCCCTCATTCCTTGCCTAGTGTATGTATGCCTTCTATAACACCACAGTTCACTTATTATTTCATAAAACTACATAGGTAATTAACTTAAAGGAATGCAATTGGGAGGATATATTACTCCATTTCAAGAAATCTGGAGAATTTCTCAGAGAATTACTTCCTAGCAGCATCTCTAGAACTTGAACATTTTTGCGTTTTGGTACTGTTGTTTTCCTTAGAGAGAAGCTATTGATGTGAGGAATTTGCAAGTTTCTGGAAGAGGAACTTGAAAAATTTGTAAGAGAAACATTTCTGGGATTAAAACTGTACCAAGACACCATTCTTCTTTCAGAGAATGGAAATTTTGCATTATAAGTCCAGGGAATACACTCAGGTGGTCCCAGTTCCTCATGGCAGAGATTGGCAATTAGCAGAGAAAGAAGGGATTGTATAACTTTTCTATTGCTGCTGTAAAAAATCACAAATTTAGTGGCTTAAAAACAACACAAATGTACTGTCTTAGAGCTTTGTAGGTCAGAAGTCCCACATGGGTCTTACTGGGCTAAAATTAAGGCTAAAATCAAAGGGTTGTATTCCTTTGTGGAGATTCCCTTGCCTTTTACAGCTTCCCAAGGCCTCATTGACTCTTTGTCCCCTTCCTCCATCTTCAAAGTCTGCAATGACAAACTGAGTCCTTTTCATGCTGCCATCTCTGGTTCTCTGCAGCTGGAAAGAGCTCTCTGTTTTAAAGGACTTGCAGTTAGATTGGGCTCCCCTAGATAATCCAGGATAATCTCCTTATTTTGAGGTCCTTGACCTTAATCATATCAGCAAAGTCCTTTTTGCCACATAAAGTAAAACATTCACAGGTTCTGGGGATTAGGGTGTGCACATCTTTGGGGGGCCATTATTCCACCTACCATCAGAATCATGGGCTCTAGTTGGTTATTAGTTCTTTGTCTCTAAGACAATTTCCAGGGGTGGGATTTGGGTGAGGTGAGTGAGGTACTCCATTCAAATGCACAATCTAAGCAGAGGCCAAAACCCAGTAATCAAAATTAATACTTTAAAATAGTATTTTAAAAGCTCACAATTGTTGGGAAAGGCAGTCTCATGCATGCAGTCTTTGACCCTCATTCAGCCACATAAGAATGAGTCTTTAGCATTGAATACATCCTCACCAAGAGATAAAGAGCTCATACAGCCTGTGCCAGGGTTATCACCTTGTGTGGAAATATCTTTCCCTGTATCAGATATATGCTTCTTTGTTCTGCTTAAGCATGTATGCAGGTGGCCTCGGGCACACCCCCGCCCCCAGCTTTCAGTATGTGTAACTTCACAGGGGAGTTAGGGGTGCTAATATGGTATGAGAAGGGTACAAAGGCTAATTGCTGGCTATGAAGGACCAGTTGAGCTGATCTTGCTTTCTCTTCTCTATGTGAATAAAGTATTGTTACATCCAGTGCTTCACTGTGTTGTGTTTTCCTTGGCAACTCTGAGAGCAAGATGCAATGGGCAGAAGTGTTTGGAGTCTTCCCCGGGACTGGTAAACAGTGCACTGTGTTCTGCCCCTTTGGGAGTGATCCAGTGCAAGGTGTTTGGCTTGACAAAAATAAATGCGAAAAATCCAGATGAACAAAATATCAAATTTTTGACTAAAGACAGGTGGTTGTTTGTTTGCTTTGTAGCCTTGTATTATTATGCAAAGAGAACAGTCACTTCCAATCCGCCCACAGCTGAGGGTGTACAATGGTGTATGAAGGGTTTGGACAGTGCAGGGCTTGATGTGTCATGTTTTTGATTGTAGAAATTTTATTAATTATTTCATTTTTTTCCACTTGGTTCAAAATATGGAAAAATACCTTGATAAGTGTATATAGGAATGCGCATTTTTCTTTTTGCTTCAGTCTACAGTAAGGTTTTGAATGGTAGTATCATTAGCACCAATGTTTGTGCTTTACCAGCCAGACTTGCGCTGTGGAGAGGTGGCCAAATTAAAGTGGTCTTAATTTGTGGAAGCAAATCACAAGGCAGAAACATTGGATCCCAGGTCAGTGATGTGAGATACCCTTGAATAAATGAGATAATGACTTGAAGAACTCCTATATCCTTATAGGAATCTGCATCAATACCAACATCATCAACTGTGGAAAGATCATCTCTTACACCTTAAGACCTAATTGGCAAAGACATGTTCTATTACCAGCAGTTACAGCAGGTTTCCTTTTTAGCACCACATCAAGTCTCTGGCTTCCTATTTTTGTACTGTTTGGGGATATTCTTCAAATTCAAGGAAACTTATCTGATTTATAGGCCCAGCTGCAAGAAGGAAAACTGTAATATGACCTTTTAAAAAAAGAATTTCTAAATTCCTATCCTAGAGAGTTCTTGGGGATACCATGGCACAGTGATAGGAGATTGGGGTTATTAATCTTTGTGATGTGATTTGGGAATACTGCTGTGGAGCATTATTTGCTTTTTAGGCTGGAATGTATAGAATCAGCCAGAACCAGCCATGTAACACATTTGTATCCAACTGCACAAAGACAGGAAGCAATAATGAGAGACAACAGCCTGTAAGCCAATTCACCATCAGGAATTTTGTAAATTTTTCCCAAGCAAGGATATAAAATGTGTATTCATTCAGCCTATCGACAGCTCCTGGAATTCTGATGTATGCACTAAATCTTGCAAGCAATTCAGTCCCAATCAGTCTCACACTTTCTTTTTCTAAGAAACTCTTTCTCTTCATTCTTTATTCCTCTGTTAAATTTGCCTTGTCCTTCTTTTTCTGCTATTTGACTATAATATGCTAAAGAATGATTTTCTTTGTATTTATCCTGTTTGGAGATTGCAGATGTTCTTGAAGCTGACATATTTCTCAAACTTGGAAAAATTTTTGCACTAGCTTTTCAATTTTGTTTCTATGACATTCTCTTTATTCTTTTCCTCTGAGGCTATCAAATATCAAGACTATCAAGATACTTGGTATGTCCCACAAGCCACAGATGATCTGTTAATTCTTTTAACCTTTTTCCTCTGTATTCTACAGTATAGATAATTTTTATTGATCTGTCTTTAAGGTCATTGATCTTTCTTACTGCTATGTCTAATCTGCCATCAAGCATACCCAGTAAGTTTTTTTTAACTTCATATATTGTACATTTCAACTCTAGAATTCCCTCTTTTAAAATATATTTTTCTTCTTAGATTCTGTATCTGCATTCTCATTACATTCATTTTTCCTTTAAGTCCTTAGACATATTTATAAATAGCTCCTTTAAAATCCTTGTCTATTTCTAACACCTGGGTCATTTTGAAGTCTTTTTCTATTGACCATATATTTCTCTTGATTACAGGTCAGGGGTACTGCTTCTTCATGTGTCTGGTAATTTTTATTGTACACTGGACACTATAGATTTCATGCAGTAGGGAGTCAGGATTACATTGTCTTCCTTTAAAGACTGCTGAATTACATTGTGGTAGGTAGTCAAATTACTAATGTATTTTCTTAATACTCTCATGGTTGGCCTTTTAATGTTTTGTAGAGTAAGTCTATTTCTATACTGTCCTTAGTGTGCTAGGATATGACCCTTTTCTTTAGGGTATGAAATTTTGGAGGTCCCAGGTGAATGCCTGAGGTGCTCACTGAGATTTTACCCTTGCTGGGCCAGAATTCCAACATCCCCAGAACAGCATGACCACCAGTATCTCAGATCAGCTTTCGGTCTGACTGCAGCCATTTTCTGGTTGGCCTCCTGATATTTCTCACTATGCATGACTTCCCAATCTCAGCCATCAACCTAAGCAGAAGCCTCATGCAAACTTTTGCTATTTTTGCCCTGAGCAAAGCTTCCTCCTTTCTAATATCCAGTCCTGCAACTTTCAGCCAACTCAGCAGCACTAAACTCCGATTTCTGTCTCCTCAACTTGGTAAGACTACTGCTCTCCCACTGAGCTTCAGTATTCTGTGCTGAGGCCACGGAATTGTCCTAAGACAGAAAGCCCAGGCTAACATGGGGCTAATCTCATGAGCTGATTGATATCTGATAAAAGTGATGAGTTTTATGGTTGTTTATGGTGGTAGGGTAAGACCAAAACCAACTGCTCAGTCACCGCCCAAAGCAGATCTCTCTTTATTATAGTTGAGTATTACTGCTTTATCATGTAAGCTTTGGGAGTTAGGAGCCTGACCTTAGCTTTTCGACTGTTGTCTACAATCAATTGTGCAAATGCACAATCTGGGAAAAGTTAAGAACTGCAGGAACCATCTTTGTATTTGGGAATGAAGACAAGTAGAGAATCAGATGTGAGCGCAGCAAAAATTTAATTCCTTTCACTTGTGGTCGCTATCTTTTCTTTCCTTTCCTCTATAGAAAATTCTATCTTCTTCATCCAGCTGGGTTGTCTGATCTCCCTGCTCTTCTACAATAGTTGCATTAGAATATCATTTCCCATATCTTGGTTTGGACTTTCTACTTCTTACACTGACATCTTAGATTTTTACTATTTTGGCATTTGACCTCTAACCAGTTTGCTCCCAGTTTTCTTGCACAGTTAAGCTTAAACCATCCTTCAGCCCTCAGTAATATTGTCCTGGGGGTGATTCTATGCCCATGTGTGGTCTCCTGAACTCCTGATCCCTGACTCGCTCTCCCAGAGTCTTTGTTAACATCAACTCTCTTCTTTGACCATTATCTGCTTGTAAGGTTGGACCCCCTAATATGATACCGTCCAATTTCTGAAATGTGGCTAAATTTGTTATGCCACATGATTTTTCTGGGGCAGATTGTGTGGCTTGGATAGAGAAAAGGAGAACAAGCACTTCAGATCATTCCAGTATACCCTAAAATTTGAGAGCTACCACTATAGGCAAAAGTATACAAGACATAATCTTCCATTCCTTTATTTCTGCTCCCAATCTTCCATGCAAAATAAATGTCACTTGGCTTTTTCCTGGTCATGACTTGCTTATTTCCTTCCATGCCCCTTGTTACTTTGTACCAATCACTCAATTACTCTAAATTAGAAGATTGTGGGAGGTTGTTAGCCTAGCATATGTAATTTTTTTTACATAAGACAATTCTATGAATGTGTACAGAATTTTTGAGAATTATAGTCTTCTAATAATCTTGAATCTCTAAAAATGTTAGTATATGCTTTATTAATGATTTTTCACTATTTTTTCTCTTGAATTTGAAGAAATAAATATATCAGAATGTACATGATTGAGGGAGACATTATTTTAAGGATATTACTAAATACTCATTACTATTTACATAAAGTTAATAATTTATAAAAGTCATTATTTTATTACTAGTAACAAACTGCTTACCTCAAAAATAATGTCAGGTTAGTCTAGCCTGACATTAAGGTTCAGGACCAGCCCTACAAAGGATCTTTACAGAGAATCACACTTAGTGGCTTCTATGGATTTTGCAATCTGTAATACTGCTTTTCATCTCCTTTTTAAAAGTTATTGTAGCTTGCCGCTGGTCTAGGAAAGTGGAGAGAAGAAAATCATGTCTTTTGCCCACACTTTTGTCTATAGTCATAGTTCTCAAACATGGGGTGTACTAGAATGACCTGAAAGCCTTGTCAAAACATAGATTGCATGGCTCTGCCTTCAGTTTCTGATTTAGTAGGTGAGAGATAGGGCCTAAGAATGTGCATTTCTATCAAAGTTCGTGGGTGATGTTGTTGAGAACCACCATCCTCAGATATTTCAGAGTCTCTTAAGCCTGAGAATCCCCTGGAACTGATTGTTATTTTAGATACTTATGAAATATATTGCTAGTGACTCAGCTCTGGCTGACCTTTTCTGGCATTGCCAAAATCACTTAATGCTTCTGTGTTTCTATATCAATGTCTGCAAGATGGAATATGTCATGTGAGGCTTAATGACGCTCAGGCTCACATGAATAGAGCTATGGATTTGCAAGTACTTATTTTAAAGTATTATTTTGCAGACTTGGACAATTCCCCAGAGAAGTTATGGTTAAGGCTCCATACAGAAATTGAAATCCCTCTTTAGCTTCAAAATCATTTACTCTGGAGCACTGGCTTATTTGGGGGAAAAATTAGCTTTTTTTGTTATCTCAGTCTCCATGAAGTGATAGCTAAAAATAATTTTTAAAGTTAAATTGTCATTAAATCCTAATGCCTGTTGATGCATTTGGTCAAATTTTGCAACATTTGAGGAACTTTTAAATGACAAGTTAGAAAAATTTAAAACAACTGTTAAAGGTGATAGGTATAACAATTTAAAAAATCAAAAGGTTATTATTAATTGGAGAAAAGTTTGTTTCATTTGAAGAAAATATTGATTTGATAAGAATGTCACATTACATTCTAAGTGTCTTTGGGTCAGAGTCCTACAATGCATAAATTCTATTTTATCTCCAAAGTACCAACCTTGACAAATGTTCATGCTTGGCATTCTGTATCCTTAGAGTAATAATTCACTTGAAACTTAACTTTCTTATCTGGTATTGGTGATAATGCAGCACCAACCTCAACAAAAGGGTTTTAAAGCCTTAACAAGATTATGTATTGAAAATATTTTGGGACAATGTGGGTCATTAGATATTTGAAGTCTTACCCATTAAATATATATACTTAGGTTCTACGGTAATTACACAAACAGAATTTTTAATGGATTATTGCTCTTCCTAGGGATTAAGGGAAATCTCCATGGCAAATCAACAAAACAAAATGACAGTTAAAAAATAAAATAGAAGAGCAGTCAGCTAAATATAAAAGAGGGGGGAAAAACCCCAGAAGTGAAATGTAGGGTTGTCCAGGCAAAAGTAGATATCAGTTTTGTGAATGGAGAATAAGCCTTGGGTGAACAGCAGGGTAGAAGACATGAAGCTGAGATTTTCATATTAATTTAGGGCCCTCAAAGTGGTATTAAGTATCCTAGCTTAATAGTAACTTCTGACTCTCTGCAGAAGTAAGTACAAATCTTCTCTGAATATAAACATGCAGATATTAGACACAGCAATCCCACAGAGTAAGTTCAACAAAATAAGTTCATAATAAAAATGTCCAGAGAAACTAGCCACCATGAGAGAGTTGGAAAGACAGCAAACAACAGATATGTTTCCCAAGAACTTCAAATATTACAATTTGCAGATATGAAATATACAACCCTAAATTTTTTTAAAGGTAAAATATGGGATAAACAGTTGAGCAAGAAACAAGAATACATAAAAGTATCCGGGCATATTTGAAAATCATCCAAACAGAGCCTCCAAATATAAAAGACTTAAATGTTGAAATTAAGAGCTCAATGGATATCTTAACCACAGAGTTAAGGCCACTGAAGAGAGACTGAACTAAAATATAAATCTAACTAAGCACCCCAAAAAGCAGCACAGAAAAAGGAGGAGATGAAATATGGAAGTTCCATTATTATGGAATCTATAAGGAAAAAAAAAAACTAAGATGCATCTAAATTGAGGAAATAGTTAAAAACATAATGGCTAAAAAAATTCAAGATTTGACAAAATACAGAAATCTACCAACACAGGAATCTCATTCTATTCCAAGCAGGATAAATAAAAAATAAATCCATGTAGAGTAATTTTTTTTGCAATATTGTAGAATATTAGTGACAAAGAAAGGATCTTGATAATAGCCAGAAAGAGAATGCATATTATGCATAAGAAGTAACAATTATACTAACAGCAGACTTTTTTTTTATAGCAATAATAGATGCCAAAAGACAGCAGAGAAATATCTTCAATATGGGGGGAGATACTAGGTACTTATCAAAACTAGGTTTTAAAACAAGAGTAAAGTGAAGATACTTACAATAAATAAAAACTGGTAGAATATAGCATTAAAAGACCTTCACCATTAAAGGCCATATTTTAAGGGAAAAAAAATGAAGGCCTGAATTGCATGAAAAAATAATGAGCAAAGAAAGAAGAGTTATTTAAAGAAATAAAAAAAAGACCAAAAATTGGTAAAAATAACCTGTATATAAAATATTAATTTTAATGACACTTAACTTGGGAGTTAAAAAAGGGTACAGCTAGCCTACTGGAAAACAGTGGTCACTTTCACTCCGGGTGTTTGAAATCAAATTATTCTGAAGTTCTTGTGTGTGTTTTTTAAAGGAAGGATAGAATATTAACTTTAGACTTTGCTTATTGTTTATTATAAAATTTGGAGAGTATTTATCAAAAAATAGAAATGGAACATACAACCTCCAAACAGAGGGAGGAATCACAATGAGAAAAAGCAAATAAAACAAACCAGCTGAATCTCAATTATAACATTTCCACTAAAGGAAAAGGAAATAATAGTGGGACAAATAAGAAGTACAAAGTCAAAATAGTAGACACACAAAAAAGTATACCAATAAAAATGTATTATTTGCTATTGCTACAGATTTCTTAGTAACAAATCGTTTCACAACTCAGTGGATTAACACATAAGCATCCATGCTTGTGGGTCTTTAGATGGATTGAGGATTGGTAGTCAAGGCATGCCTGAGCTAAATGGTTTGGATCTCCTCCATATGTCTCTCATCCTCCTCCAAAACCAGCTGGCTAACCTAGGGATGTTTTCCTCATGGCTACAGCAGAGAAACATATAAGCATATTTCAGTCCTATGCTGCATTATGTCTGCTACATCCTATTTCCCAAATCAAGTCCTATGGCCAAGGCCAAAATTGATGTAATGGGAAAATATTCTCCTCTCATGATGTGAGGGTAACATAACAACATAAATTTTTATAAACAACATTCAGATCTATAAATGTGTTTACATTAAATTCACAAGTTATTTGTATCATAAATAAACAGAAATACAGTAATTTCCCCAGTTACAGCATTTTAGCTACTACTAGTTAAAAGAGATGACCAGATTGAATTTAAGAGAAACACAGAAACCTGGAGAAACTGACCATAAAAGAATAGGGGGAAAAAAGATAGCCAGGAACATACTAAACAAAATAAAACAAGAAGTTGTGAATGATCACTTTTGGGAGTACAGAGGGATAGTGATTGATAGGGAACACCAAGAACAACGCATCTAGGGAACTGGTGGTATTCTATTGCTCAATTTAGTGAATGTAAAAAGGAAAAAAAAATTTAAAAAGAAAGAAAAAAGCAGGAAAGCAAGCGGGTTATTGTAGCTGTACTAAAATGGAACAAAAATAAAATGTAAAACACAAAGCATTATTAAGGATAAAGTCGATCCCTATAGAACTGTAAGAAGTTCAATTCACCAGAAAAAATAAATAAATAAAACAATTCTAAAGTTGTATGGATCTGTCTAAACAGCACCAAAATATATAAAGCAAAACACAATAGAGCTACAAGGGAAATTTACAAATCCAAAAATTCTCCTTATCTTTGGTTATTTTTAGAACAAGCAGAAGAAAAAATATAACAATATGGAGCATGTGAACAAAACATCAGCAAGCCTGATTTAATGGGCATGCATGGAACCATATTGCCAACAATTGGATAATACACCTTCTTCTGCATTAAACATAAGACTACATACTTGGCCTTCATGCATTTCAAAAAACTATCATACAGATCTCAATACTATTAAGAAAGAGATCATACATTAAAGGATATAGTTTATAATCATCATCTATTTGGAAAATAACAAATACCTAGAACAGAATAATAATAAAACTACCATATAATAAAACAAAGAATACTGAGTATTTGGAAGGTGATGTATGTATATGTATATAGCCTTTAATACTAAAAACAGAAAAAAGGAAAGGCTGAAAATTAATTTACTGATTACTAAACTTAAGATTTTAGAAAAAAATCAACAAAATAAATCCAAAGAAGGTATAAAAATTAGATAATGAGTAAGAGAAATTAATGAACTAGAAAGCAGATATAATGAAGAGAATCAACAAAGAAAAAAGTTATTTTAAAATACTAGTAAAGATGAACCTGTGATGGAATTTACCAAGTTCAAAGACACAAGTAAGAGTGATAATTTTTTATCAAGAATTTGAAAACATAGACGGAATGGACAGATCTGTAGAAAACTAACTTATGGAAGCTAACTCAATATGAAATTGAAATTTAGATTAGTATTTAAAAATCCCTCACAATGAAAAGAGGAAGCCCAGTTTTTTCAATGATTTCTTTAAATTTTTAAGGAAAACAGGAAATTCGAAACTTATGCAAATTCTCCCAGATAATACACAAAGAGGAAACACTCCACAACTTATTTTCTAATACAAGTATAATCCTTCTACCAAACACAGATAAGAACTGTATGTGAAAGGAAAATTACAGATCAATCTTACTCATGAACATTAATGCCAAAATGAAAAACAGTATCATCAAACCAAGTCCAAGGGTTTTTATAAAAATGATAATATATCATGATCAAATTGAACTCATCCCAGGAATGTAAAGGTATTTTAACATTATAAAATCAATTAATATGTTTCACCACATTTGCAGATTAAAGGACAAATACCATTTGATCATCTCAGTTGAAGCAGAAAATCGTTCCATATAATTGAACATCCATTCATGATTATCACCCTTTCCAACCTAGCAATATAAATATTTATCAAAGCCTTACATGTAGCAAACCTTCTTAATGATGAATTTTGGAAATATTCTTTTTAAAATTAGGAACAAGACAGGATTCCTATCACTCTTCCTTTTTCTTTCTTTCTTCCTTTCTTTCTTTCTTTCTTTCTTTCTTTCTTTCTTTCTTTCTTTCTTTCTTTTTCATCACTGCATTGGAATTTCTGGCCAGTGAAATATAAGAAACAGAAATAAATATAACTTTTGGAAAGAAACAAAACTGTTATCTATGAATATCATAATTATTTGTATAGAAAATCTAAACAAATGTAGAGATAGTTTATTATAATTAATAAGAAAAATGAGGAAAGTGACCGCATATGAAATAAAATTCAAAAATCAATTGCATTTCCTAACACATGCAACAAATACACAAAGCAACTTAAAACTATTTCGACATAAACAAATACTATAATGTACTCAGAATAAGTGCAACAATTATATTTTTGGTGAAATGTTAGTTTGGAGAAAATTACCAAACATTATTGAAAGACATCCAAAAATAAATAAATAAATACAGAGATAGCCTCATATTCAGGGTTAGCAAGAATCAATATTGCTAAGATGTCAATTTTCTCTAAATTAAATGAGAGTTTCAGGGCAAATCCAATCAAACTCCCAAAAGCTAACCTGACTAGCTTATGATAATATTTGAATAGAAGATCAAGGGGTCAAGAAGAGTCGGGATACTCCTGCTGAATAAGAATAAGGTTAAGAGAATTGCCCTACCAGCTACCAGATCTATTACACTAAGCTAATTAAGAGAGTGTGGTATTTGTGCAAGGGTAAAAATTGATCAGTGGAATAGTCAGCCTAGAAATAGATCTCATAGATAGAAATAAGATATATAACTGAGCTGGTATCTTACAAATATAACAGTAATAATTATTTATCTATAGAGGGGGAGAAAGAAGAAATTAGAATACTCTCTCATAACATACATGAAAATTATATCCAGATGAATCAAATACATTAAGGTAAAATTTTACAAATAAGAAAAAATTTAAAAGTGTATCTTTATGATTTCAGGGTAGAAAAGTTTTCTTAAACAAAATACAAAAAGGATTAACTACATGAGAAAAGTTTAATAAATTTAACTTTAGACAAAAGTTCCTTTAACTGCAATTGCAAAATCCATAGAGCCATGAAATATGGAAGTTTATGTTCATATGCAAACTTATTTGATGGCAAAAACAGACACAAGGCTATTCATTGTGCTCTTTATAATAGATGTGAATATCTACCCATTTTGCCTTGGACATAGTAATGAGCTTGACTATAGAATTCTCTCCAGACTCTGTTGGGAGTGTTCATAATACACAGAATATGACCTATGTGATCTTTCTGGGGGAACAAAAATCCGGTCTGAAACACACCTGATTCTAAGGGTTTTCAATAAGAGATTGTGGTCCTGAACATAACAAATGAGAAACACAAAATTCAGGGTAGAAGTTAATTCTGGGTGCTCATGAGGAGGCAAGAGAGGGGATATGAAAGGACCACAGCTGCTCTGAACACGATATAGGGATAGGTAATATTCAAGTAGAGGGGTTGGGGGTGGGTCATGATTTTATTTGCTTCATAACTTGTGTGTATATTTTATATATGTAGTATGTTATATAAACAATACATGGTTAGAAAATGTTTTAATTCTTCTCTCTTCATTTTTTAAGCAAATGATTTTCCCCCTCACAAAGTTGATTTCATCATTCACTAATAAGCCATAAGCTACATTTTAAAAAGCTGAACAACCCTCGCCCCTGTGCACTGGGAGTCCTGAACAGGAATGTCAACTGTGTTTATTCTTAAGCGCTAAAGTGGTTGATGCTTAATGGATGGGTTGTCTTCATGCTATAAAATAACTTGAAATGGACCTATTGGAAAGAAAGCACTCCTCCTCGTCACTCCGAAGGTTTTGACTCATTTCTTTTTTCCAAGGTGGGGTGATTCTCCCAGAGATGACCTCACTTCTTTTCTAGAGGGGCCCTATCACACCTCCCGTGTTGTGAATTTAACGCCCTGCAAAGCATACAACAGCATCTCGAACAGGCAGGAGAGCTGTCAGGGCAGTGTGCTCCAGTTTGAAAACCTTGATTCCGGCCTCAGGCAGTCTTCCTCAAGGTTTGGGCACTAAGGCTGGGAGCGGGGGTATTTAAACAGACAGCATCTGCCACCACAGTGGGCCGGACATTCATCCCCCTCCCATCTCCTGTGCATTAATTTAGCAAAACAGTCTTCCTGCTGGTAAGCCAAAGTAATCAGAACACACAGGAGATAAGACTTCAAAAAGACAGTTTGGAGCCACTTGAACAACTCTATGTTTCTCTGGTTGAGACTTTGGGGCACGTGCTTTGGGCACAGGCATTCAAAATGTGTGGATGCCCCTTTGGAATTTGGGACTTTTGCCCAGATCATCAGGGCCTGTACTTAACTGAGGACTCTCAAGCCTCTAGTTTGAAAACCAGATGGGAGTTTCCACATGCCAGGCCCTTAGGGCAGTGGAGATTCCACAAGATGGAGATATTCTCAAAGGAAAATAGAGTAGCCCTCTTCAAGGAAAAACTTCTACGTCCTTAGCTCACAGCTACTAGTATTGTTTCTTTTCTGACATCACACAGCGGATGCCCTTGAGTTTTTTTTTATAAACTTAAGGTAGAAAATCAAGCATTATTAACATGAAATCTAACACTTTGTCCAGTTACCCTTTGAAAGGCTCAACATATTTTATATAACTTGTGATAATCTGCTTTGTTAAAAAATATTACATTTAAATATTCTGTTCTTTTTAAAAATTATCTTAATAAACTGAATGATGAAAAATAAAATAGAAATATACATTAGATATCATGAAATAACAACTAAATTTTTTTAACCTCCTAATCACCAACTAATAAGTTCTCTAGCCTCTGTGGAGTTTATAGGTATTTTATTTACATGTACATGAATTTACACTATTATTTCATGTATGCTTCTATGGGGTTCTTCTCTTAGTTTATCAAAATTACATAAGATCTTTGAAGTATTTTTTAGGACATATGAGTAGAGTTCCAGACTCTCTACATTCAAATCCCAGAAGTTCTACCTACTAAACTGTGCAGCTTGATCAAATTACTTAACATTTTTGAAGTTTTTCATTTGTAAAACAGAATATCATAAAAGACATTTGATTCCACAGTATTGTCATGGGAATTTCATGGGCTAACCCATATAAAGTGCCCAGAACTATCTGCTTGGTACATAACTAGATGCTCAGTATTTATGATTACAGCACTTAAAAATGCTTGATCTTATTCCATGATGCCACACTTTTCATTTTCTGATGAAATATGGCTTTGTGGAAGATTTTGCAATGGGAAATTCAGGCCTATTTCTGTGAAACCTAGTTTTAAATAACCAGTGGAATGAAGCCAGTAAGTAAATAACACTATTAAAATTTCCTTTTATTTATTTATTTCCTTTTATTTATTTATTTTGAGAGAGAAAGAGTGTGCATGAGTTGGGGAGGGACAGAGAGAGAGGGAAAGAGAATCCCAAGCATGTTCTGTGCTGTCAGCACAGAGCCTAACTCAGGGCTCGATCTCATGAACCATGAGATCATGACCTGAGCTGAAATCAAGGGTCAGACACTTAACCGACTGAGTCACCCGGGCACCGCTAAAATTTCCTTACTGATTTATTACTTCATTTATCAGCAGTTGCCTTTCATCTCTGCCCATATGGTTCTGGAAAACCTTGAATTTGTAATTGGGATCATAGAATATTAACAGAAGGAACAGATTTTATTCTGGCCTAGTGGGGTAGGTGAAGTTCTGCTCCCAACCCAACTTCAACTTTAAAGGGAACAGCTTTTGGGGTGCCTGGTGGCTCAGTTGGTTGGGCAACCAACTTCGGCTCAGGTCATGATCTCATGGTTTGTGAATTTTAGCCCTGAGTCGGGCTCTGTGCTGACAGTGTAGAGCCTGGAGCCTGCTTCAGATTCTGTGTCTCCTTTTCTCTCTGCCCCTCCTCTGCTCTCTCCCTCTCTCAAAAATAAATAAACATTAAACAAAATAAAAAAATAAAGGAACAGCTTTTAATAGTTGAGCTTCTGGGAAATTTTCATTTGAATGAACAGCATCTCATCAACTGAAATAATAAGAACTTTTGAAAACTGCATACGTAGTCTACATATCTCATTTATTAGATGAGAAAACTAAGATACTGAAAGGTGATATGGCTTCTTGGATGAAGGAGATGTAGCCTTCCTAGAAGGTATAGAACAAAAAATAACGAAAAAATTATTTGTAGGGTTTTTTTGTTCCTTATCTTGAATATCTATGAAATCTCAAGCTATGTGCACTTTTTTTCTAAAGTTTCTGCAAATTATAGAGAAGAAACACATTGATTTTTAAATGGAATTGTTTCTCTCCATGTGATAATATTTAATACTTATCTTGTATATATTATATCTTTATGTGGATTATTTTGTTTACTCTTTGACAACCTTCTATGTAGGTGGGGTTTTGTTGTTGTTGTTGTTGTTTGTTTTGTTTTTAAGTTCTCATTTACAGATGAGGAATGTGAGATCCAAGATCATCCAGTTAGAGGTGAAACTATGATTCAAAGCCAGCCTGACAGGCTGCAGAATATATGTGTTTTGTTTTGTTTTGGTTTGTTTTTTTTTAATCAGTTCTGTACTAAGAGAAAGACCACATAGGTCTTACCACCTATGTCATTAGTAATGAGGTTATACCTGGAATCCTCTGATGGTTCATTAATTATAATCCAAAATTATTAATATTATAATGAAGACAAAAACATGCAGTAGGAAACAAGTAATTGAAAAAATATACAATGTAAGATATAAAACGTTTCACTTATAGGAATAATCAGTGATAGGAATTTTAGGCACTATATTGTCCTAGTGGAGAAAGCTCTCTTTAGTCCTCTTTACATCCTATAACTTAAGCTATTACTTACTCCATCCTGCTTCCTAACGTATGACTAGCCAAATACCATCTAAACCAAATGTTTGCAGGAAAGCTTTGGTAAAATGCTCCTTTACAGGTCTAAGGTTTCTAACACTTGCCATCCCATTAATGAGTTTTTTCTCTGTCCCTGGAAACAAATGGAATTAACAAATGGTAATTTCATCTATGGCTCTAGAATTAGTCACACTAAGATTATTGTGCATATTTCCCAGAAGATATATTTTTCATCTTGTAACAAATGAACCATTTAATTCTTAAGATTTTCCAGTGAGAAGTTTCTCTCTCAAGTTGCAGCTTGCTATTTAATGTTACTAGAGAAAAGAGAGGCCTAACTATTGCATCCATCTCATAAAAGATAACAGAATTTTGAGGTTGACAGAGTGATTCATTTCTGACCTATAAAACTAGGACCTGCCTTTTAGAAGTAGTGAGAAGGTGTAGGCAAAATACATTGTCTGCAATCACTGGTCCCCCCACTTACAAAAAACGAAAGTGGGGGAGTTAGGATCTATTCAAGCTCTTATCATTGAACAATCTGTAATTGTGAAAAGCCCTAACTCTTTCTCTCATCATCACTTCATGATAATCACTGTCCTCCACAGCCCTGTCTCCCCATCTTGTAGAAAATACTACTTTCTTTTACATGAATATTTTTTCACTTAACAAATATTTTTTCACTTAACAAAGCACTGAAGTTGGTATATCCCTGTTCTATTCTGGTAGCCCTTTCATTTTTAACAAAGGGAAAACATTTCTATTATACAAGCAGATAATGAATACTCCATTGGACATAGAGAGAATTAGCGGTCTAAATGATCTACCGATCATCAAATGTACATCCAGAGTTACAAGGCAATCCAGCCTTAAAGTTTTGGAGCAGAGTCACACTGTTTTGCATTGTACCTTCTAAAGAAAGGATTAATAACTCCATTCAGATAATACTGGAAGTGGGACAGAGGACTATAGAATAAAAGGATTCAGAATGCCTGTTCCTGAATTATGTCTCAGAATTTCTCAATTCTTGAAATCTCTTCTGAGTCTCCTAACTGTCCAAAATACTAAAGTCCAAGGGCGGCACCAATTGCACAAATTTCCTTTGATATGGCAAATGAGTTCCTCTCTCCTGTTAGGACTAGCTTTTCTCCACTGTTGAGAACATTACTGTAGTATGTTTACTAAGCAATTAGCCTGCCAGTTATAGAAGTATTCAGAATTTGTTAGGAGAGAGGACATAACAGTTGATGGCAATTAATACTAATCTTTAATTTGTCATTAATACTAATCTTTTTTGGTCTTTGGAAAATGGTTAATTTTTGCAGGAAACAAATGTGGTTCTTACCTTTAATATTACTTAGTTTGGAACAATAAATGCAGTTTTAGTTTTCAAAGTTCAGCTAGAAATAGCCTATTCTAGGAATTTTCAGAAGTTTGTCAAACTCCATTTCCTCTAGAAAACACTGCCATCCAGTTTTTAAATAGTAATCAGATTATTCAAAAAAAGCAGATTATAAAATCTTTTTTATTATAGCATGCAATTGCTGCCAAATTTGGCATACCCAGAGGAAAACTGCTATTTAGTAACAAAAGAAGAGCAGTTTATCTGGTCTACTCATTTCAGGCACTGGAATCATAACTACAGCGAGGACTGAAATCAGGTGCTTGAATTCCATCTCTAATAAGATCTGAGGGTTCTTCTATTACGAACTTCATCAAGATAACTAAATGAGATTGGCTGAACTAGCACTGAACAATGAACTCTATATATGTTGTATGCATTTAAGGTGCAACATAACAAAAAATAAAGAGTGGAGCTCTGATAGGAAGCTTCAGTCATTTCTCAGTAAGAATTCATAAAATCATAGCCAGATAAGGGCAAGAGACATATTGTCCTCATTTTGTCTTCTTTCTAACTTATCTACTGTTTCCCTCCTTACTCATACGCCTCCACCTCCTACATCAGGCAGTGGAATTGTACCTCCTATTGAACCCACAGCAGCTAGTACAGTATTTGACACTGGTTAAGTTTTCAATAGGCAAGTCTGAATGGACAAGCAGAATCTCCTCCTTGACTCTAGTGGGTGGGCCCTACAATTTTTCTAGTGATGTATCCCCATGCTACATCCCTGGGGTCCTCTCCGGTCACTGTCCATGTTTCTTAGCTGATACTGAGACTTGCTGCAGTGGTGGGGAGATTTTTAAAAGTTAATTTTTCCTATTTATTTAAAAAGTAATACTATTTGACAATAAGAGTATTTTTTGAAGAAAGCTTTGAAAATATGCCAAAGTATATTAAAGAAAATAAATATCCCGCATAATTTTACTGCTCACACATAAACACTTAGTACTCTGGGGATTTTCCTTTCTGATAACTTATGCACATGTATATTAAAGCGTATCTTTAATTAAGCTAATATCATAATTATAATTTTGACACTTGAGTTTTGAATTCCATGTTATATGTGATGTTTTCCTAAGTTGTTAAATATTCTTCAAATGAATGGTTTTCTAATAATTGGCTTTGGAATTTTATATTTATTTTACCATATGCATTTCCATAATTATTTTAACCATTTTGTATTTGTTTCACTTGTTTCTTTGCCCTTATAAATTAAGGTTTAACTAGGATCCCTGTACTTTTACCTCTATATTCCTCCTGCAACACTTCCTCAGGATAAATTCCAGAAATGGAAATTCTGAGTTAAAGCATAAGAGTATTTTAAAGTCTCTAGATGCATATTGCTACACTTCTTCCAGAAAAATGGTCCCAATTTACACTGTTTGGGGGCTTATCTTTCATGAGAAGATTAGCTGGTAGGTGGAGCTGGAAATGCAAAAGGATCCACCGCAGCGCAGAAGTTACAGAGCCCACTTTGCTACATACATCCCTCTCATATGCCATCTCTATTTGCCTGGGATTGTGCTAGCTCACCATTTCATACTCGTTGCTACTTAGGCTTTACCTTGTTTTCTTTTTCAATTAAAGATCTTTCCTGTGAAATTTCTGCTAGAAATGGCTGGTTCCAAGACTGGGATGTTGTAGGTTTAGCATTTGGTCTCTTTTTGGCTGCTTGAGACCTATTGCTCTACCAAAATGCACAAGGGCTGTATAATCAAATTCAGAGATAGGGTCATGGTTAAATTACCAGAGTCAACATTTGTGCCTAAAAAGCTATTGGGACTGTAATCTATTGTGTGTGCTTAGAGAAAATGCACATTTACTCTTTTGGAATGTCATCCAATATAATGTGTTAAATAGACTAAAGCAGACCATGCCCGTCAATAATAAAGTAGGAGTGATGACTGGCAAAGTTTAAATTCATGCAATGTGAGTTTGCAAATATGTTAGATAAACAATCAAAGCCGAGAGTCCCACACCATATCATAAGGACAAATAATGCTGAGTGTTTCAAGCTTATTGTTACTTAAAATAATAGATTAAGCTATGCCATGCATGGATTCTCATTAAATTGTTCCCCAGGATGGAGGAATAGCTTGTCTACAGCCCAATCGAGGCCCGAAGCCTCTAGTGTCCTTTGGCATGTACCTGAGTACAGATTGAGTAGATGACATTGAATTGGGTACATTGTAAAACTAACTTTTATATTTTTAATAGAAGAGTAAAAGGCTGGTCTTCTATTGATTTTTTCTTTTTTTTCCCTCACTTATCTCCTCTACTGATGACGCTTCTCAGATGAGCCTGTGTAGAAAGGGGAAATGCTGGTTTCTGAAAGGAGGGATGGAATCACAGGTCATAGAATCACAGAATTGAGAGCTGACTCTAGGAGCTATTTGGTTCATAAAATAATTCTCTGGGATGGAACAATGCTACACCAGAGTTAGGAGAGCTTTAATCCTCTTCAGGCAATTCACTGATTCAACCAATATTTACTGACTGCTTGCTATTAAACACTGTTTTAAGTTCAGAGATAAAATAATGGGCAGAAAACAGATCATTACTTTCCTTTATGTCGCTTGCCATATAACATAGAAAAGGAGACATTAATCACATAATTTCACAAAGAAGTGTACAAATGCAACTGTGAAGAGGGCCAAGACAGAGAGATAATAGAGGGAATTGGGCCGCTGAGAAGGTAAGGGAAAACTTCCCTGAGAAAATGACATTCGAGTTGAGAACTGAGAGATGTATAGGCATTAACTATGTAAGGAGAGGGTAGGTGAGGATTATAGATGGAGAAACTCTGTGTTCGAAGGCTCTGCTCAGTCTGAAGTGCTTCAAAGGTCAGTGTAGCTGTGAAGAGAGAGTAATGGGTGTGTCACATTAAATATGACTAGAGAGGTAAGTAGGAGGCAGGCCACGCATGGCCTCCTAGGTCATATTAGGTATTTTTATCTTGATTTTAAGAGTAACTGGGAAACATTGAAGGATTCAAGCAGAAAGTACTATTGTCAGTTTTTTAATTTGAAAAGATCACTAGTTTTACCATAGAAAACAGATTAGAAGGAGTTAGTATGAATAGAGGCCAGCCAGTTAGAACACCATTGCATAAATCCAGGAAAGAGTTCATGACGGCAGGGACTAGAGTGGAAGTGGTGTAGAAGGAGAACGTGGACAATGTTGCGGGATATTTAGGATAGAATATGAACAGAAATTGATGAGAATTTGGAATGTAGGTTGGGGGTAATAAAAATATGTAGGTTTCTGGTTTAATTGCTTGGGTTGTAGTGCCATTTTCTTGAGTTTAAAAATAATGGAAAATCACCAGACTTAGGGGAATATTTTGTTTGGTTTTGGATATCTGTTAAAATTTCTTTGAAATTCATGGATGAGACATGTAGATAGCTGAATATGGTACTCTGAGCTCAGAGGAAACACACCATCTGGAGGTAAAGTTTTCCAGTCATGTGACTGTTGGATATTCAGGCTGTGGTTACAGATGAAGTTGCCAGGATGAAAGTCTAAGTGCGTAAAACGATCACAAGGCATAGGCCTAATCTGCTATATTCAAAAGATCACCTTTCTCTCTCAGGTCAATAGATACTGAGGATTCTTGCCTGGGCCCTCTGTTCCTCTCATCTATCAAGAGAGAATAGTATTTCGTAAAGGAAAGAGTGCTTAATGGTGACATGTTTTGTTGAAGAATCAAATAGGATAAACAATGTTTACTGAACTAAGCATGATTATGGACGTCTGTTACTTTATTGAAAGCCATTTCAGGGAAGTCGTTTAGCCAGGTGATGGTTAGACTGAGGAGTGAAGAAATAAAACAGACAAAAAGTTCAGACAACTTGAGAAGTCCGTGAAGGAAAGAAGAGACTGGGGCAGTAGCTACAAGGGAATAAAGAACTGATGAGAATTAATGAAAGAAACTCAGACTGTGTGAAAGTCAAGGGAAAAGTTCAATTGAGAGGTGAGATGTTAAATATAGAGGAGAGAGGAAAGACAGTCCATAGTAAAAACTTCTCCTTCTCCTTCTCCTTCTCCTTCTCCTTCTCCTTCTCCTTCTCCTCCTCCTCTTCCTCCTCCTCCTTCTTCCCCTCCCTCTCTCCATCCCCCTCCCCATCCTTCTCCTTCTTCTCCCTCCCCTTCTTCTCTTTCTCCTTCTCTTTCTTCTTCTTCTTCTTCTTCTCCTTCTCCTCCTTCTCCTCCTTCTCCTCCTTCTCCTCCTCCTCCTCCTCCTTCTTCTTCTTCTTCTTCTTCTTCTTCTTCTTCTTCTTCTTCTTCTTCTTCTCCTTCTTCTCCTTCTCCTCCTTCTCCTCCTCCTCTTCCTTCTTCTTCTTCTTCTCCTCCTCCTCCTCCTCCTTCTTCTTCTTCTTCTTCTTCTTCTTCTTCTTCTTCTTCTTCTTCCTCTTCTTCTTTTTAAAGTAGGCTTCATGCCCAGCACAGAGCCCAATGTAGGGCTTGAATTCATGACCCTGAGATCAAGACTCGAGCTGAGATCAAGAGCTGGACACTAAACCAAACCAACTGAGCCACTCAGGCACTCCAGCAGCAAAAGCTTCTTAATCATTCAGGAAAACATTGAGTCCAAGGCATAGGTGGTAGAGAATTTGGATTTAGCAGAAAAAAAAGCCAGCTTTTTATTTTTTCATGAAAAAAAGAAAGATTAGATGATTTAAAACATAGATAGATATTTATCTGATACCAAAGACATGTAAATCCCTCCTGATGATTTCCATGTTCTTTGCAAAGTTCCTTCATCTTTATGAAAAGGTGATTTGCTGAGTTTGGGAACTGAGGAGAGTGATTTGAGGAGAATGGAAAACTTCAGACATAATCATTGAGGTGAACATAAGAGTGAAGGAGCCCAGCCAGAGAAAGGTGATGAAATTAGGCAGTACTGAAGGCACCATTTGAGGCTGGTGATTGCAGGTTTATGATGGAGCCAATCTGGCCTATTGTGTGACTTTCTCTGACTGCATGCAGCTGCTGACAGAGTGGTGTCAAGAAAGCAGATAGTCACACGCATTCAGTTTTGGAGTTTCCTTCGAGGGAAATAATGAATAAAGCAGAAAGGCAACAAAATTTGTAGCACTGTCAAGAGTATTATTGAAACACTGGGATACATATTCTAACTGGTCTCAGAAGGGAAATAAGGAAGAAAGGGGAACATAAATTGGGACGAAGTAGAGGGAGTATTAGATTGCAGATCATGACAAAGTCAAAAAATTGTTGTAACAGAAGTAATTAAGGAAAAAAACAAGTTGAGAGAAGAAGAGTTAGTGCTCAAATAATATATTTGAAATATATTTGAATTATTGCTTTGGACATAGAGAAAAGATCAGATCATGCTCATTGGAAATGCAGATACTGAGGATCTGAGATCCCAAAGTATTGGGCCAGGTGACCCAACAGGACAAGGATGGTATCTTGGGAATAGGGGAGACTATCACAAGCCAAAGAATCTGGATCTAGAGATCTATAGTGATCCAGACTTCAGAAGATGGCAGCATGTAAGAGGTGGAGAATTTGATGTGACTGTTTATGTAAATCTCAAAATGTCTTTCCTTTCCCCTCACCATCCATCCCCTCCCCTACTCAAGAGGAGATAATGACCTAAAAGTACCAATGAAGAACAAGAGAACATCAATCCTACTTTCTAGATTGAGGGTATATGAGGTGAGACAAAATAATGTGATGTTACTCCTTGAGAAAACTTGAGGGTATTCTAAGGTAAGAGCCAGGTTGCAGATACAGCAAAAAGTAGATAGTGAATTCAGAGAAGAGGGCACAGATATAAAGGAATTAACAGATTCTGAAATAATAATTTGATAGGTCCCACTGGCAGGGTATGCAAGATGGATAAGAGAGAGGCTGGGTCTGAGCAAAGAAGTACACAGTATCATGAAGATTATGATGTGGTGGAGAATTAAGAGTGAAGGTCTTACATGTTAGCTAGGTGAGTACACCAGTGGCTAGGTGAGTTTTTTACCTCACCTAAGAAGGGTCATAGTGGGACCAGAAACTATATTCCATATGATTTTGTTGACTGATGACTTAGAACTTCAGACTTCATACAGGAAAGCAGATAGTCACAGGATCCAAGATGCTCCTTTCATTCCTTTTTAGAAATTACTTCCTATTTAGTGTGGTGAGTCTTCCTTTACATGTGGTATTCTTCGAAAACTTTTTATTTTTATTGACTTTGGTCTAATCTTTATTCTGACTTGTCTGTGTGTGTGCGTGTGCGTGTGCGTGTGTGTGTGTGTGTGTGTGTGTGTGTGTGTGCATGAGGGCACATGCATGGGCCCACTGTTGTCTTTACTGAATATTGAGTATGATTAGGTTGATTGGCCTTGTTTCCATTATCTCTGTCCCTGATGGAGCCTTAAAAATATGCATGCTCATTTGAGCTGGATTTATGAATATCTTTTGTGTGTGTGAAACCAAAACTGAAGTTAATTTAAAGACCATGTGGTATCAGTGGAAATTACGATTAAAACCTGAGGATGGATGATTAAGTCAAACCAGGAATGATGAAGAGGCCAACAGACAAAAAGGGGGTTTAGAGTTAGGCAGTATAATTATGCATCTGTTTTTCTTTTCTTGGGGCCTCACACGGTGGAGGCATGAACAACTATGAGCTGACGGGATATTGGCTTGGCTCATGATGTAGAGCCTTCCCAGATGGCTCAATGCACTCATTTCCTGCCATGCAAAGGTCTGGGATTACCCTGAAGCTCTGATGCCCTCTTATTTCAATGTATTATATCATTGTTATTTCTTGTAAAACTTTTAAAATATATTCAACAGTACATTATGCCACGTAAGTATATATTGTATATGACATAGCAATGTGTCCACAATATATTATTGAGTGAAAAGGGTACATTACCAAATTAATGTAAAATAGCATGTGTATGTTGTATGTCATAGGCAGAGCAGAAGGAGTCTGGAAATGTATGCCAAACTGTTTATAGTGGTTTTTGCAAGGTATGAGGATAAAGAGCTTAACTTTCTGCTTTGATTTTTTTTTTCTTTTGCATCAACCAAATAATAGTATATAATAAAATATATATATGAAGCTATATATTTATATACATATCTATCTTAATCTTATATTGATTTTATGTCACCTTTTAGGATGATAGGCCCAATCAGTGATTGGAATCACTGATTCAGACTATATAACTTAGTGTCACAATTTTGAAAAAGGGACAATTTTTTTGTCTTGCTTGTATAGTTGACACACAGATAGACATACATTCATGCAGCTTATCTTTAAATTATGTTCTTTTTTGAGAGTCTGAAGTAAAACAGTATTTTAAGCCTGAAAGACGTGTCAATTAATGTATTTCTTTTTGTGAAAGTATGTGATGTCACATATTAGTTGGTAAAATCCAAGCCAGTTTAAAAGCAATTGTGTTATTCAAATGCTTAAAGTTCTCCTAGCAACTGGGACAAATAAACAAGAATAAAGAAAATAGAAATTTGATAATTGTTAGAAAGAAAAAAGCAGAGAATTCTAAGAATGAAAGACAGTTAAAGTAATTAAGATATTTCCCATACTCATGAACTATCAAGTGTGCACCTTGAGGGGTGCCTGGGTGGCTCAGTAAGTTAAGCATCCAACTCTTGATTTCAGCTTAGGTCATGGTCTCACAGTTTGTGAGATTGAGCCCAGTGTTGGACTCTGTACTGATAGCATGGAGCCTGCTTGGGATTCTCTCTCTCCCTCTCTCTCTTTCTTTGCCCCTCCCTGGCTCTCTCTCTCTTTCTGAAAATAATTAAATAAACATAAAAAAAAGTAGGCACCTTGAAACCTAGCAACCTAGAAGGCAGTTTTCAATAACATGCTATGGGTGCAGCAAGGAGGAACAAAAAAGAGGAGTACCCACCTAAGTCTAGGGAATAGAGTAGCAATCAGGGAAGACTCAGAGAACAAAGTCCTGAAGTAAACTGGTAAGATGGATATGAGTTATCCAGGCAAAAGATTCCATTATGAGTGAATGTCACAAATGGGGTTGGTGGGAAAGGATCATACCAGTTGGGAAGTTTACATGCAGTAAAGAATAATAAATGGTGTTATAATAAGCAGATAAGACTTGGAAGGGGTTAGAATACCCAGTAGATACCAGCAATATTAATCACCACAGCTTTGGGTGTGAGGTTTTCTTTATGGTTAGTGCACTATTCAAGTACTGCCTTTGATTTAAAATAACTTGAAGACATTATTCATCTTCCTTTTATTGTCTGTCTACACAAAATTATAATTGCTGACACTTATATTTGCTATCTAGTGATTCTGCTTGACAGGAATTTCTCAACAGCAAACACTATGTACACATATTCCCTAAGTCAAATTCAGTGCTTGGCATATAATATACAGACTACATGGATATAGTGAAATGAGTAAGTGTTGGTGTGGGGGGGGGGGCAGTTTTTGACTCCTTTGCTTCTACTGAGAGATGTGGTAAACAGCACATGGAGCCCTGTACCCTGTTACCTCTATACCACTAACAGTGACATGGAGAAAAGGATAACTAATTTTAGGAATAGATCACTGTTAGTCAAACAAACAAACAAACAAACAAATTTTGGGAATGCTTCAGACAGGTAGATTACATAGAATTGAAAAGGATATTTAGCTATGTTTGGAAAGAGAAAAAAATACTGCATTCTTTAAGCTGTTGAATTTATTCCCCAAACTACAACTCTTCACTATTACAGTAAATTCTCTATTTCAGTACTTCATTACAACTTAATGGGATAAAATGACCATTGATTGAATTCTGGGACTGTAAGAGGAGAGGATGCCTCCTTGTGGTCTTCTAGTTTAGGGCGGTAATAACACATTAGGGACCAGGAAGTCTGAAACTTGAGCGCTGAGTATACACCTCATGGTTCTTAACAAGGGCTGCACACTAGAGTTTCCTAGATGGCCTTTTCAAAATATGTATGTTTGAGTCCACCTGCAATATTTACATGGAGTCTAGGCATGTGCATTTTGAAGATGTTCCACTGTGGATGTTTATGCATAGCCCTTTTTGAGAAGTATTGATAAAGTGTATACAAATAACAAGAACACAATGACAATAATAACAGGAGTGGCTTTACAACTTATAAGTATTTTCAATTGCAATATTTTGCCTAATCTTGATAATAACCCAGCAAGATTAATAACATTAAACCCATTTTACTAAAGGAGAAACAGACTTGGCAAAGCCCAGTAAATTTCCCAAGTTTACATTGCACAGAAATAGCAGGGCTAAACTCAATCCCAAGTCTTCTGACTTTTCTAGTATTAAAATCTTTGGCATCAAGGGGCTCCTGGGTGGCTCAGTTGGTTGAGCGTCTGATTCTTGATTTCAGCTTAGGTCATGATTTCATTGTTCATGGGACCAAACCCCACATTGGGCTCTATACTGAGCATGGAGCCTGCTTAGGATCCTCTCTCTCTCTCTCTCTCTCTCTGTCTCTCTGTCTCTCCCTCTGCCCCTCATCCTTACTCATGATCTCCCTCTCTTTCTCTCTAAAATATTTATTTAAAAAAATAAATGAAATCTTTGGCATAGAGTCCTTTACATCCTCAGATCATACCTAAGAACTTCTTTTTCACACACCATTCACCATAGCTCCTTCCCCTATGTCCTATTCAGTGGAATCCCATTCTTGAAAGCCCTGTTTCTACACATATATTGGAAGGAATTTGGATTTGGCAACATAGCTTTCGAATGAACAAATATTGGCAATTATATCCTGACTTTTTCACAAAAAATATACAGGGGATTTCCAATGATATTTTAAGGGAATTCCAGGCATCAGATTACTGTCATACTAATATTGGAGAAAGGGAATTAGCATTAAAAACCTGATTTTTTTTTTGCCTAGAAATTACACAATATATCGACCACCTACTAACTTCTGATCTCAAAGTTTTAATAACAGATGTGCAGATATCCTTGTTGAGCAATATCTCCTGGGCAAATTTCTTGGAAAAAATAATTTTGCATCTCTGAATTAAGAATTTCAAATGAATTTCAGTCAACTGTGGGGAATAAGCTTAGGAATTCCCTGAGCTTGCACCAATGGGTTAACAAAGCATAAAGAATTAGAAAGCCACAGGATGAACACACCCAAGTTTGGGTAAACAAGATTAGGTAAACAGGGCAAAGGCCCCCAGTATAGGACAAAGGTATAGGAATAGAAAAACTTCAGGATGAAAGCATCAAAAATGAGGTAAACAAGATTAGTTATTTAGGGCAGAAACGCCCCCCCAACTTAGTACAATAGCAGAAAGCTGCTTTCACAGGAAGGAAGGACAAAAACAGGAAAACAGGACTTTAGACCACAGCAGGGCAAAGTTGCCCAGTGTGAAGCTAATTAGCAAAAGAAAGGTGCTTTGTTGACCCTGGGGTAGCATGCTCTTTTTTGCCCCTAGACCAATTCAGATAAACAGAGGTGGCACCTCATGTTTGCTGTAAACAACCTTCCACCCAGCACCAGAGTTTTGTTTTGTATTGACCCAAATCCCTAACACCTTATATCTTCAAAACCCCCTTTTCTCCAGCCCATGAGTTAATGTTCATGGTTTCATTGTCTCTTTGTGCATGTCCATCACACTTGTAAGCTTTCTGACCCTAGTAAAAATGGAGCAAGGACCCTTACTCGGGGCTGTGGTCTCCTCCCAGACATTAGCCTCTCTCACATTTTAATCCTGCATCCCGCTCTCTTGCTGGACTCCAGACCTAGAGTCTACAACAGTCAAGGATTTAAGTATGTTTCTATTTATGGTGTAAAGGAGTTTATAACCATTCCTTGTTTGGGTAAGCTCTCTAGTCCTTTCACTTCTATCTTTCCTCAGCATACCAGCACTTCTTTTTAAAGATGATTCCCATTCACTCACCTTTTTTTTTTTTACATTTATTTCACTTAATATTTCTTTCTATAATCTCACTCTGTGTTTATGTCTTGATAACTCTTTACTTTGTCCTTTTTTCCATGGGATTTATATGCATGGAATAATATCTCTCAATATAATCTTGACCTTAAGAAATCTTTTAGACAATTCTCAAAGTTTCTAGAGGTAAAAGAGAACAAGTTCACAAATCAATCACAGTGACAACCTAGCACAAATATCATGGATGCAGCACCTTTGAATGAGACATATCCTAAAGGATTGACTGTAAGACTTCATTTTTAGGCAAGGCATTATTCAGTGGCAGTTTTAACTTAGAACTAACATAGCTCCCAAGTAAAGTCTCAGATTAGCTTGATTTGTTTTTTAGCTCATCCATCTAAGAAATAGAAGAATTGAGTCTATTTATCAGCTCCCAACTCCTCTTTATATTCTTTCCAACCTATTATTCAAGGTGGCTAAACTCAGGATTGTCACCACTCGACATAAGCACTGAGAGGTGAATTGTGGAATGATACCATTTAGTTCACATTGTTGATGTGCCTGTGGGAAATAAAGCTTGGTAAAGCAAAAAGAGAGCCAACTCTGATATCTATTTTTCTAAGTGCCCTTTCTGATATCAATTTATCTGGATGCACTAAGGAATGTCTTATAATATAAATGTATTTTCTAAGTCATGGTATATACGAGAGAGAAGACAGAATACTTCTACTTTGTCAAATAAAGACTTTCTCAAACACTTCTTTGCTAATTTATTCAACTTATTTTTGGCTGAAAAGCTAACTTTAAAATCTTAAATTCTGCTACATTCTTTCTCCTTCAGCCTTTGGGGGCGCTTTGAGGACAATTGCTGAAGCTACCTAAAAGGATAATAGCCCTACTATCTCTACCAAGAGCACATGCTATTCTTTGAAAGTTAGATTCTGACAGAGAATTGAACCAGGAAATTAGTAGTCTGCTTAGAAAGTGGAGCGTTTGTATGGAAATTAAAGAGTGTTCAGCCAAGGCCATCATTTCTGTTCACTACGTAAACAATAAGTTGATCTGCTGAAACAAGTTTCTTAAGATAAATTATATTAGGAGCCATATTCATCATAGTGCAGATGCTTGATAAAAATATTTGTCAGGATAGCAACCATATAGAATATATTTATTTTTAATGTAACCCTTATATCTAGAGATAGACCATGATGGTTATTATTCATTTTGGGACAAGCCATAATCACCTTAGAATAATAAGGTCCTTGAAATTCTTTTGTGAAGAAAAAATGTTGTCTGTATTTTAGGAGATGAAAATAAAGCAAGGCAAAACTTATCCTTTTATGGGAAGTGTGTAAAATGCCCTTGAATGATGCTTTGTCATCAAAACCAGATGTTGAAAGAAAAGTTCCAATGCACAGTCCAAAAAGCTATAATAATAATAATAATAATAATAATAATAGAATAAGCATTTACTACAGGCCCTTGATTATCATGAACACAAGACAAAAACAGGGGCAGTTAAACAACAACAAAAAGGTTTCTGTGAAAAATAATGACTGTGAAGAGGCATGTTTCCATGTTAGATAGTTTAGTGATTATTCTTAGCTCAGCAAAAGGTAACTACAAATGGATCTGAAAACTGCTTGAATATCTTCCAAAATTGCTCAGGTAGGAATAGAAAACAAACAACGGAAGCAGTGACAACTGCACAGTAACTATCTGATAAGAGATAATAACACAAAGAAAATAATAAACCCATAAAAAACTGAAAATTTATGAGATGACAGAAGTAAAACTAAATATGTTTGTCATAACAACAAATAAAAACAGGATAAACTAATTAATTAAAAGAGTAAGATTGAGTTTGGAAAAGGAAAATAAAAAAAGGAAAAAAAAAATCTATGTGGTCTGTAGGAAACTCACCTAAAACACAGTGACTTAAAAAATCTAAAGTAAAAGGATGAGAAAAATATATAGCATGCAAATGTGAGGTGCAAAAAATAAAGTATGAGTGCCAACATTGTAACAAAACATTGAATTTGAGGTTTAAGAAAAATGAAATGTGCCTAAAAGTATTACTTTATTGTAATAAAGAATTCTAGACACATTAAAGGTATTAATACAATGGTAAAGTAAAGAAAAAAAAGGAAAAGAAAGAAAGAAAGAATGAAAGGAAGGAAGAAAGGAAGAAAGAAAGAAAATAATGGAAAACCCCAAACCCAAACAAAAGTATTTAGGGAAGGCCAAGAGCAATTAGGTAGGAACTCCAAAATAATAAAACAGAAATCCTCTAGCTAACTTAATGTTATGGACTAAATTGTGTTTCCCTCAAATTTATATGTTGGAGTGCTAATCCATAGTACCTCAGAATGTGATGTATTTGGAGTTAAGGTCTTTAAAAGAATAAGTTAAATGTAGTTCATTAGGGTGGGCCATAATCCAATAGGACTGGTTTCCTTATTAGAAGAGAAGCCTAGGATACAGACCTATACAGAAGAAAGACCATATGAAGATAGGAGAAGATAGTGATCTGAAAGCCTAACAAAGAAGTCTCAGAGAAAACCAATCCTGCTAATACTTTGATCTTGGACTTCTGGCCTCCAGAGTTGTGAGAAAATATATTTCTATTGTTTAAGCCATCCAGTCTGTATTCAAAAAGTCGGCTGCATTTCTGTATGTCAGCCATAAACATAAATTGAAATTATATATCAATATCATTTTCAATAGCACCAAAATATGAATCTTGGGAGTAAATTTTACAAAAGATATGCAAAACCTGTACACTGAAATCTATGAAACATTCATGAGAAGATTAGAGAAAAACTAAATAAATGAAGCATTATACCCTGAGTCAGAAGACTCAGTATTTTTGTCATTTTTCCTAAATTTTCCATAGATTAAATTCAATTACAATCAAAATCCAAGCAGACTTTTTTCTTTTTGTAGAAATTGATAAACTGTTTCTAAAATTTACATGGAAATGCAAAGGACCTAGAATAGTCTAATTAAACATCACTGAAAAATAACATCGTATTTAGAGGACTAACACTAATTTCAAAACTTAGAAATAAGTCTATAGTAATCAGTATCAACTGTGATATCGGAATAAAAATTGACAAAAGGATCAATGGAACAGGATAGAGCATTCAGAAATAAAACCATATGTATATCGACAACTGATTTTTGAGAAGGATGCAATTCAATGCAAGAAGAATAGTCTTTTCAACAAATTATGCTAGAACAATTGAACATCCATATGCAAGACAACAATAAACAAACAGTGATCCATACCTCATAACATACACAAAAAAGCAACTTAAAATAGGTCCTGGACCTAAATGTAATATCTAAAATTAGAGACATTCACGAAGAAAACAAAGGGAAAATCTTTTTGACTTTGGGACAGACCAGGGTTTTTTTAAACCCAATGCTACTGACATTTGGAGCCAGATAATTTTTTGTTGTGGAGGGATGTCCTGTGCATTTAGGAAGTTTAGCAGCATGCCTGGCCTCTCCCCATTAGAAGCTAGTAGTTCCTTCCCAGTTGTAACCACCAAAAACTGTATTCAGACTTGCCAAATATCGCCTGGGAAGCAAAAGATATCTGGTTGAAAATCACCAGGTTAGGAAAATTTTCTTAGATATGAAAATCAGAACCATGACCCATAAAAAAATAATTCGATAGATTATGTACGAGCAAAATTTAAAATATTCTGCTCCCCAGAAGACACTGTAAAGAGAATGAAAACATAAGCCACAGACTGGGAGAAAATATTTGTAAATCATATATCTGAAAAAAAGACATCCAGAATACACAAAGAACTCTCAAAACTCCAATAATAAACAACTCCTCAAAAGTGTGGAAAAGATTTGAACGGACACTAAGATAAACAGATGTCAAATGGGTACATGAAAAGATGTTCCATAGCATAAGTCAACAAAGAAATGCAATTTAAAACATGACAAACCATCACATAATTATTAAAATCGCTTTATTTTTTCAGTATAATTTATTATCAAGTTGGCTAACAACAGTGTATACAGTGTGCTCTTGGTTTGGGGGGTAGATTCCCGTGACTCATCATTTACATATAGCAAGTATCGGTGAGGATATGGAAGAACTGGAACTCTCATATACTGCTGAGTAGGAACACAAAATGGCACTACATTGGAAAACAGTTGGGCAGTTTCTTAAAAGTCATATATACACCTACACATGAGCCAGCCATTGCATTCCTTGGTATTTCTCCAAGAAAAATGAAAGCATGTGCCCATACAAAGACTACTGTAAGATTGTTTATAATGGTTTTTATTTTTATATTTATTTATATAAAAATTTATATAGAGTGAGAGTGAGAGACAGCATGAGCGGAGGAGGAGCAGAGAAAGGGGGAGACACAGAATCCGAAGGAGGCTCCAGGCTCTGAGCTGTCACCACAGAGCCCAAGGTAGGGCTCGAACTCACAAACCACGAGATCATGACCTGAGCTGAAGTCGGATATTTAATCGACTGAGCCACCTGGCACTCCTGTTTATAGTAGTTTTATTTGTAATAGCCAAAAGAGGAAACAACTTAAATGTCCATCTACAGATGAATAGATAAACAAACTATAGTATATCCATATGATAGAAAAGTACTCATATGATAGAAAAGTTACTCATATACCCATATGATAGAAAAGGGAAGGAAATATTGATGCAACTAATAACACAGATAAATCCCAAAAGTAGTGATGCTGAGTGAAAGAAGTGAGGTAAAAAAGAGTATATACACTGTATTATTTCATTTACCTAAAATTTGAGAAAATGCAAACTCACTGATAGTGACAGAAAGCTAAGATTACTGGTTACCTGGGAAGGGGTGTAGGATGTAGGGTGAGGAAGGTAGTAGTACAAAGAGGCACAAGAAAACTTTTGGGGTGATAAAGATGTTCACTATATTGATTGTGATGTTAGATTCATAGCAGTACACAAACATCAAAACTTCTTAAGTTGTAAACTTCAAGTGCAGTTTATTATATATAAAAATATTAAAGAACAAGGTGCCATTTACAAGAGCAATGTGGAGTATGATTACCAAGGGATAAACTTAGCAAGAAATATCAAGGACAATTATAAAGAAACTTTAAGACTCTACTGAAGATATGAAAAGAAGATTTAACTACAAAGGGACTCATCTTGCATTTTCATTATTGGATAAAAAGATCCATTATTATAACATTGTCAGTTTCTCTAACTCAGTCTATGCTTTTTAGTACAATGACAATATGAATCCCAACGAAACTTTGTTTTTTAACTATGACAAGTTTATTCCAATGTTCATATAGACAAAATATGTGAGAATAATCAGAAATTAAAAGAGAAAGTTCCAAGTTACTCTGATCTACTACATTTTAAAACATGTAATAAAGCCAGAGTAATTAAAAGTGTCAATCTGATGCATAAATTGTTAAATAGATCAATGAAGTAGACAAGCATCAGGAAATAGGACCAGGTGTATATGAGAAATAAGCATATGGTAAAAGTAGCATTAAAATGGGTAGGAAAAAAAGATGGATTATTAAATAAACAGTTTGGGGATAATTGAAAAAGAAAAAAATCAAGCTAGAACATTACTACAGTCCTTAAAAAGACAAATTCCATATTGAGAAAGATGAAACGTTAAAATTGTTGGGGGCACCTGGGTGACTCAGTTGGTTAAGCATCCAACTCTTGATCTCAGCTCAGGTCATGATCTCACAGTTCTTGAGTTTGAGCCCCACATCAGGCTCTGTGCTGATGGCATGGAGCCTGCTTGGGATTCTGTCTCTCTTCCTCTCTCTTGGCCCCTCCCCTATGCATGTGCTCTCTCTCTATGAAAATAAATAAACAACATTTTAAAAAAATGTTAAAATTATTAAAGAACCAGAAGAAAAAAAAAGTGATACTTTTATAATCTTGAAAGGTAAAGATTTTTCTTAGCCTAGAATAAAAGCCAGAAAGGTATGTAACTAAAGATTTAAGATGCTGAATACAGAAAACAAATAGAAAATTTTTACATTCCAAAAAACAGCATAAACAAGACTGATCAAAATAAAATTCCTGCAATTAAGGTGACAGGAAAAAAAGAGTATTTGTAGTATACAAAGCACTCTTTTTTTTTTTTTTTTTTTTTTTTTTTTGAGAGAGACAGCACGAGTAAGCATACGTCAGGAAGGGGCAGGAGGAGAGGGAGAGAGAGAATCTTAAGCAGGCTCCATGCCCAGGCAGAGCTCTGATGCAGGGTATGATCTCATGACTGTGAGATCATGACCTGGGCTGAACTCAAGAGTGGGACACTTCACTGACTGAGCCACCTCACAGATCACTCTTAAAATTGAAAAGAGAACATATGACTCCTGAAAAGAAATGCAGGCAAAAATATATATAAACAGGCCCTTCACCAAAGAATGAATATAAATGGTCAGTGGATATGTATAGCGCCTTATTAGTAATCTTGTGAACACAAGCAAATACAATAATAAGATATTTCCACCTTTCTGACTAGCAAATATTAAAGGACTGATCAAACTCAGATTGTCAAGAGAAAGGAAATTGACTTTCTCATGTATTGTTGGAGGGAATATGTAAACTGATAATTTTTTTCAGAACATAAATTAGAAACATATGTCAAAACTTGAAATACGCAATTACACTTCTAAGCAATTATCCTAAGTGGATAAATATACACGAGCTCAGAATTTATGAACAACGAAGTTCGCTGTTGCTATATTTCTTCTTTTAAAAAAAAATAGGTTTCTTCACATAAAAATTTTAAACATGCAAGAGTAAGGAGAGAATGGTATAATGAACCAGTAACTAAATCACTTAGTTTCAACAATTACCAACATTTTTCTCATCTTGTTTCATTTGCTACCCCTGTACTATTATTTATATGCACTTTTATGTGGGTGTGAAGACTGAGAATATTAAAGTAAGCCCAAAGCAATATAATAAACTCCACAAATACTTTGGTATCTATGCTTAACAAATAAGGACTTTGTCATAAAACATACCTGGGTTAAGCTACTAACATCACCTAATACCCAGTGCTTGTTTAAGTTTGCTGAATTTTCTCAAAAATATCTGTTTAGGGTTGGTTTGTTTGAATTAAGATCTTAAGTTCCACATATTATATTTGGTTCACTATATCTTTCAGTTTCTTTTTTTAAATATATAACAGTGTTTCCTCTCTTTTTTTTAAATGCCATTTATTTATTGAAGAAACTCAGTCATTCGTACTGTAGAATTTCCCTCAAACAGAATTCAGCTGATTGGTTTCTGATATGCAGTTTATCTTGTTCTTCATTTCCTTATATTTATTGTAAAATGATAGATATATAGGCTTAATTAAAAATTTTTGACAAGAACGTTGCATAAGGGATGCCATGTACTTCCTGGTAAAATGCCTTGGTTGTTCTGTTTATGTGATATTAAGATCCAGATGGATCCAGATGATGTCAACATGATGCATCCATTATAAACTTCTCCAACAACTTCTCACTAATTGTTTTAGATCTATATATATAGATTCATTATTTCATTAGGGATTGCAAAACTGTGACATTCTAATTCTGTCATTCCCTTTGCATTTATTAACTGGAATTCTTTAAAGAACTCTCCCTTTTCAGACTAATTGATTACACTGAAATAGATTTTATACAGCCAAGTCTGGCTTGATGCTGTGCCTTTGTTATTTTTTAGAATAATGAGTTGGTTTCCAAGAAACCTCTAATGGTGACCATTGTGTGTGTGGTACTTATATCATTATGAACTTGTGGATTTTCATATTAATGTATTTCAGTCTATTGCAGGAACTCAATAGACTCTTTTGATGCACTCAAATAGACTCTTCTGTCCTTTTGAAGCAACTCCAGTCTTTTGAAAAGAAATTTCTTGCTTTGGGGGCACATCTAAATGTCCTAGGCTTGCTTTATACATTTCTAGCCCTTAACCTAGATTCACCCATTTTCCCAAGGAGCTTTGATATTTTGGGGGAGTATGGGTGGAAAATAGTATTTAAAGATCATAATCTGGCCACTGGGGATACTCAATCCTCAATTATCAGTGTTGTAAGGTTTTTCCTTGGACACACCTAGGAATTAGGCATTTTTAGAAAAGATAAAGAGTATTGATATTTTCTTTTTTTAAAATATTTTAAATGTTGATTTTTTTTTGAGTGAGAGCAGAGTGGGGGGGGGGGCAAAAGAGAGGGAGACAGAGGATCCAAAGTGGGCTCTGTCCTGACAGCAGTAAGCCTGATGTGGGGCTTGAACTCACAAACCATGAGATCATGACTTGAGCCAAAGTTGGACACTTAACTGACTGAGCCACCCAGGCACCCCAAGAATACTGATATTTTCAATTTAAGTTAAACTTATGGGATATTACTTAACTTCCTTATTTCAGACTTGTGTTTCTTTTTCACTGATAGTCATGGTTCTTAATCATATTAATATACTTATTTGTTCAGTCCTATAATATGCCTATAATAGCTTCAAAATAACAAAAACATTATTACAACTAATTGGGTGCAGTTTCAGATCACTTTTGCAATTCATTTTGTCCTTAGGCTATAATGATTAAGAATTTACAGTAAAAAAAAAGGATTTATTGTCAAAATACTATGTTTTGGAGTCACTTGAAATAATTATCTATATGGTTATATAAACAAATTAGCAAAGAATTAGATGTATTCATTCTTTCTGATTTTTAATGTTTTAATTATTTAATATAAAATATATACATGGTTTGAAAGGCAAACTATAAAACCAGGCACATTTTAAGAAGTCTAGCTTCAATTCTGTCTTCTATATCCTGTTTTTTCCATACACTTACAGATAATCACTTTTGTTAGGTTTTAGTTTGTTGTTTTAATTGCCTTCTTTTGAAATATAAACAATATGTGCATAGATGTAGCCTTCCACTTTTTATACATAAACCAGCATATAAATGCTTGGAGAAGAGGCACTGAATTAGGAGTTGGAAGAACTGTGCCCTGGTTTTGCCTGAACTAACAACTGTATATAAGATTTCGGAACAGTTAATTAATCATCCTGTGGTTTAGTTTCCTCATCAGTAAAATGAGAGAAATCGCCTAGATTACTTCATAATATTAGCAATCTGTACTTTGTGATATTAATACCTCTTTCTTGGCATATACAAATAGAGATATGTAAAGTTGACTGCACACACAAAAATACAACTTCACCTCTTGGTATAATTAACAATGTATGTGCTAATCTAAATACAGGGCCACAGTGGGAAAAATCTGACCCTAAATTGAAGTATTTGTGTGCTTAAATGAGATTTTAATCATGCAAATGGTTGCATTACTACTACATAGTCTTACTCATGCAAAAATGGCAAATCTTATAGTCCAGTTAATCATAATTGGCCTGTCCTCTCTCCCCTTCTTCCAGATGACTATTTTATACTTTTTTCTTTACCTTAACTTCATATCTCATTCCTCATCCTCATCTCAATGGACAATCTTGTTTTACATTACCCTCCCCCAAATTTGAAGCAAATTTCCAAAAACTCCCACCATCCCATCTACCTATTCATCTGCATCTATGCTTATTAACTTTATCTTCTGTCCAGATGCTATAGAGGGAACTGTCCCTATCTGTAGCTGTGGCTAGCCTCTACCGTCTATCCTCTTTCGCCAATTCACTGATCATGCTTTTCCTGAGGGACCATCAACTTTTCACTCTCTATTGGCTTATTCCTACCAGATTACAAATAAATGATTACTTATTTTTACTTACTTTACTTATTTTACTCTCTACAATCACCTTTCCTCTCCACATACTACCCCGTATTGTGCTCCCTTTTATAGAAGAACTCTTTGGAAAAGGAATCTATGCTTACTACCTACAATTTCTCTCCTTCCATACTTCCTTGAACATACTCGATTCTAATCTTTGCTCTCTATACAATTTCTTTTTGCATAAGCCGGAGGCAATCCTGTCATCTCTACCTTCAAAATGTTCTAAGATGCCCAGCAGTTCTTACCTTCCCAAATGCCATTAGCTTGGCTTAAGCCACTATTATTTCACACCTCTATGATGTTAATAGATTCCAAATTGGTCTTCCTGCTTCTGACTTTGGTTTACTGCTCTTGATTCTCAACATGGCAGCAAGATGTATATAGTTAAAACTATCCAGATTATCTCTCTCCTTTCTCTGATTAGTGCTAATGGTTTTCCATTTCAAAATAAAAACCAAAATAGCTACTATGAGCTACAAGGCCTTTCATGACTACTTTTCTAACTTCATATCCCACTGCCTTCTCTATTATTTCTCCAATTCATCCTCTTTCCCTTCAGGCCTTTGCACTTGCTGTTCCCTCTGCCTGAAATGCTATTTCTCCAATATCTGCATTGTTTACTTACTCACTTCCTTCACATCTT
The DNA here is from genome assembly GCF_018350195.1 of Panthera tigris. NCBI lineage: Eukaryota > Metazoa > Chordata > Mammalia > Carnivora > Felidae > Panthera > Panthera tigris. Next base: position 96,669,590 of record NC_056661.1, on the reverse strand, counting down.
TACTTTCCTGGATACTCTATCTAAACCTTCAAATGTTGCCATTGTGTTAGTCAGCTCAGGCTGTCATAACAAGATACCATAGACTGGGTAACTTAAAAACCAGGAATTTATTCCTCACAGTACTGGAGATTGGAAGTTCAACATCAAGGTGCCATCAGTGTGAGGCTCTTCTTCCTGGCTTGTAGAAAACTTCCTTCTCCCTGAGTACTCACATGGCTCTTCCTTGGTATGTGCATGTGGAGAGACAGTGAGCCCTCCTGTGTCTTCCTCTTTTTACAATGACACTAATGTCATCATGAAGGTACCATCCTTATGATCTCGTCTAAACTTAATTACCTCCCAAAGACCCTACCTACTGTCACACTGGAGGTGAGGGATTCAACATTTGAATTTTGGGAGGACACAAATATTCATTTTACAATAGCTATCTCTACTTACATTCCATATTCCCCATCTTTATTTTTTCCTATACACTTGTCACTTTCTAAAATAGAATATATTTTACTTACTTTGTAGATTGTTTGTATTCCCCATTAGAATTATACCTCCATGAAAGCAAGGGCTTTCCGCCTTTTATTTATTGATTCTCTAGTACCTCAAAAAATGTCTGGGGGCGCCTGGGTGGCTCAGTCAGTTAAGCATCTGACTTTGGCTCAGGTCATGATCTCACAGTTCGTGAGTTCGAGCCCTGTGATGGGCTCTGTGTTGACAGCTCAGAGACTGGAGCTGCTTCGGATTCTGTGTCTCCCTCTCTCTCTGCCCCTCCCCCACTCACACTCTGTCTCTCTCTCTCAAAAATAAATAAACATAAAAAAAGTTTTAGAAAAGAATGTCTGGCACATAGTAGATGCTCAGAAAATATGTGTTGAATAAATAAGTGTCCAGAATGCCTCAGAAATTCAAGTAAGCCATAAATATAAAATACATGTAGCCCTTGTGAGAAAGAATCTGCTCAACTCTGAAATAAGCAATGTACTATGGGAAATCTTTGTATTATGTTCACATCCATCATTGTGAACATTTTAACAGTCACTCAGTGAATTTATGAATTAAATCATTCTTTGGAAAATATCTAATTGATAAAACTCCAATGAATAAATTAGGCTATCTGAAAAAGGAGTAGCAAAGTAATTGAAATTCCAATGCTGATATGGGCATCTGTTTATTATAAAACAAAGGCTTTTTTTTCTTTACTTTAGAATAAACAACTGTGACAAATTGGCTCAATATTTCCTTTAGTTATGCTCATAATATATTTTAAGCAACATAATAGGCTTACATTACCCATCTTGTTTTCAATACCCATATGGCAACCATTATGTAAATGTTCCTTAAAAACAAATGATGCTGTTTAGTATACAATGTATGTTGTTTGCTACTAACACCATGATTATGTGAAAGAAAAGAATCATTGAATCATCCTAAAGAAAGGATTAAATTCTAGGAGAACTATAAATAGGAAATAGCTGATACTATTAAACTAATGTCAGAAGCACTTTACTCCAATTTATCAAGATGGCGTAACTTAGAAGAGGTTTTAAGATGATAATAGGTTTTAAGATTAAACACATTTTCTAAATTTTTCAAGAAATACATTTCCTGAAAAACACTGAAAATTAGCTGTACAAAACTGAAATCGTATGGTGGGAAATTATGACTGAGGTAACTCAGTATGTTACTTTGTTTCTCAAAATCCCAAATGAATGTAATGAGGAGAGGAGCCCTTGTGATTATGAATGACTATTTTAGATATTTCAGAAATGCAACAACGAGGTGGAATTTAGTTAAGAATTGTACATTTCTCAGTGTTCTCAAAATTATGTTTTCTTTTATGGATTTCAAACTATAAGAATTTTGGATACTATTTGTAGCCCTATTGAACGGAAAGAGCTTTTTAAGAGACTGGAAGTACACAGCATCAAGTCAAGCAGTTAGGGACCGCATTATAGATATACCTGCATTTCAGGTAGACTCCTCTAAGGGACCCTTCAAATACTTTTTGAGTTAAAGGTGTTCTGCCATATTCAGTTATAGACACGTAGAACCTTAGCATGTAGTTTAATTCTTTTGTTATACATGTAAAATTGTAGATCCTACAGGAATAAGGAGTTTTCCCAGGGTCACATGAGCCAGGTTATGTGAGATCAGGACTGAAACCCATCATGTCAACCAGTTAGCCTCCTTGCTGTTAGGAAGAAATTCCAAATCTTTTTTGTTACTGAATGATATTGGCCAGGTAACACACACACACACACACACACACACACACACACACACACACACAGATTCACACATACATGTATGTGTAATTTTATTTATGCAGCTTAATTTCATTCATAATGGGGATTAGAACCAAGTTCGTAAGTACTTTAATGATATGTTCAATCACGTGAACATTTGGTTAGCATGCAATCTTGGTCTGTTTCGTAAGGCACCAAATTTTCTTAGCATCCAGAGCCTGGGAAGATAGTGAAACATGTTTTTTAAGGCTGATGAAAATGGCACAGGAGTCTTTTAATTTACTTTCTTTTTTGGTAGCTGGCATTTAGAAAAGATCAGAAGCAAATAGTGACTCTGGCTGGAAGCACACGTACTTAAAATTGCCCCATAAAGCTAGAAAACAAGAAATAAGCTATGGAAAAATAGCATATTTGCTGCCTCATTACCTTCCTGCGTATGAGCAGAGATCGGGTATGAGGAGCATGAGAGGGTATTGTCATCAAATGACACAAGTTTTAAAAAAACAGGAAAAAAATTAACAAAATAAGAAGTAAAGACGGTATTGCTGAAAAGTATATTGTTTATCACAAGTTTCAGGTTTTCTGCCTTTTAATGTAATAATCTTTCCAAATTTTCGAGACTATGTATAAGCATAGTCTTACGCTTATCTTATGCTTAATCACAGTCTATGATTAACACTTCCTACAGAATATATTTTGCTTTTTTTAATTTTTGAAGGCACTTCATTAAAAATTTGGAAGTCCAAAATAAATTGTAGTGCTTCATCAATATTTAATTGGATTTGGGGGACCCTTGTCTTATTTCACATGCACTATTGAGACATCAATTCAGGAACTCCAGAAAGACAAGCATCCCTAGGTGGTGCATCTACCTTGTGTATGTTAGTACATTTTTTTGCTTATCAGAGATGTGTGCTTGTGGTCTGGGTAAAACCACAGGAATAAAACACAGGAATATGGGTTGAGTAATGAAAGATCTTGATGATATCTAGAGGTTGGGGGGCACTGATAATGGGATCTGTAACCCCAATGAACACCAGGCATCGCAGTGAGGGTCCTGAGGATGGATTAGAAAGGTTAGTGTCAGTACTATGGGAATGTCCTTCTGTACAGAAAAGGAGCCTAAGAAACCTGAAACTTTCTCCTATCTGTTTTTCCCCAAACTTAGGACATCATAAAAATTCAGGCAACTTACTAGATTCAGATACGAATAACAGCTCTATGGACAAAATGACAGCTTGTGGGGAAAGAAAAAAAAAGAACATTAAAAAAATGCTTACTCTTTCAAAAAGAAAGTTGAATTTAGAGGATGAAACAACAAATAGATACTTTTATTTAAATGTTTCTTGTTTGTTCACTTATATTTAGGAAAAGATAAAACAAAATAATTGGAGTTGTAACGAGACCACAAGTTTCAAAAGAAATGCATTTTGAAACCTGGGATGGTCTATCAAGAATGGTGGAGCAAACCACAAGGACTTTTAAAATATCAGAATGAAATACTAGTGAAGACTGTTGAGCTTGTCCAGGAATTCTTTCTGGGCTATTGTGGATATGCTAGATTGGCTGTTAAACATCCGTTTCAACCTCCTTCTAAGAGACAGAAGCTGGACAAAAATTCCAGATGCGTTTGAAGTAAGGATTCCATATGTGACTTTGCATCCTGCCAATCAGATGCTCTCAAATGACACTTGCATTCAGAACTGATTTAACCTATGAGCGAAGAGGTCTAGTGTGTGAGACACTCATTTTGTGGGTGCAGATTTAGCAAGAGATGCATGACTCTGGAGCCATTAGTGGCAGCAGTAGGCTCTTGGACCCAGATCACAGCAAAGGCAAGAGTGATTCTGGAATTGGGAGTTGGCTCTTGAATTCCCTCCCAAAGGTCATAATTTTCTTGGCAGGCCAGCTCTCCTGTGTGGTTCTAGGAGTCATTCTTGGAGGCTCAGCCTAGAGCCAGCTTCTGCAACTCCTGTAACAATTTTATAAATACTTCATTCCCTCTATTAATTATTTTCTAATTTACTATATTAATTTTTTTGCTTCAAACAGCTAAGGTATTTTTTATTACCTCAGCTGAACTTTTACACAATAGTAGAATACATCCTTATCCTATACTTCCAGCATAGTGCTGCCAGAAGGGCTTAGGAAAAGAAAGAACTAAATAAACTGAAATTCTAAGCCCTCCCCAAATAGAATTGCTCTCTTCCTATCATGTTCCCTCTAGAATCAGAACAACCATTACCTCTTTGGTCTTTGACAACATACTTGACCTCTCTGTGCCTGAGAATAATAATAGTGTCTACCTCCCAGAGTTATGAGAATTAAATTATGAAAGTGTATAAACCACTTAGCACAATTCCTGGTACATAAGTTATCAGTAAATGAGATCTGTTAGCATTATTACCTCTGTATAACTTCTGTCATTTGTAATGATCTGTACGTGAGAAATGGTTTGCATACCTTTGAGGGAAAGAACTAGGCTTCATTCACTCATCTTTCTGTCTCAAGATCCTATCACAAAGCTTGACACTTCGTAGATATTTAATGCTTCCTGATTGACTGTTTCTAGTCTATGAGTTCATAAAGATTCTAAGTTCTCAAAGTATTTTATTCTCTTATTTTCTTCTGGGAAATTATGCCTAGCTCTTTATGGAGGGTTGACAGGAAGAGATAGAAGAGAATAAAAATTTTTTAAAAAGCTCTGTATATTATCCATTTCAGATCCAGCATTTCATGTATGACGAAAGTAAGACCCAACATTACTATTCTGTGCTCAAGTTCACAAACCTACAAACCTGCAACCAGTTCTCAGTCGTCCCCTATTAGGCTTTTCTATGACATCACATTAAGTAGGATATGATCATTAAGTAGGATATATCCAGCCTTGAGAGTCTATGATTTTAAAAGGTGAATTTTCAAAAACTGCAGCATTTTGGATGTATCCTTCAAACTGTATTGAAAACTTCCACACTTTTCTTAATATGATTGTATCTTATTTTGATTACTGAAGAGTATACATTTAAGTATCAATAACTGCACTATGAAACAACACAGTGACATCTCAGAGTAATTAGAAGTATGCAGGGACTTACCCCTGAAACTAGATAGTTCTCAGTCTTTAGAGGACTTATGCTTTCTTTTATGGCTTTGTGTTCAGTTTCTTTTCTCAATATGAGTCATTTGACTGTCTTTTCTTATTGTCATCAATAATCTGGTCTCCAGAAACTCTCACCAATTTTCTAATTTCCTTCTTCTAATCTTCGAGGGTTCAGAAAATCAGAAACTGTTATAGCACAAAGAGTAAATTGACTACTAGTGAGAGCTTATGGGGTTTTCCTAGAGATAGATAGGGATTTTAGTGGGTGGACCACTTGGTATTGGTTTTGACCCTTCGTGGCTTATTTTCCGCCTTATTCTTCTGATTTCATTGGCGTTTTGATAGTTGACATGACTAGAAAAATAGCCTTAGATGTGTTAGACTGAGTATCAATTCAGAACACTGAAGCAGCAACTACCTGCAAGGTCAGATTCCAATAAATTAATTCTCTATGTAATGTACAATGCTATAGTCACTTTGAAAAACATTCCAGCAATTCCTCAAAAAATTAAACAAAAATTCACATGATTCAGCAATTCCACTCCTAGTTATATATCCAGGAGAAATAAAAACATGTCCACAGAAAATAGCGTACAAGAATGTTCACAGCAGTCATTATTTTTAGTAGTCAAAAAGTGGAAACAACCCAAATGTCCATCAACTAACAAATGAGTAAACAAAATGTAGCACATCCATACAATGGAATTTTATTTGGCCATAAAAAGAAATGAAATATCAATCAATACATGCTACAACATGGATGAACTTTGAAAATATTATGATGAAAGAAGACAGTCACAAAAGACCAAATATTGTATTATTCCTTTCTATACAGTGTCCAAAACAGGAAAATTTATAGAGACTGATAGAAGGTTCTGGTTGGCAAGGACTCAGGACTGGGGTTGGGGATGTTGTGAGGCAATTGTGAGAGCGACAGCTATAGAAAATGCAAGTTTCTCTTTGGATGATGAAAATGTTCTAAAATTGACTGTGGTGATGGTTGCACAATTCTAAATATGCTAAAACCATTGAATCGTCTGCTTTAAATGAGTGAATTGTATGGTATGTGAATTATTGGTGAATTATGGTATGTGAATTAAGCTGTTACCAAAAAAGTCTCCATGTAGCAAAATGATGATCAGTCTCCAGATGAAATTCCATCAACTTCAAACAGTATTTTATTCAACAAACTTAGACTTAGTTTTTTTTTAAGTTTATTGTAAAAAGATCCTGTATGTAATAGTATTTTGATGAAACAAATGCTTTTCTCAAATTGCCTATTATCAGTAGGGAATTTGGCAAAATATCATCACTCCAAATTTACACTGATAAAGAGTAAACTTTCACATGAGCGCCTTGGGTCCCACCTCATTTTTTTTTTTTTTTTTTTTTTTTTTTGTCTCATTGCAAAAGACGTCACTGTCTGAAATCTTGCTTACAGGGTAACGCAAACAGGATCTCTTAAATTAAAGGCAGGAAGGTTCAACAGCAGAAAGATGATTAATCAGCACAGAAGAATTTCTAACATCCTGGTTAACTATAGTGGAGTCAATTGGCTTTCTTTTCTTTTTCATTGTTACTATAGAGATTAGGGAACTACAGCCACATGTGGTTTGGACAGGAAGCCTCCTACATTTCACCAGAAACAAAAGGGCAGAGTGCAGCAGCACTGAGTGGGGGGCAGGTCTGGACAACAGAAACTGGAGTCACGTTCTTGGTCCAGTCAAGGGTTGCTGGCTGATGCTGGTGACTCATATGTGTCTCTCAGGCCTACTTTCCCTGTTTGTTACAAGTTTTCAAATTAGGTCCTGGGAAAAGATATATCAGCTTATTGACCTGAGATGTTTTGCTGAAACTCTTCACAACAGGATTCTCACCTTCCTGTGTTATTATTAAAACTTTTAAAAAACAAGACAACAAAATGACATTCCATTATCAGGTAAGTTTAAATAGGGGAGAATAGGGGAAAAGATCGTTAATGATTCAATCTGAACTGTCTAGAAGCAAACAGTTATGTTAAAAATAAATGTATTTTAGCTGTAATCATTTAGACTGTTTGAAAAAAATTATGCCAGGAACTGGTAAGAAAATCTCAAAATAATTACCTATGCATCCTATTTTTACGTAAGATTGGATATTTTTCTCCATATGACAAACTTATGGCTGAGGGAAAAGCTATCACAAGAAACTGTATCTGTTTGCACATGCATGTGTGTGTATCCATGTGTCTACATGTGTTCATAACTTGGACACACAGTACTTGTAACAATTCAGTCATTGCAACAAGGCAGGAAATGAAATTATCAACATTATCTAGTAGTCTAAATGTCTCTTGGATGACAGGATATTCAGAATTTTAAAAATGAAGATAATTTTTAGGGTAAGCAGTATAGTTTGCTAACAAGCCTAATATTCATTTTGCAAAGGTTATTTTACGTGATTATTTAAATGCTTTACATCATAGGGCGCCTGGGTAGCTCAGTCAGCTAAGTGTCCGACTCTTGACTTCGGCTCAGGTCATGATCTCATGGTCTGGGAGTTCAAGGTGCACATGGGGCTCTGCGCTGACAGTATAAAGGCTGCTTGGGATTCTCTCTCTCCCTCTCTGTATATCCCTCCTCTGCTTGCACACTCTCTCTCAAAATAAAAATAAATGAATAAACATTAAAAAATAAATGCTTTACACTGTAATGAACACCATTTTCTAGCCTTCAACCTTGTAACACTGGGTGTGAAGCTATTAGACAGAAGCATTCTGAGACACTCCTTCCATGGAAGTGTCTAATGGCATTGCACCCATGTCCCATACAGTGGAGAGAATCGATTTTCAGTTTTAATCCTAAGCATAAAGTGAGCAATTTTTGACAAAATGGATTTAAAACACCCCTCTCACTGGTACAGCTCAATCCAATAGGAACCAAGCAGCCTTAACCCTACATCCCTATTCCAATTCCTCTCCTCACCTCCAGCCTAGAGTGCTAATCCTACAGGAAAACTGCTTGTACCAAAGGTTCCACATATCTATTTTGTGAATATGGGTAGAACATTTGGGATGTAGAGCAAGAGAGTTGCATCATCACACTAACCATTCTTGGGTTAGGAAACAAAAGCTGAGCACATGGTACAGGTTGTCATAAGGACCCAGATCAGCTCTGATGATGACCTGTGATTCCCAAAGAGAAGTCCATTCCATTAGGTACACACTAGGAGAGGTGGCCACAGTCAGTGGTAAGCTGGTTCAGAACAATTGACTATCCTTTCTGGCTCACTACATATGAAGTTCCTGTTTGAGGACTGATTCTATCTTAGCAAGGGGATTTGGGCAATATAGTAGCAAATTCTTATTGTGTCTTCAAAAGTCCTAAATCTGTGAGAACAGATACTGTGTGGAACTTTTATGTCATTAGAAGCTGCAGCATAGTGTGCTATTATGCATATAATGTAAATGCTAATGGCTGGGGAGGGAGGCTAAAAATGATCCAACTATACTATCAAAAGTCTGATATTTCTGAGGAAAATATGCATTTGTCATGCTAAATCCCATATTACTTCACAATATCTAGACTAATTGTATCAAGAAAGCCCTACTTATTTAGGTAAATTCAAAAACAGTTGGAACAGTTGATTAATCCCCAAGTAGCATAAATAAATCAATTTATGGGCCAACTGGAAATGAGGTTAGGGCAGGAACTATGCACACATTAAAAATGAACTAATATAAACTGAAGTGCTTTGAAACAGCATACTTGCTAAAGGTAAGATATTATTATAATAATTGAGGAATATTATGGGTTTTAACATCATTACTAACTCTGCATGATTTAATTTTAGTTGCTTGCCAGTAAGAATTATGATAAATACCTATTTTCACAATATGCAGCCTTTCCTAAAAATTATCCAAATTTCCTTTGCCATGGGACTTTTCTAAAGTGTACAGAGAAAACTTTTTTTTTAATCCACTTGAATACAATAAAGATGTGCTAATCAATAAGACCAGGGTCAACATCGTCGCCAATTAATAACTTTTATAATTCAGTGCTTATGAATCAGTAATTTAAATCCTGCTATCTCCTTTTCAGAACTAAATTTCTGGAAAACTGTGGCGAAGCAAAAATCTTTTTTCTTTCTTTCTTTCTTTCTTTCCTTCTTTCTTTCTTTCTTTCTTTTTCTTTTTCTTTTTTTTTTTTTAGATCTGATACCAGTAACATCCTTTGACTCATGAGGCGTCCAGATTGTGATACGACAATGTTCCAAGGTGCACTGCATTTATCTCACTGGATCCTCATGCAGACCTGAGAGGCAGGCAGCAACTCCAGTTTACATATGAGAAAGATGATCCCTCCAAATTATCTACCCTGGTTTCAACTAGGTAATTCACAACTCTGCACATCTCCAAGTGAATCACCTCTTTTCTTCTCTGGACTTCCATGTGCTGTAAGTATACTCTCAGCTGGAATACTACCTTATAGAATCCTATATGGGAGAGGAGAGGAGGGAAAGGGGAGGGGAAAGGAAAATTGATGAGATGCTCTGTTTTCAAGCTTCTGTTTCAAGAATGCTCCCTTATGTACTGCCTGATTTTGTCTTTGGCCTTCCAGGAATGGTGGACCTTACTCTTCATGTATGATTCCTAAAACACTGTGGTAGGCCTCCAAAGATATTTGTCGTACTTCTCAGAACCTGTAAATATTTTAGCGTATATAGCAAAGGGGAATTAAGGTTGTAGATAGAATACAGTTTGCTAATCAGCTGGCCTTAAATAGTAAGATTATCCTGGATTATCCAGGTAGGTCAAATGTGATCAAAATTTTCTTGAAAATGGAGGACCGAAGCAGAATAGTCAGAGTCAGAGAGAGATTTAAAGATGCAGCCCTGCTGTCTTTGAAGCTGGAGGAAGGGGCCATTAGCCAAGGAATGGGGGCAGTCTTTAGAGGCTGGAAAAGGCAAGGAAACAGAATCTTTCCCAGAGCCGCCAAAAACAAACTCTTCCTTGCCAAATCGTAATTTTAGCCCAATGAGAGTTGTGTTGGACTTCTAAGAACTTCAAGATAGTAAGTCTGGACTGTTTTAAACTACACACTTGTGTAATAACTTACAGTAGCAATTAGAAAACTAATATGTAAAGCCAAACCAGTGTTCTTCTGGGTACTGTGGGGCAGTTAGAACATCTGTCAACTTGTCCCCACCCCTGCCCACTTGTGCATTTTCTTAGAGATGGGTCACTTAGTCGGACCAAGGGAATGTGAGGGCCCCTGGGGATATGCTGTGTTTTTCTAGTATAATGCTGAACTGCTCTGACAATGAAAGACCTATTCATCTTGGAAAGCCAGAAGGCACATTTATGTGAGGGTGCTTAGGAGACCCACATCACACCAGTTGAACTCCTATCAACCATGTTTATAAGTAATACTGGGGAAGAAAGACACGAAAGTTATGGTAATTTTTCCATCCTCAAGAATAATACTTGTCAGGTGGATATAGGTAGTACCTGGCAGGTAAATGAAGGTAATAATATAGTGTGGCAAATTTTAAGCTCTGCTTGAACCATGGTAGCATAACTATTGGAGCTTGGAGCCTCACAATATGGGCACAGTATGGGCCTTGGAGCCTCACAGTCCTGAGATAAAGGCCCGGCTCTGCCTGTTAGCTGGGTGACCTTGGGCATCCATATAGCCTTGGGAGAATCAAAGCAGAGAGCTGAAACCCAAAGGCTTCCAGTTACCACCTCACCCTTGAGTAGGGGATACTTTTACTATAAGAACTTGAGCTACCTTAACATTTATAATGTACCCACTTGTTATACTGATCTTTTCTCTTAATGTTAAGTAGTTCCACCCTTAAATACAAGAATACAAGGGTTTTGTCTATAATGGGAACAAAGAAAAGATGAAGAGTGTGGGTAGAAGGGATTTAAGTGGGAAGAGCTGAGAAGAATGTGACCAGTTCTATATCCAGTTATATTAGAGGGCCTAGATACCCAAGGGATAGAATGGCTGTTGGCCTCAGCTAAAGGAGAGAAAAGCAGGCTGAGCTTCTAGGCTTGTGGCAGTGAACCAAAGTCTAGATGCATGTGAGAAAGAGCTTTTGACCTTTTGGACATCGAATAGAGAAGTTACTCCTTGCAACTCATATTCTCCCTATGGGCCTATCTTATTTCATTCATCCATCCTTAACAATTTCCTGAACAACTGATCAGTTGCATACTATTGTTATTGAAAACCTGTAAAAACGAGTAAAAAAATAAAAAGATTAGACTAAAAGCCTCTTCTGTAAGGGCTCCTGACTGAAGCTGATTGGGAGGGGTGGGTAGTGGGACCATAAGGAAGTTATTATAGAAAGGAGACAGAAGAGCTGAGGACCCTTGACTCCTATGGCAGAGCTTTTGCTGAAAACTGAAATGACTTAGTGACAGCAAAGCACATGAAAATTACTTTCCTGTAATTAAAGTTAGAAATGATTTTGTGAAGGCTTGAGTCCGATTCTTTGCATCATCTTTGGGAAGCTAGAAGCTTCATATTCAAGACACTAGGATCAATTTATACCATTTTACTGAAAAAGACCTTTAAAAAAGTGTCCCATGCTTTGAATCCTGGTAATGCTAGCCTTAGTTCGGCTTGACAGTTTGGAAATTCACCTGCCTGTTTCAGTCCAGTGGGCAGCATGGATCAGCTCTCAGTGCTTAGGGGGTCTCCCCCTTTGTGGAGGGAGGGCAAGAAACTGGTCAATAAGAGATCATCTATGGACTCATCCCCTTCCTCAACAAGATAAAGGGATTCTCAGTGATGAAGGGCTAATCCCATGGGGGCAGGCAATACTTGTGGTCACATGGGCAAGACCAAAGCAGCAGACAGGAAATGACAGACATTAATGCAGTTTAATAATTTTTTTACTTACCCTTCAACGGTTTCTTTTCCCATTCTCATAATGACCACTTCACCTATTTATGACTTCTCATACCCCAAAACCACCCACCACCCTCACTGTTATCAGGAAACCTAATCTCCCATTGTATGGGAAAGAGAGGGCTCTCATTATTTTCCTTAATTTTCCATTAAATGTACAGCCATCTCGAACCCTCTTTTCTGTCCTTCTTTGGGCTAATATCTCTCCCTCTTTATTGGGTCCTTCTCCTCTGCTATGTACATGCTCAAAATTCTCATGTACCTACAACCAAACATTTTTTCCAAAAGTCTGCCTCCTCCTGAGGCCACCAACTTCACACTCCTCTCTCCTTCATCAGTATAGTTCTTAGATGGAAAGTATCTTTTTGCTTTCTATTCTCTCACCCCATTTTCATTGCTTTTACTCCACAGAAATTCAGCTTCTGTCCCTTCCTTTCTAATGATGCTGTTCCCACAATGGTCACCTCCATCGACTTCCTAATTGCCAGACTGGTTTTCTCACCTCAATTTTCATTGTATTTGATTTTGAAATAATTATTGTCACCAATTTGTCCCTAGCATTGTTTTAAGCACTGTCACATATTCCATTTAGTCCTCAACATAATTCTGTGTATCAGGTGTTATATTCCACATTTTATACAGAAGGAAGCAGCTTTGCTTGACACCTGTAACAATTTCCTCCATCTGGACTATCATCCTCTCTTAGTTTCTATAAAACTATTCTTTCCTGATTCTCCACCTGGGGTTTGGGGACTGCTTTTGCTCTCATTTCCTGGCTCCTTTACCTTTGTCCATTCTTTTTCTTTCCCTACTCGGGTACACAGTTTTTCTAAGTGATCTAAACCAACCCTGCATCCATATCTTTCTGCCATCTCTGTATTCCTGATCCATATTTTCAATGTGTAATTAACATCTCCACATTCATACCAAAGCAATGTTTTGGTATGTTTTCAGTAAACATCTGTAGAATCTATATCACATTTCCAGTATTGGTTGCTGCCCTAGGGACATTCAGATGAGTAAAACACAGCCTTGTCCTTGAGGTCCAGGAGATGGACTTATAAATAATTAGAGTATAAAATGTAGGTATTCTAACAGAAGTATCAGAAGTAGATCAAGAAGTAAGAGAAGGGAGCCTGTAGCTGCCTGATGGCTCAAAGACAGTTTCCCAGAAGAGATGAACACTTTTCATATGACTTCGAAAGAGAATTCTAGGTTGACAAGGGGGAAAAAAAGACATTTAGTGCAAAAGGCCCAGTTTATACAAATGCACAGAGGTTCCACATAGAATGGCATACCCAAGAAAGTCTATGCTTTGCTAGTTTGAATGCTTAGGAATGGGTATTCTGTACTGGGGTTAACAGTGCTACCATTTATTAAATTATTTACCTAGAAAATATCTGGCTTTTCCCTCCCTCAATAAACACTTTTACAATCAGTACTGTTGATTCCATTTTCCATAGGACTTTTGATCCTGTCATAATCTCCCTTTCTTCCTGTGGTCACTGCGCTAGTTAAGGTTCTTACCATAAATCATCATGGATGATTTATTGCTTAAGATTTAAGAAAGAACTCAGCCTGCACTGTTATAAGCCCTTTACCCTGTTCAAAAAAAAATATGTTTACAAATCTAGATGCCCTATTATACTTAGGTAAAATTGTACTGGTTCAAAAACATCACAATAACTTTTCTCAATATTAAAACAGTTTAAAAGAAAGCCCCGCCATTTTTTTTTAATTCATGGAAGCTGTTCTTGTCCTCATACTTATCAATATGGAGGCATCAGTGTCAGACAGCAGGCAGGCATGAGTCTATAGAGTGCAAGAAGACTTAAAGGATCAATGAGGATGTCTCTGAGAAGCATTTTAGGGGAAGGACATGTCAATGTGTCACTAAAAAGATTTGAAATATAGTGATTACCAAAGAAGCTATGGAAGAAGCCAGGAGGTGAGATCTGTTTTATTAGGAGAGATGTGGAGAAAAGGAAATAGTGATGGGTGATATATTCATAGAGTCAGGATCCTGGCTGTATTACATCCTGACTTGAGATGGCTTTAACTTTTAATCCTCACCTTAACAAATGGCTTTTGTGCAATATATATCTGTACCTATAATTCACTTTCAAATAGATTTGTAGATTTTATTTGATTCTAACTTTACAGATAGGAACTATTATTGTTTATTTCACAAATGGAAGGAACTGTGGCAGTGTCTAATAGGCTCGTTCAAGATGAAAGGAGCTAGTTAGTAATCAATAGATCTGGAATTAGGTCTGTCATTTTAGAGCTATTACTATTATATAAGCCTGACTCCTAGCAATTATGAGGAGAACTGAAATTATGTGCCAAATATAGGTTTTTTGAAGGCTGATCCTGAAAAATTTTGGAAATCAATGTGAAATTGAATAAACATGCTAAGATACATTTTCAAAAAGATGTCTGAACATTGTTAGTCCTAACCTTTGATTATATAGTTTTGTCTTCTATGAATCTATTTGTTCAGGCACATTCCCAATTTCATATAGCCAGCTTGTTATCTTCATATCTGTGTAAATATATTTGTATCTATTACAATGGATTCACTGATTTGGGATTGGTATGTTTAGTTATCATATAAATACTACAGGTCTTGAAAGACTATTGTATTGCTTACTTCCTGCCAATATATCTCTTTTTCCTCTTGTAAGCATTTAAAAAAAATAACACTTTTTTTTTTGAAGAATCAGTTTGAGTGAGTATTAAAAGGAGGATATGTGTATTTCTCACAATATGGGGTCCTTTTCATGGGCTGGAGTAACAGAGCCCTGGCTAAGGGCTCAAATGCCCTGCTAGAACTTTGAGACAATTTCAAAATATGTACCATACATTAAAGAAATAAGAAGTAAGAAATTAAAATCAATAATTCTTCAAATGCATCTGGTATAATTTACTAGGACTTATGAGATTTCATAAACGTACTGGGTGCGGTCTCCCATGGATGTTTTTTCAAGACTGGAAGCAATGTGGTAAAACCTGAGTCATGAGATGGTCTCAACCTCTCTTTCACCTATGGCAGAGGTCCATGAGTGCCCCCTCACTGTGAGAACATTCTTCCAAAAGCCAGGTCATTCTTTAGTCTTTAGGAGAAGAAGTGCTATCCACAGTCAAAGATGGGCCTTTTGAGTCTTCCCTTTCAGCTCACTAAAATGCTCCCTTTGTGGTGGCAGATGAAACTACTGAGATAGCCAACAGACACACAAGAATTCTTTAGACAGAGCTTCTGTACTTTCACAGGCTTAGTTATCTCTTTTAGCAATGTGTAATTTCACATAATACATGTGTGTTATCCAGAGATTTTTTACAAATTGTATTGTGGAAAAGGGTGTTATTTTTACTGTGGCTTGTCAGTTTGACCTGTTTGAGAGTCATGCATTTAGAGGCATTGCAACTCATCTCTCTCTTCTTGGGATTCTCAGAAAGCTCTGCCTTAACTTCATCCATTTCTTGGAACAACTTGGAAACTGAGGAAAGGGAGATGTGCTAAATATTGAGGTGGTGCTTACCTCTCTCTGCCTTTGCTTTCTCCTACTGTATAGCTGTACTTTCAGAAAAAAATTAATATTCATACCTCAAAAACTTACTTAAAATATTTTATTTTTAATTCCAAGTCAAAGATTTTTATTAGTATTTAATCTTGCCTAGGCTGTTATTCATCCTAATTTTTTGAGGAAATAAAGGTCCTTTTCCTAAAATGATGGTACTTGACCATGGTACATAAAATTGTATTTAGTGATAAAATAATCCTAAATTGACTTCAACTAGTTTGTAAATTCATCCCTAATCCCTGAGAAGAATGTCAAACCAGGAAACACTAACAGTTCTTAAAAGGATTCAGAGATTTAAAAAAATATATTATGATTGAAATATCCCTGGAGTTTGGCCCCACTAATATAACACACACACACACACACACACACACACACACACACACACACACACACACTTTGGCTAATTCCCTAAGTATTCATTCTATGAAAATACATAATATGGTGAACAGGATTCTTAGAACAGGATTCTTCCATAATATTTTAGATACAGTAGGTATTTCTGGCCAGTATGGTGGGGATGGGGCACTGGATAAAAATTAAGTAACATTTTAGAAAAGTAAATTAATTAATTTTCAGAGAACACAGATAAACCTGAGAATAATTCAGTTAAACCTTTGGGTTTGGAAATACAGAAGTTTTTTTTAACCATCTTTGAATTAACCAACTTAACTGCAACTCTCCATTCCTTTTGTAAATCATACGAGTTGGTTTCCACAGCATATGAGGTGCTCACGGACACTAGGCCACTCTCTGGCAGCCCGCACAGATCTGCTCCTTCACAGTGAGTTGTACACTCACTAAGAGTAAGCTGTGATTGTTACCAACCTGTGCCATTAGTGCCAAATGTGACACTGAAATTATGACACTTAATTAGTATAAACAAACCAGTGAAACACAAGTTTGAAGACTTCTGGTTCCGGTGGAATATAAGTTGCATACTTTGGAAATATTCTATGAAAGTGAATTGTTTATATAGTTCTTGCCATATTAAGTGTGGATAAGAACACTGTCAAAGATGGGGTGTGTATAGGGGAAGTTTTCTTTAAGGTTGCTTCACAAGTATCTTTAAGTCTTTTGCTCCACATTAAAGAAAATGAAACTAAAATTTGAGGATGATACATTACTGGTTTGGGAAAGAAATATGATGTGAAACTCATCTGATCCATGCTTCATAAAAAGACCTTAGCTCTGCTGAAAAGATGGGCAAATGAACATATAATTGTATTTTTAAAGTTAAAATGTTTAAGATGTATGTATGTATTACTTGTATGCCTACTCATTTCAAACTGGCTTTCCGATTAAATGAACAACTACTGGTTGCAATCATGTTAGATAAGTACCTACCATACCTAGGTTCAAATCAGTATTCCATAAATAAGCAACTTTGGCATTTATAAAACTTATTCCTGGAATTTGTAAGGTCAACTAAGGTGGTTGGGGGAAAATATTAACTATCTCAGGGGACAGAAAGCTAACAAAATTGCTCTCACCACAACATAAAGAAAATAATTATTTTTAGAATTTACTAAACAGGGGCATAAGATGACTTCAATCAAAATGATTGTGGTAAATGCTAAGACTCCTTTCAAAAAATGTAAAAGAAGAAACATAATGAAACATAAATCTCTGAAATGCAAGATACATGCTTACAGAAAAAAAGACAGGAAGGATCAGAGAGACAGAAAGATAGAACATGAAGGAGAGGTAATGGAGGGAGTGAAGGAGACAGAGAGGAGACTGAGAGGGAGAGGGAGGGAGTAGAGGAAAAGAGAGAATGAGAACAAGAAAATATAAGAAAAAGAAAGAGGGTAATAAAATGCACATTCAGAATATCGGGGCGCTGAGCATCTGATCTTGATTTTGGCTCAGGTCATGATCACGCAGTTTGTGAAATAAAGCCCCATACTGGGCTCTGTGCTGATAGCGCAGAGCCTGCTTGGGATTCTCTCTCTTCCTCTCTCTCTCTGCCCTCCTCCTGTTCTTGCTCTCTCTCTGTGTCTCTCAAAACAAATTAACAAACATATTTTTAAAAAGATCCTATTTGTTCCTCAATTTTTCTGTTTTTGTTTGTTATGTTAGAAATTCAATGGGGTGCCTGGGTGGCTCAGTCAGCTAAGTATCCAACAATGGCTCAGGTCATGATCTCATGGTTCGAGCCCTGCATCCGACTCTGCTGACAGCTCAGAGTCTGGAGCCTACTTCAGATTCTGTGTCTCCCTCTCTCTCTCTGCCCCTCCCCCACTCACAGTCTGTCTGTCTGACTCTCTCTCTCTCTCTCTCTCTCACTCAAAAATAAATAAACTTTAAGGAAAAAAATTAAGAAATTCATTTATTTATTCAAGAGGGCACAGGAGTTATTGACCTTTTCAGTAAAATCACCATTAACATTTTTAATGGAGCTTTGAGCACCCAAATTATAAATCACCTAACAACATAAGGAAATTTACAATTTTATGAGCCATTCCTTATTGTCTCATCAATCTCGAAAAACAAAAGAGTCTATCTTTTCATAGGTTAGGTTCTCTGGTAAACAGTCGCTGAGGTAGAGATTAGCATGCTGACAATTCATTAGAGAATGTTATCAGGGTCAGCCATTATGGAAGGAAGAGAAGGAAGAAGGACAGGGTAGAGGGAGTAGTTGGAGGTCTTCTGGAGATGATGCCTTGAGAGGAGCTGAACCCTCTGGCATATTGACCAGGCCCCATGACAGAAAGCCTTTTCCTTCCTGTTTTCTGTTGGAGTTCTCCATTGGCTAAATCCAATGAGAAGCCAGAAGGCAATGGGTCCCAAATAGGTCAACCTCCCACGATAGGGAGCAGGGGGAAGTTAGTCTAAAATGGGCAAATGGAAGAGATCTAATATAAGTAATAAATCCTAAAAGTCAATATTAATTTGTATTCATTTAAAAAGTCTTCTCTTAACTGTAGCTTTTCCAAGCAGTTATTTCTGACTTACTTCAGAAGTAATTGTTTTGTGATACCCAGCAGGTACTCTTCACTTTTATTTTTAAAGATTATTATTGGCAAAAGTCTGGAAAACATGTGAAACTCGTGAGGCTCGTAATAAACTTGGGTTCAGATTGCATCACTTTTTCTCTTTTCCTGGTGCTTATTTATCATCATAGGTACTGCTTCATTTACAAGAGAAATTATGCCTGGTATGGTAAAAAATGAAAGTATCAGTAAGGCTGCAAAGCCATAGGAACTTTCTACATGCTAATGGGTACTGGCACAAAAATTTTGGAAACCAGTTTGATCCTACCTAAAAAACGTGAACCTATACCCACTGACCCAGCAATTCTACTTACATTAATCCTAGGTTAATTCATATCCATGCAATTAATAAGGTGGCATTGTTTGTAATAACTAGAAAATGAACACATCCTCAAAGTTCATCAAAAGCAGATCTTTAGTGAAAAAGCAACAATAATAAATTGGTCATATATTCATACTAAAGAATCGCAACAAAAATTAAGGAACTTCAATTGAGCACATCAACATTGGGTGATGCTCTCAAATGTCTTTTTACATGAAAGAAACAAGTCAACAAAGTATACATACATTATTCATTTACATAAAATTCAGAAGTAGACAAAACCAAGCCACATGTCATTTAGGGATGCATCTATATATGGTAAAATTACCAAGAAACAAGGGAGTGGTTAACATAAAGCTCAGGATTCTGGTTATACGTGGTTATATACGTGGGTATATATTGCCAAGCTGCTGAAACATGAATGGCCATTTCAATTTGGATTGGCACAAAGGATCAATGTGTAAACTGACTTCCAGAGAAACAGCCACACTGATATCCTACCAGTAGCTCAAGTACATAAATTGGCTCAAGTATAAATATCTTTTTGTTTTTTAAATATCACAACAAAAATTTTTATTATGTAAATTTTCAAACACACAAAACAAGTGAGAGAACATATAATGAATCTCCATGCACTCCTACCCATCTTCAACAATTAGAAACATTTATCAAAATGTTTTCTTCTTATAATGAAATTTAGATTTCAATAAACAATACTGACTTTCTTGAGTGCTACTTTCTGTGTAGAAGTAGGATGAACATACTCTGAAATTTAATGGATTTGAAATATGTTTCAGTTCATTGCTTACATCACTTCTGTGATTTGGAGCATTTTTAGTTATTTTTATGTAGTAGAATAAATTGCATTTTTAATAGTATCTCATATGGTTGCCTGAGGTAACACATTCTCACACTGAATTATAATTCAGTAAGAAAATATATTATTTTTTTTCCTAAAGTCAAACACCAGTGTTCTGAATGGAATTAAGATTTAAGGCCTGGAATTTAAAATTATTATTTGGCTATATTCGACAGTTTCTAATGAGTAGTGGTAAAGATATGATTATAACTATTAACAGGAAAAAATTTAATTTTCCTCTATTTGTAGACATTTTCACTTTTGTTACATTAAGTTTATACCTTTGGGTTATTTAATATCAGATATTATATTCCACATAATAATATCAACAAACCTTTTATTCCTCTAAGTCTAAATACCTGTAACTAGTTTTAAGTACAAGGAAAGGGAAGGGAAAGAAATGTTCCACTCTCCCACTGTAGAGAGCTATCCTGCAGAAGAATGAAGCAGACCAAACACGAATCTTAAAATTTTTAATCTCAATGGTGGATTGGCCATAGTAATTATTGAACTGAGCCTATATTTTATATGGTAATATTCAGACATTCCCTAAATTTCATTCAGGGGCAGAGGACAAAGGAGCCCTCACAGTATACTTTTAAAAGTTCAATGTGAATGAAAATAAAGCTGCTTTTTGATTTCCATACAATATATTCTGCTTTGTATATATAGTGGTTGCTCATATAAATGATCAAAGAAGGCTGGGGCTCAGTTTTTTGATGGCAGAAATCACCAACACTAAGTAGTCCTACTCATAAGCTTTATCAAGTACCAAAGGGACATGAGAAGAGCATCAACATGGATACATCTGAGTGATGATGGCCTCACCATCCTCCTTTCATTCCTCATGAGGCTGTACCCGGGGTGGTAGTGATTCAGGTGAATGCCCTGCTCAAGGAAAAGGTATATTCTTAGTTTGAGGGGACCAAAATAGAGGGCTACACTGGAATTTAAGCCTCGCTCCTGAAAGGGTCACACTAATTCCCATGTGATTATGATTCCATGTAAGACAATAATTCTGTTACTGGTGCTCAAGCTGTCCACATTACAAGTCTTGAACTTTTGCTAACATTCTAATGCAAAGTTGTCCTTTCTGTGCATATGCTGGGCGTTGCACACATTAGATAAAGAAATTCTACCTGCTCTCACAAATAAACTCCCAACTGTGAAATAGTTCAAATACGATAGAAGTTTAGTTTTTACATAACTTCCAAAATCGGTCTTCCTAATTGGTAAATAGCTCTTGTTCATGTGGTGATTCAGGGCTTTGGGTTTATCCCATTTTGTGGCTTCTAAGGCCATTATGCTTGTTTCATCAGGCTGGCAAATGGGGAAAGGGCTTGGAGGGAAAAAGGGTTTTATGAGCCAGGCCTGAAATTGGCATTCATCACTTGTTTCCAGATTCTATCAAGTAGAATTAAGTCACGTGGGTACCTGCAGCCTTTGTGACTAGCACAGAGAAAAAGGAAATTGGTTCTGTGGACAGCTGGCCATCTTCAACCTCAATTATACACTTCCTTCTCGGTGCCTATTGGGTCCAGGTGTTTTTCCATTTACGTCTACTTCAGGGCTTTTCATGAAGAAACGTGGCCATGGCCTGCCACACAACAAAGTTAAGATATTCATTCAACTTTATGTAATTATTTCCCCATGGCTTTTGATGTCAAGGACTAATAATATCTAATTCTTCTCAAAGAAACTGTTATATTTAAGGAAGAAATAGAAAGGGCACTAATTTTGGAGAACTAATGTAGCAGCTTAATATTTGCTCATTAGAGTCTATCATTGCCAACAGATTTTGTTCTTTGAAATAATTTTCATAATTACTTGACTAAATTCCTCCATGAAAATAAATGGTGACAATTAACTCAAATTTTGCTTTAGGATGTAGATAATTAGTGAGTCTGTGTTTTCCAAATGTCTCTGTCATGGGGGCAGAGACGAGAATTCTAAATTCTTTCCTTGCAAAAGGGCAGTCCTGAACTATACACAGAGCCTGATGTTCGGAATTATGAAACCTGAATGGCACCTGGACACTCAATTTCCATGTGATTTTAGAACAGTCACTTAATTATTCTGTATAACACGATCCCACTTACAAAATATCTTATTGCTATGTTCTGAGGATCACATCAGGATGGTATCAGTACAAATATTTTTGAAGACTTAGAGTTGCCATATGAGTTATAGGTGATATTTCTTTGATTTTTTTTTAGTTATTATTAAAGATTGATATAAGGAACAGAAAATGATGCCCTGGCTAAACAGAGACCATTCACTCAGCCTCTACCAGACCTTATTTTTTATGAGGATTGTTTACTCCTGGCCATCTTCTGAATGCTATTTGGCAATGCTTTGAAATTCCCTCTGTGCTGAAAGTGTTAGAGATGGTCTAGGACTCTCCTCCTGGAAATCTGGGCTTGTTTTACCATCACAGTCAGAGGAATTAGCTCTCCTGAGTGAATAACCTAAGGCTTCCCTGTGAAGGTGCACAGAAACCCAGGCTCCATTTTGTGCTTTGAGAGTTGCCAACAGGAATGGGAGCATTTTGACTTACACCTGGAGATACAGGCACATTCAAAAATAAGAATCATTTATCTGGAGTTATTAATAAGAAGTAAAACTACTTCATGCCTTATTGAGGAGAGCTCTATCTATCTCTGGGGAGGAGAATTTAATGATTTTCTTTCTGAGAAGCACTTTTCTATTGATCCTTTACATAAACAAATATATATATATATTTTGCCTTAGGGAAAAATCATATCAGAGAAATGAAATGCCTTCATGGACTAATATTTGAAAAATGAATTAAAAATGTTAGAGTATAACAACTTCTTTTTATGGTTCATAAAATCCCCAAGTATCCTTAAAAGTACCCATAGTTAATACCTTTAAAAAATCCCTGAGTTTATATTGTTAGATTAGTTTGGTGAAATTTAAGTAACTCTACTAACAAGACTTAGAAAAATTTTTGCTTTTTTTTATTAAAAACAATTTAATTTTCTCAAGGAATTAATAACTGGCTTGGCTCAGGAATGTTGGAACTGTTCACAGCATTATAAGCAGAAACTGTGAAAGGAACTGCAGAGCCAAAAAAATAATGCAATAAGAGGAATATTTTGTGTCGATTTTGCCGTTGGCTTTTTCCTTTTTAATACTTGCGTTACTATCAACTCTCAATTGGGAGAAAGCACTTGTTCCAGCTACTAGAACTCTTTCAGAAACTGGTTCTTGAACACCTACTGTTCACCTGCAGGAACCATTTTAACCCGAAGTTTGAAAATCTTACGATGCTCTCAGGGCATCATCAATCCTTGAAGGTATTTAGTATTGAGAAAAGAAAAGGATGCTTCTATGTAAAAGAAAAAATGATGGTGCCAAAACTATTGCCCCAAATTTGTCCTCAAAAAAACAAGAGAGAGAGACGGGGGCGGGGGGAAAGGAAGGAAGGAAGGGTTCAGAATTTTTTAAAAACTGCCCTGAGAATTATGTCCTTTATCCACTGATATTTTTGAAACCACAAAATTATTAACCATTGACATCATTGTCTAAATAGCTTTCATAAAAGTTAATAGTTTAGAAATAATAGCTGACAGTTAAATGTCACAATGTGAATTACAGAACCAGCGTAGACTTTTGAATCTTCTCTTTCTCGAGCTAGCTGAATTTTTCCCATTGAAAGGAAAAGAAAAAAGATACACTTTTTTCTTACAGGTACATTTTGTCCCCTTAAGGCAAAATGTCTCATAAATTGAGATTCATTGAAATGTATACCTAGATTTTGGTGTCTTCATGAACTATAAAAGCCTAAGATTATTGCCTCAAAAAGGAAAAAGAAATTAGTTAATTCTGACCTTTTAATCTGTGACTTCAGTTTTATATGATTTCTAATTTCATTATGGAGGATTATATTGAAAATCATCCCAATATCCATTATACATTTCAATATCTATAAATTATGCTATTTCTAACTTCAGATCAGTTGCTAATGTGTTTATCTTCTCCTTCTTGACCTCTAATCAGTTGCCTTAGGAGACTTATCAGCAATACTAACAATGAGTCAAGGTCATGTATTATCAGTCTTTGTCCCTGTAATCCAGCTCAGAGTGAGACAAGTAATCTTTAGGAGACCTGAACAAACTGCCTTCCTCTCAGTAACTCCTGCTTTCCTTCTCATATTGGCTGTCCCCTGAAGCTCAGTCGCATGGATTCAGCCTTATTGTATGGGAGATTGATCGAGTTGTAGCACCTACCACTCATTCATTATTCAGGAGGCTATCTATTGGCCACAGTGCTTTCCCATTTTTCTCACAATTCCATGTACTGTACTTCCCATCAAAACTGGGCTCTTGGTCAGGCAGGAGACGTTTCCTGTATGTAAGAGGATACTTTTAAAATCAAGGCTATGCAAGCCGAAATCTTCACACCGAGCAGTGCTCTGTGAAATTGCATGAGAGCATCTTCCAGTGTTGATCATTGGGCTCTACTATTATATTCTAAGACCTGCATATTTTCTAGTATTTGTATTGTCTCATATAATGGGCAGGGCTGCAATTGATATTTAGATATAGCTTTCAGGTATCACCCACTATATATTTGCAGTGACTAGTTTTCATAGGGTTGGGGACTATTTCAGTAGGAAAAACATAAATCGTTTCCATAACTGGGTCCCAAAGAGGAAATTTTTGTAAGGAGAGTCTGAAACAATGAGCAGTACGCAGTGACAAGGTCTGAAACTGGAGAGGGAACATAATCAAAGCACCTGGACCAAACCCTTCCTCTAGTGTAATAACCCCCAGAGAGAAAACATTTTATGATTTTAAGTGAGAACAGCACCTTCAGGCCCAACACTTAACACAGCAGAAAGGAAAGCCTTTTCCTTTCCTGTCCTGAAGCAGCCTGAAGAACTGTCCTATCACTCCTACTTTGGGGATCATCTGTAGCCATCATCAGAAGAGTTCACAGTAGCTATGATCAGAGGCAAGAGGCACTCTGTTCTTATTCATGGGTATATTTAAACACTCCATGGGGACTTCTAATAATTATTGCCTGTAAAGAGTGGATTATACCAACATGATTCATCCATTAGCTTACTCCCCACCCTGTTTCTACACATTCCCATTTCCGATGATCTCGTCCTCCACTCAGCCTTAGTCACCCACCCTAGTGATCAAGACCTTTTTGTCTTCTTGTTCTTGTCATTAGCAATAACTGCTTTCTTGTAATGGGCAATGAACTCTCTGGCTTTTATTTAGGATTAATCCTTTCACAAATACCATTTTCACCTGCTCTAGAACTCTGCTCTTCCAATGATTACCCTTCTCTTCTTCATTAACTTTTCTTCCCAATTCAACATACACAAATGTTGTAACATCTCCAATAAAAAAAAAAAAAAATACAATTCTACCCCTTAACAGGAGATCCTCTTGAGCTGCTACCACATTTCTCTGCTCCTCTTTATGGCTATCTAACACACTCTTATCCCAGTCCAGTCCCCATCAACCCACTAAAACTGTTCTTTTCAATTCACCAATGACTTACATGTGACCAAACACTTAGGTCCATTCTCAGTCTTCATTTAACTTGGCCTCTCACTGTCATTTGGCATTATTCCTCTCTGCCACCTTCTTGGAATGCCTCTGAACTATTGTTGCAAGGCATTGTTCTTTTTTCTTATTTGCTGCTTCTTATCAGTCTCCTTGTTTCATTTTACTCTTCTTCCTGACATCTAATGCTAGAGAACTGTCTTTTATTTTCAATTGTATTTTTTCTATACTTATTGCCAGAGGGATCTCAGTCTTTTCCAATGACTTTAGATATCATTTATATGCTTCCCCCCCTCCCCAAAATCTATATCTCCCACCTAACCTTTTCCATGAGTTTGATTAGAGTATTTGTCTATTGGATCGGTATACACAAAGGCCTAATAGACACCTTAAACTTAGCAAGTGCAAACTGCACTCTGGATTTCCTCTTCTCTCTTCCCTAAACTTGCTTTTTCCTTGAAGTTCCCCAAGTCATTATATTTTATGTCACTAAACAGAATGACTACTCATGGGTCAAAGTTCTGTTACAAAGATCAGCAGGGACTGAGGGATGTAACATGGTTGCACCCTCCAGTTTTATTTATTCATATTTGAGGCACCAGCTTCTTAATTACCCTCCAGCCATATGTTATGCTCCTAACTAATGGGCACATCTGTGGAAGAAAACAAACACTTTTCCACGATGCGATAACACTAAATCCTCCTTGTTTTATAAGCAATCAATTGTATGTCATGGAACTAATTTCCACCGATCACTATTTTGTTTTTGTGTAGCCTGTGTTCTCCTAAAGACTAGGTGATAAGTTGCAGCCCAGATAATTAAGAAACAAGTAATTTAAATACTGAGTTATACCAAGGAATTATAAATGGCTCCAGGGGCATGTTCTGAACAGTTTTGGTTTTGGTTTTTTGTTTATTTCTCTTTTTTAATATTTCCTCTTTAGTTCTCCCTCAACCCATCATTTACTGAAGTTTCATTTTTCTATTTTAACTTTTCCATTTAATATAGATTTCATAGTCAGAACCCAGGAAGTCTTCCTCTAGAGGTTATTCTCAGAACAAATCAGTTTGTCATTGTAGTTAACAATGCTAAGTATATGCTTATTTATCAGCCATCCTGTTATTTACAGGATTTGAGAGATGTTCATCTAAAAGTCTGTGAGTTTCTGTTAAGTTTCTCAGGATCCACATAAGAGTGAAACCATATGGTATCTGTCTTTCTCTGTATGGCTTATTTCACTTAGCATAACAAACTGAGGGTTGATGGGGGTGGGAGGGAGGGGAGGGTGGGTGATGGGTATTAAGGAGGGCACCTTCTGGGATGAGCACTGGGTTTTGTATGGAAACCAATTTGACAATAAACTTCATATATTGAAAAAAAATAAAAATTAAAAAAAATAAATAAATAAAAGTCTGTGAGGACCATATTGGTCATGAGGACTTTTTTCAGGTATATTTTTTTTGTTTTGTTTTGTCTACTTGCTCTGCCACTAGCTTTTAACATGTTAAATTGAGTTTTGGTCTGTTAATCTGCTGCATCAAAGTAATAACAGGCCCTTAACAGCAATAAACAGAAAATTAAGAGCTTGAAAAGCATCTGGAAAATATATAACACTCTAGATACACAGAGTTTAACCTTCTTATGAAACTGGAGAAAAATAGTACCTTAGAAACTTTCCCTGTTTATTTCATTTTGATTTTTACTCTGTGAAACTGAAGAACTAATCATACTTCATATGTAAGCCAAATGAAAACCCTCACATATTTATGGATATTGAAGCCTGGCTAATTTTCTTTTTTTTTTAATATGAAATTTATTGTCAAATTTGTTTCCATACAACACCCAGTGCTCATCCCTACAGGTGCCCTCCTCAATGCCCATCACCCACTTTCCCCTCCCTCCCACCCCCCATCAACCCTCAGTTTATTCTCAGTTTTTAAGAGTCTCTTATGGTTTGGCTCCCTCCCTCTCTTTTTTTTTCCCCTTCCCCTCCTCCATGGTCTTCTGTTAAGTTTCTCAGGATCCACATAAGAGTGAAAACGTATGGTATCCGTCTTTCTCTGTATGACTTATTTCACTTAGCATAATACTCTCCAGTTCCATCCACGTTGCTACAAAAGGCCATATTTCATTCTTCCTCATTGCCAAGTAGTATTCCATTGTATATATAAACCACAATTTCCTTATCCATTCATCACTTTGCTATGTTTATTAAGCAACATGTTAAATTTAACTTAACCAACTTTATACTGCAGGTCTCTGTAGAATGAAGAATTTCAAAATGTAAAAAAAGTGGTTTCCTTCTTCAAGAAAAAAGGATTCACATAAGTAATTAGAACATGTTATATTTCTACAAGAAAACTTAGTTCGGGCCTAAATATTTCTCCAGCTGGACTCTATGTGTTATTAGGGATCTTCTAATTCCCTATGATATATCTTTTTCTTTTTTTTGAAGTTTATTTATTTTGAGAGAGAGAGAAGTGAGTGTGCATGCACGAGCAGGGGAGGGGCAGAGAGAGAGGGAGAGAGAGAGAATCCTAAGCAGATTCTGCCCAAGGCAGGATTCCAACTTATGAACCCTTGAAATCATGACCTGAACCAAAAACAAGAATTGGACACTTAACCAACTGAGCCACCTAGGCGCCCCTATATTTTAAGTTTTATTTTGTAATTTTTAAATTATTTGTAATATTAATAGAGGACTACTTCAGAGCATTGGGATGACTTTCCTGTAATTGAAAACTGCTGTAGACTGAAAATACGTCTGTGTTTGAGTTTTTGATCGAGCTGGTGCTCTAAACCGACAGTTTTTTTTTTTTAATTTTAATTCATTGATAAGCTTGCCTGGTTGCTGTTAACTTCTTAAAGTAACAGTGGATAGCAATAGCCCAAAATCTGATGAATATTCAGATTGAATTATTTTCCTGTGTTAAATACAAAATTTTTCGTATAAAGTGATAATTCACAACTGAAAGATATATCCTATCTCTTTTGCATTGTTGGTGGGAATGCAAACTGGTGCAGCCACTCTGGAAAACAGTATGGAGGTTCCTCAAAAAACTAAAAATAGAACTACCCTACGACCCACAATTGCACTACTAGGCATTTATCCATGGGATACAGGTGTGCTGTTTCCAAGGGACACATGCATCCCCATGTTTACAGCAGCACTATCAACAATAGCCAAAGTATGGAAAGAGCCCAAATGCCCATCGATGGATGAATGGATAAAGAAGATGTGGTATATACATACAATGGAGTATTACTCAGCAATCAAAAAGAATGAAATCTTGCCATTTGCAACTACGTGGATGGAACTGGGGGGTATTATGCTAAGTGAAATTAGTAAGTCAGAGAAAGACAAATAAATGACTTCACTCACATGAGGACTTTAAGAGACAAAACAGATGAATATAAGGGAAGGGAAACAAAAATAATATAAAAACAGGGAGGGGGACAAAACATAAGAGACTCTTCAATATGGAGAACAAACTGAGGGTTCCTGGAGGGGTTGTGGGAGGGGGGATTGGCTAAATGGGTAAGGGGCACTAAGGAATCTACTCCTGAAATCATTGTTGCACTATATGCTAACTAATTTGGAAGTAAATTTTAAAAAATTAAAAAAAGAAAGATATATCCTAATTTGACTTTAGCTTTTAAATATATTCTAAAATATCACTTTAATTTGACACCACAAAAATGATTAAGACAGAACATTTTTTTAACGTTGTGGGCTAATAATATAGCCACAGCCAATCACACTAATAAGTGTTAATAATGGGTTTGTACGAAATGTTGGGTGCAGATGATGTCATGGCACATTGTATATATGAATTTTCAGTTATTACAATTATTATTAAAAGTAAGAACCATTTGCATCAAACATTGTTTTAAGCACTTTCCATGAATTAATTTCTTGAATATTATGTTATAGGCCAAATATTCGCCCTCCAAAGATGTCCACATCCTAAATTCCAGACCATGTGAATATGTTACATATATGGCAAAAGGGACTTTGCAGAGGTAAGTAAGGTTATGGACCTTAAATAGGGAAATTATCTTAAATTATCAGAATGTACTCAATTTTATCATAATGAGCCCTGAAAAGCAGAGAACTTTCTCTGGCTCAAGATCAGAGAGATGCAGCAGAAGCAAGAAAGATTCAAAGTATGAGAGAGACTCAACCCACTATTGCTGGAGAGGTGAGAAGAAATGGGATAGCCTTCAGGATCAAAGACTGAACCCTGGCTCATAGTCAACAAGTAAATGGAGACCTCAGTCCCATTACTGCAAAGAACTGAAGTTGGCCAACAACCTAAATGAGCTCAGACACAGATTCATCCCCAGAACCTCCAGAAAGGAATACAGTATTGCTGATTTCACCCTTATGAGACTCTAAGCAAAGGATTCATTGAGTCATGCTCCACCCAGAATTCTGACCTACAGAACCATGAGATATAATAAATGGGTATTCTTTAAAGAATAATGTGTTATGTGATAATGTGATATGGCAGCAACAGAAAACAAATTTTTTTAAATATGAAATTTATTGTGAAATTGGTTTCCATACAACACCCAGTGCTCATCCCAACAGGTACCTTCCTCAGTACCCATCACCCACCCTCCCCTCCCTCCCACCCCCCATCAACCATCAGATTGTTCTCAGATTTTAAGAGTCTCTTATGGTTTGGCTCCCTCCCTAACTTTTTCTTTTTTTTTTTTTTTTTTTTTTTTAGAAAACAAATTTTCATAGCAGCTTGCAAACTGTTACTATTATTACCTCCATTTTACATGTAAGGAAACTGAGGCACAAAGAACTCAATTAATATACCCAAGGACACCAGCAGTAAAGCTGGGATTTGGTAGAAGAAATGAGCCATCACTTGGCACAGTGTATTAAGGTTTGTTGCAACCAAAAGATTAATCTTTGTAGTAATCAGAAATATGTAATTTTATTGAAAGAAGACGTAATGTGTGAATTGTGTCATTTGCATATAACCCATACTAGTTCATTAATAGCAGTATACCAGTAATTACTAGTAAGTTTACTAATAAATATTAGTACATTTTTCCTCAAAAAATATTGTCAACTTCATTATTTATTTTAGAAATGCACAATTAAGTTGCTTGGCCTATCAGACCAATGAATTAACAACTGAAGAATGAGAGATCCTTACTGAATCAAAGGCATAATACTGAAGATAATAATTGAAATAATGGTTTAAAATTTTCAAAACCAACATTAAGCTCATATACAAAGCATAAAACATTTAATATAAATTATGTTAAAATTGTCTCTCTACTTTCAAAAATGACTTGTGAGAATTATATGCAAATATGAGAACTATAAAGGTAGACCTGGCCACAAAAACAAAACTGAGCACATGTTTCTTATAAAGTATCCTTATAAAATTCAAAACTATGTAAACTATGTATCAACAGAGGAGACCACAGAAATGATGGCATTAAGACGTTGCAGAGGGGCACCTGGGTGGCTCAGTCGGTTAAGCATCTGACTCTTGATCTCAGCTTAGGTCTTGAGCTCATGGTTCATGGGATTGAGCCCCACTTCTCTCTCCCTCTCTCTCTCCCCTCTCACTATAAATAAATAAATTTTAAAAAATGTTGTAGAGATTTAAATGAATTTAACTATAACATGTTAAAATTTAAATGTCAATATTACCTAAATGGACACATAACATTATTAAACAACTAATAAATTAAATGTATGGAAATATGAAGAAAGTATTA
The DNA here is from genome assembly GCF_018350195.1 of Panthera tigris. Classification (NCBI taxonomy): domain Eukaryota; kingdom Metazoa; phylum Chordata; class Mammalia; order Carnivora; family Felidae; genus Panthera; species Panthera tigris. The sequence continues at coordinate 96,638,289 of NC_056661.1, read as the reverse complement.
TTTTCTTACAAAAATATTTTCTTTTTCTTTTTAAGTTTATTTATTTATTTTGAGAGAGAGGGAGAGTGCGAGAGTGGGGCAGGAGCAGAGAGAGAAGGAGAGAGAGAGAATCCCAAACAGGCTCTGCACTGTCAACACAGAGCCTGATGCAGGCTCAATCCCACCAACCTGTAAAATCATGACCTGAGCTGAAATCAAGAGTCAGACACTTAACTGACTGAGCCACCCAGGTGCCCCTTATAAAAATATTTTCAATTGACAAAAAAGTACAGGCATGTTAAAAATATTAGTTGTATTTTATCAATGGAAACATGAAACAAACATTGAAAAGATTTTCTTTTTATCATTTACTGTCAACTAACACTGTTAGACAGGGGTGCCTGGGTGGCTCAGTCCATTGAGTGTCTGACTTCAGCTCAGGTCATGATCTCACAGTTTGTGGGTTCAAGCCCCACATCGGGCTCTGCACTGACAGCTTAGAGCCTGGAGCCTGCTTCAGATTCTGTGTCTTCCTCTCTCTCTCTGTCCTTCCTCTTGTGTGCTCTCCCTTGCTCAAAAGTAAATCAATAAACATTTAAAAAAAAATTTAATGTAGACAATTTTTATATTTCTCATAATGCTACATGTTCAACATGACTAGAACAGAAATGGTGTATGTCCTATCTCTGAAAAATATACAGGATTTGTTATGAAGAGAACTATTTTGTCATATGGTATTGTTGCAGGATACATAGAATAAAATAGCCTTAGAAGTTAGAAATAAATTGGAATATTATTGCTAGATTAACATTTTATAATAATTATTTTATAATAAACATTTTATAATATATAATTATAAACTGTATATTAAAATTGAAAATAATTATAATAATCATTTGTTACAGCTCATTTACTCAAGTTTAGCATTTTCTATATTTTGCATTTCAAAGGACAATGATTACAAGCAGTTTTAGTGCATTCTGAAAACTTTCGGCTAGTTCATGGAATGGTTCGGAAACAGTTTTTAAAATACCTGATAAAATAGAAGTATTCTTAAGTAATACTTATGATACATTTCAGCTTTGTTAGCAAGTGTTCAGGTGACTTTATTTTTTTAAATTTGTTTTTTTAATGTTTATTTATTTTTGAGACAGAGAGAGACAGACCATGAATGGGGGAGGGGCAGAGAGAGAGGGAGACACAGAATCGGAAGCAGGCTCCAGGCTCTGAGCCATCAGCCCAGAGCCTGACGCGGGGCTCGAACTCACGAACCGTGAGATCGTGACCTGAGCTGAAGTCGGACGCTCAACCGACTGAGCCACCCAGGCGCCCCTAGGTGACTTTAAATGTGCAGTATTTATAGAATATTGAGCCAATAAAAGTCGTTTTTTCAATAATTTTTAAAATATACTTCAAGTACACTAACAAATATTGAGTTAGATTTAATTTAATTTTATTTTACTTTATTATTTTTTGGTGAAGAGCACTAGAAGGTAGGAAAGACCATGTATATCATGTGGGCAGATTTTTTAATTTTTTTACTTTTTAAATTTTCTACTTTTTTATTACAGTTGTTATAGTAAAATAAATTAAATTGCTGACTTTGATAGAGTGAGACATTTAAGTTAAATAGAAAAGAGGAAGCCTCATTTACCTCTAAATATTCATAAGTTCAGACATATTGTTGCTAAATTAAAATGGCATGGAGACCTATAATATTATCATAGTTAATTTTCACACATGACCTAATGTTAAAATCAGGCAGACAAAAAGCAAAAACAATACAGTTCACAATGCTAAAATTAGTCTCAAATTCTCCAGGCTAAATGACAGGTATGTTGCAAATGTATGCATATGTTTCATATGTCCTATATATAAATCTATACATACCCTCCACCACCCCAGTAGCAACTTTTTTTTTTTAATGTTTTATTTATTTTTGAGAGAGAGACAGAGAGACAGAGTGCAAGCTGGGGAGGGGCAGAGAGAGAGGGAGATGCTGAATCTGAAGCAGGCTCCAGGCTCTGAGCTATCAGCACAGAGCCCAACACAGGGCTCGAACCCACAAACCATGATATCACGACCTGAGCTGAAGTTGGACACTTAACTGACTGAGCCACCCAGGTGCCCCAGTAACAACTTAATAGTCTCACACATTTTAAACTACATGGTCTCTGAAAGATACAAACCTTGTATGTATAATTTTTTACATTGGTCTACTGTTGATAGATAACAATTGATAACTGTTTCTGTATGTGCTAAAAGTAAGAATAAGCTGTCTTCTGACCTTGTATTCAAGTGGTATGGTGTAATGGAGACTTGTCTAGAAATCTACAAATATCATGGACTTGGCAAATTCCATATATTGTAAAAAACCAGTTGGGTCATGGCAGTATTTGTCCAGTTGTTCCAAATAGGGTTGTATAGTTCCAAGTGAATTTTTTTTTTAAAGGATGATTCTATCCTTAGATATTCTGATCTCTTTTAAGACCACTTCTAAATTCAAGCCAAATAAAATATTTCTTAAAGTGCTACTCTTTTTCTGTAAAGAATATAGCTTCTGTTAGGTATCACCACTCCTTTGATTTCTCTCTTAGGCCTTTAACTCCTAGTCCTTCAAGAAAACACAAGGTGATAACATCAGAGTTTTTTTTCTTTCTTTCTTTCTTTTTTTTTTTTTTTTTAAAGAAAAACATGGTTTAAGTCATGTATCATAACAATCACTTTTGTCAAACTTCCTGCAATATGGGTTGTTAGTTGCTGGAAGTGGTGATAAAGAGAGGTTGTAGACTTCTTCCTTATATGTCTGAAAATCAAGTGCTCCGAATGTCGAGAACTGGAAATCCAGACAGCTAATCTTGGTGTTGCTGTCCTTTCAAATTGCATTTTCATGATTTTCCCGCTTCTAACAAATCCTAGTATCTTGAGTAATTCTCTGCAATAAACCATCAGAGTCTGACAAAACAATTGTGAATGAAATAGAATGGTTTTATGAACAATAAAAGTGCTAGAGGTAGATGTTAAACTTATGCTTACAAAGGAAGAAAAGAAAGCCTTACTGAAATTAAATCATTTCAGTATATTGGAACTATATTATTTTTGTGATCATCATTTTAAAGTTTTCAAAATTTATCTTAGGAATAAAAATGTCTATTGTACCTGACAATAGATTTTTTTTCTATAAAATCTATACCTGAAATAATCTGTTCAGTTAAATACCTTTATGTTTTACTTGAGCCATCCAAATTATGTTAGTGAAAATTAAATTACTCTAAAATGCAAATTTATTCAGCATTTAATAAGCACATTCTGCTGTCTTTCATATTAAATGATGATATATTGAATGATGAATAAGGATTTTTTTTTCTGTTGAGAAATTACCATTTTTTCTTAAAATACAATTTTAAAGGTTTTTGCCTGGCTGTCACAAATCCTCTTTCTAGTTTTTAAGATGAGAGCCCTTTTAATGCTTTACACATCATGTTTTGTCAAGAAAGATTCTTGTATTTTATGAATTTCTCAGTAATCTTTTAAATAAGTCTCCCTCATCCATATAAATGTTGTCTTGTTTACATGAGATATTAAGACAATTCTCAAAATTTCGAACAGCACTGAATCAGTTATTCTTTGAAAAATATATTAATAAAAATCTAGAATTTATGGTCCTCTGAAAGAGAAAAAAAAGAGTAGACTGGAAATAGCAACAATCTGTTCTCTTCTCTTAGCTATTTACAAATATTTGATGACTTCAACTCATCTTGAGGTGTGTTAGCAATTAGAGAAATTCTAGAATCTCTTAAAGCAGATATTGCATAATCACTTATTGTTTCATAGTATCCCCAATCCAAATGGTGACCACCAGAGAGTTCAGAAATACTGAGTCAACTATGAAGTAGACCCGTATAAGGAACCAACAGGACTCCTAGAAGGAAAGTCATTTCAAGAGAAGAAATTGGACATAAAAAGATTGACAAAGCCTTAGTCACTGAAGGGAAGGGCAGGCCTGCATTCATGGTGTCTGTGTCCCCGCTCATATCCTGTAATGATAATTATATCATTAGGCTAATGTATGAAGGAGTAATTCTACCATTATAAAATTCTACCATTATAGAGTTTTAACACAGAACAGGGAGTCTTTCCTGTTTTTGAACTAAATGTAGAGTTTTGTCAACTTCAGGGCTCCAGTGCCCCAACTTGGGGCTGAGCACAACCTGAAGAGATTGGAATGAGAGAATTTTCACTCTTCAAGTCCTTAGGGAACCCCAGTGGTGCCTGCAGGAGACTATTGTACTTCCGGGATGTGGAAAACTCCCACAGAAGTAAATGTAGTGGTGCTCAACTTTGGGAAGGCAGAGCAAAAGAGGAAAGAAATAGGAGCCCCACATGGCAGCTGACCCCATGGTGTCTGCATTTATGGGAGCTCACATGAGGCGCTCCCAATAATACATGAAGACAAAAAGCTCAGGTCATGATCTCACTGTCTCCTGAGTTCGAGCCCCACATCAGGCTCTATGCTGACAGCTCAGAGCCTGGAGCCTGCTTCCCGATTCTGTGTCTCCCTCTCTCTCTGCCCTTCCGCCACTCATGCTCTCTCTCTCTCTCATTCTCTCCCTCAAAAAATAAACATTAAAAAATATACATTTTTTTAAAAAGACTTGAATATTTTAAAGACAAAATTAAAAGGATGCAATTTTCAGTCATCTGACCGGGGAACAAAACTATCCCATTTTGTAGAATTTAAATGTTAATTTTCCTATAGTAAAGTAAAAAAGTTTTAAAAATCAATGTACATATTGTGAAAATTTTCTTGTTTTTTCATTTTATACCTAGGATGCTGTTCCAAAAAGTCAGGAATATACATTTACTTCTTAGCCAGGATAATTTCCTGATTATAATGTTCTGAATATAAAGATTTTACTTTGTGGTCCTTTTGCACTGAGACAAAGTTTAATGAATTCTGATGTTTAAAAAATATCCTAAAAAAGATGAATATGATGTCAATAATGAAGAAAAATGATGCCTTATTGAAAAATATAAATACTACATGTTTTTGCAGCTGCCATACCAGCTTTTTCAGCCCTACAGGAATAATCCCTGATGAAATAAATTAATTGATGTGCATTTTTGTTTAAAGCCTAATTAGTTTTTGTATGTGTGGGAAAGCTCATATTGAAGAAATATATATTTGATTGTATCGCTTTCTTGCTTAAGATCCCTGGGTGACTCCCTACTACCACCTGTTGTAAGCAGACTTGGAAAGTACGTTGCTAAGCAGGAGTTTTGTTAAGGAATGATTTTAGGATCAATGCTAATGGAAAGGAAGGAAAAATAGAATTAAGCACAGGGAGAAGTGAAACTGAAGAGCTGTCTCAGTGGGACCTCAGCTGAGGAGTTCTGAGGTTGGGATAATTCTTCTGAGTTGTCCTGAGTTGGGGTCAAGGAAATAGGCTTTATCTACTCATATTAATCAATCATTGAATGTGGGCCACTGTGGGAAGGAGGCATGACCTTTGACAAGATGGCTTTCTCTACCTGAGGCAATCCCCCAGGGGGCCAACAATGGATTACTAGGGCTTTCTCTTGGCAGCCGGGGACATTACTTTATTTATTTTCCAAGGGGGATCTGGGCTGCACACTACAGTGTCTACACACCACTCAATAAGATGAGCTCTTAACTCATTCACATAGCTCACAATCCCAGGCCAGATCCAACCTACCTTTCCAGATTTCTTCTATACTAATTATGCTACCTCTGATCCCCTGCTCCTCTATGCCTTTGTGCTGCTGAAAACAATAGCCTGGATACACCCATTTCCCTCACTTGAAGATCCGTATCCTCCCTTAGTCAGAGTTAATGCTTCTTCTGTGCTTATAACATTAGCATTTACATCACTTATTATTATCTATTTACTTATGAACTCCTCCAACAAAGATAGCTGCTCTTCATTTATATTGTACAACCAATACTTAACATAGAGCCAACTATGCAAAGGTCCTATAAACACTGAGTGACCAAATGAGTAATGAATGAGCAATAATTCACAAAACCAGAGAGGAGGCAGATGTCATTTATTCTTTTCATGGAAACTGATTATCTTATTAAGCATGCCCAATTTACTAAGGGCAGAAACCCGATCTAATAGAACAACATTTACTCCTCCTGATATGTGTCAGAAACTGTTTGGATTTATGGAAAAAACAAATAAATGAGAGATATATTCCCTGTTTTTAAGGTCTCCATGATCTATTCGAAGAGACAGAAAACAACAAATGTGGAAATTAAATGGTACAACATAAAATAGCATTTAATATAAAAACACATGAGAAATCATGGACAGACCACCTATTATAATTGGGTATGTTACAAAAAGTTATTTATGAGTTTTTTTGTCCAGAATTCTGGACACATCTTCCCATGAAACAATATTTGACATATTCATCAATTTCCCTGGACAGCCTATATAATCCTGTTTATTAAATTTAAAATAAGCCTTAGTACTAACAGTGATATATAATGTCCTAGCACTTATTATAGCATTTTTATTTGTATGTCAAATTCAATTAATATATTAATACGTTCATACAGTCAGTAAATATTTTGATGAGCATTCACTACATGCCAGGCACTGGGATATCGCTATGAACAACTCAGATACATTCCTTATCCTCATGGAATACACAGTCTTCTGAGCAAAGGAGACACTGAGCAGGGCTCCTAATCAAGGGAGACAGTGTTATGAAGGGGGACTGCAACATGCTATGGTAGCACTCAATAAGGGGCTAGGGTTTTTTATATAAGGCAGACTTAGGTTGAGGGTTTAAGGGCCAGTTAGATGTAAATTAGAGCCTGGAGGGAAGGAGGAAGGACTGGTTCTAAGCAAAGGGAAGATCACGTGTAAAGGTCAAGACATGGGAGGAAATATGCCTATAGAGCCCATCTGAGTAGCAAAAAACCCTGCCACATGGACTAGAGTCCTGAAAGTAAAAGGAAGCTACATGTTGAAGAGAAACACAAAGGTTACATCACGGCAAGCTTTGTAATGAGATTGGTCTTTGTCTTAAATGTCATGGAGAGTTCAAGGCAAGCAGTAATACTCTCAGATTTCCCTTTGTAGAAGATTATTCTGGAAGCAGTTCAGGGGAGGGGCTGTAAGGGTCAAAGGTGACACCAGGGAGATAGGAGGCTAATACTGTCAATGAAACTGCACAGCAGCCTGGCCGAAGGTACTGGCAATGGAGATGGACTGGAAGAGGATGGCAGCAAATTGTAGAATGAATGACGATTTGAGATTGATGAACTATGAGAAGTGAAGGAGAAAGAGGAGCTGGGGATGCCCAGGACCCTCTAAGTTGCAGTAAGGTATGCTTGCAGCATATGTGTCTTCACCTGATCCAGGCAGTATGAAAAGGGCTTGATTCTGTTCCTGTTTAGGCACTGGCTACAGGGCAGGAAAGGAGTCCCTGGGCAGTGGCCACCGCAGAGGCAAGGGTAGAAAGTGAGCCGCTGTAAGCAAAGCAGGCTGAAGGAATAGACTGAGTCTGGGAGGGTCTGTCCTCAGAAAGAAGAATTCTTGGTCATGCCAGAATAGAAAGCAAAGAGAGGAAAGGGAAAGAAAGGGAAGAAAAACAAGCCCCTCACATCTGGAACTGATTTTCACAGGTAGAACTTAATGTTCTTATAAGCTGCTCTCACATTCAGAGCCAGGTCATTTTATTCTCCTGTTGAACATAAACAATCTGTAACCTCAGAGGAAGTCACCCTGAGGCAATGATAAAATGAAACAGAGCAAGACCACTTCATAGTTTTGTCTAAGGACAGACAAATAAATAAATAAAACATGTGGTTATTGTGTTATCCACAAAACACCCAAACAGAAATGCCCTCTTTTTCTAATAGCATCCAGTATAGGGCAAACTCTCTTTCCTTATGCCTTCTCTCAAATCACTCTATCCAAGTCCAAATCCTGTAATAGATTCTTTCTAATTCCCTCTTATTGAGATGCCCCACGGTTTCCCATGTTGTATGTTCTTCCCCACTGCAATAGAGTTATAAATCTAACTTGTACAAAGTGGTTCCTGGTGGTCTTTGGCTGAAGGCATTGACAGTTGTAAGTTAGGTATTCATAAATTGTGAACTCCTTGCCTAAATGTGATGCACTGCCATTTTAATACTATGGAATGGGACACCATGGGCACATAATAAATATCTGCTAGAGAAACAAGCAAGCATTTACAGAAATGAGGAAAAGACCAATGCAAAAATCCACCTGCTTACAATCCTTTCTGACCAGTCTCTTGGTCTCAAATTTTGATCTAATCCTATGCTGAAAAAGAAAACAGGAAAAAAATTAAAACAAAAGCAAAAGCGCAACCCCCAGAGGATTTATGAATAATGCTACCTCAGTCACGACAGTCTTTATTTATTTTTTTCTTTGCTTTGATTTTGCTCAGGGAACTTTTAGCTTTACTCATCTTTAATTACCTTAATTTCATGCTTAACTCTGGCACAGGAGAGATCTGTTTGTAATTTCAGATGAGAGAAAATGAAATTCCCCTCAGCAAAGTCAAATTTTAAAATTCAAGAGGAAGAACAATGTGCCAGCTCACAAAAAGTACCAACTTTACATTTCAAGGTAATTCAGTGGTAATGCAGTATTAAAGAGCTCAAATTCTGTTTTGAAAACAAAACAAAGCAAAAACAAAATCCAACAGAGAGAGAGAGAGAGAGAAAGAGAGAGAGGGAGATCCATTTCTTTCCCATTTTTATTGTGGTAAGAACATTTGACATGAAATCTACCCTCTCAACAAATTTTAAAGTGTGCCATATGGTATTATTAAGCACTATAAAAGCACAACGTCTATGACTTAATCACAACTGAAACCCTGTTGAACAGCAACAGGCTCTTCTCTCCATTTCCCCCACCCACCAGCCTCTGGCAACAACCATTCTACTCTATGCTTCTACCAGTCTATTTTAGGTACCTCATATATATGGGATCACGCAATATTTGTCCTTCTATGACTTGTTTATTTCATTTAGCATAATGTCCTCTAGTTCATCCATGTTGTCCAAGTGGCAGGATTTCCTTCTTTCTAAAGGCTAAATAATATTCCGTTGTATGTATACACCACATTTCTTTATCTACTTACTCATTTGTTCACAGACATTCGGGTTGTTTCCTCATCTTGGCTACTGTGAATAATGCTACAATGAACATGGGAATGCAGATATCTCTTTGAGATCCTGATTTCAATTCTTTTGGAGACCCAGAAGTGGGATTGCTGGGTCCTATGGTAGTTCTAATTTTAGTTTTTCATGGAACCTCCACACTGTTTTTCAGAGTAGCTACACCAATTTACCTTCCCACCAACAGTACACATGGGTTCTGCTTTTTCTCATATCCTCATCAACACTTACCTTTTTCTTTTCCTTTTTTTTTTTTTTTAATGATAGCCATCTAACAGAAATGAGGTGATATCTCATTGTGGTTTTGATTTTCATTTTCCTGTGATTAGTGATATTGGGCATCTTTTCAAATACCTGTTAGCCATTTGTATATCTTTTTTGGAGAAATGTCTATTCAAGTCTTTTGCCCATTTTTAAATCAGGTCACTGATGGATTGATTGATTGACTGCTATTGAATTAAAGGAGTTCCTTATGTATTTAGGATACTGACGCTTAATAGCTATAAGCTTTGCAAATGTGTTCTTTCATTCCATAGGTTGCCTTTACATTTTGTTAATTTTTCCCTTTGCTATGCAGAAACTTTTTATTATCTCTATAAAGTTGGTTATTCAGAAGATATTAATATTTTTCTTTAGTTTCTTATATTTTTCAAATGTTAAGAAAAGAACAAGAATCATTTTGTAATTTGGGGCACCTGGGTGGCTCAGTTGTTTAAGCACCAGACCCTCAATTTCAGTTCAGGTCATGATCTCATGGTTTGTGAGTTCAAGCCCCACATCGGGCTCTGTGCTGACAGCATGGAGCCTGCTTGAGATTCTCTCTCCCTCTCTATCTCTTCCCCCCCTTACTCATGCTCTCTCTCTCCCTCAAAAATAAATAAAATAAACTTTTAAAAAAAGAATCATTTTGTAATTAAAAAGAAAATAATAATAATTCATAGCAACTAAAACAAATCAACTCATGAAGTGAAGTAGAATGGAAAATGTGGTAATTGTGTGAACCTTGATAAAGGTTAGTTGAGGGAAAGGGAGAAATTTGGACCTACATATATGTTTGTGTATATAAATCACGCTCACCAAGACATTCCCTTTCCAATTTATTTGCTGGTAATTAAGCCAATGGTTCAAAGACCAAGAAACCACCTCCTGAAGCTTTTGATAAATTTCAGTTTGCCAACTTAATTTTCCTTGTTTGAGAAAGGAAGTAATGAGAAAATGGAAATATGCAAAAAGTGCAAGTCTTGTGCATTATGGATGATAACATTTAGCAGTTTCTATGAGAGGCAAATACAGAGATCATATTTTGCATTTTTAATACACTTCCTATATTTGTTGAAAAAAAAACTAGTATAAACAGATGCAGCTCCCTAATGATATTTCTCTTTACTGTGAAAAATCCAAAATTTTATGAAGAACACAGAAAACATAGCTGAGGGCAGACACACATTTTTGTTTAGAACAATAGCTAAGTTTCTCTTTCATTACTGAAATATGAATCAGATTAGGACTGTGATATTGATGAATAACATAACAAATAAAACCATGACTAGACTGCATGGAATAGAGGATGTCACTCTAGGGTTGCAGGCTTTGTAAATCAAAACTGGAGAGAATGTTGGGCACAGTGATGTTCATTTTATAAGATTCTACACCAAAACAGTGACATCCTATTTGGGACATGTCTGCATGCTACTCTTGTGCTTTCCTATATATTTTGTCTGTTATTTTTCCACCATATTTTCTAGCTATACAACAACTCAACCTCAGATTTTCAAAACTCCTTTTTATCTTCTTTAAATATTTATGTAGCATTCAGCACTTTTTGGAAAGCTATGAGTCTGTATCAAACAAATCCAGGGTTGTAAGCTAAAAATTCTGGAAACCACTGTCCAGGGGGATCAATTCAGAAAGTAATATGTCTTTATATAAATTGGAAAAGCAACACGACTAACTCGTTATTATAAGCCAAAGTGATGTTGATGTCAGACCACAGAAAATCTTAAGGGTGAAGAGGATTACAGAGGCACAGATGCAGTGAATCATCCATATTCAAATGAAAGCTTTTAACTTGTGTGTAACTAATAATTTTTGAGAAGGTGGAAAGAGGTTTGGGAATTTTTTTTGTAGCTTCTGCCCATTCACTGTTCTCTGCAACCATCTGCCAGTAAGTAGTGATTAATTCTGCTTGACATAGGTATCACAACTCTTTCAGAATTATAAAATGATAGACATCAAAGTGAAAAGATATAATAATTAGAAGAATTAATAAACAATCCAATTCCAAAACTGAAATAAAGTTGAAGATGTTGGAAAAGTTCTAATCTGATACAAGCAATCAACAGCTAGGCTTTCACTTATTTCCCTAAACCAAAAAAAGGGGTTATCTTTGTTGTGGGTATTCCTGTAGGACCCTGTAAAGACTGCGTATGGGAAACCAGTGAACCTCTCTCTCTAGGAGATGTGCACATTGACTGAAACACTTGGAAGTTGAGGGACCTTCTGGTAGAGGCCAGTGGTTATGGTGGTGGTGGGGAGAGGATTTATATATAGAAGAATCCACCCTAAGAGAAGATGTCTGGTATAAGAAGCCAGACCCAGAAGCAGTATCTGAGGTTCTAAAGTGAGAGTTGTGCCAGGTTCTATGAGGTTATTTGTATTTGAGTAGATCACACCTTGGCATGCTGGCTGTATGTGTGTTCTGGAGGTGAGGCTGAGTATATGTAAAATCGACAAAGTGTTAACACCTCAGTATGGAGACTAGTACCCAGGAAAACTGCATGTTTTTCATCTGTTACGCTGAGTGTAGGAATATGAATCTATTTCTCAGAAGGTAATGAGGCAGGCAGACGTGGAGTGGATACAGGTGTCTTTCCAATTCCAAGATTTATCTATACGGAGGAGGCAATCTTTGACAAAGGACTATATGAAGATAGGATTTAGAATCATTATATCCACACTATGAAGACACTATAAAATGAGAATTAGTTTACCAACTCATTTAGTTATGCATGATAAAAATGAACAACACAAAAATGGTTTCTGATATTTATTTCATCTCTTCCAAAAGATTACATATAACACGTAGGTATAAATTTCAAACAAATAATAAAACACCCTATGTAACCACCACCTCCCTTACGAAATGAAATCTACCAAAGATACTGTTTTCTTGCTTTACTTTTATTTTATAGTGTAAGTATGGTATCAAACTGGATATGTTATAGAGTATATGCCTAAGAGTTATTGCTGCATCAAAGAGTTGTGAAACATGAATAAGGAATGCGAAATTGTTTCCAAGGAGGGTGAGCTGATTTCCACTCTCTCTGGTACTCTTAAGGGTATTCTTGTGGCCCCACGTGTCTTCCAATAGTGGCTATTGTGAGATATTTTTCTGTTTTCCTTGTTTATTGGAGGCGAAATGGTATTTTACTGTGTCTTTATTTTGCTTCTCCTTGATTATTAATATAATTTAGCATCTTTTAATTTGCTTATGAACCATTAATGGTTCCTCTTCCGTGAACTGCTTTTGTCTTTTCTCTTGGTTTGACTTTTTCATGGTTGCTTTCTAGAAGTCTTTCCCATGTTCTGATCCTAGTCTTTGACAGTTATACATTTTGCAAATAAGTTTCTCCCAGTTGGAGGCTTGTGTTTTTATTCTCCTTATGGGGTCTTTGATGATAATCAATTCCAGATACAAATTTTGACATATTTTTCAGTCTTTTATGTTTTATGCTTTTTAAAAGGTCTTAATGAAATCTTTCTGTGAAGCATGGGCATAAAGATATTCTCCTGTATTGTCTTATAAACATTTTAGGATTTTGCTTTCCCATGTAGGTCCATCTGGAATTGAATTTTGTGTATGGTGTGAGTCATGGTCCTAGTTCATTTTTTTTTTCCATCTGTAAAACCAATTAAACAGTCCATCTTCCCTCCACTGATCTATCAAGACAAATATCAAGCTTCACATGCATGTTGTTCTGTTTATGGACTCTCCTGTTTCATTTCATGTGCCACCAATGGCACTGTCTAAATCATTAGGTCTTTGTATGTATTTCCTCATAGCACTAATCCCGTCCTTCTTGAGAGTCAGTTTCCCCCCAGTATTTTTAACTCCACATTGGATGTCATTATTATTATTATTATTATTATTATTATTATTATTTTAAATAGTCAATGGTGTTTTCTCTGCAGGTTTACCATTCTCTCTTGAATTTGAGACTTTGCTTCAGGGATCATTTTCCTTCTTCCTGAAGTATAATTTTAGAATTTATTTTAATGAAGGCTTGTAAATTTAGTTTTTGTTGCTGCTACTAAAGTTTGAAAGCAACTTTATTTTGTCCTGATCCCAAATAAAAACAATTATTTTTCTGGGTATTCAATCCCAGGATAACAATTAAATTCTCTCAAGACTTCAAAGATTTTTTTTATTTCTCCAGTTTTATGATTATCCATACAATGTCAGTTTAATTGTCATTCTTGTAAGTAGTTTGGAACCATTTAAAACACATATTTACCTTGGGCATTTTGGTGATATAATTACTCTGGGTTCCAGCTCCAAATTTGTATGGGGACTGTCTCTAGTTAAATGGTTGGGCACTGTCCATGGAAAGATTTTTATCTGTCTATCCATTATCTACCTGTCTATCAATCTATCTATCTATATTTACCTACCTACCTAACTATCCATCATCTACTACACCTGAAGCCTAAAATGAGGTAAATATGGTTAGTTTTTCCCTTAGCTTTACCATTTTTTTGCTTACTGATTTCCAATAAGAGTGCCACTTTTTTTACGATTTTGGTCTCCAATAGAGACTATGCCTTTGACTCTGTCTCCTGCATGCAGACTTTCAAAATCCTAGCTTCTCAACCACAAAGGAATTTTCAGATATCTCCACAATAAACACTTGCTCCAGTTCTTATTTATCTTTTTGAATTCATGACTCCATACAGCTGTGGTCTCTAGTGATTTTCCCTAAATTTCCCCAAAGCTCAGTCATGCTTTTAAAAAGATGCTGTTTACATTTTATCAAGCATTTCAGGTATTCTATACAGGGAATGTTACTTCAGATAACCAAATCAAATGTGTTGTAGGAAGCAGAAAATTCAGGTATTTTCAAACTCGTCTTTAATATCCTTAAGTACCCCTTTAATTCAATTTCCTCAAACTCTTCTCCATTAAGCAGATGGTTAAGTTTCTGTGTTAGTTACAGGCTCACAGGCACCTTGATTCTGCTAACATCTCAACTCAATACCAGTTCAGTATCCCATTGGCTAGTCTTCCTAATCTTCTCAACTGCTTACATTGTTTGCTGTTTGTTCATTGACCTCTGCATCCTTCTACTGTTTTTCCCCCTCTTGGATTTCTTTGTCTAACATCTTCTACTAACTTTCAGTATAACTGTTGATCAGATGAAGATCAAGCTATTGCCCTACAACAGCCTTGGCTCAGCAGAAAAAAATGTATTTTTTAAGTTAATTTACTTCTTTTGAGACAGAGAGAGAGAGAGCAAGCACAGCAGGGGAGAAGGGCAGAGAGAGGGACAGAGAATCCCAATAACATGGAGCTTGATTCCACAAACTGTGAGATCATGACCTGAGCCGAAGTCAAGAGTCGGAAGTTTAACTGACTGAGCCACCCAGGCACCACAGCAGAGGAAAAGTGTATTAAAAATGTAAACGTAGCATGTCTTTCTGAAGTCTATATAAAGTATAAATATTTGGAGTAATATAGGAAATGGGCCTATATCACTTTTGTTCTGTACCTTTTAAAACGGCACCACTTTTAGAGAATGTTTCCCCTGCCTTTCTGTCAAGCCTCAAATTCTGCCACCACCTAGGACTGGTTCACAAAAAAGTAATAGTACAGAAGACAGACAGAACATGAGCTTCCATGAAGAGTGGAAATGCACTGGTAAGCAGTAGCTGAGGATATATCTGAATACACATGCATGGGCAGAGCTATATGAAATATGAGCTGAACAACCACAGGATAAGCTCTACGAAGCAGAGATTTTTGGCGGTCTTATTTCTAGTTCCTAGCACATAGTAGGTGCTTGATAAATATTTGTTGAAGAAATAAATGATAACAGTATTCAATTTGAACTTAGGAGGTTGACTTTTCATACTTTGCTCTGATAATATAATACTACGTAAAAATAACATCACAACATAACATCAAAGTAAAAATTAATCAGTTCAGTTAGATTCGCTTTTAAAGTTTAGTTTGTACAAGGAACATTGGGAATAATAATGTATTATAACCTTGTTTTTCTGCATTACCCATGCCTCAAGTGAGTGAAGTCATTGAGGCTGTGCTACCCGAAACAGACATTAATATTCATGTGGTAGCAGCTACCATAAGAGCAGACATGGTGCCCCAGGGAAATAATTCACTTCCTTCGGATCAGCCTTGCATCCTGGATCCTCATCGGTGAAGAAATGCCCCAGAATATCTCACTTGTCAATCACCACTCAAAACGCCTCACTCCCTCTTATTTCCAAGTTTTCTATTATTTTTTCCAGGGTTGCCATCACTCTAACCTGTGAGTAAGGCAGGTGCTAATGAATGTATTATTATGTTTTTAATCAGCTGAAAATGCTGTCACAAAGTGTACATGTAACTCCCTTTATATAGTAGGTGTTTTTAGAAAGTGGACTATAATGATAGGTTAGTAAGTATATGTTGGCTGGATAATAATCTATGTTGTAAGTGTGTTAGATGGGGTTGCTTTGTAGAAGAAATCCCATAGTGAGTTTTGGCAAATTTTAAAATCCACCTATAGAAGTATTTAGAACAGAGAGAATGATCACAATCTGCTCTTAAGTCTGGACTTTCATGTTTTGGAAGTACTTAAAGCAGGGATATATCTATAAAATAAATTTAAGGTTTTCTGTTGGTTTGTTTTTTAAGAATAGCATTCTTTTGTGTGTCACTTAAACAAGTGTTTAATCTTGTTAAACAATATCCTCTGGGAATGCAAGCTGGTGCAGCCACTCTGGAAAACAGTATGGAGGTTCCTCAAAAAACTAAAAATAGAACTACCCTATGACCCAGCAATTGCACTACTAGGTATCTATCCACAAGATACAGGTGTGCTGTTTCCAAGGGACACATGCACCCCCATGTTTATAGCAGCACTATCAACAATAGCCAAAGTATGGAAAGAGCCCAAATGTCCATTGATGGATGAATGGATAAAGAAGATGTGGTATATATATACAATGGAGTATTACTCAGCAATCAAAAAGAATGAAATCTTGCCATTTGCAACTACGTGGATGGAACTGGAGGGTATTATGCTAAGTAAAATTAGTCAGAGAAAGACAGATATCATATGACTTCACTCATATGAGGACTTTAAGAGACAAAACAGATGAATATAAGGGAAGGGAAACAAAAATAATATAAAAACAGGGAGGGGGACAAAACATAAGAGACTCATAAATATGGAGAACAAACTGAGGATTACTGGAGGGGCTGTGGGAAGGGGGATTGGCTAAACGAGTAAGGGGCACTAAGGAATCCACTCCTGAAATCATTGTTGCACTATATGCTAACTAATTTGGATGTAAATTATAAAAAAAAAAAAAATTAAGAGAAAAGAAAAAAACAACAACAATATTGTCAAAAGAAACCCAGGTGAATCCTGGATTCCTAACCTGGTTCAGGTGGTTTCTAGGACAGGATCCTCAATTCTAATGCTTCTAGGAGTCAGATGGATAAAATACATGAGTAAAGCAGACTACCTGTAATAGGATTTGGAGTATTTCAGACTGGTAAAACAAACACTGTAGGCTCTAGCTCAAGATTTCTTGTCAACTCTTGCCTTATGAAAAAGTTGGTGACTACTTCCAGATCTTGCTTTTCAAGAAAAACAAAAACCAGAATTTAATATGAATTTTCCTACATGTAAAGCATTAACAAACAAAATCACAACATGGCAAAGATATGACCAGGTCAATTCACAAAGGAAGAGACCCATAAGGTCAATAAACTTTTGAAAAGGTGAATTAAAAACTAAACAAAACAAAAAAACATTAAAACAACGAGATGTCATTAGGTCCTATCAGATTTAAGGATTGCCAAGGAGTCCAGCAAAGGGATCTTACATTCACTGCTAGTAGCAATATAAATTGACACAATCACTTTGAAGAGGATTTAGTGATATTAATAGGATGAAAACGCACATACTATATGACCAGCAATTCCACCTCTGGATTAATATGCTAGAGAAAACCACATACATTGGTATATTAAAGACAGTTTGTGAGGGGTGCCTGGGTGGTTCAGCTGGCTAAGCCTCTGACTTTGGCTGAGGTCATGATCTCACAGTTTGTGAGTTTGAGCCCCATGTTGGGCTCTGTGCTGACAGCCTGGAGCCTGGAGCCCACTTCCAGTTCTGTGTCTCCCTCTCTCTCTGCCCTCACACACACACACTCTCTCTCTCTCTCTCTCTCTCTCTCTCTCTCTCAAAAATAGATAAACATTTTAAAAAATTAAAGAAAAAGACAGTATGTGAATATTTGCAGTACCATTGTTGAACATAGCAAAAACTGCAAATAGCCCTAAATGCCCTACATAAAATGTTTAGAAGAATATGCTGCAATACCTTCTTACAATGGAATGTGGTGCAGCATTTTTTAAAACAACCTAAAACTACATGTAACAATATTTTTAAAATATGCTCCTAAGCAAACACAAATCAAGAGTTATAGAAGGCAACGTACAAGTTGTGCAAAAAAGCTTAAAATCTTGGAAAATATATTATATTTTATTTATATATAAATATTTATATGTAAATAATATAGATATACAAATATTAAATAATATATATAGTATGTATTGAAGGGAAGGAAAAATTCTGCTTCTATTCTCAAGGTCTTCCACCTGGACTAAGATTTAAATTTACATGAGACACATTAACAAGAGGAAAGAAATCAAAGTTTTGTTATGTACACAAAGAGGTTCAATAATAAAATTAAGACTTAGAGAAGTGACCAAGGCAGGTAGTATTTATGCTCTATACAAAGAGACAAAAAAATCTGTGAGGAATTGACAAGACAAAAGGAACTTAACATTGGGAGCTTCAACTAGTAAGGAATGCTAAACAGAATCTTGGCTGGGGTAGTAAATTAGTAAAAAGTAACCAAGTTTACGGGGCACCTAGGTGTCTCAGTCAGTTAAGTGTCTGTCTGACTTCGGTTCAGGTCATTATCTCACGGTTCGTGAGTTTGAGCCCCACAATGGGCTCTGCGCTGACAGCTGAGAGCCTGGAGCCTGCTTGGATTCTGTGACTCCCTCTTTCTCTGACCTTCCTCCACTCACACTCTGTCTCTCAAAAAGTAAATAAACGTTAAAAAAATGTAAAAAGTAACCAGGTTTGTTTATACAGCCTTTCAGTTCTAAATTTTCTATCTCTGGTGATCAGGATGGCTCTTTACCTTCTGGTACAGGGAGGGTACCTTTCACAAAGGAAATCTATTTCCTGCCTTTTAGGGAAACAGAGGAAGACCTTAGTGTTCTTCTTACACAGGTTGTCTCTTAGGTAACCTTTATTTAAAATAATCAATAGGCAAGGGAAACAACATCAAAAATGAACTATTAGGACTTCATCAAGATAAAAAGCTTCTGTGAAGGAAACAATCAACAAAACTAAAAGGCAGCCTATGGAATGGGAGAAGGTATTTGCAAATGACATTATCAGATAAAAGGTTAGTATCACAAATCTATAAAGAACTTATCAAACTCAGTACCCCAAAAACAATCCAGTAAAGAAATGGGCAGAAGACCTGAATAGACATTTTTCCAAAGAAGACATTCAGATGGCTAACAGACACATGAAAAAGTGCTCAACATCACTCATCATCAGGGAAATACAAATCAAAACCATAGTGAGATACCACCTCATACCTGTCTGAATAGCTAAAATTAACAACACAGGAAACAACAGATGTTGGCAAGGATGTGGAGAAAGGGGAACCCTCTTATACTGTTGGTAGGAATACAAACTGGTGCAGCCACTCCAGAAAACAGTATGAAGTTTCCTCAAAAAGTTAAAAATAGAACTAACTATCCCACAACCCAGCAATTGCTCCAGTATGTATTTATCTAAAGGATACAAAAATAGTGATTCTAAGGGGCACATGCACCCCGATGTTTACAGCAACATTATCAACAATAGCCATATTATGGAAAAAGCCCAAATGTCCATGTACTGATGAGTGGATTAAGAAGATATGGGACATATACACGATGGAATATTACTCGGTCATCAAAAAGAATGAAATCTTGCCATTTGCAACAATGTGGATTGAGCTAGAGAGTATTAGGCTAAGTGAAATAAGTCCTAGAAAAACAAATACAATATGAATTCACTTATATAGAGAATTTAAGAAACAAACCAGATGAATATACAGGAAGGGGAAAACGGGGAAGCATACCATAAGACACTCTTAACTATAGAGAACAAACTGAGGGTTGCTGGAAGGGAGGTGGGTGGGGGATTGGGTTAAATGGGTGATGGGTATTAAGGTGGGTACTTGTTGTCCTGAGTGCTGGATGTTACACAGAAGTGAAGAATCTCTAAATTCTATAACTGAAACCAATTTTACCATATATGTTATTATGTTATTATATGTTAACTAACTAGATTTGAAACAAAATCTGAAAAAATTAAAAACAAAATTAATAAAATAAAATAAAATAAAATAAATCAATATGCCAAAATGGTACATTTTGGGGCCACCTGCCTGCTCTTGGCTCCTAGAGAATACACACATGTATAATACAAAAAATTATTTACATATATTTACATATGAAAATATACATGATAATTAAAAGCATTAACTTCAAAGTCGTGGTGGTGACTTCTGAAGGGATAGATAATGGAAGGGAAGCAGAAGGGTACATAGAGGTGTCTACCTTAGCTATGGTGTTGCAGTGCATTAAAAAAAGTAAAGATTCAAAAAGCATAAAGGTTTATAATTTTCACTGTATATTCTATTTCAAATAAATCTAATGAAATATTTCACTAAAAATACTTATACAGTGAGCCACCCTGCTCAAATACAAGACAGCATATCTCAACTCCTACAATTACCCTGACTACACCTTTTTAATCACTTTTGCTGATTTTTCTTCAACTCTTGGATCTGTCAGCATTTCCATTCTCCAGAGTTTTCCCCTGGGATATCATCCTCTCTTTGTCTACAGTGGTTTCCTATATACTTCTGGTTCTTCTGCTGGACTTAAAAGCCATCCAAATGCTGATGACTCTTAGATTTATATTTCTGGCCAGAAATTATCCCCCTAAGCTCCAGACTCAATTGTTCAACTGTATACTTACCATCTCTACTTGTATGTGTGTGAGACATCTCAAATATAACACATCCATTACCCAACTCCTGGCTCTCACCCTCAAGCCTGCTTTCTGTAGCCTTTTCCATCTCAGTAAAAAGCAACGCCATCCTTCTGGTTGCTCAGGCCACAAACCATGGAGTCCACTTAGAATTCTCTTTTTCTCGTCCCTCATATCCAATCAGTCAGCAAGTTATATGTATGATTCAACCTCCAAAATACATTCAGAATCTGGCCATTTCCACTGTTACAGTCTGGTCCAAGCCAATGTCGACTTTTGATTAGCTTGCTGCAATAGTAGCTCTGATTTACTTCTACTATTGGACCTCTTCAATCTATTCTCAACACAGAAACCTTTTAAAAATTTAAAATCTACGGGTTCTTGGCTAGCTCAGTCAGGTCTTGATTCCAGGTCAGGTCATGATCTCACGTTTCATGAAATGAGCCTGAATTGGGCTCTGTGTTGACAGTGCAGAGTTTGCTTGGGATTCTTTCTCTCTCTCTCCTTCTCTCTCTGCCTCTCCCTGCTCATGCTCTCTCTCTCTCTTTCTCTCAAAATAAATAAACTTTAAAAAATTAAAATCAATTAAAATGTAGGTTAAGCAGGTTATAACTTAGATGTTGGCGAGGATGCAGAGAAAGAGGATCTCTTTTGCACTGCTGGTGGGAATGCAAACTGGTGCAGCCACTCTGGAAAACAGTATGGAGGCTCCTCAAAAAATTTATAATTGAACTACCCTACAACCCAGGAATTGCACTACTAGGTATTTATCCAAGGGATACAGGTGTGCTGTTTCGAAGGGGCACATGCACCCCCATGTTTATAGCAGCACTATCAACAATAGCCAAAGTATGGAAAGAGCCCAAATGTCCACCGATGGATGAATGGATAAAGAAAATGTGGTATATATATACAATGGAGTATTACTCAGCAATCAAAAAGAATGAAATCTTGCCATTTGCAACTACATGGATGGAACTAGAGGGTATTATGCTAAGCAAAATTAGTCAAAGACAGATATCATATGACTTCACTCATATGAGGACTTTAAGAGACAAAACAGATGAACATAAGGGAAGAGAAACAAAAATAATATAAAAACAGGGAGGGGGACAAAACAGAAGAGACTCTTAAATATAGAGAACAAACAGAGGGTTGCTGGAGGGGTTGTGGCTGGGGGATTGGCTAAATGGGTAAGGGGCATTAAGGAATCTACTCCTGAAATCATTGTTGCACTATATGCTAACTAACTTGGATGTAAATTAAAAAATGAAGTAATCAATTAAAAAAACAAGTATGTTACAACTTGACTTAAATTCTTCCAATGGTTTCTCATGTTAAGGAGAGTAAAAGCTGAAGCCTTTCAATGGTCAACAAGGCCCTAGAGGGCAGGGTTCCTCTCTATACCTTTGCATTCATTTCCTACTTCTTCCTCTCTCTCTGTTAGGGCCACTGACCTCACTGTCATTCCTACCCAAACACAAGGCTGGTTCCAGGACCTAGAAGCTTCTACATTCCCTATCCCCTCTATTTTACTTTATATATCTCCACAGTTCACATTGTCATCTGATGTACTATCTACTTTTCTGTCTTCTTTCTATTGTATGTCTCCTATCCTATAATTTAAATTCCATGAAGACAAGAAACTTTGTATTTTGTTTATTGCTATAATCCTCAACACCTACAATAAAGTGTAGCACATAGTAAGTACTGAATATTTATTGAATAACTTAATAAGTGCTGATAAAATAGTCATAGGAAGAGTGAATGATTGATACAAATAAAAAAATTTAAAATAATCTAGATAGTGGGGAGTCTGGGTGGCTCAGTTGGTTAAGTTTCCAACTTCAGCTCAGGTCATTATCTCACAGTTTCTGGGTTTGAGCCCCACATCAGGTTCTGTGCTGACAGATTGGAGCCTGAAGCCTGCTTCAGATTCTGTGTCTCCCTCTTTCTGTCTCTGCCTCTCCCCCACTTGCACTCTCTCTCTCTCAAAACTAAATAAATATTTTAAAAAATAATCCAGATAGATTGGAATTATGCAGATTGAATTTTCATGGATATTGTAAAGACCTGGATTTCGATGAAAAAGATTGATTGTATAGGATAGGGAAGCATATAAAGCAAACCAGCATATTTTAATTGGTCAAATATCTATTAACTTGGATGACACATACATTCAGAGTAAGGGTATAAGATAAAGCTAATTTATGATACCTATACACAGGCCATATTTTCATTTTGGGTAGAGAATAATAAATTCAAACCTGAATATCTTCTAATCTCACCATGGGTCTAATTTATACTGAAATGAAGTACCAATTTAATTGTCTTTATAAAAATAACTGTCCTTAGTTTCCTAAGAGAATCTGATCATTTTTTGGTAACTATCCCCCATGTCTCTCCTTTAGAAGTATTAGCAGTATGCTTCCATTTTATTGATATTTTTAATTGCAAATATAATAGATCTAGAGAAAAGTGCATAAATACAGAGTTAACAAATTGTTGGTGGTAAGCCCTGGTAAATAGCCCTAATATCATTTTCCTTTCCTGTGTCTACTCCCAGTCTTCCAGGCCCTTAAGTCTTTTTTCCCTTATATTCGTGTGTGTTACCTTTCTTCATCAGGATTTCCTCAAAATTAGTCCCTTCTAAGGAAAGAGATACATGCTCTTCTAAGGAAGGATCAAAGTTTCTCTTTCTTTCCCTCAAAGCCTCTCTCCAGGGCCTTGGAAACTGAAAGAGCTCAAAAAATGTGTTTTGAATACAGGGACAAATGGAGTTATATTAATAGATAGTAAGGACACAGGGATGCATGACCCCCTCTACACCCCCAAAATAATGAAGTGGAATCATTGTATGATGATCAACCTTCCCTTTCCATTTTTTAATGCTTAATTTAAGAATGGAGCATTTGATAATAAAATGTTAGATTTTACAAAGATATAATCATTAAAATGAACAAGTTAATGAGGCAGAGAAAGAATGAGACAAGAACAAGGCTTTCACCGCATCTCTGCATCAACAGCCAGGCCATGATGGGAAATGTTCCTGCACCTCGAGAGACCAGGAATGCAATCAAGTGCCAAACCTTAAATGGCTGTAGTCTAATGTGGTAATTAAAAGAACAACATAGGCTACTTCTTTTTCCTTCTTCCCTTTCTGAGTTACCCATTTTGATTTGTAATATCACTCGTCTCTGTAGAAAGGGGAAACAAGCAGCCAGTCCTCAGCCATGCCACGAGAACAATATCCTCATCTCTACTAAGCACAACAGCTTTCTAAGGCTAACATTGTATTACTGCTTTTGGTGAAGAGAGGGGGCAAGCAATCCAAAAGTGCTCATTGCCTTGCTGCATAAAGTTAATATTGGGATTTGATGGATTTTACCCCAGAGGAGAAGGAATACAAAAAAAAAAAAAAAATGGGGGTATATGTCCAGTCTTAAATTCATCACATCTGTAGAGTATTCTCTTCTGAGGACTTCATGCCCAAGGAAGCAATGTCTATGCACATTGTATGAGTGAATACTGTTGGAAATCATAAAAAATAGTGGTTCCTTTGTTGAAGATCTCAGATTATTAGGAGATGGGAGAAAATATAGCTATATCCTGAATTCTACTAAGCAGAGAGACCTAGTCACCAAATGAAAAAGATTTATAGTTACTTTTAATGCCTGGGCTTCTGAATGAAGTTTTAAGAAAAATCAGAAGATAATATAATGTATAAAATGTAGGACAGGCAGCAACTATTTGAAATCAAGTCAACAAAAATATAAGGATTTGTTGTTATGCAATAAAACTCCTAATAATTGTTTTGTGAATCAGAATTTCATCATGAAATTCATAAGATCAAGACAAACCTTCCATTCTCATTTGATTTTGGATTATTTGTCCTTCTCTTCACCTGGTTCCTTTTACTTTCTAAAGTCCTCTACCAAAAAAAATACTAAATGTTATTAATCTCTCAAATTTATTATTCATTTCTAAGTGAAAATGAAACAGAAACCAAGAGGACAACAAATTGAGAATACAAAAAAGACACCATTCAAAATAGAGGATATTGATTAATAAGAAAGATAAATTTAGATCTGATTGCAAATTAGAGAGCAATCCAAATGTTCACTGATGTGAGATGCAAGATATCATTTATTATTTATCCCGTGAGAAGCACTGAGTGTCAGATATTGTGCTACGAGCTGAAGATACTAGCTCATCTTCAAGCACATCAGATTGCATGTCAGAACTCAGAATTGGGATAAGCCATGGTGGTGTATTAATATTAGATATTTCCATGTAACAAACTACCCCAAAACTTAGTGGCTTAAAACAACTATTATTCCCTCCTTCCCCAAGAGTTATCAGGATAGCTGGGTGGTTCTGCTAATCAGTGGTACTCAATTATGTCAGCTTTGAGTCAGCGAAGTGATTTTGCTGATTTGGGGTAGACCCTCTTTGGAACCTTGGGTGGGACAACTGAGTTCACTTGGCTATGCTCCACGTGGTGTCTCTCATTTTGCAGTAGGCTAGCCTGTTCTTGTTCTTATCATGAAGGCAGAGGAGCAACAGAAAAGGCCAAAGTGTCCACGACCTCTTGGGACTAGGCTCAGAGCTGGCATTCTACACATTTGCTTCTTTCACATTTTATTGGCAGTCAGGTCAAGTCAAAGGGTAGAGATATAAACTCCACATCTAAAGGGAGGAACTGTAAAACCACATTGAAAAGAATGCGCACAGAAGAAAGAGTGAAAAATTGGGGCCACACAATGGTTTTATTTAGGGACAAGAAGAAATATAAAAGAAGCAGAATTTGGCTTCAACCCAAATCAACCAAGACAATACAGTTTGCCAAGTGAGAAAGGTACAGGATACAGAGCACATAGAAATCTTGCCCACAATTCAGGGAACAGTGTCTTCAGTATCATAAGGAGAAGCCTTAACTCAGGTATCACCAGTCTAGATAATCAGCAGCCAGTGATAAAGCACTTTAGAAGGTAGGTGGTAGTGCTAAGTCCTAGTGCTAAGGTCTACATTTAGAGTTACCTATGATCAGCATGGAGCTGGGCCTTGATAGAGAGTGGAGGTGGCAGTTCTAAATAAACTGTTTTGTTTTTTGTTTTGTTTTTTTTTTGCAGTGAAGTTTGGCTTACTTGGAGGATCATGGATACCTAGAGTTGATCTCTTCTAGAAAACTCAATAATTTCAAAACCATATTTTTACTGGACTCTAATCAGTTCTTATTTCCCTTCTGACAAAATCCCCCTGGTTTCCTTCACTACATATACAATGATTTGTTGTTGTGTTCTCAGTATAGGTGCATCTGGCTGAGAGCAAATATTCAATAGAAAAAAGAAATGAGAGCCAGACTTAGCCATTCTCTTCTGATTACATTATGACTCAGGAGGACACCCACCAGTAGTTTTATTCATTATTGGATATTAAAATCAAAGGCCTTTAATATGCAGCAACATAGTTGTCCAAATTGAAGCCCATCTGTGCATCCTTGTACAAGTTTTCATAGCATAATACACAGGCAATTTTAATAAACCTATTACTTTTTTTTTCTTCCCTAAAGGACTGACTAAAACTTCAGCATTACCTTGATGCCTCCTGGAGCATCACTAGCTCTTTTCTCAATTTAGATATTTTAAAACTAGGTTGGGTTGATCATGGAGGATGTAGTCATCAATTGTAGGGGCCACCTGTTGCTCTAATGTAGCCCAGAGTGTCTGTCCCCAGAACACGGTTCCTTTTTCTCTCTCTTGCTCGCCTCAACTATAAGCTCCATCAGGCTTCATATTTTTCTGATCAAAACCTCAGTAAAATTCTAGTAACTGTGGTCTCAGAAATGCTGCCTTTTGAATTAATCTCTCCTCTTATAATAAATATTAGTGAAAGGAAATTCAGAAATGGGAAACATAATCTGAGTGGACTTCCAACGTGTGGTTCAGATTCTTAAAGGAAATTCAGAGGCAGCAAAACTCTACTGCTATACCTGTACTTTGATCGCTTTTAATTGTTAAGATTTAGAGAGCTGTTAAATTCCTTTGTCTACCAACTTACCAAATTTCTTTCAGTATCATCACCCATATCAAACACAAGAATATTCTCCCTGACATTCTTTCATGGTTGAGGGGAGGAAGCAAGAGGTCATAATAGAAAATGCGTTCCAAAAGGTCAGGTTGGAGACTGAGAAGTCATTAAAACTTGTCTCAGCCTTGTTTTTTTTGTATTCAAATGAAGTTTAAAATTGTATCTTTTTTAAAGAATATTTTATGATTTGTTTATGATTTTTTTAACGTTTATTCATTTTTGAGAGACAGTGAGTGGGGGAAGTACAGAGAGAGAGGGAGACACAGAATCCAAAGCAGGCTCCAGGCTCCGAGCTGTCAGCACAGGGTCTGACACAAAGCTTGAACTCACAGGCCACGAGATCATGACCTGAGCCCAAGTCAGATGTTTAATCAACTGAGCCACCCAGACACCCCAAACTGTGTCTATTTCAGACAATTGTTAATGAGAATTAAATGAGATAGGACATGACCCATTTTCACATTAAGCATTCACTATAGGTGAGGAATTATTATTAATACTATTAGAATAGAGAAACAACTCAATCTTCAACTCTGTGTTAAAAACAAACAGGATGGGGGGGGGGGGGCGCCTGGGTGGCTCAGTCGGTTAAGCGTCCGACTTCAGCTTGGATCATGATCTCATGGTTTGTGGGTTTGAGCCCCACATCGGGCTCTGTGCTGGCAGCTCAGAGTCTGGAGCCTGCTTCGGATTCTGTGTCTCTCTCTCTCTCTCTCTCTCTCCCCCCCCCATCCCGCGCGCGCACGCTCTCTCTCTCTCTCAAAAAGAAACATTAAAAAAAATTTAAAAACAAAACAAAAACAAACAGGATGTGACACTAGCTAGAAGCAGCACTTACTATAGCTCTTAACCTTAGTCAAATACTGTTACAAGTACTTTCTATACATTAACTCACTTAATACAACAATGCTACAAGGGAAATAGTATTATTATTCCCATCTTATAAGGAAACTGTGGTACAACAGATTATACAACCAAGCTGAGGTCACACGACTGGAAAGTTGCAGGGTAAGGACTGTAACCCAGGCAGTCTGGTTATGGAGTTCATACTTTCACCTATGATATTATGTGGCTTCTGGAGAGAAACTGTCAGGAAGGGACAATGCTGTAGTTAAACATTTCTCCAGTGGTTACATAGGCTCTAATTAAGCGTACGACTTGTTGACTGAGTTGGGTATTTCAAAATATTTTCCCTTCCTCCTTTAGAATATAAAATCCTCAGGGGCAGAGACAATGCATATTGTTTTTCTTATGTTTGTAGTACAATGTTCTGTATGCTGCAAGTCCTCAGCAGGTCTTATTGTCTGGTTCCCTCTGTCTTTCATTTCCCCACAGAGCTTGTAGGAAATGTAAGTGGGTCCTGGGAGCTGAGAGTTAAAAAGACCCTGAAGTTTGGCCTCCCCCGCTCCCTTGCAAAATTCTCATTAATATTTCTCAGGCAGCTAAGCACTTGTCTATGTATAAGAATCCCAGCATTCTGGAGAACAGCACTTATTTCTGGAAACTTCTGAAATGATGGTGTTTACAGCTGCCAGCCTCCTGCTTGGTAGCAAGTCCCAGCACTGCTGAGAGCTCCATTTGCCACAGTCAGTGGGTTCCCTGAACCAAGGCTCAGATACCTCTGAAAGTTGATGACTAAAAATCAACAGGGAAGCCAAAGCAGGGAACTCTGAGGGAAGAGAGTACTGAACAGTCTTTTTCCATCACTATAATACTGTCCATTTGAAAATTTTTACAAATGTTTTAAAAGTATACTTTGTAGGCAAGCAAAATGCTATCCTTATAGACGACTGGGAACACTGCAGGAAGCTGCAAAGGTGCATTAGTTTAATAGTTAAAGGGTTCAACATGAAAACTAATACCTTGTCATTTATTATCCCAATGGCTCTACATGAAATAAAACTGATGTTATAAAATTAATTTCATATATAAAGTTATATCTTTCTTAGTTTATATTTTTCATAACACACAACATGTATAAAGTGCAATAAAATCTTGATCACTTAGGCTAGCTCTCTGGTATTTAAAGTCTGTCTGGGCTGTCCTGCTTAGCAGTCAGGGGAATTTGAGTTCAAATCCAAGTGCCACTTTTTATTAGGTATGTGACACTGCACAACTTATTTAGCTCTCTCTTAATTTCAGCTTTTTTATGTCTCTGTAAAAATAAGGACAGTGATATCTCTACTTCTTAGAGTTATTTTGAGGATTAACTCAGAAATGACATACAATCATCTAACACCAAGAAATTACTCAATTAATGAATATTACTATATTGACTGATATTTAGATTCTGGTCATTCACTGGAATATAAATCCCATGAGAATAGAGACTTTCTTTCATTCGCTGAAATAGCAGTATTTAGAACACCTTAGTAGTTCAAAAAATAATGGGAACAAATTATGGGAAAGAGAGAGCACAATCCCAGTGGCAAGAACTCCATACGTGAACAAATCCTATAATAGTAGGGGAGAGTGGTGAAAAAGAAAACTGAAAGAGAGTTTTGACTTGAATAGGATAGGCATGGAGTTGGGGTCTCTCGTGGGTTTCTCATCAAGGGAATGGTATGTTAAAATCCAGGGTTTGAAGTAACTTGAGAAAATTTGAGTTTACAGCAGGTTTGTAGTGAGGACTGGATCCTATTCTGTATCAGCTGAAGAGATACAAAGCCTCCATGTAGAGTTATATATTAGTGTCAATTTAGAGCTAGTTTCTAGTTCACATATGTTATTTGTATCTTTTATCTCTTTTTCCTTTTCTCCCTCACTCTTTCTTTCTGGTTTTCCTTTGCCTTTCTTATCTATTCAGTGCATATAAATTATCAGCCCTTATCCTCCTGTAGGGATGGTGATCCATTTTGTCTAGTTGACTCCCTTTAGCAAATGGTAATGTCAGAAACCTCTGGATTTGAGGGAAACTGGCTCACTCTCCTGCTATGTGGAGCTTTTAATGCAATGAGTCAGTAGGAAAGGAAAACTTTGTATAATTCTTCTCTCTTCCTCCTAAGTTCTTTGGAAGATCTTCAAACAAGACAGTTTAAAATAGAATATGGACATCTCAACAATGCAAAACTCATCCTCTGAAAGGAATTGCATACATTCTCCAATAATTTTTGAAAGATATTTGTACACATCCATCTGAACTCACTCTTGCAATACAAAGATTGGCACAATTTATTTTTAATCAGAGAAAGAGAGAGAGATTAGCATTAATGTAGAATTTTTATGAACACAAAAGCTTGAATTCCATGGGCTTGTGGCCATATATTATTGAAAGTTAGCAATAATTCTACATATCTGTCCCGTTTATAGAGGGTCTGGAGTATCCCTGATGAACTGAGCCTAAATCCAAGCCTGATCTATTAGTCAGTGGAAGTGAACTGAATGTTCAAGTTAACTGGGCTTTCCTGGCTTCATGAAAATCTCTTAAGCCAGTCTTCAGGATACCATTATATCCTTATTCATATTCATTCATATGAATATTCACACTCATTCTTCACTCTAGTCTGGAACCTGAGGGGAAAGAGAGCCAAGAAGACCTGGTCCTTACCCTCTGACTGTAACTCAAGTCTAACACACATTCAGTAATTAGAGAGGATATACATGAGAATTACCAGACTCAAAAGGGGGAAACAATCATACAGAGAGCTTTGTAGGCTAAGCAGTAGGAGAAGTGTCAGGGCTTGATGGTGGCAAGGAGTGAGAAGACAATGAGAAAGTGGCAGCACAACCACAGTAGCAAGAATTCCATGAAGAAACAAGTCCCACAACAGTAAGGGAGTGTAGTGGAAAATAATACTGAAGGACAGTTTTGACTTGAGTAGAACAAGTATGGGTTTGGGATCTCTTATGGATTTTTCATCAAGGGAATAATATGTTAAAACACTCTTTATTCAACAAATAGGAATTGAGCACCACTTTGGAAAAGTTATTTTGCCTGGTTCTATGAGGGAAAAATGAGTTAGTTAAACTCTTTGATCTAGAAAAGCTTAGAATTTATCAGAGCCTGTTTAAAAAGTCTTGTTTTAGAAACAAGTATTTGAATGGATATGTATTTTAAATGACCACTTCAGCAAGGTTTGGGAGAAAGTTTTATTATTAAGTTAAATGTAAACCCTCTTAAAAGCCTTCATTAAAAAAATCTTCTCCACTTTTGGTTCAAATCCACTTAAAAGTCAAATGCAGCACTGATTGGCACAAATATATCTGTGGTTCAGAAAAATGTCTCCAAAGACTGGCATTTAATTCTGTCCATTCTCAGAGTTCGTGATATGAATTCTGTGGGTATATATAATTTCTGGATTTAGATCCTCTTAACCTGATAGCTCTTTTTTTTTAAGGGAGTTCAAGATGCTCATTCTGATTCTGGCTATGACCTGCCAGGATCTCTTACCCAAAGCAGATACTAACATCTGTTGTTTTCATTTGGGAGGTCTCACATTGCACGAGTCATATTACTTGTCAAGATTGGACAAGTGACTCACTGTGTTTATCTTTCTCCTAGGTTCCGAAGTTATGTTGCTGATACTGAAATGTCAGTTCCTTGACCTTTGGATGCACAGAGGAGCCTCAGAGGATATCCCCAGCATTTGAAAGCAAGTTGTGAGAATTTGGTATTGGAAAGAAATATTATTTGCAGTTTAACAGCCTTTCAGGTTAGCGCAGTACTGTTTTTAAAACAGCACTCTGTGTTCTTGGAGGTTTACTTGAGAAAATGTAGAGTGCAGTGTAGGTTAATGTAATTATTCCTTAGAATTCCTGGATTTTCAAGGATGAGAGGTTTAAAAATAAGTTATTTTCTTTGGAATTACATACTTTTGGACTTTTGGTACACATATTTGGGAAAGTGCCCTTAGAAGGGTTCTTTAATATTACAAAGAAGCCCGTTTTCTCAGGAATGCCTAGGATTCTGGACAGCATTATTCTAGTAACATCTTGATGAATAGGAAAACATTTTTACATCCCACAAACTTGAACTAATTAAAATGAACATGGGTAAAAGGCAAATGCAATTTTAAACAGTGATTAGCAAAATTTATTTTCCAGGGTGAAAAATGAATATGGTCAAGGAAATGAGGCTTATCAGGTCTTTCCACTTGCCTCACAAATCTTCTATGAATTAATAATCACTGACATTTTTATGAAACAATGTCATTCTCAGCGCAAGTCACTGCTTTCTGCATTATGTCCACCTTTATAAAGGCTCACCTCAAAGTGAGAGGAATTAAAAAAGAGCCTTCACAGTACTCTTCAAACAATTACTAGGGACACAGCAAAGGAAAATGTAGGCCCAACTTATTTTGCCCGAAAGAATTCTGGCAATTGACATAAAAGTAATATGAGTACATTGAAGAGAGAATATAAATGCCACATAATTACAGAGAATCCAGACTAGATGAATTATCAGGGAAGACTCTGAATTGGAGAAAAAGGCTCTGTGACAGTCATTACCTTAAAAAAATTTCTTATTAGGTTAAGGTATCGCAATAAGAGTTTTCTACATACACTAAGGCCCAATAAAAAAAAAAAACATGGAAATACAACAATGTAAAACTTATTTGTGCATTAGGATAAAAGCAATTTGAATCAAAAGTATATCTATGGTATATTTCTTTTTCTAAGGAAAAGTTACAAACTTGCATTTGAAGTTTAAAACTTTTCACAATCAAGAGGAACTTTTCTTTAGTTAAAAATTCTTAATTAATTACAATGAATGATATATTCAACATCATCTTCAGACTCTTTATAAATTAGTTTAATTTACATAGAGAGCCTTTTAGGTCTTCAGTGATAAAGCAAACTCTTGAGACTAAAAACATAGGGTTTTCCTCCAATGACTTCACTGTTCCATATATATGTAAGAGAAGTTCCAACTAGTACTCTTGTTTCCAAAGAGAGAAACTTAAATCGTGATCCATTTAAATATATCAAAGCAATTAAAGCAACTTCCTGCTAATATATTAGGGGTGGTAGTAATATATATATATAACATATACACATATATATATTATATATATACCTATGTACTTATATATACATATGTATGTATATATATATAACTCCAAGTATATAGATATGGTTATTTTTCTGGGGTAAAGATGTATAAATTCATCAGATACTCAAAGGAATCTGTTGCTCAAAAGGCTTAATTAACAACTATGCAATTAAGAGTAAATGCAATCTCTATCAAAATACTAGTGGCATTTTTTACAGAAATAGAAAAAATAATCCAAAAATTCGTATGGAACCACAAATGACCTTTAGTAGCCAAAGCAATCTTGAGGAAAAAGAAGAAAGCTGGAGGCACTGCACTTCCGGGTTTCAAAATATGTTACAAAGCTACAGTAATCAAAATTGTATGGTACCAGCATAAAAACAGACATATAAACCAATGGAAAAGAACAGAGTGGCCAGAAATAAATTCAGGCATCTACACTCAACTGATCTTTGACAAAAGTGCCAAGAACACACAATAGGGAAAGGACAGTCTCTTTAATAAATGATGTTGGAAAATTGGATATCCATATGCAGAGGAATCAAGTTGGACCTTTATTTCACACCACATATAAAAATAAATTCAACATATATTAAAGACTTAAATGTAAGACCTGAAGCCATTAAACTATGAAAAGAAAACATAAGAAAGAGCATCTGTCATTGGTCTTGGCAATGATTTTTAAGATGTGGCCCCCAAAGCAAGGGCAACAAAACCAAAGCAGACAAGTGGGATTGTATCAAACTAAAAAGCTTTTGCATAGCAATGGAAACAATCAACTAGTGAAAAGGCAACCCACAGAATGATAAAAACTACTGGCAAACCATATATCTGATAAGAGGTTAATATCCAAAATATATAACTCAAACATCTCAATAGCAAAAAACAAAACAAAAAACCCAACTTGATTAAAAAATGGGCTAAGGACATGAATAGACATTTCTCAAACAAAGACATACAAGTGGCCAATAGCTATATGAAAAGGTGCTCAACATCACTAGTCACCAAGGAAATTCATATCAAAACCACAGTAGATATTATCTCACACCTGTTAGAATCACTACTACCAAAAAGACAAAAGATAACGTGGAGAAAAGGAGACCTCTGTACGCTACTGGTGGGAATGTAAATTAGTACAGCCTTACAGAAAACAGTATGGAGCTTTCTCAGAAAGTTACAAAGAGCACTACCATACAATCCGGCAGTCCCACTCTTGAGTATATATCTAAAATAAATGAAATCAGAATCTTGAAGAGATATCTTATGCCCATATTCATTGAAGCATTACTGACAATAGCCAAGATGTGGAAACAACCCAAGTGTTCACTGACAGATGAATGGAGAAAATGTGATACACACATGCACACACACATGCATGCACAGGAATATTATTCAGCCTTAAAAAATTAAATCCTATCATATGCAACAACATGGACGAATATTGAGAACATTATGCTAAGTGAAAAAAATAGACACAGAAAGACAAATACTCCATGATCTCACTTATGTGTGGAATCTAAAAAAGTCAAACTTGTATAAAAATTTCACTATTTGCAGATGACATACTATATATAGAAAACCCTAGACTCCACCAAAAAACTACTAGAACTGATAAATGAACTCAGTAAGGTCATAGGATACAAAATCAATATGCACAAATCTGTTGCATTTCTATACACTAATAATGAAGCAGCAGAAAATTAAGAAGACAATTCCATTTACAATTTCACCAAAAATAATAAAAACACCTAGAAATAAACTTAACCGAGGTGAAAGATCTGTACTCTGACAACTATAAAACACTGATGAAAGAAATTGAAGACCATACAAACAAATGGAAAGATAGTCCATGCCCATGGATTGGAAGAACACATATTGTTAAAATGTCCATACTACCCAAAGAAATCCATAGATTTCATGCAATCCCTATTAAAATAGTAACAGCCTTGGATTGTGTGGGTGGCTCAGTTGGTTAAGTGTCTGACTCTTGATTTTGGCTCAGGTCATGATCTTATGGTTCATGAATTCGACCCCCTCATCAGGCTTCTAGCTTATAGTGCAGAGCCTGCTTGGGATTCTCTCTCTCTCCTTCTCTCTCTCTCTCTG
Organism: Panthera tigris; assembly: GCF_018350195.1. NCBI lineage: Eukaryota > Metazoa > Chordata > Mammalia > Carnivora > Felidae > Panthera > Panthera tigris. The sequence goes on along the minus strand of NC_056661.1, from coordinate 96,603,575 downwards.
TCCCTTCCCTGCTCATGCTCGCTCTCTCTCTCTCTCTCTCAAAATAAATAAATAAACTTAAAAAAAAGTGTTCTCAGTAAGTGGTAATTCTAATGAAAGGGGGATCTACAATTTTATGTTTATTGTAAGTAGTTTGAAACATGTATTTGAACAACTTTTAGAATAGTTATAACATCCTGAGCAAATATCCAAACAAAACCTATACTTGTTTTCCTAATCATTTAAATGAGAAGAAAAATGATCTTTAAAATTTTCAACAGCTGTAGTAATTATAAAGGTTTAACACAGTCATATTGAAGGGTAGGTCGAGTACAATAAAGAACTAGTCATTTTGGGGGAAAAAAAAGAACTAGTCCTTTTGTAGGAGAAGGTCAAGAAACAAAGGACTGAAGGATTTCTGTTAAATCCCCAGGGAAAACCTTGGAACTCTGGATCAGTCACCAGATGGAACTGATCCTCAGGTTTACCTTCTCTTTCTAGTAATCTTTGAACAAGAATAACTTAAGGGAATAATATTGTAGCCAGGTCCAGGATCATTCTGTAACATCACCAATATTAATCCCATATCTGAATGACAACTAGGAGGGAATATATGTAACTGTGTTAGAACTTTAGAGGGGGTATAAAGTGGAGCAAACTTGTCTTCCCTTCCCTTTTGATCTCTTATTTCATAAGAAAAGATGTTAAATGTAGCCACTGAACTTTGAATTTTCTAACTTTGGTCACAAACTATTTCTTTATTTGCTCATCGTGATTATAATTGAAAGAGTAATGTAGGGTCCTATGTCAGATCATAGACCAACTTCTTCTCTGTCCCCTGTGGAGATTCAGTGTCATGGAGGTATTGGGAAGGACAGAAAACAAGCTCTTAGCTGCCTAAGGGTAGAAAGCCTTTGCCCTTAATTCAGTTATCAAAGCCCTGGCAGCATGTTAAAGTAATTGGCCCAATCTAAAGCATATAATCTATTTTTCTTTATCTCCCAACTGTTTCCTACTACTATTTGGTTCTCATGGTAAGGTTTTCTGAGAAATAAAGCAATTATATTAATGTTGTCAATCACTGCTGTCAGGCTGATCAATAAAAACAATGTTAACCTTACTAATTAATTGCTAGCAATCACCTAACTAACTTGAAGAAACTATTAGTTGCACAAAAATGAATAAGGTAATGTTCTAAGTGATGTTTATAATGTGCTATTTGAAAAACAAAAGCTTTCAGTTCCTCTCTAAAATAGAATTTTTCAGCGATAAGTGAAAAACAGGAGCCTCTTCTATTTGGTTTCAGACAGGAGTATATGTTTTTATTGCAATCATCATTCAAGGCTGCTGACAGTAAATAAAACTGGAATGTTCACTACAGATGTGCTGTTTGTGTAAAAGTAGTCTGAATAATTTTAACCTGACAGAGTTGAGCAAAGGCACCCCCTTCTCAGACCCCATCATGAATGCATAGTCATCTGGGTCATCCTGAGTTTTCTAGTCCAACAATAGCTGAATGGGTTTCTGTGCTTGGGATCTTGGGAGACAAAGGAATCATTTAAATATTCCTCAAAAATGTTGGTGAATTATATTGAGATCAGAAATTTAATTTTGTTCTATGTGCAGGTTTAAAATTTCATGAGCTTTTTACTCAGGTGAGGCACTACTCAGGAAGGCAACCTTGGTTTCTTGACTGAAATTGTCAGTAAAGCTATTCATGTTGGGAACTCATTTTTCTGGGACTGTGGGCAATCTGAAATTTACACGGTAGCTCTAACATCGTGATTTTTTTCAATTAAAAAAATCATAGGAGGAGGGAGTTTAAGATGCAGATTCCCAGGCTGACCCACTAGAGAGTCTAGTCCAGTAGGTCAGGTGTTAGGAATAAAAATCTGCATTTGACTGTGCTCCAGGCTCTGAGAATCATGACAGTAAACTTGAATCCAGAGCCCAGCCCCTTCCAGACATTGAGCTGTCTGAAGTTTATCAAATCCTAAACTCCAAGTTCAAAGCTCCTCTGAACACTGGGCTCCAGGAGACTGAGGATGACACAGGAGTTGGCAGCTCCTTCAGGAGTTTTGGGAGTCATTAAGGAAACAGTAGTGGTGGTAGGAATTATAACCATATAAACACGGAGGACTCCCAGGTTAGTGCTAAGTTGGTGAATGCCTGAACAGCAGGCCTCCAGATTGGTGGATTTAACATTCATAGTTTCAACAATTTGCAGATGATTTCATGGGTACCTCACGTATTCATCTGTAACTCTGTGAAGACAGGAAATGGAATCTATATTCTAGAAAGCTGGTGTAAACACCAGTCTCTTAGATAGAGGTGGGCAAACCCTCCAACCAACATCTACATCTCAACAGTTTTGTGTTGTTCTCTATTCTCACAAACTAAGTGTTCTGAAGTTAAAAAAAAAAAAAAATCGTCTTTCAGTATCTACAATAGGGCAGGAGGGGCTCATTTTTATTTTATTGTATTTTCACTTAATAGTCATGAAAATAAAACCAAGTCTTTCACAACGATGCTGTATAATAATCTGGCATTTTATGAAAGTCTCAGGATCTGGTCCTTGTGAATTACAAGCATTCTTAAGCTGTATTTACTATTTCTGTTTTTATCTCAAAGTAATGTCACAAAAGTGACAAAGTGCTGCTGAGTTTTAATCCTCCTGAGAGGGAATTGAAATTAAAATGTAATGTTAAATCAGGGAAAAGATAAATTTCTCAAATGCCTTTTAAAAATGCTCAGTGTGATGACAGTAGATATTATTAACTGTCAGTGGTAGAAGAACAAAGTTTGAATTATTTTATTTTATTTTTTCCCCACAGATTAAAACCAAAGTACCCCACTGGTTCTTTTCTCAAATTAAAAATTATGAGACTTTGAGGAGGCATTAGGGAGTAGGCAGAAGAGAGTAATGCTGGCAAGTAAACTGTATTCATATGCCAATGATGAAGGATGCCTCTGGCTTTTTCATCCTTACACCAAAGAAAATGTTGTGGCCTAGTCTAGTTTTATCTAAGGATTCATTTAGTAAATATTTTTGATTGCCTACTATGGGCAAGGCATTGAATGAACTACCAAACTGAAACATTTCTTTCCTCAAGGAGTTTATAGTAGGAGAGAGAAGGAAGGGTATAATTATAATCCAGGGCAGAAGGCAGAGGTGGAATTAAAAATGCAAAAACAAGACAAAACAAAAAACCAGTAGGACACAGCCAAGAGTCAATCAGAACATCCTCCCAATCGCACAGATGCCAGCAGTCAACAAGGGTTCCACCTGTACTAGTGTTTGCCAGCTGAATGTGCCAACAGAAGGTGATAAAGGCCATAGGAGAGGGGCACACTGTGAATTCAAAAAAGAAAAATCCCTTCTGGTGAGGGGATCAGGAAGAAATATTTGGGGCTCTGAAGAATGGATGGGATTTGAATAAAAATTAAATGCATGAATTCAGAACAGTTCAGGGAGTGTTCCAGGACCAGCTGAGTGTTTCAGCTCAGTTTTCTGAATGGGGACACTGCCGATAGGCTGTGAGGTAGAGAGCTCAGTTAAGGACAGGGAGAAATCCTGGGAAGCTGAAGACAAAGCCAGCCCCTGGGGCAAGTGGGAGAAGTTGTTTGGACCAGAGCATGGCAGTCTGTACCCGGTCTTGTCTCTGTAAGCTTTTGGGTGACAGGAGAGAGAGTAAATCTGGAAGGAAGGGTTTCTGACCCTCTAGGTATAAACAGACCAAAAAAAAATCACCATACTGAAAAGAGAAAAAAAAAATCAGAAATGACTCTATTAAGTTTCCTACATGAGGCAGGCTGGATGCTCAGATCAGAGATCTGACAATTACAGCAATAAAGAAAATCAGATATTCTGCACACTTGAATTTGTGATGTTGAAATTCATACCTATGATGCACCTAAAGAATTTAGCTTATAGTAAAAAGTAGCAATTATTAGTAGCTAGCAAACCTGTAAAATCTTCAAGATATCTAAATTAAACCTTCCGATTGCCAGTTAAATTCTTTTTATCTGTTTCCACTAGAAATAGAAAACAAATCTTATTCCATCCCCTGTGTCTTTGCTTATTTTTCTTGTTCAGGGCAATTTTTCTCTTCCTCCTCCAGCTGCTTATTTGTCAAAACTTAATCCATTTCAGCTTTTCTACACTGGATGATCTTCAAAACTTAACTCTAGAAGTAAACACTAAATGTATGCCAAGGCAACGTTGGGGGAAAAAATGAAGATGGCATTTCAGAGGATATTTGCTGTACTCCCCCAAATATAGTGATTCCATTCCCATTTACTAAAAAAGAAAAACAAATTGCAGATGCCATGGCTGACTCTCAGTTAGTTTTTAGACCTCAGAGTTGATCCTGCCCCATCTTCTATTTATTAAGTTTCCATATGATCTTTTTATGGTCTCTATGACATAATATTTTATGCCTTCTAGTCCGAATTGGTACTTACTTGAAACAAAGCCTAAATGTCGGCTTCCAGTTTGAATGGGTCACTGTGCATTCCGGGCTTCTGAGTCCTTGGTAAATGAGTAGGTGTTTCTTCAGCAAGTCTTGCAATTTGGGAAACTTGTGTGAAAATGCAACTCAAATATTCCCATCATAAGGAATGATTTTATGACAGATCATGAAGCAGATCTTCTTTTATGTCAGATCTTCTGACAGATCATGAAGTAACTCAATCACCCTCACATGGTTTCTGGCCAGTAATTTCCAACTAAGAGTGAGGAGAGACATTCTTCCTTTTGTTTGGGAACAGGGAGTATCTGTCAAATTGGATCCATTGGTAATTTGACATGAGATCACTTCCTGAAGCAAACTTTGTAAGAAGGGCACAGGGCGCATTCTCAATCTTGGAAGCATTTGGCATGTGGTGTTGATGGAGCAAACCACGGGACTAAATTCTTTTCCTTTGGGATACTCCAAGGAACCCAAGGATGCACACATTTGGCCTTGGAAACACTTCATACAAGGAAAAGAATATACGGGATTGAAATTCACTTCTTCGTAAGCACCTTAATGATCCAACTGCGGTCTTGAGCCTTACATTCCTATCTGATGACATCACACTAGATGACTGCTGTTATTTATCATTTCAGCAAGAAAAACACTCCGTGTTTGCGGTCTGTCATACTTTGTGGCTTATTTTTCTATTTTGAGGATAAACGGATTGGTTCCTACAAATGAAAATGTCCTCTGATCCCTGCTAATCAGAAATTCTGCAGGTGGTTACATGGCTGAATGTACTATTAACTGTTGTTGGGGGTACTTTGTTTAAAAAAACAACAACAAAGCCTTGGGGGAAAGATAAGAAAACAGGAGATGATCAACATTTAACAGGTTGTGGTCCTCGCCTTCATAGCCTTTATTCATTTCTTTAAATTGCCCTCTTAATTTCTGGCATGAGCTTATTCTTCATTTAGCTATCAATTATTAAAAACACCACAACGCACGCCTGTGCTTGAGAAGTGCCCTGGATACTGTGAGCAGTGAATTAGAATATGAATCCATCCTGAGGCGTGGTGTATGAATTAGAATAAATACCCTTTTGAAAAAGGTACTTGACTATGCTTTGCAAAAACACAGCTTTTGCTGCCTTTTCAATTTTCTTCAATTCTTTGAGGATGTAAAATTTACTTCTAATTTAGCCATTTCCTTGTAATCAAATCCTCTGTATCCAGGTAGCATATGTGCCTTGAATATTCCTGGAAATTTTCCAAAATATGACTGGATGTATATCTAGAATGTCCATTTTTAAGGACTGCCTGGAGGAACTCAAACATACATTTTAAAAAGGAGAATGATTATGAATGACTTAAATTACCAGTTTAACACAATATTTAACTTATTTATTTATTCAGTACGATTTTATAAATAACATGTGTTATTTGTTTTATTGTATAAGGGCGACAAATAATTGCTTAAGAGAATTTGGAAAAGAAAGAAACAAGAAATTATTTTATGTATAGTCCCATATTCAGAGATAAACACTGTTAATACTGAAGTATATTTTTTCTCAATTTTGGTATATAATTATGTCTTACTTTTTCACATGCCAATGTATTTGGAGTGTTTCTTCCATGTTACCAAATGTTTTTAAAGATGTTCTTCATGACTCAGTACCATTCCATCAACTCCTTTAAACTTTGTTCTTGCTTATTTAGCTAGCTTTCATTTTTTGCTATTATAATCATATTAGGATTAATTTTTATGCATGTTTTGTTTATATTTAATTATTTCTTTAGAAATAAGAATTAGAAAATTGGGGCTAAATTTACTGAGTTAAAAAATGTTGACATTTTAAATAATATAAATTGTAAAATTACCCTTCATAATTTTCCCTGCCAATTTACAGTTTATTAAACAGTGACTAAAAGTACATTTCGTTTTTAACCCAAAATATGTTTCCAATAGAGGAAGGCTTTACTTTAAAGAAAAGGTGTTAATAATTTTAGAGGCCATGCCAGGTGACCTTGAGATGATAAAATAGAGAACCACACAGGGTCTATTTCTAGTCCCTGCCCCTCAATATTTCTTCTGATGTGAGCTGAACAACTGATATTGTTCCCTACAACACCAACAAAAGGTTTTGTTTTGTTCTGTTTTTGTCATTGTTGTTGGTTGGTTAGTTGTTTTTTTATATTCCAGGGAGAGAATAATTCCTAATACTCTTGGAAGACTTCTCTTATTATCAGTGTCTCAGAACAAAAAAGTGTTATAGAATCTCTGATAGCTGTGATTTCTGAAGGACAGTGGAATAGCACACAAGTGTTCAGAGAACTTCTCTTCCAAAGGGCTCATTTTTATCAGGCTCCACTTAATTGTTTCCAGGTGCTTTCAAAGACCTCCAAAACTATGAAAAGATCAAAACAAAAGCTCCAATGACAGATTACAAGAAACTCTGCCTTATGCTTTCATCTATTGTTACACCCTGTCAAGCTTTCATTAAATTTCTGCCAGAAGCTCCATACAATTTTCACACATCCTTCTCCTGTTCCTGCCTTGACCATGACATGTTCCTCTCTAGAACATCCTTTCTCAAACCAAAACCACTGTAACTCCAAAACTCTGCTGAAAACTTTTTTCTTTATGAATATTCCAAATGTGCTTTGCTCATTTTAGTCTCTCCTTTAGGGTCTTTTGTTATAAAATCCTTTATGTTTAAAAATCACAGGGGCACAAAATTGATTGGATTAAATTCTTGGTTTATTGAGAAACCTCCATTTTTGTTTTATTATTTTTTTCTTCTGTCTAAATTCCCCATAATCAATTCTATTCCTTGCTTTCTCTTTGGTACACACTCTTATTTATTTAACATATGTCCTTTAACAGTTATATGTGTACCTTTAAAATATACAGTGTTGGGGCACCTGGGTGGCTCAGTCAGTTAAGTGTCTGACTCTTCATCTCAGCTCAAGTCATGATCTCGCAGTTTGTGAGTTTGAGCCCCGCTTTGGGCTCTGTGCTGATGGAGTGGAGCCTGCCTGGGATTCTCTCTCTCTTCCTCTCTCTCTGCCCCTCTCCCACTCTTTCTCTCAAAATAAATAAATAAAGTTTAAAAATAAAATAAAATAAAATATACAGTGTTGTTATGTAACAGTGGAGGTTACATAAGTGACATTATACGACGACTTTCATACTTTTTATTGCTTTTTAAAGTGAACATTAAGTTACTGAGATCTGTCCATGCTGCTATATATAAATCTAATTAATTACTTCTGACTGTCATATTGTAGTCCATTGAAGGTTTATACCATATTTTACTTGTTCACTCCTTCAGTGAGGGTTTCCTAAGAAGCTCACCTTTACTATCTTAAACAATCTTGCAATAATTTTTTTTTTGTTTTTTCACACTTATTTCCTTGTAGACATGTGGGGGAGGGGGGAGTTTCTCTGAAATACATATCAAGAAATATAGCAGCTAAGTCATAAGGCATTGTGGTTAGTGGAATTATTGGCCCACTGGCCCCAATTCTTTGCTCCTCCCTGTATCCACACTCATTTTCTTACAACTTAACAGACACTCCCACTTAAAGTGGAGTGTACCTACTACTATATGCTTGTTTTGGCCAAGAGACTGTGGGCAGAAGTAACCATGTGCCAGTTCTAGTTCAAACCTAGGCATGAAGACTCCTTCAAAGCTTCCACTTGCCCTTTTGTGCCTCTGCCACAGCTACCCTCTGCTAGCCTGATGGTCCAAGAAGGATGAAAGAAATCTGGGGGAGAACTCAGCTCAACCCGTATTGAGAATCCAGACTAGAGAACCTTCAGCTTCAAACAGACCCCCCACCCTGCCCAGTCTTGGTAAGTTGACTCCCAATGGCAGACTCACAAGAGCCCAGTGGAGATCATCAGAGCAGCTCCAGCAGACACTCCATCACATGAAGAATAAGTGCCTGCTCTTGTAGGTCCCCGGGTTTTGAAGTGGATTACAATGTAGCAATGGTTGATCAATGGAGATTAGTATATCTGGATTGCTTCCCAGAATGTTTGTGCCAGTTTTTTCTTCCAACTTCAGATAAGGATCCTTGCTTCCCCATACCCTGGTCTAAAGCATTGCCTATGTTTTCAAACTCTCCAGGGTTTTTTTTTAACATAATGGTCATGGAAGAGTAAATCACCACATTTTGAATTTCTGTTAAGAGTTAGGAAATTTCTTCATATATATGTATGTAAATAGACATATACATACACACACATATATACACACACACACACATATATACACATAGGTATACACACACATTTTACACACACACACATGCATTAACCACCTGGATTTCCCCTTCTTTCATGTGCATATTTATGTCTTTTATCTCTTTATTTCTATTGGACTGACTGTCTTTTACTAGCAGATTTGAAGAAATCTCTCACATATTTTAAAAACGAAATCTTGTAAGTTTCAGACATTGAGAATATCTTCTGTTAGCCTGTCACCTCACCTGTCTGCTAACTTTAACCAGGATGTCCGTGGAACATTTAATTAATATTAATGTAATCCAACTTATCAATTCTCAACTTCCATATGCTTCTGGTTTTTTTCCAAATCTTTTTTGAAAGCACTGACTCTCTAAACCAAGACCTCAAAGGCTTTATTCTACTAGCTGTTACCTAGATTTTCTTCTTTTAGCTTTCAATTTTCACACTTAATGCATTTAGTTTACTTTTACATATATTGTGTAGCTTTTCCTTGGTGTTTATAAATACAGTTTCTCTAAAAGTAATGCCAATAAGAAAATATTATTGATTGCCCGCATGTCTATAAATGCTCAGAACACCTCCAGAGCTGTTTCTTTGGAATTTCCTTTACTGGTTATGGGACTTCTTTCAGATTAGGTATAATTCTGGTAAATGGGACCTGGAGTTTTCAAACATCTGCAAATTACTCAAGACGAAGTGGCTGATCAAGCTCAAGAAAGAATACCATTTTTAATTAGAAAGAGAAGGCAACTGATTTGCCCATAGAGTTAAGAGGGTTTTCTTGGTTTTTGTTACTTCCTCTAAATTTCTTGCTATAGAAGCAGTGTATCACAGCATTGAAAAATATGGACTTGCAAGTCAGAATGGCTATTTCAAATACTAGCTCCAGTGGCCTGGATTAATTCTATAGCTCTCAATTTCTGCATTGATTAAATAGAGATGGTAAAAACAAAAAACAAAAAACAAAAAACAAAAAACAATGGTGAATACTAACTTACCAACAGAGTTATTTTCGAGATGACGTGAGTTAGTAGGGCTTGGCATGGAATAAGCATCTAAAAAGCAGCTGCTGGCGTCGTCATGATCATCATTAGCTTTATCATCCCATATAACTGAATAGTCACAAGCCTCTGTGAGAAGGCCACTGCCTCAGTCCCACTTGTTTGATTATTTTGTTTCTTAAGACTGTTACTAGCAGTCAGACCCACCTTTCCTTACAGCACAATGAGTGAGGCTGTGGAAATGGCATTTTCTACATACTTTTCTTCTGTTCCACCTTGTATTTTAATTCTTTCATCATACACCCGTCAATCAGAAAACAAAATTACTTGGAGACAGTATAATAACTCCACACATTTTTATTCCATATACTTTTGAGGCAAACAGGTAATTACTTCTCTGTCTCTCAGACTTAAGGGTTTATCCTCAGCTCGCTGCCCCCAGCAATCCCACAAGCAGGTAAACACAGTAAATATTTCTGTGACACTCAGTAACCACTGGGTTCAATTAGTATGTGTTTAAAATGTGCAACAGATGCAGGAGAATCCTATTTTTAATTTTTTTTCAGCCCCTAAAGGACTAAATTATAGCTTATATCTAATATACAGTTCACAGACCCCGGCATGCCACTAGGTAGCATTTTTTAACCTTTAACAAAAAGAAAACATTCCCTCAATTTGAAAATATTGTGTCAGAATTAATTATCTGAATACACATTTTATATTACCAAATTATTGGCAACAGTAACTACACTGTAAGTTTCTAGCTATCAGAGATAGAATCCTTTTGCATATTTTCTGCAACTTTAATTTTGAAACTTATCGATTGCCTGCTCTTTCATTATTGGCAGGAACAATTCGGAGCTAAAAGAATTATGACTATTAAATCTGCGGAAACAACTGGATGCTAGAGGGAAAGGGGATCTCAAAAAATACTCTTTTTTTCCCCTATGGAAAATTTCTCTAAGTTTTATAGACTGAAGATAGAAAAGAGAAGACAGGAGAGCAGAGAGAAAACAGTTTGACAAAACTAAGATTTCCTGACACATTTGGTTAGAATTGGCATTATAATCTGAGGTCGCACTGTCTCAATTGCTCATTCCAATGTTAAACTATTGGAATATGACTGCTGGCCCTCTTATTCCCTTCAGTTCTGTGTTGTAGTAGTCCCCTTGTAGATAAAGGTGATCAAGACAGACCTAGACTCTGGTCAGATTTCTGGAGGGGGTGGTGGAGACAGTCTGAGGTGAGGCAGAGGTTGGAAGGAAGCTAACAACTAAGAAAGTAAAGGCACACTTGGAGCATTTTTAGGTCCCCAGGTAGGGGAGCAGGGCTGAAGGGCAGCAAAGGTGTATGGGTGATAAGAAGGTCGGAGCAGACGATGAGTGCCTCTGGCTTATTACAATCATCATTCTACATAGTAAATGTTAAAGATAACCATTTACCAACAGAGAAGAAAACTAATATTAAAGTTACAGATATTGAGTTCATTTTTATTGCATGCTAGAAATAAGGCAGCAGGTTCAGAATGTAATAACTTATCAACAGGATCTGGTCCCAGCAGTTTTGTGGAGTATTGGCAGTGATAAATGATTCAGGAGTAATGCCATCAAAGTAAATAGCTTCCATTTCCATCACTGACTTTATACATACTCAGGTGGCTCTGTTAAAGAGAATTAAATGCACAGCACCATATGGGAAGAATTATCGTGAGTTTTCTTCATGACAGATAGTAAGATAATGCATTTTAACGTGCAGTTTATGTTCAAAACAGTAAAGGTTGGGGTCATGAGAATTTTCTTTTAGATATCTGTCCTGATTTTAGAGTATGATGTCATATCACCAAGTAAATTAAAAATAGCCACTACCCAGCAATACCTCAAACTACCTCCTTCCTAATACACACATTGGCTTTATCTCTTCCTGATGATTACATCTGTCCCAGAAATAAGCACCAACATTTATGATGCTGTTTATTTGTTGCAAATCATTCAGCTCCTTAATAAAACTCATCCATATTCAATTCAGCCTATGAGTCATCACACTGCATTGCCAGTCAGAATATTAATATTTCAAGATATAATCCAATATACATCAGAAGGCACTATGAGGACAATTCACCAATTTACACTATTTCCTATTAATTCAATACAGGTTCATCCTACTAAGCAAATGATGCCTTATGATGTTTTCTTCATGTATCAGAAACTGTTAAAACCAACTGATCATAAGCATTCAAGTCTCATTAGCTGTATATAAAAATCTTGGTAATTCTGTATTATGAACCAAATCACCAGTTTTTTGAGTATATGGTTGGTATACTTAACATTTAAGGTAGAACTATCTATCTGAGACTTTTCAAACCATTTATCTTTGTAGAAAAAAGCAGGAAAGAAAGAAGGAAAAGAGGAGGGAAGGAGGAAAGAAAGGCAGCAGGGTGAGACGGAAGGCAGGACAAGGGTAGGACAAGGGTTGAACTGTCTTCTCCCTTTTGTCCCACCAGCCAGAGGTGGAGTTCAAATTTACATCAAGAACCAAAAGGAGCCTGGGGTGTGGGTGCAATTGCTATTACACAGTTAAATGTGACAAAACTTAGCCCTCCCCTCCTTTCTGCCTGCCTACAAAACTCACAGCACAAGACTCAGAGTGGCGTCTGCAGTGTGCTATTCCTAAGATTGGTCCTCTCTGCTCATCTATAGAAGCTTATGATCTGAAGTCCAGCTGCAGTATCTGCAATGTGATTAGTCTTCCATTGTTTAATTCTTAGAGTCACAGTTATATATATGCATTCGTGCTGCACTTCCCTCTCCCTTCGTCCCTTCCTCTTTTTCCTGTCTCCTCACATATTAATTGAATTATCTATTGTACTTCAGGCAAATCCCTGTCCTCTGAGAGCATACAGTCTATGAGGGGCAGAAACACGGGAACAAATAATGACAGGATGATGCAACAGTTAAGTGAGCTATAATGACTGATAGGCTGAATGCATTTCTTGGTCTCCACATACTTTAGCCTATTTACAAGGCTGCTGTAAGGTCACAGTTCAAACATTTTAGGAACAGCTATTAGTGACAAGATACTGATGCCATACAGAATTAAAATAATGAAATTATGTTGCTACCTCAACTCTTTCCTATATTCACAATCTTCAACTGTCACTCTAACTAGTTTATAGTAAAATAAATAAGGGTAAAGTTACCAAACATTTACCTTTATCACTAATGTACCTTCAACACTAAAGATTTAATTGTGTTGGAAGTGAAATTAGGATCTTTGAGAGTTAGAACCGTTTATCAATATTTTAGTGCCTATTATAACATTCATGCTATTAATGAATCAGATATATGACAAATATCTCTGATTTATCAGAGAAAAAAAAGATCATTAGGAACTGCAACTATGAAGCTTCCAAGGCCTATGTCCAAATCTAAGCAGGAAAAACAAAATGAGAGAACAGTGTTTCAGAACAGTTTGTAATGGGAAATCTGTACAAAAGTATTTACATAACCGAGAGAAGCCTCTAGAGAAAGGAAGAATTTGCAGGTAAATTAATGCAATGGATTCACAGAAAAAAGGCAGAATTCTGGAAGGCCCAGAGGTGCACTTTACAATGAATAATTCCATCAGAATTATGTGTGCAAATTAGATCAATTAAAGTGGAAGATGCTCAGTCACATACTGGTCTAAGAGTTAAATGTTGTGGGAATACAACTAAAACCAATTCCAACTGAAATTGTGCAGAACATCCCAGGTGGAAAACAAAACAATCCCAGAAGGAAAGAGAGTAAGTAAACGGATTATTTATTTTCTTTTTGTTTTTTAAAGGTTGACACTTTTTTTAAGATATCATGCATATTTGGCCTGATTATTTGTACATTTATGCTCCCCTTGAACAACAATAACAAAAACACACGAGAAAAAGGCACAAACCTTTTCTAATGAACTCAAAAAAGCCAACCAAAAGTTAGTCCAAAGTGATGATGCTAGTTTTATCAAAATTTAGAGAATACCATTTAATCTACTTTGTTAGAATTTTAAGTGCTCACTTAAATCAAATATTTGTTGTTAATAAAAGAATTACAAGAGAGAAATGGGGAAACTGAACATATGTTTTCAAGAAAAAGCAAACATGTGAAAATATAGTACATATTATAGACAAGGTGAATTAATTTGTTATCACTGCATAGCTAAACTGTTTAGTATTGCTCAAGCACCTATGGCAGCAAAGTGATTCTTCTAGTCTCTAGACTCACTCATAAATCTTTGGTCAGTCAGCTGCATGTTGAGTGCACAGCTCTGCTCGTCTACATGGGGCTCTCTTGCAAAATCAAGCATCAGTTGGCTAGCAACTGAAGTGCCTCAGCTCTTCTCCACATGGTCCCTCAGAGTAGGCTAGTCCAGGCTTGTTCTTAATGGTGGAAGCCAGGTTTTGAGAAAGTGGAAATACATGAGATCTCTTGAAAATGTAAGTTTGGAATTGGTACACTGTCACTTCTCCTACATTCTATTGGCCCAACTAGTCAGCCGGTCAACTCATATTCAAGGGGTAGGGAAACAGACTCTACTTCTTAGTGGGAGGAGTTTCAAATTCACATCATAAAGGTATGGATGTAGGGAGACCAGTATTTGAACCATCAGTGCAATCAATCTCTCTTGCAAGAGATTAAGTAGCCTTTGGGAAACCAGACTTTATTGTAGACAAATTACTACAGACTAGCAACATCATCACCCTTGCCCTATCAAATAGTAGAAGCTGGGAAAAAAAGAAGAGAAAAGTTTGCAATGAATCACAGAACAACCTGCTATTCATGACTCTGTCCTTAATACTAGCGATAATCGCCAGTGTTTTGGGGTGTTTTCGGCTTTATGTCATATTCCTAGCACTGTAACAAGTAACACTACATAACAATTACCAAACACTTGTTAATATACCAAGTACTAATCTTATTTAAACTTTAAAATGACCCTATGATGTACAACTTATTTGGGGGGAAAGAAAAGAAGAATTTGTCCAAGAAAACGTCATTAGTAAGTGACAAGATTGAAATCTAAAGCTCAAACATGTCCTTTTTTTCCTTTTTTAAAAAATAAGAATTTAATTACATAGGTAGAATTTGCAGCAGACTCCCTTATTATTTGCTTCTCTGGAAGATAGTATTAGCTTTTATACCTGCATTAACCATTTATATTTTCTCTTCTATAAATTGTACCTTTCTTTTGCTAGTTTGTATTGTACTGCATGTCTTTTTCTTATTGATTTGTAGAAATTCTTTGTATACACTTGATGAAAACCCTTTATTATTACATTGCAAATATTTTCTCCTCATGAATGTCCTCATCTTTCTATTCTATTAGTGATATATTTCATCAATGAAAGTCCTAACATTTGATACAGCCAATCTTATCAATTTTTGGTGTCTTGTCACAAGATCTTCTCTGTTTCAAGGATGTAAACATAATCATTTATACATTCTTCTATTATTTTCATTACTTTGGCCTTTATTTTTAGTTATTTAATTCATCCATAGTTTGATATTACAATTGCCATAAGAACATAATTATTTTTTTAAATGATTATACAATTGTCTGAAAAGTACATATTGAATAATCTGTCTTTTCTCCATTGATATGAAATGCTGCATCTACCACAGCCTAATTTCCCAACTATGCATGGACCAGTCTCTTTAATTTCTATTTAATCTCTATTTATTTCATTTCACTGATGTATTTGTCTTTCTTTAGCCAATTCCATAGTTTTAATTACTATATTTTATGATATGTTTTAATATCACATAGGGAAAATCCATCTTTTATTTTCAAATATTATCTTGGCTACCAATTTACATTAACTCTTGCACATGAATTTTAAAATTAAATTTTCAACTACTGTGAAAAAGTGTACTGGGATTTTATTTGGGATTAACTGAAATTATAAAATTAGTATTGTAAGACTCTATAGTCAGAAATATTAAGCTAATGCATCTATAAATGTATCTTTCCATATACTAAAGCATTTTTTAGGTCCTTCGGTATTTCATATTTTCCCATGGATTTAAAAATATTACTTGGTTTTATTCCTAGCTATTTTGTTGTTTTTGTGCCTATGAAAGATGGCATCTTTTTTTATTGCTATCCTTTATAATGTGTTATGCAAGTCTCTAGAGAAGCTATCAATTTTTGTACATAAATGAGTGTCTTGTAATTTGCTATAATTTGCTAACATTAGTCATATGTGATTCCAGTGTTTTATGTGAATCATAAAATATATTTAGTAGCTTTTCATCTTTTCTTATTCTCTGAAACAGTTTATATAAATTAGAAATTCCACATACCTTAAAACTTTGGTAGACATTACCTATAAAGGAATTAGGACTTAGTACCTTTTGAGGGTCAGGGCTCAAACTTACCACTCAGAGATCAAAAGTTGCATGCTCTACAGACTGAGCCAGCCAGGTGCCCCTAATTTTGATTTTAATATATTCAATGTATGATGGTCTAATCAGGTATTCTATTTATGTTGTGCCTGTTTTATAATTTAAATTTTCTTAGTAAATTATGCATTTCATTGCATAGTTGTTGGTATAATATTACACATATAACTTTTACCTTTTAAACTTCTATTGTGTAGTTATAGCCTAGAATGTTACTATTATTCTAGTAGTTATTCTTAACTATTAAAAATACATAATTTAATTGGTACTTTACAATCAACATCAACATTTCACCAGCCCTCATACTGTCTTTCTGAAAATGAGACTTAACATGCTTTTATTTCCTTCTTATTTCCCTCATCTCTCCCTCCTATATCACATGCTGATAGTCTTTGGATTTTTTTTCCCAAATAGTAACTGAAATTTACATTAATATTTCATGTATAATATACATCTCAGTTATTTAAAATTACACATGGAACAAGAAAAAAAATGGTTACAAGTATTACAGGTAGTCATCTCAAGGACTGGCAAGAGTACTGATTAACTTTCCTTTTTATATTTTTATACCATAAAAAAACAAACATCAATATTCAATTGTTCTTCATAAATTATAGTGGCTCATATCTTTTCCTCTATCCACATGAGAGAGCCAAATTACATTGGATGAGACAGAGAATCTACTTATTAAATATACTGTTAGGTACACTGATTAAAACTCAACACTTATTTAAAACTAAAAATAAGTTCTATTAGTCTTTACATACCATTGCTTACTACATCTACTTCTTCTGGAGTTGTAGCATATTCTCCAGTAAATCTTTTAGAAAGAGACTTTCAGTTTTAACTTTGTGTGTCTTTGTATGTGTAATAAATTCTGTGACTCTCATCACTCTATCATCTTAATAATCCTTTGGCTGCATGAAGTTCTAGGTTCCATGTGATTTTCCGTCAGCACTCTGAAAACAACTCATAGTTGCTCAAAAAGGAAAGTACACTAATTCATGTATACACCTGATCTGAGATGACACAATAATTATTACCTTTATTATGATAACTTGAACTTATAAAACAGTTACTTAGAGACATTATAATAAATACATTACTTGGATTTTATTCTTTATGATTACATGAAGTAGGTTCTATTAGTCACCCTATTTTACAGGTGAAAAAACTAAAGCTTGGAGAAGTAAGGAAATATCAAAACTCACATAGGGATTAAATAGTAGAGTTGGGAAACACAGAAAGGTAATTGGACTAGTTGACCTCAAAACCTCTACTCCTCGGATGCCTGGCTGGTTTAGTCAGTTAAGGATCCGACTCTTGATTTTGGCTCAGGTCATAATCTCAATAGTTTATGGGATCAAGCCCCACTGAAAGTGCAGAGCCTGCTTGGGATTCTCTCCCTCCCTCTCTCTCTGCCCTTCCTCTGCTCGCTCTCTCTCTCAAAATAAATAAATACACTTAAAAAATATTTAAAAAACACCTCTACTCCTAATCACTAGAAGAAACTATCTATCTGTAGTTCAATATCATACTTTCCAAACAAGACTATATCTTATGCTAGAATTCAGTAACATTATAGGTGTATGCACACTGTATCCAGAGTATATGCCTGATGTCTTTTTAAGATCTTATCTAATATAAAATGGCTGCTGAAATACTGACACTGGCCCCTCTGGCTGAATATGAAATTATACAAGGAAATCAGCCAGATCTTGCTGGTCAATCTCCATTATCCTTTCAGTTCACTATATGTATAAAGGTAATAAGGCATTCTCAAAGATAGTTTAAATTCCTCTAAGTAAGGGAAGATTTACTCTCTGGAATGGCAGACCATATGATTCAAAGTATCGCTACATAATTTTAATTTCCCACAGGGAGGGCACAACCTGAAAGAGTGTGTTAAGTGGCCTGGTAAGTAGTACATTCCTTCATGCCCTCAACAAACCAATTCTAAGACAATGGAAAGAAATTCTAGTCTAAGATCTCATATCAGGCATTTCTTAATGCTGTGAACTAGTTTCCTATTTAAGCTGATTCCTCTGGGATTACTTTAGGATTACATTGAAACTAAATGACACTAAATGACCTTAGAATTTCTGTAATAACCAATATCTCAAAACATCCTTGTTAATTTCAAACAATTTGGCTATCAACTTCATGAACAATCACTGTCATCTTTACCAATTACGTGCCATTTTTACAATGACTATTTTATTGTGTTGTGACCACTTATGAGCACTACTGCATTAACTTTCATATTTGATATGTCTGCCACTGGGCCTGGACCTGATTACTGTGTTGTAGCCTTTATGTTTCACATTTGTGAATAATAAAGTTTACATCATATCAAATGATATGAAATTAACATAATGGTTCTTTGGTTGCATCCAAGAATATTTTAAATACATTATCTTTCATGGTAACCTTTCTTCTTTCAAAGGTTAAACTCACATCCTTGAATCCGTAAGCAGAACACCAATGTCATTTGTATTGGTTATATATTGCTGTGTAACAAATTTCCCCAATACTTAGTGGCTTAAAACAACAAACAGTTATAAAAGACACTGATGAAAGAAGTTGATGACACAAATAAATGGAAAGATGTACCATGACCATAGATTGGAAGAATTAATATTGTTTGCTAAAATATCCATAGTACTCTAAACAATCTACAGATTCAATACAATCCCCATCAAAATACAAATAGTATTTTTCACAGAACTAGAAAAAACAATCCTAAAATGTGTATGGAACCACAAAAGACGTTGATTAGCCAAAGCAATCTTGAGAAAGAACAAAGCAGGGGGTATCACAACCTCATATTTTGAACTATGCTACAAAGCTATAATAATCAAAACAGTATGGTACTGACACAAAAATGGAGAGCCCAGAAATAAGCCCACACTTACATGGTCAATTAATCTATTACAAAGGAGGCAAGAATATACAATGGGAAAAAAGATAGTCTCTTCAGTAAATGGTGCTGGGAAAACTGGACAGCTACATGCAAAAGAATGAAACTGAACCACTTTCTTATACCATACACAAATATAAACTCAAAATGGATTAAAGACCTAAACGTAAGACCTGAAAGCATATAACTCTTTAGAAAAAAACATAGACAGCAATCTCTTGGTCACTGGCTTTAGCAATATTTTTCTGGATCTTTGTAGGCAAGGAAAACAAAAGCAAAAATAAATAGTTGGGACTACATCAAACTAAAAAGCTTCTGCACAGTGAAGGAAACCATCAACCAAATGAAAAGCCCACCTACTGAATAGGGGAAAATATTTGCAAATGACACACCTATAAGGTGTTATTATCCAAAATATACAAAGAATTCACACAACTCAGAACCAAAAAAAAAAAAAAAAAACGCAAATAATCCAATTAGAAAATGGGCAGAGGACCTGAATAGACATTTTTCCAAAGACGACATACAAATGGCCAATAAAAAAATGAAAAGATGTTCAACATCACCAATAATCAGGAAAATGAAAATCAAAACCACAATGAGCTATCACCTCATACCAGTCAGAAAGTATCAAAAAGTAACAAAAGACAAGAAATAACAGCTGTTGGTGAGGATGTGGAAAAGAGGGACCCCTCATGCACTGTGGATGGGGGAATGCAAATTGATGCAGCCACTATGGAAACCAGTATGGAGGTTCCTCAAAAAACTAAAAATAAAAATACCATATGACCCAATAATTCCACTTCTGAGTATTTACCTAAAGAAAACAAAACCACTAATTCAAAAAGATTTATGTGCCCATGTTTATTGCAGCATTATTTACAATAGCCAAGAAGGAGACAACGAAAGTGTCCATCAATAGATGAATAGATAACAAAGATGGAGTATATATACCCAATGCAATATTACTCAACCATAATAATAAATGCAATCTTGTAACAACATGGTAGGACCTAGAGAATATTACACTAAATGAAATAAGTCAGACAAAAAAAAACCAAATACCATATGATTTCACTTAGATGTGGAATCTAAAAAACAGCTAATAACAAACAAATAAAAACAGGAATAGACTCATAACACAGAGAATAAATTGGTGGTTGCCAGAAGGCAGGGAGATGGAGAGGGATAGGTGAAAAAAATTAAGAGATATAAACTTCCAGTTAGAAAATAAATAAGGTACAGGAGTGAAAAGTACAGCATACAAATATAGTCAATAATATTGTATTAACTTTGTATGGTGACAGTAACTATACTTATTGTGATGACATTTTCATAATTGTCTAATCACTATGTCATACACCTGAAATTAATACATATTGTATGCCAACTATACTTCAATGAAAAGTTTGTAATTAATAAAATTACTATATGCAAGAAAACCCAACAACAACAAACATTTATTATCTCACAGTTTCTTTGGTCAGGAATTCAAGCACAGCTTCACTGGATGCCTCTGGCTCAGGGTCTCTAATAAGGCTGCAATCAAGCGGTCAACCTGGACTGCAGTCATCTCAAAGCTTGACTGAGAGATGAGACCCTTTCAAGCTGACTCAGGTGGCTATTGGCAGTCCTCAAGCCCTCACTGCCTTTTGGCCAGATACATCATCAGTTCCTTGCCACATGGGCCTCTCCATAGGGCAGTTCACAACATGGGAGCTGCCTTTCATTAGAACAAATGAAGGAGGAGAGGGCACTTGAGACAGAAGCCAAATCTTTTTGTAATCTCAGAAATCACTTCTGCTACACTGTATTCATTAGAAGTGAGTCCAGCTCACATTCAAGGGGAAGGGATAACAACAGACTGTGAACACAGGGATCATTAAGAACTGTTTTAGAAACTAGTTACTACTTCATACATACTTCCACAGTGTATGCTGAAGTTGAAGTACACAAACTGACTTGTAAATATGTTGGAGTATTTTCTATGGAGTGAGAGGGGCATAACTCTCTAGACCAAGATACAATATTAACTCTTTAATGTTTATGAAGAGTATCAATATTAATACTAGAATAACTGATATCTATAATATAATTAATCTATATATTAGCTTTATCTATATATATGTAGATATCTATTTTGCTTAAAGTTTACAGTTGTTTTGCATGCTTACTCTATTCCAGGCACTTTACCAGTTCACAGAAGTCATTGCAAAGTGGGCATCATTATTCCCATTTTACCAAAGAGGAAACTCAAAGAGCTTAAAGGAAGTATTCAGGACCACATAGCTAGAAAGCTAGACTATTGGGGTTTAAATATAAATAAAAGCCTGTACTATACCTAGCCCTACCACTATCCAGAAATTCAGTTTTGAATAGACTTTCATCTAGCTTCTGTCAAAAATGAATTTAGGCAAATTATATTATAATAATAAACTATGGTGACAAATGTAATCCCCAGTTAATGAACAGAATCAACTTTGGGGCTTTAAAACACACATAGCCGTGTGAGTCCTAATCCAAGATCAGAATTTCTGGGAATAACATCAATACCTATATGCTTTGTATTTTATATTTTGAAACATTCCCTGGATAATTCTGATGGTACAGTTTTGGGAAGTGCTAGTTTAAGGTTCACATTAATGATTCATTCCACTAAAATAATATTTCTAAAAATACGTCCTACTGAGCTGATGCCAACCAAATAATAATCTTTCAACAAGAAGTCCTAGAATTATACCTTAAACAAGTTCCCTGGGTGAATCCTGTATACAATAATATTTGAAAACTATCACTATATGCTTACTAAGTTCTACCCTTAAAATATCTTACTTTGGGTCTCTAGTATTCTCATAACTGACAGCCTAATCTCGAGTTTTTTCCTTTGTGGAGGATCCAAAAACAATAACCAAAACTCAAAAAAAACAACAACAGATAAACAGAGAACACTTCAATATTCTTGGGAAAAATTATCATTTTCTATCAATATTCTATTGATGGTGACTTACGAGCCACATAGCTAAAAGACAGGTTTCATGTTTATTTATATTAATTATACATGATTTCTGGTTGAATTACAGTTCCTTTTTCTACATCATGGTTTCTCAATCTTGCCACCACTAACATTTTGGGGCAGAGAATTCTTTGTTGGGGAAGGAAGAGTAGTTGTCCTGTGCACTGCAGGACATTTAGCAGCATCCCTAGCCTCCACCTACTAAAGCACTAAGTAGTGCTTTCCTACTAAATACCAGCACCAATCCACCTGCCCAGCTCCCCCACTCCAACTGTGACAACCAAAAATGTCTTCAGACTTTGCCAAATGTCCCCTGCAGGACAAACTGCCCCCTGCACTACATGATTGCTTACCTCTTCTGACTGCCTTCATAGTTAACAGTCTCACATAAATATTTTAGTTATGAACCACTTTAATTGTTTTTGGAAGTAAGAGTTGTGAATTATAAACACATGTGAAGCAAAGAAGATTACAACTTCATTATAAATCCATTAATATATTAATATTCACAAATGTATTGAGTCTTCATATAATTATCAATAGATTCCAAAATAGCTTAACAGGTCCTTCACTTCAGTATGACCTTTTTGAGATCTGTGAAATGACCTACCACACTGAGCTTGTTTTTCCCCTAACAATTTAGCTAGCATTATCAACAGTTCTTCAAAAACGTATCATAGTTCTTTAGTGCATGATACTATCTATGGGCACTACACCAGATAACAAATTATACAGAGCTGGGCAAGCAAAGGCGAGATGAACAGAACCATAGAGTTAACATTCGTCCTTCATTAGATTTGTCTCTTTATCCACTATTTAGAAAAATATCATAAGAAATTTTGTCCTAGCTCTGTGTTTAATGTTGGAGCCAGATAAGTACTGGTCCAGAAGAGTAAGTATTTATTTGCAGTATTTGATACCTAGTTAATCTTAGATTTCAGAGCTGGTTCTCATTAAAATCACTAGCATTTCTATTTACACGTTTTCCTGTCTGTTGACATTTTGTAAATAAATATTTAGACACCAAGTGGCTGTATCTACAGGCCTTCAAACATGGAGATAAAAAAATGAAAAATATCATCATCTAGCTGCTAAGTTTCCATGTTTTGTTCTATGTTAAGAATGCTAATTAAAGCCAAATAAAACAAATAAAAAAGTAACAGGAAACTCCATTTTTCTATTAATTCAGATTAAAAAGGCATGAGAAACTTAAGAGTAATTTAAGGATATCTCATGCTTATATAAATTAGAAAATATGTATTTGATTAAAAGTCATCTTTTAAAAATTTCTAACAGAGATATGCTGTTATGTTATATGTAGGATTCCGGTATTCATTATAGCTATACTGCTTTACATAATTAGAAGGCCACTGAAAATAAAAGTAGTTTACTTTCATTCAATTAACACTAATTGAGTATATATATTATGCAGATGTTGTACCAGGTGCTGGGAAAGACTAAGATGAATAATCATGGTTCCTGCCCTTGGGGAGCTCACAGTTCATCGGGGAAACAGATAGTTACGTGACTAATGGTAGTACAAAGTGATAAGTGATACATACTGTGCCAGGCAAACACAGGACATGGACTGAGGGACCAGTAAGCAGTTCTGGAGTGTGGCTGAAGGTCACAGTGCACAGTGGGAGGATGTAAGAGAAGATAGGCTATCGTGGTGGTCTGCAGACTTTGCTCCACAGAAAAAATGAAGTAAAAGTATTTTCCTTCTAGGAGCATGTGGGTGGCTCAGTTGGTTAAACAACCAAACATTTTTTTTTTAAGTGCTTTCCTTCTAGTTACATCCTGGAGTTACAAAAAAAGCTAGGTTAGTACTTTTTTGCTGCTTTTTTTTTTTTAACTTAGCAGTCTGGCCAGTGGTATATTTATCAATAAAATATTCCAACTCAAAAATAATTTCTCTAGTTATTTAGTACTTTTGGTCTCAAATGCAAACTCCTTTCTTCTGCTGTAACTATGCAACTTTCACTAGTGTTACATAAAAACAAAAGCTTGAAGTGATAAAATATGTGGAAAAATAGTACATCATAAACTTCTTCAAGTTGGCTATATTCTATTTTATGGAATATCTTGTCAATCACAGACTCAGTGCTCCATGTTTTAATCAATTGAAGCCAACTCCTGTCATTTCCCCTTCTCCCCCACTGGAGCGGTAGCTAAGGGTTTCAGTCTATCTTTAGATAAGTATAATGAATATAATAAAACCCAAGCCTATTGGGGTGTTCAGGATATATCTAAATGCATCGAGTCAAGGGCAGCAGCAGCAGCAGCAGCCTTCGTTTCCCAGCTAGTTGTTCCTTTACTCAAATGTAAGGCCTCCAGGTCTAAGATGTTCTAGTCTCCTGATATTTCTCCCCTTTCTCTTTGGCAAACCTTACTCCCAGGAAAGGATCTGATATTTACATCTTGGTATAAATTTAAGTTACTGCATTACTTCTCCCTGCATTACTTATGTATATCACAAATTTTAGATATTTGTTAGTAGGAAAAGAAGATTCAATGGAATGAACTGTGTTCATCCTGCCCTGTCTCACTCTTTAGTACAATGTGGAAAATAAGAGATATTTAGTAAATACTTACTGGCTGATCACTGAATTGCTCATTGGATATTCAAATATTTGAAGCACAGGAAAGCAAAGCATATAATTTTTTATCTTCAAATAATGTAGGTGATGGAAGAGTATATTAAACACCTTCTACTTTAGCCTCTGCACTCTACAGATTATAGGACATGCCAGCAAATAAAGAACCTAGGATAGCCTAAGGCAGTATACCTGGAGACAGAGCTCAGATCTCCTGACCAAAATCCTTTTTCCCTTCTGCAACATGCTATTTTCTTCTGAACAGGCAACACAATCTTCAGACTGAAAGAGTGCAAAAAACTGAGGCAGAATTTATACTATATACATCTTTGCTGTGCATTTTTATTCTTATAGTCTCTAGTTATTCTTTACCATAACACCAGTCCAGCCTTAGCCATTGAGACAGTCTATAGCATTGTTATCAGTTAGTAATTTAAACTTTGAACTTTGTTTTCAGAGACACTAATCATCCTAAATATCACATTCTGTCTGTATTTCATCAGACATGCCTCTTTGTACATACAGTTGGGTGTATATGGTGTTCCATCTTCATGGAGATCTTTAAGCCCCATTTTTTTCCATCAATTCTTGTCAATATATATTTTATTTACATTTGTAAACCAAATATTCCTTGGCCTTACCAGCCTATAACTACAAAATAAAATTATACTTCTTTAATAACCATGTAATGATGACTTATAATTCTATTCACCTGCAGGGAATTCAGTCTCTTACTTTGGGACATTTATGTGCTCTACACATTCAGTCTGTCTTCTTGGGTCTCATCACCCTTCTAATCTCTACTCTGCCCAGTGAGTGGTTACTTGATCCATGCAGGTCACCTCTTGATAGTCTGAGACTGCAATGTCTCTCAAGCCATTATCCCTTCTCCATGCATTCCCTATGGGGGTGATATCATGTCCACAGGGGTGAAAATTGGTTCTTTGGGGGTGAAAATGTCTTACTCATCTTGCTTTTTTAATGTATAAAGCACAGATATGCATATAGTACATAAACAGATATACACTCTATTTCTGGTATTAAAATTTCATGGAGAGGGAGGCAATTAGGGAGAAAAATGGCTAACAAGGCTCCTTAGGGAGTTGATAATGAAAACAAAAACAAGGTGGAGAAACATCGTTCTAACCTTTCATCCCAAGTATGAGAACAGCCCCTGCCCTTAACTTTTCATAGCCCAACTGAGACCAACCTGCAAGTGTTTACAAGATTTACTAAACATTTAGGGGGTTATAAAAGATGAACATCTTGGAAAAGTGCTAAATATGGTCCCACTCAGAACACAAGCTCCCTTAGGAAACCTTACAAACGTGCCTCTCTGCCTTCTTCCTGGTCAGCTTTCTTCTCATCAGTGTTACCACCTTCTCTCCAGGAGTTCTGGACACATCTGCGATTTAGATTTCACATTTTTCCTCTCTAATTTCATTCATTTGTCCTGGAGCTGCCACTTTCCAGGGTGACTGACTGTGGGAATTCCCACTCCCTCCAGGGTGCTCAGTACCCATAATATGACCTTGCCTCGTGGCCTCCAGAAGGAAAATCCTACTGGAAAATCCTAGTCTGATGCAGTACAGTTTTCAAGTCTATGAGAGCTGGTCTTATATTACTAAAAGGGTGTCATAGCAACAATTTAATCTAATCAAGAATTTAGTCAAACCCAATCCAATACCCTTTCAGGTTCCCTTTGGGCTGATATGAAATAATACTGCTAAGTCTTCCCACTCACCTCAGAGGTCATGGTGCCTAAACTCTAGTACACACATTTAGAAAACAGTGACAAGATTCTTTAACTTTTTTGCCAAACGCAACACTCAGGTAATCTTGAAAACACCGCTGTTAACTTGTCTTTTCTTTCACTGCCGTCACAATGGTGATCCAGCAGGGCTGTCAGCTGTTGGGTATTTACATGGTTTCACATTAGTTCAGATCAAAGTGTGCACTGATGGTAAATAAAAAGCTTCCAGTAGGTTAACCAACTTGTCCCTGTTTGCTTAGAACTTTCTTTAACTTAGCACTGAAAGTCCCGAGTCCCAGGAAACCACTCAATCTTGGGCAAACTAATTTCCAGCCTAGTTCAGTGACTACCTAGAGACGATTCTAGAGAAGGTGACATAACAGCAGCGAGTATTACCATGATTTTTTTTGTAGTGCAGTATTGAGTTTGTTTTCCTGATGCTACATTCTCCTTTACCCTGTTTCTCACTGTAAAAAGAAAATCTATATAGCAACATTTTCCCCATATATAACAAGCTAAACATTTTATCTTACAATCAATGTGAATACACACATCTTTTAGAAACTGGACATTCAGATGGCCATTCTGTAACAAGCTTCTAATAGGAGATGCTATTATTTTTGACAGCTGGCAGTGGTGAATCATCCTATTTGGTAATCATAGTTTGCTGGTTGTCAAGAAAAAACATTTTAAATATTGCATGATACTGCTTAGCCCTCTGCTCCTCCTTGTCAATGCCACTGCTGTGTCTCCTGAGAGACCCAATATGTTAGGGCATGTCCATTGAAAATTGAAGCAGTATAATCTATTACAATGCAAAATAGAAATCAGCTTCACACTGTGGGTAGCATTGAAACAGGCTTGTTACATTTACAAAGATTGTTCTGATAAGAGCATCCCCAGTTGACCAACATATGGGCACTGATGAGGCTATGTGTCTCTCATTTAATTTATAGTTGGAGCTTCCACCTTTGAGGTTTAACTAGCTTTTCAATGGTACATTTTGCACCTGTTCAGTGTTACTAATCCCAGAGACTATTTTCCTCTTTATCCTGTGGAATTTTCCAGAGAGGCCAATTAAGAAAAAAAGAAAGAAAGAAAGAAAGAAAGAAAGAAAGAAAGAAAGAAAGAAAGGGAAAGAAAAAAGCAATTCAGGGAAATAGAAATGTATTGTATCCCAGAGGTTACAAGATGGAACACATGAGGGAAAATGGATTCTTCTTTGAATGTACTACTGTAATTTTTAAAATAAAGTCATATATATATAAACATATATATATATATATGGGAATATGTAAGGAACATATATATATATATATATGTTTATATATATATATAAACTGTCACATACTGGAAGAAGCTTTTCATGAGCTTTTAAAAATATCTATTAATTCCTAATGTATATAATTTTGATATTTGTGAAGTTCCTACTGTATAGATTAATGACTACAGAAAACTCTTCCTTTTCTCCTCTTTCTTCTCCAAAAAGAATAGAGTCAATGTCGCATAACTTCCATATCAGCTAGAGGGAAGGAGAAGTCGCTCTCATCTCTATTTCTCAAATGGAGAGACCATAGCACAAAGACATTGCTACATCTCCAGCAATTTCATAATTTGCCAGCATGCCTGAAATATGATCAAGTTGGAGCTCTTACATCCCTGTGAGATATCTGGCAGGAAAATGGTTACATTTTTTCTTTATTTTGTTTTGTTCTGAAAAATACAGTTTATTAAGTTTTCAAAAGATTTATTTTCTGGTAGTTTTTTTGTTTTTTTTGTTTTGTTTTGTTTTGTTTTTTAGGATAATGTTTAAGCACAGCTGGAAAGGAAACCAAAACATCAGGTATTAGAAGTTCTGTGCAACCTAAATAGGGAACAGACTGGATTTAAATATATTGACTGGAATAAGTGTAATATTACTACACTTCAGTTTCAGTTAGAGCAGGTTTTCCTTTTGCTATCTCAAGACTGTGATCTTTTATATTCAGATTGTTTTGAATTACCTAAAAGGTAGTCACATCTATGTCCTGATTCAATTATAATAGTAAGTTTTGGTGCTATGGAATTAGATCTGATCAATTAAGGAAGATTTTATGTAATTTTTCTACTTATATTAGAAAGATTCCATCATGCTCTAATTGCTTAATATGACTGCTCACATTTCATTAAGATAAAGTTATAGTAGATTATCTTAATATTTAATTATTAACAAGAGACTTGGCTATATAACAGTGTTCTGACCAAATATATAGGGTGAACTGTGTGATTCAACTTCATTCAGTTCCATCTCACAACAGAACTGTAGCTGTATTATTTCAATAATCCAATCCTGATGCAGGTCCCTTCTCTTCATAAATTAATAAACTCTGCATTCAGAATTTTAGATGAAGAAAGAATTAAGAAAATTAAGCAATTTTTAAACACATCCAAACTTCCTGAAGTTTTGATATATACCTATTATTTTTAAAGAATATTCATTGCCTCTTCTCCTCCCTATCCCCCAGCCCATACCTCAACTGCTTCTTTTAGAAAAAAAAAAAAACTGCAAGAGAGGTAAAGAAATACGTTTTACAGTTAAATAAAATTTATTTTGAGAATTTTATATTTTCCTTAAGATTCCATGAAAACATCTTAGTATACTGGGTAGCATGGATTGGTGGTTATTGATTTGTATTGATTGGTGATTGAAAGCTTCTTCTGCCTATTCCCAAAAGAATTTGAGTTGGCTCTCAAAATGCACACAATACAAAAAGATGATAAATAAATTAGAAAACTGGGAAGATAGGAAAATGACAAACATTAATAAAAACTCTAAATAAATGGCCAGAAAATGGGATTCAGAGATCGTACTATTAGTTCTTTAATTTCTACACCAGTGCTTCTTAACTCTGTGCATTTAGCTACTGGGAAGCTTCTAAAAAATACCAATGCCTGTTGGGGTGCCTGGGTGGCTCAGTCGGTTAAGTGTCCGACTCTTGATTCCAGCTCAGGTCATGATCTTACCATTCGTGAGATCAAGCTCTACTTCAGGCTCTGCACTGATGGTGTAGAGCATGTTTGGGATTCTCTCTCTCCTCTCTCTGCCCTCCCCTGCTCATGCTCTCTCGCTCAAAATAAATAAAACAAACATTAAAAAAAAAAAACAACCCACCAATGTCTGCACTCCACCTCAGACCAGTTACATCAGAATTTGAGAGTGGGGCCCAGGCACTGCTCTTTTCAGAATATTGTGTAGATTATTCTAACATGCAACCATGATTGAGAATCATTGTCCTATACCAAAAACATAAAAAACAAAACCAAACAAACAAACACCCCACCCTGGTTCTCTCCTTTTCAAAATAAAGTTACCAGACTTCTATTGCAATTCTCACATTATTACTTTGCTTAATTTAAATTGATTCAAATTCTTTTCAATAAAGATTTGTAAAGACTTTGCTTTCAAGGTGCTTAAGACCTTGTGGAAGCAGAAACAAAAAGTAAGTAGTCCAAGGTGCAGAAGGCATAAAGGCTCAATAGTGGTGTAAATACAGAGCCATGGGGGAGAGAAGTGATTCACTATAACTGAAGAGAAGGGTATGAAAATCACAAAGGACTGCAGGGAGGAGGCAGCTGGCATTTGTTCCAGCACTTGAGAAGTAAGAAACAGTTATTACATCTAGAGAATAGATGAAGGCAAAAGCACTTGCATCTGAGGGATGAGTGATCAGAAGCACAGAAGTAAGTGTTCCTGTGTGTCGGGAGTCCATGGGTAGGAGAGCAGACCCACAGGCCCAAGGACAGGAGATAACTAAATAATTACATTCACAAGTAGTTCTCATGCTACATTTCATGGAAGATAGTTTTTTCAAGGCTGGATGCAGCAGGAAGAAATTTCCTATTTGACTACCCTGGAGTTAAAAAACCTGATGGTGGCCTGTATATGTGACAGGATAATTAATTGAAATATTATTTTGTCCTTCCCTCCCTAAGCTTTTCCTGTGTCCCTTTTTTGAAACAAGTTACCAAGCTTTGTGGTTCCTTGTAGTCCTTGTAGTCAGAATCTGAGTAGAACACAATGCAGAAAACGCCTAAAGCAGTCTATATTTGAAAAACCTTCATCAATTGTTATTCTGCTAGAACACTAGAAGATGAGAGGAGAAGTGGAGAGGGCTCTGGGCTGTGGGCAGAGGGCTCTGGGACAGAGCTGTTACTGAGTGAGTGGGCATCTCAGGAAGGGGACCTGGACTCAGGGTTTCCAACATTAGCTAAGATTCTCTTACCTACTTGAGTAGGGTACAGTAAGTCAGGGGACATCAAGGGACTATAGCAGGCAAAAACCATGAGAAGTCAGTAGCAACCAGGATATACTGGACATCAACATCCCCCTCCTATTTCTAACTCCGCATAAACCTTTGAGAGCCTGGCCCAACCAAGGGAGGGGGAAAAACAACTGGAATAAAATTCTCTACTGCCCTGAAGGATAACATAAGGAAAATAGTTCCTGTACAGTCAAGTTTGTGGACCTAAATTTGCACATGCTACAGATATATGGATACTTGGGCTCAAGAGTGTGGAGGAGAGTTTGAATTAGCTAGGTTCCTACCTTTAGTTACTGGAAGAGCTTCTAGAATAGAACTGACATTTATTACACACTAACTGCAAGGTATTTGCTTACATTACCTCATTTTCTCTTCATAGCAATCATATAAAATAAGAACTATTTTATTTCCATTATACAGATGAGATCAAGACCAGTCAACTTGGGGGCACCTGGGTGGCTCAGTCGGTTGAACATCCGACTTCGGCTCAGGTCATGATCTCATGGTTCTTGGAGATCCGTATCGGGCTCTCTGTTGTCAATACACAGCCTGCTTTGGATCCTCTGTCCATGGATCCTCTGTCCCCCTCTCCCTCCCCCTCCCCCACTGGCTTGCATGCACATGAGCTCTCTCTCTCTCTCAAAAATGAATACACATTAAAAAAAATTAAAGACCAGTCGACTAGGTAAGGTAATTAAACAAGAATATGGGGAACCTGAATTCAGCCCTAGGCTGATATCACAAAAACCTATTTCCTTAATTTAATTCCTTTTATCTCCTCCATGGAAGTTTTATTCTTTGCTGCTATTAGTAAAAATATATATGCTAAAAATAATAAACCAAAGGATAGGAAAGCTGTCTGTGGAGGACTTATTTTATTTCCCTCCTTGACAATTTGAAAAACTGATAAAAAAGGCTGAACAAGTATACTGCCCTCACTTTAAGAGATAACTAGAAGAGAAGAATTTCCAGTATCACCCAGTCTGCTCTTACAGTATATCTCTGTACATTTTCTTTCCTTTTCCTATGACTGCAAATTTTTCTCTGCCATGACTGCTTGTCATTTACATTCATTGTGTTCTGATAAAGGACTGTCATAGCTTTAAAGTAGGCAATTCCACCAAAGTAACCTTCAAAAAAAAAAAAAAAAGACCATCCAAAATCAAATGCTTATAGATCTCTGTCTCACTACTCCTTATCTCACAATGAATATTTGATAAGGAAATTCTTCCACCATATATTCACTAGGAAGGAAAAATGGATTGCATTTCTATATGCGAGGCAGTTTATTTTTGATGAACTTTGAGATATTCTGGTACTTTATGCACCTGTCATTCTGTTCAGTCATAGTAGTTTTGTTTCCTGACAACTTGTTCACTTGTATTAAGAGGCCAGTGAGAAGCTGAACTAAATAGGTAAAGAAATTCCTAAATGGTAGTTGTGTTGAGCAGGTAGCTGTGGCTTCTTCATAAACCTGCTTCATAGGGGAGATCTCAGGAGTAAAAAGGCCCTAAAACCTTTATTGGTGCCCAAAAACTGTGTTCCTCTATCTCAATAAGGTACATTTTAGAAAATCCTAGAAGAGAAAGAGACTGGATAGGTTTGTCCATCTAGAAAATTCAGAGACAGGTGTGTGTGTGTGTGTGTGTGTGTGTGTGTGTGTGTGTGTGTGAAAGAAAATAGATGCTTCAAAGTATGATTACAGAAACATTAGTAGCTTCAGCTCTCCATTCTAGGTGGTGAGATTTGGGGCAAATTTTATATTCCACTATACGCTATTATTCTTCAAGATTCATATTTACCTAGAATGAACATTTCTAAATTATAACAATAATTTATAAACAAAATAATAAATAAGAGGCATAGAAATAGTATTATAGAACATCTGAAAAGAAAAGGAAAAGTATATAATGATAGTTTGAAAACATCATTTGGTACCAATTAAAATAGCAGGAAATGTTCCATCAACTATAGGCAATGCCTCTGAGAGTCTTGGAACAGGGAAGGATAATAAATATACTGGTACTCAGTCATGGAAGAAACTGCTGGATGAGTCAGTGCCAGGGCAGAGCTGATTAAGTTCTTCAGGAAGCTGGAAATAACTGAAAACACAGCTTCTGGATCCCTTTAATCTAGGATCACCCTCCTCAGGGGAATAATATACCCTTAACAGGACTAAATGTGGTTAGTCTTCATGGCTCTGCTAGGCACAACAGCAGGCATGGAGGGAGGTCAAATTTCTTGCTATTCCCTCTCTCTCCACCCCTAAACCCAGAAATTCTTTTAAAATACACAGAATTATCTCTATCAGTTTGTGTTTTTCCTGATTTGAGAGAAGAGAATCTTGGAGGCCAAGGTGTAATCAGAGAAATATTGATGGGTAAACACTGCTCTCTGAGGTAACCTCAGGGATCTACTGACTGGCTGGTCTGGCTGTGCTCTTTATCCCCACTGGCCATTTCCACCTACTCTCATTAAGAAGCAGTACAATGGCAGCTTGTGACAAATAGCTTGGTTGTTTTGTTATAAGGAGCTTCATATTCCAAGGATGAATTATTAAGCCTTTTTTTCTCTCTCTTTTTTTGTTGTTTTAAAATAGGGCTGTCTCATCTGAAAATGTGTTAATTAAGTTATCATGCATTGCCTTGTTTCTAGTCCTACACATTTGATACTGGCAAATGACTCTTTAGAAGACAGTTTCCAATACTTGGAGTAGCAGCTGGAGTGATTCTACCAAGAGCCTGATCTGGAAGGGTTGGGCATGAGGAGTGGGCTTGGCAAGAAGAAGAGGAAAGGAATGGTCTGACCAAACTCAAAGGCAGGCAGGATCCCTATTGTGGCCCTTGGTTAAGTCCACTTTCCTTTCTGTATGCCTCCTAATCAGACTTTATGTTACCTGCCCACTGACCTGTTTCCCAAGACACGCTCCCAACTGACCCTTTTACTAAATCTCTGCTGGCTGGGCATTGGCTTTCCTTAGCCAAAAGCTAGCCAGAAAAATATTTCCTCTCTCTTAATAGGCTGGAATGTGACACTTTAGGAATGGAAGCGACAGCCATAGGTCCTATACCCTCTCAGTTGGATATCCAACTCAATTAAATGACCATTTAGTAGGCATCGACTGTGTTCAACCGCCCTGAGGTAGTTTAGAGAGAGATGCAAGAATTGAAACATAGTCTCTCCCCTTAGGTTCTTTAGGACCTATCCTGGGGACAAAGCAACTATTTTCAAGAACAATAGTAAGCACAGCAAGAGAAATGCAGCAATGTGTTATGAAAAAAAAAGGATAATCAGAGAATTCCCCCCACTGACCCCCCACCCACAGCACACACCCATGTGCTCCTAACAAGGTAAGGTGTGACTTCATGCTCTCCGTATCCCAGTGCCTCCTGCAGGTCTGGCACATAGTGTTTGCTAAGCCATTATTTAGAAGAAGGGATATGAAGTGGTGTGAATCTGAAAGGGCTCACTAGTCAGGTGAAATGCTGCTAGGGAGAGAGATGAGGGTTGGAAGAACATTCTAGTCCAAAGAAAAGAATATGAGCAACAGCTCAGAGACATATAGTCTCTGCCCAACTTCCTGTGGTTATTGACTTCCACTTTATCCAGGACTTTTGAGGAGAGATTTCCACAGAGGTAGTTGAAAACAAGACCTTACCTGGTGAAAATAGCTTAGTTTATCTCCTAGCTCTAACGGTTGCTCAGGAATCCATGTGTGGTTGCTTCCCTCTCTTACTCCTATTCTTTCATATCTAACCTTTCCACTTTTCCTTTGGGTCCTGTCTCTCTTTTCTCTTGGTTTGAGCTCCCGACATCATCCTCATGTAGGGTAAGGGGATAAGGCACAGGTGCATTACCAGGTCACCAAGCTAATCCAAGCTTTCCCACACAACAAAGTGCTTTAGAGTTGGTCTTTTGTGTGGCTCTCCTAACTCCCTCCAGTATTCATCTTTTTTCTGTGACTGGCATCACAGAAGTTCTGAGAGTTGATATGGACGCAGCATGACAGAAGTGTGAGTCACAAATGCTCATTTTCCACTTCTTTATTTTGCCTTCTGAGTCATAGTGCTTCTGAAAAATTAAACACCTCCTCTCCCCACCACCTGAACTCCTGAAAATTTGCAACAAGTCCATATGCATCTCCAGCTTTCTACTCTTAAACAGCCTCAAATGGAACTTTTCACAATGGTTTGGCTCCCCATTGGACTGAGGATCCAGTGGGTGGCCTTGGTTTTATAATAAAAGGCTATTGGAACGTCTTTTGTTTGTTTGTTTGTTTGTTTCCTTCCATTTTCACTGTATTGTTCAGTTTGGGCTGTCCTTTCTTTCCTCATATCTCTGTAAGATTTCTTTCCAGACATTTCTTCAAATGACTTGACAACAGCCCTGTTATCTTCTAAGAACCTAATAATATTACTCTGGCTGCTTTAGAAAAAAATGTGTCTGTTTTTCCATGTCATTAAGAAGCATCTGAAATCTCTCTGAAAACACATGAAAGGAATATACGGAGGGCCTCCCAGAATCTGAAAGTCCCATTAAAATTAAGGCCTATTAGCGTTTTTCATCAAAGAGGTCATCAGTGCATTTAAAAACTGTACTATTTTGTTTTGGCTATGGGTGGGGTAGGACTTACATGCAAATTTACTTGCTTCTGAGTTTATTAGGAATCAAAGAAAAGAAGTGGAGAGAAAAGGAATGAAGAGAAAAGACAGCTCTGATTCTTTTCATCTCAGGTTATTTCTGAAATGACAAAATGATGATCCTACAAAATTTACAAGAGCTCTCTGCCTGTCGCCACAGTTCCACTGCTCTCAAGGGGTGACCTGCCTAGGAAAGGATCCCTTGTTGTCTTTCTGGCCACTAAGCTGAGGCAGATGTAGCCACAAGGTGTCACTATTGCTAAAATAGATCTTTACCTACGCGCTCAATTGTGATTATGTACATAAACGTGGCTTTCATTTTGTTTTTAAGTAGGGTCTTTGGGAAAGGCATATTTTGATTGGCAATATTAGTTGTCTCCTTCCAACTGTGACCCTGAGTGAGGCTTAGATTTATAATCTGGAAATTGGATAGAAGAAAACAATGCCTGTTTTTTAGAATAGTTGTTTGCTTTAGAGCACCTTGGTATAGCTGAGTTTCACATTCAGCATTGAGTAAGTATTCAACAAAGGTTAGCTCCCTTAACTTAAAAGTGAGGAATTAAGTTAAGAGGCAGAAGTGGGGGAGAGGGTGGTAACTTTAAAGTCTCTTCCTTTCCTTTCCTTTCTTTTCTTTCTTTCTTTCTTTTGATTTTAGAGCTATAAGAATAGCATTTAGTACAGAGTTCTAGTTGTCGTAAATAGTTATGCCATTTAAAAAATGCTTGGGAAAGGCTAAATAGTATAGCTTCCTCCGACAGCATCACAATAAATTATAGTGTATAAATATTAAAGTCATATTAAAGTCTCTAAGGAGTTCTGGCATAAGGAAACCTCTCTAATTGACCTATTTTGTTGAATCCGGTTTCCCGTTTCTTTGAGCCAAGAACATGATTTTTATTGTCTAGATTGGGAAACTTTGGTCTGGTTTATTGTACAGATATGAGAACAGAAACCTAGAGAGTAACTTTTGGTCCACAAAACACATCTTGGAAGTGACAGAGTTGGTCTAGAACTGCTACTACATTAGATTGGGTTTGTACCAATTCACAAGAAAAAGCGATGTTCATCTCTTTCTAATACCATGGTTAGCAATGTCAGGTTGAAATCTTGAAATAAGCCACAGTGGGAATATTTACACCACAGAAATTGGCAATCACTACAAGCCATTTTTCCCCAGACAGCAGGTTTTACCAGTATACCACTATTAGAACCCAAGATAAATGAAGAGTATTTGGTAACTGGCCAGTTACTCTTCCAACCCAACCTTGATTTCTGGGATGGCTTCAGGGGCCAGGACAAGTTCAGTGACTCCATTTACCCTGCCACTGCTCCAAGATGGCTTATTTTATAGATCCGTGGGATGCAGGCTATGGGGATTTGGTGACTCCCTGGTGCTGTCCGCCTGCTCTAAAAAGTCCTTCTCATTAATAAAGATAACAATAATGAGGACACTGACAGCCATCAATACGAGTACTTGCTCTGTGCCATGCGCTGCATGAGATACTTCTCATACCCAGTCCTAGTCTCATAAAGGAGAAAACTGAAATGCAACCAAATTTATCAATGTGCTCACAGTCATACAACCAATACCTACCCACCAGGCTTTAAATAGCATGATTTTCCCTCAAGCCACTTTAGGCTTCCTCTAGTATAGGGAAAGAGGAGCAGAAATGACCTGCCTGGCAGGGGCACTCCTGAACAAGAAAATATACCAGAACCAAGGAACAAATAGTCTTTTGAAGAAATTTCTGCCTATTCTGTCTAGAACTCACACTTGCCTCGGTCATGAGGGTAGAAATGAAGTTGTTCCATGCCTGGTGGGGGAGATATTACATGAATACACTGGGAGACACAGAGCGATTGCTGCCGTTGACTGTGGCTTCTGGGCAAAGAGGAAATATGGAGAGAACTAGGAGGTTAAAGTAGTTTTTACAAATAACAGCTTGGGTGTTAAACCAGGATGACAAGTTGCTTCATGCTTTTCAAAAATGGCTTCAAATCATTCATCAATTATTTCAGTCACAACAACATTAGCGTCACCAAAGGCTCTGAAATTTGAGGTGAAACTATGGTAGGAAACCAGAAAGAGTACAAAGCCATGTGAGCTCTGGCGTGGGCTCTGTGCCGTGCCATTACTGGGTTGTGCCCAGATGCGACGGTGGCCCAGTGCCTAGGCTCCACTAGCAGTAGGTCCTGAGAACTCAGCATTGCAAAAGAGTAGCTAAGAATCCCTGGAAGTGATGAAAAGGACCTGGTCACTCCAGCTACATAATGACTTGCTTAATCCCATGTTTTTATTTGGGGGATGAAGCACTGGAGCTGTGGAGTCACTTTTACATTCAGGCTTGGATATTCAATTTGTGCTCTCTATGGTCTACTGGTTGAGCTTCACACAGATTTATCATCCTGGAGGGTTTATATATTTTGTTGATAAATTTGAATTTGATACTGCAAAATTTAAACCTGAAATCATTTCCTATACCACTATTTATGCTTCAAATCAGATAAGTGCCACTTCTCAGCAACAGATTAGAATTCAGTCACTCATGGTCAGGCTTCCAAAATCAAGCCCTCATTATTTGAGCATGGATGAATTGTCTCTCTTTTTAAGCATGTGGTATGCCATTTTTATACACTAGGTTGCCTGCGTCTAAAGATTCCTGTGCTGAATATCTAGCATCTGGTGGTGGAAAGGCCAGTAGTATAAGCTATCGTGACCACAACCCCCTTACAAAGCAGTCCAAGAGCAGCTTCAGGAGAGCCATGTTCTGTGCCAACATGGCCTTGTGTTATTCTTCCACACTCTCTCTGGGACCCATGCTCATGCTGGCATCTGAACAAAAACAACTAGTCTCAGTCTGGGTTAGCCTTGTATGGCATGACTAGTGGAGGCAGTGGGGAGCACTGCGGTGGGGACACCACTTGATGGAAAAAATACCTAATAAGGGAAAACCATCGAGTGTGGCTGCAGGATCCTTCCAGCATGGCAGCCACAGGGGCTTGCAGCCCTGTACTAGATTGCTCTCACGGGGGGACAGGCCTCCCACCATGCACGGCTGATTCAAAGTTTAACCCATGCACTCAATCACAGTAATCTGCAAACATTCCTGAATCTGGAGCTAAAGTAGTTTAAGAGTGAAAAAGCATGAAAAAGTAAAGTCTGATAGGATTAGAAGTCTACATTTTAAAAAATAAAATATTAAGTAGAATAGCAAGACCTACTCTTCATTGGTGCTGTTAAATGGAATTGATGATCAAACTTTCACTGCCTACCATTTTAGTTTAGACCCTAAAAAGCACAACAAATTCAAAAGTTAATTATAAAAAGGGAGGGCAACTACATCACAGTCTTTGTGTGCTTATCTTCATCCACCACAGCGGCTGATTAGCAGAGCTTTATCAGAGGATGTTAGAATGCAGACACATCAACAAAGCTCATTTATTAATTCTGTGAACAAAATTAGATCATCAGAGCTTGTTCCTAAATTTTTAGATCAAAGCTGAATATTAATAAGTAAATAGACAATTTAAAACAAAGCAACGCATACACTACAGAAAACTCTCCTCTCCTCACTCCCCTCCCCGCTCCCTCACCCCCAAGCAGAATCTCTCTCTGTCTTTGAACCTATAAAGTTTGCTCTATTTGCCTACGTCAACTACACACAAGGGATCGTCTTGGTTATGGAAAGGGGATGTTTTCCAGTGAGACAACCAGTCACAGTCTGACTCCTGTGTGCTTTCTCATTTTTCTCTTTACTGCTCCTCTACATTATACCTTGTCTCCAATAAATATAATTTGTTTTTATGCCTCTGTGTGTCCACCCATGCCATTGTTTCCAACTAGAATATCCTTTCCTTTCCATTTTAACTTTAAAGTCATACCCATCTGTCAAAACCTGGCTGCAAATCATCTAACCTGGCCCTGAGAATAGGATATGATCTTGTCCATCTGTGGTCATTTGAAAAGGTTATTTTCAAAGTTTATGTGATAAGAATCATATGTAAATCATATTAAAACTGCAGATGTCTAGGCTTTATTCCTAATGATTCTGATTAAGCAGATCTGGGATGGGGCTCCATAACCTCCATTAAAAAAAAAATACCAGTTAATTTTGATGCACCAAGTTGGTGGACCATTCCTGCTACAGACTGAATGTTTGTGTCTCCCACCACCACCAAAGTTATATGTTGAAACCTAATCTCCAATGTGACAGTGTTGGGAGGTGTGGCCTTTGGTAAGTGATTATTAGGTCACACAAGTGGATAAAAAAAAGAGACTCCAACCAAATACCATTTTGAGACAGTTCTTTTTTTGTT
This sequence comes from Panthera tigris, assembly GCF_018350195.1. Lineage (NCBI taxonomy): Eukaryota > Metazoa > Chordata > Mammalia > Carnivora > Felidae > Panthera > Panthera tigris. The sequence goes on along the minus strand of NC_056661.1, from coordinate 96,563,915 downwards.
CTCATTATAAAAATATAAGACTTGGTCCCTATCTTTAGGATCGGAAAAAAAAATTGTTAGTCTTTGGGGCATTGTTCACATTCGTTGCTCGTGGTTGAGACTTGATACCAGTTAACTTACCAATACATTCAGAAGGGACTGAGGAGTCTAAATGTACGGTCTGGATTGTTTGACAAACAACTATTGGCTCAGTTCCTCCACCTATGAAAAAAATTAAGGTTTTTCATCAAACGTACATCTAGCTAAACGTAGTGAACTAGTGCTTTGCAAAGAAGCCTGGGCCGTATTTTACTTAATTTGCTTTGTATTAAAATTATTCAATTAAACCTGGGAAGAAATGTAAGGTGTTCCTCAAACTTTCATATGAAAGCCATTTTTCTAAAGGAGTTCCGGTATGAATACACATAGCATTCTTTCAAAAATTAATAGTCTCGACCTGAAAAATATCATAGCACTATATATTAATTATCCAAAGCAGTGGCTTTATTTATGACCTCTTTGACACAGTCTTCACCTCAGTAGTCTCAACTCCAGAAGCCGTGAAGAAAATAGAAAAGGACCTGAATGTAGGTTTTCAACTGGAACTGTGTTTAATTACTTCTGTTCTACACTATTTGTGCTGTATGGTCAGTAACATGCTAATGAGTTTCAATTAAGTTACCTTCACAAAACTAAGTTACCTTTACAAAATTCGGCTGAGAAACAGAAATTGGGTCATAGAAGGTGGGATGCTAAATAAATACGGTCTTGTTATCAGTGAATATATATGCTTAACCCCTTTAATTTTCCATTATCTGTGATTCAGAATCACTGATGTGTGTTACAGGGTTAAGGTCATGATTACAAGTGGCTGAGAAGGAAGGAAGAGAATTAATAGGCTAAACAACTGTAACTCTAATATGTTCTATGAAACCTGAAAGGTGTGCTTTGGACTGTTGCACCCTGAGCCTTGTCAGCAGAATGCTAAGGTGGGAAGGTGACTGGCCTGAGAGAAAGGGCTGGAATCAGAACAGCATTTGTCAGCATGTTCTTCACAGAACACTAATCCTTTAAAAATAAGAGAGGAAAGAAAGTGTTCCATGGTCAAAGAATTTAGGACACATTATATACTCTATCTCCCCATCCCACCTTGGAGATTTATACAACTTTCTGAAATTCCTGCAATTGAGGAAAGGCAAAAAAAGTATTTAAAGTTTTTACTCAGTATCTCCTGATACTTTCCTGAACTAAACCCTTATTTTGAGCACCATCCATGGAATCTGGGAATGTAAATTTGGGGACGATTCCTTCCATCCCAGAACTGATAAGAGTAGCTCACTGTCCACTATTTATACAAACCATGTGGTTTATACTGAACACCTGTTCTGTTTCTGGGGGGTCTGGGATTTAGGCATGTGCTAGGCAGAGGTTGCCTATAATACCAGCCCCCAATAAAAACCCTGGACATTTGATATTTAATGAGTTTCTCTGGTTGTTAACATTTCACATGTACTGTATCAGTGCATTCCTAGGGAAATTAGGTGCGTCCGTGTGATTCACTGGGCAAGGAAGCTTGTGCTTGGTTTTCCCTCTGCTGATGATGCTTGGTAGCTTTTCACTCTAACAAGTCATAACTGTGAGTACTAATATCTTCTGAGTCCTGTGAGTCTTCCTAGCAAATTACTGAAACTCAGGGCAGTGTTGGGGACCCCAAATACACGTGGTATGCAAGAAAATGATGTCTCTACCCTTGAAGAACTTACTATCTAATGATGTAGATGACAAACTAGCATTTAGAAAAATGATCACTTACACTTACAATTAACGTAAATACATATTTTTTTTTAAAGGAAAAGTGCAGGTTTCTATGGAAGAAGTAACAGCAAACTGAATCTACATTGGGAAAATAGGCAAAAGCTGTGCTGAAGAAGTGAGAATTAGGTTGAGTCCTGAAGGATGGGTAGGAGTTACTCAAGACAAAAGGAAGGTGATGAGCAATTTGAACAAAGGGAACAACTGTGAAGGTTCTGAGACTTACTGAAGATGGTACATCTAATAAGCAACAGACATTGACATTCTGTTGCTGTGTGTATCAGAAGAAAGACCAGTTATGCTGAGATATTTATACGCTGAGATTCGTTCCAAAGTCAAAAAACCTGGCTTCTTTTATACATACCTTATTAGCCAGCAATTGCACCCCAAATTATATACTCAACAGAAATGGTGTACATATATACACCAAGTGGATATACAATAATGTTCACAGCAACCAAAAACTGTAAACGACACAAATGTTTTCTACAGAATCTGGATAAAATATTTATATAATGGAATATTACACAGCAGCAAATTTGGGGGGAAATATTGGTACATGCAACAAGACGGGTCAATCTCAAAAACATAATGATAAGCTAAAGAAATCAGACATAAAAGAGAACGTTTATACCAACTTATGAGACTGAGAATGAAGTGCTACCTACTGCACTAACAAGGCACCTTATACCAACTTACATACATTCTTAAAACATGTAAAACTAATTCGTGGTGACAGAAGTGAGGATTTGATTACCCTGAGGAATAGAGACTGGAAGTAGCACAAAAGATCTCCAGGGTGCTAGTAATATTCCATTTCTTGACCTGGGTAGTGGGTACATGATCTGACTGGTAGATGTGATCCCAACCTGTGATGTCATTAAAATAAAATCACATTTGTTTCAGTTGACTCTCAGTTATTCACTGCCTAATCATCTAGCCTATGAGTTTCCTAGACTTCATCTCTTCTCTTCCAAACTGTTTACCCATAGCAAAAGATATGGAGATAAAAGAAAAAAACAATTATTATTATTTTTTAATGTGGCACTGATAGTGATAGAAAAAAAGAACAGAATATGCCTTTAAAATTTACGTCATAGTAATAGTTTTTAAATTGTCAAAGTATTGGGGCGCCTGGGTGGCTCAGTCGATTGAGCAACCGACTTCGGCTCAGGTCATGATCTCATAGCTCGTGCGTTCGAACCCCGCGTCGGGCTCTGTGCTGACAGCTCAGGGCCTGGAGCCTGCTTCAGATTCTGTGTCTTCCTCTCTGTCTGCTCCTCCCCCACTCACACTCTGTCCCTCCCTTTCTCAAAAATAAACAAAGATTAAAAAAAAATAAAATAAATTGTCAAAAGTATTGCCACTGTGTATACTAACTTCAGTCTCTAAAAATTTATTTTGATTACTAAAAATAATTCGTTTATTGGCTATATATCATGTAATAAAGTAGGCATTGTATAAATATGTTAATATATGTGCCTATATATGTAAAATATATTTTTGTAAGATATAAATATATGTAAAATTAAAAAATTCTTGCAGATAGAATCATCTTATTGAATCCTTATATCAAACTAATTGAGTAGATTTTGTTAAAATATTTTGTAGATAAGAAAACTGGCTCAGTGAGGTTATGCTATTTGTGTAATGTTATGCAAAATGAAGCTGAAATAGGTTTGGTACCTGGGACTTTTTGCCTCCAAGGCCCCTGCTTTTTATCTACATTATCCCCTCCTGTTGGTGGTGCCTTTAAAGCACAGGTTTTTCATCCATGCCTCCTAAATGGATCTGCTATGGTGCTGACCACTGCAACAGCTCCTTCATTAAACAAATACCTAGGCCAAATTGTCTTTCTTTTGCACATGACAAAGTCTACATCATAAAGAAAACATATGTAAGCTATTTATTTGATTATTCACTACATCTCACTATTTGCCCCATACAAAATGCCTGATAGAAAACTATTTTTCTGTGTGGTGAAATCACAGCTTCAAAGCATTTAAAATTTACAACATTAAAAAGATATGTATAAAAGGCCTTTCATGGTTCAATCTTTTTTCACAGAAGTCTCAGTGCTCCAGGGACCCATCAACCCCTCCCCCCACATTTTAGAAGAGATCCCAGTCTCCCACCCCTAGACCCCAGATCCTGGTCCAGGATTGTTAAAGATTTTTGTCTGAGACTTCCCTGAACTAAGAAATCAAACATGACCCTTGTCACTAATTAAAGAATATAGATGGGGTAGAGGAACAGAGGTAATAAGGTATTGGGATAGAGGCTAAAAGCTCAGGAAGCCTTAGGAAGGACAGAAAGTGTTACAGGACAGGTTGGAGTGGATAAACAAACACTTCACAGTGCTTGGATTTAGATAAGAAAACAATGATGAGACCTTTTTCAGTTCTGCCTAAGAGAAGGAGGGCATTGGCTGTTGGGAACCGCATACAAGGTGATTAACAAAGAGGAGACACAATCAGCTCACTGCTTCCGTATCATAGACCCAGCCAGCATCTGTGGGCTTTGCTCTCAACCATTTTATGTAAAAGAAGTTGATGCGAAAGACCATTAATAAATGTAACTACCCCAAGAGCTGTTCTAACTTAACACCTTAAGGCTTCACAGAGATGTAAGCTTGCTGAGAGAGGCGACAAGATTGAGGGCTTGCAGGGCAGGTGGGATTGGTGGCGGAAAGGTAGTGCGCAAGGGAAGGAAATGGGGAAAATCACTGTATATGAGAATGCTCCCAATAAGTAGGCTGGTCACAACCTGTCTATGAACAAACTTAAGAACTCTGTGTATCTGACTTTATGTCTCTTTTCCTCTACATTCTGCTATCACTTCCCTGGAGCCTTTTGTCTCATCTGTAAAAGAAAGGCATAGAAATGGATAATCTCCAAGGTCCTTGGCAGCTCTGACAGCCTATGACTAATCCTTACGTGTGAATGCCGTGCTTCATAGTGTATGTAATACCACATTGCCTATGGGGAGAAAACTAGGCTGCAGTGTAGAATTATGAATTTGACCTTTGAAATGTAAACTGTTTTGATTGTATTTTTACTGTTTTCCTAAGGGAGCCGTTCATGTTGTTTTAGTACTTGGAAACTAAACATAGTTCTTAAAGCGAATTGGTGAAAATGACGATTATCCATCATTCAGCACTGAGGTCTGTCTCAAGGGCTGGTTAGAGGGCATGTGGCTATCTGAGGCAGAGGAAATGAAGCAGGAGAGGAAGTTTATTATGCCAAATGCAGTGCCCACTAGAAATCCAAGAAAGCCCAGCCTCTTGAGCTCAATGGGATTTTGAACCACTTGGTGTTTGAAATAATTCACTCTTGCCTAAAGGTATAAAAAAATATCTTTCCAATTTTCCTCTTGAAATATCTCCAGCTGTCCCAGACATTTTAAAAAATAGCAGTATTTGGATGTATTGTATTTTAAGAAGAGCCAGCGAGGTTCAGCTTACATTTGCCTTAAGGCTTTGTGACTTTACGTTTGCAGTCAATTTGAAAAACAGTTTGAGATATCTGTTAAACTTTGAACACAGTGAGATTTACCCATCTCCCTTTTTGAGACTACAAAATAATCCTGTATATTTTGATAAAGAGCCAATAAATTGGCCCCTAGGAAAGAAGCAAACCATATCCATATTTCTAAATGCTTCTGGCAAGAGAGTTTGCTCTATTTTGGACACATAAATTGAACCCAGCAATAGCTCCAAAATCCATCTTTTGTATAACCTAAGAAAATTCTTAGTTCAGAATGGCCTAGAGGAAAACGCTGGAGTACTATATGAATCATGTGGGATCTACTTAGGGCATGACTACTACTATATTCTGCCTAATATGTGACATTTGCATCAAGAATTCTATGAATTACAGATATGAACAGAGCTGTTTTATTTATTACATCAATTTATTTGTTGAGGCAACCCAGACACTCATTCTTAAAGGGTCTGAGCCCCTGGTCACTGTGTCTTTTCATATTGTGACTGCTACACTTATCCATTTGCCATAAAAAATCATACAGGGTAGTAATGAGATATGTTCCAGTGCATCACCCAGTTGTCAATGCATTCTTCCTTTCCTCCATGCAGGGATTCTTGTCCCAGTAAGAGACCTGTCTATCCCTGATTACTAGGATCAATTATTTCTTACAGGTGACATCTTTCCTAGCCTTCTGGTCTTTTGGTACAAGGAGTCTGAAGTGACCAAAGGGCAGCCATGTTTAAAGTTTAATAGGAGTCTTTTAGCCTCCCTGAAAAATACATTACTCCTATAGGAACCAGGACTTCTAAACCAAAATTCCTTAAGTTTAAGAGATAGAAAGCACAGATTCTTGAGGTTGGTCCCTGAAAATAGCACCTGTCTCTGCACCCAGGCAGTCTATCTATTGGGAACATGGCACCATATAAAGATCATTGATTTAAGATTGTACTGTCTTTGCAAAGTATCATCTTCTACCTGGTGCCTCATCTATTCATTCAAAAGGTCATCTATCACTCTATACGACTAGCAGCTTCAGTGTGTATGTAGATCCTATGGTTATACATCCACTGCTACACTCTCTATGACGGTTAACTTTATGTATCAATATGACTGGGCACAGGGTGCCCAGAGAGTTGGTCAAACATTGCTCTGGGTGTTTCTGTGTTCCGTTTGGAGGGTGTTTTAGGTGAGATTAACATTTGAATCAGTAGACTGAGTAAAGCAAATTATCTTTCCTAATGTGGGTGGGCCTCATCCAATCAGTTGAAGGGTGAAAAGAATAGAACAAAGGGGTGACTCTTCCCTGAGTAAGAGATAGTTCCCCTAACTGATTGTCTTCAAACTGAAACATTGTTTCATCTTGCCTGAAGTTGTTCAAACTGGGGCATTCAGCTCTTCCTGACTCTACAGCAGCCTGCTGGCTTTCATACTTGAACTGGGACATTAGCTCTGCAGACTTTGGACTACATAGCCTCCATAATCATGTGAGCCAATTCCTTATAATAAATAAACAAACAAATAAATAAATAAAACTCATACACACACCCTATTGGTTCTGTTTCTCAGGAGAACGCTGACTATACACTGTTTGCTACAAACTGAGTTCCTTGGTTCAATACAGTATTATTCAGAATTCTATATGATAGCAGTACTACCTGAGGCTGTACAAGCAGGAAAGGCAATCTCATACCCAAAATATCTGTCAATCACTGCCCCTTCCCGGGGGGAATGAATCCAAGATAATCTATCAATGGCTACTAATTCTACCCAAAGAATGGTGCTATATTAGGAACTCACTATTGGTTTCTGTTGTTGGCAGGTTGGGCATTCAGTAATTGCTAGATAAGCTTTGGTTAATGTAGGCTCATACTTCCACCTCTGCCAACATGGCTACTCTGTTCATGTGCCCATTGTGTCAGCACTAGGGCAGCCAATGGCAGAGGCTGGCCATGTCAACTTGCTGAGGTACCCTACATTTTTTTTAGTATTGCTCCCATGCAGAATGCCCTCTAGTAGGCATTATCATGCAGTACAAAGAAATTAATACTTTGTGCCCACCTCTATATGTATGCCTTTAGGCCTATTCTCCAACCTTCTGCTTTGTTCCCAAACTTCCCATTTCTCTCCTAGGCCCTGACCAACCAGCCAAGCCACTTGCCACTGCTTCTCAGTCTCTATATATTATCTTGCTCCATTTTTCTTTCCACATAAAATAGATAACCAGGTGCACCTCCCAAAGTTTTGCCTACTGGTAAAACTTTCACCACTGTTAAGAGTCATCTCCGAACAGAGCTATAGTATAACAGCAATTCATTATAATCTTTCACACATATCATATAATGAGCAGATTCATCTGTGAACAAAACTCAACCATTTTCCTCCTCCATCAACCGGTTATGTGGCTGCAGATGTGAACTGAGGGGGAAAGTATGGGGCAACGGTGGTGGATCTAGGGGCTCTGGGCTACCTTCCTGTGAAGTTTACTTGTATCCTCTGGCCCTTCTTTTGCCTAATTCAGTATGTACCACTTCTGTCTTACAATGGTTTTCTGCTGGGCTTGCTTGACATTACAATTTGATGCATCTGATAATAGCCACCTCTAGCAGATTGTCACAACCCGTGGCTGATAGAATCAGCAAGAGTCAGCATCTGGTTTTTTTGTTGTTTTTTTTCACAGCAATTTTCTCAACTTTTGACTTTTTATGAAAGGGGAAGGAGGTATTTTCTAATAAACCAATCACTGAGAGATTTGAGAGATATCCATTATATCCAGAAACATAGGACCTTATAAAAAGTAAAACAGAAATAAAGTAATAGAGAAGAAAAAGAAAAATGAAGAAAGAAGTAAAAAAGCAGCAGCCCTACAATTCAGGACATTGAGTGTATGACAGCTTCCCTTTAAAAGTTGTGGGCAATTCAAATGAATCCTCACAAAACCAAACTGAGTGGCTTCTGGATTGCAAAGTAAGTTTTGTCACTGGTGGTGGATGTGAGGGATGTTCATCCGTCTGTCTATGTATTTACCTACTTATCTACTATCTATATGTCTATCACATCAAGGAAGTTTAGAGGCCAGTATTCAAAGAAAAGAGACAAATTTGTAAGAGACCAGGATTTGCTAATCATGACCTGCTTCAGGGTAAGGGTGTGTTTTTTCTCATCAGAAGAGGTGATTTTAGGAAACATAATATGACACCTGTGGTTCTCTGTTAGTTGACTGATGTCCAGTCTCACATCTATAGGCTTTAGAACACACTGAAAACTGACCATTCTTCTGACTGACATATTGTTAGGGAAGACAAGATCCTGGCTAGCATCTTTGGGATCTCTCAAACTATATCAGGAGAAATTTGGATAATGGTTCTCAGACTTCAGCGGATATATGAATCCCTTAAGAGTATATTAAATTCCTAGAAACCATCTTCAGAGGTTCTAATCCAGTGAATTGAATTTTGGCATTTCAGCAGGAAAAGCACCCCATGTGATTCTGCTAAAGGTGCTTGGGAACAACATCTTGAGAAACATGAATCTACTGGACCCACTTGAGGAGGAACTGACCAACTATAGTTCCATTCCCTATAACATTTTGGCCATTGAGAAGATCACAGTCATAATAACTCTTGGTGAAATGCATTTTGTGGTATATTTTAGTATTGACACACTTTTCAGGCAGTAGGAAGTTTTCTCCTCCAATGGAAAATAAATGAAATGTAGATCCAATTGAATTTACTTTTTCTCTGTTCACTGAATGAAAGACAGACATCAGCAGCCAGAGAATTGTTTGAGAACATTTGAAATGATTCAAATAATGCTTGAATGGCTTGATTTGAACTTTGGCTTCTCGTTTAGGAATGCTGAGAATTCTAAAGGCATCTTGTCTCTCCATAGCTTAGACTGCCAAACTGACCATGAGATATGAAGATAATTTTAAAGCAATATTTTGAAAAATGAAATGTGTAAAATAAATTTATTTATTTTAAGTTTATTTTATTTATTTTGAGAGAGAGAGAGCATGCGCACATATGTGAGTGGGGGAGGGGCAGAGAGAGGGAGAGAGAGAGAATCCCAACCAGGCTCTATGCTATCAGCACGGAACCAGACTCGAGGCTTAATCCCATGAACCTTGAGGATCATGACCTGAGCCAAAATCAAGAGTCAGTTGCTCAACTGACTGAGCTGCCCAGAAACCCCTACAATAAATTTATTGATTCCATTTAGTCACTTTTTATTGACAAAGAAGCTCTCATTTGAATACCTGAATAAAGTATTCATCAACTGATCATTTAAAGTACTACATATTGCTTTTATTTTTAGCTGGTTTTTTTATTAATCAAACTTCCCTTCCTTCTTCTCTCCCCTTCAAAGATTTCCTTCCCTAAAACATCTACAAAATGCCACAAAATTTAGAGTGCCATGAAATTTAAGCACACAATCACATATTCCTTTGCCCTCTCTATATGAAATAAGACAATGCATTGAAAGCACTTTGAAAATGTAAAATACTGTGTTGATATAACATTACCATGATACCATTAGGAGGATTAAATGATTTTCCCTCTGCTGTGGTATAGGTTACCAGAATATATGGGTTTTTTCCTACTCTGTTTGCAGCTCTCATCTTTCCCAGCACAGGCTGGAGCAAACAGTAGGCACTTGTTGACTTGACAATATTTTATCACCAATTTTAAGTCCAGACTTATTCTTTAAAGTCTTCTCTCGTTGAAATCTTATAAAATCAATTCCTACAATTATCATCTCTAGTTTAAACACAGCTGAAAATGACCATAAGAAAACGGAGTGCTCCTACATCAGAAATGTGTGGCATCTGGCCTTTCTTCCTTTTTTTCCTCCATGACAGAAATGGTATTTAACCTTGGGAGCTTTTTAATGATCAGCCTGAATATAGCTCCAAAATCCTGCTTAATGCAAACTCCAGGATTCCCTGTCACTCAGTCAGGGTTTCCTACCAATCTGTCAGGACTCAGGGTGACATCTTTACCATCTTTCTCCTAGGTACTAATTCCAGGTTATAGGTCCATCTGGACTTCCGGGAAAGAAACTAGTTATGGCATCATAAAATTTGGGCTTCTAGTGTTGACACTGCCATAAACAAGCTGTATGACCCTAGGCAAGTAATTTAATACATCAGAACCTCTGTTTTCTCATCTGCAATGGAAGTTATTTGAACGAGATGCTCTCAAGGTACCCAATGCCAGTTGTGAGATTTTGTGATTCAGTGAATGGAAGCCAGTCAATCACAGTCTGGTCAGGCTCTCAGCACTCATAAGAATCCTATAAAATATGCTTCTTTCTCATTCTTCTACCAGAAAAAGAACATTTATGTTTGACATATTTGCTAGACATTTCCATGAGCTTATGTTTGCAAATTCTTGATGATTATTTAATTTTTATAGTCCTCTGAGGAGAGCCATCATACTGGTTATAACTGAGGTAACTAAGCCTTGACTGCATAGAGTATTTGGAACGGTTTACCACAACCATTTTCTGGGTCCCACAAGAATGGCTCTTTGAGACAATAAATGTATCTATTCCTCAACCCTACTACAAACAGCCCTGCTGTAGCTCTAAAGCAAAAACTTTATACCACATTTGATTTTTGTGATGCTTTAGACAGTGATGTTCTATGTATGAATCAGAAGATTCCCAATAGCAATCCAATCGGCCAAGGATGCTGTGGTTAGCAAAACCCCAGAGAATTAGCTACCCTGCTTTGTCCTCCTCCAGCCTTGAGCTCCCAGATGAGCACAACTGTTACCTTACATCTGGAGCCAAAAAGCTCCCATGCTTACTGGTGGCTTTATGACCAGCCCAAATAGAACTACCAGTAACTGTGAGGTAAGGATTGTATGCAATTGAGGATAGGAACACTGTGTAAACTGTAGAGCAAAAGAATGGTAGTCTCTGTGAGAAAAAGAAAAACACTGGATAAACATGGCTAAAAATTGTTTGTGTCATAAAGACACATCCTGAACAGGCACATGGAAAGAAATATTCAGAGAATATTCAGAGCTGTTTTGTAACTTCTTCACTGAAATGCAATGGATATCACATAGTGTTTGGTATCTATGACTAGTGCCCCCACAGCCACTCAGGAAGTCAGGCTTATCTGTAGGAGACCTGCTGAAGTGTGCATGCTTTCTTTCTGTTTCTGTTTCTCTTTCTCTCTCCATTCTCTCTCTCTCTCCTTCTCCCTCACCCCTGCCCCAAAGCACACACCTTTATGACAATGGGAAAGTTTTGATCACAGTGTTACTTCTGAGGACTTGAGACAGTCCAGTTGTTTTCTACAGCTTTCCAAACTGTTTCTTTTACTGGGATATTTCCAATCTTAAAGCAAAAAGAAAATCTATGACTCATTATAAGGTTGACAAACACACTCACTGTGACAAAGCTCTTCTTCTCTATGTGCAGGTTTTAATAAGTCATTCTTGCAACCCTGTTTGTAGATAGAAAGCCAATTTAATTTGTATTTTACTGGATATTCATTTAATCATATATTAACTAGGTGTGAACTGTATACAAATCTTATCAAGCAACTCAGAGACCTCACAATATACTTGGAATTTGTGTGGCATCTAAATTCACAAAGTGTCTGCCCAAGTGTGACAGAGTGTTAAGGAGTATTACTTTTGCAGAAATCTAACTCTATAAGAAAAATAGAGGGGAAAATATGAGGACAGGCAGGAAACTTATTAAATGTGTTTATCACTATACTTCTGGTTTTCTGAGGTTGAAAAGGATATGACTTGTTTTCTGAAGGAAGCAATTAATGTTGCATTGACCAGCTGGTGCACAATGTCTATCTTTATGTTCCCCACAATTGCTTTGGAATATATCTGCTATATTCTACATTTTCCCAGGAAAACAGGGTTTTAAGATCCTGTCTCTTCACTTCTACATGATATGTAAATATTTAACTACCTGGACTTTTCAAAGCATAAATTTGCAAGAAGTATGATTTCAGGGATGACGAAGTTAAAGGTCCAAGAGAAGCTGTCTTCAAATGAGCTGACCTCACCTGTTAAAGGATGTGGTTTGTCATGGTGACAGGAGGTTATCATAATCAGTAGAAAATAGTAGATTTATAAATATCTGTGAAAGTTTTTCCCCCCTTTGGCTCAAGGTAGAATGAGCCAAAATCATCTCCTGTGATATCTATAAGATGTACATCTGAAAAATCACTAGTACCTGGAATAATGCCTAGGCCATGGTAAGCTCTTGATCAGTATTTATTCCTGAATGGAAGTTAAACATTTGCAAATAGAGAGCAATATATTCTCGACATTATCCTGAAAATTTCTGCATTATCATGAAAGCCAAAAGGGACACAGCTAGAAGAGGTATTTAAAGCACCATTCACAATCTGGGCCCCCTGAGTGGCTCAGTTGGTTGAGTGTCTCTTTCAGGTCATGATCCCATGGTTCATGGGTTTGAGCTCCACATCAGTCTCTGGGCTGACAGCATGGAGCCTGCTTGGGATTCTCTCTCTCAACCTCTCTCTCCACCCCTCACCCACCCATGTGTGTGCACTCTCTCTCTCTCTCTCTCCCTCAAAATAAATAAATAAATAAATAAATAAATAAATAAATAAATAAATAACATTAGAAAAAATTAAAAAAAGAAAAAAGAAACAACAAATCACCATTCGTAATCAGAAAAGGCCACCAGAAATATCTGGAGACCTCCTACTGTGCCAGGCTGACCTTTTCATTGCTAGAGATGAAGGAGGGACTTGAGAAGTCTGAGACTGACACCTGGGCAATGTGAGTTATTCAGAGCCCTAGGCAACAATTATTTACAAACTATTACAGAAGAATGTCATTGTTTCAAAACCAATAAGGCCATATGCACTGTGTCCAGTCTGCCCTCAGACTGAGGTAAGAGAGGAGTGGCCATAGCAGCAATAACAACATTCCTTATCCCTTGGAGAGATCAAGCAAAACATAGAGAATGTGCAGGACTGAAGTCCCTCATTCCCAGTCCTGATCATCTTGTGTTCTCCTTCCAGCCTCTGAGAGAGGAAGGCTTGGAAGGTGTTCTTGACTTGGTAGGTTTATGATAGGTTGCTGACTTTGGAGCTGCTCTCTGAGGGACCTGTTGATGCTCACTTATGAGTGCTCAATAACAGCAGCCAATGCTGATGAGAATGAATGATCACAGCACTCAGCTTTGGAAAAGAGACTAGGGTGACCAAACAGAAGTGCAGGTGTCTGAGCAGTTAGACTAATTTCAGGCACAACTGCTGCCACATTTGATCTGGAAAAGGAGCCAAGAAAATTATGGGCAAGCTAGAACCTGAATGTAAATGTTGATCTAGTCTACTCATTTATAAGAGGATCATCACACAGCTGAAGACCATTTCTCCATTATAACTAAGCCACGTGGACAACAACATCTAACATGGATTTTCCTGTTTACAAACAGATGGCCTCCTTACAACACAGCAAGTTCAATATTATTTTACATTTAACCTATTAGGACACAGATGCTCTCTCTGATAAGCCTGTGGTCATGCAGTTAACTAAGGCTTCTCATCATTCTTTTTTTTTTATTATTATTATTCACTTTATTTTGAGAAAGAGTGATCATGAGTGGGGGAGAGGCAAAGAGACAGGGAGAGAGAGAATCCCAAGCAGGCTCTGAGCTGTCAGCACAGAGTCTGGCATGGGTTCAAACTCATTTCAGATCATGACCTGAGCTGAAATCAAGAGTCAGATGTTTACCCAACTGAGCAAGCCAGGTGCCCCAAGACTTCTAGTCATTCTAACCTGTTTTGTTGCAATACACTAAAGCTGTCTTTTCAGAGATCACATTCAACCTTTCTTTTCCCTTGATTTTATAGCTTGTCATGTTCCAAAGTAAAAATAGCAGGGGTGCCTGGGTGGCTTCAGTTGGTTAAGCGTCTGACTTCAGCTCCGGTCAAGATCTCACAGTTCATGGGCTCGAGCCCTGCATCAGTCTCTGTGCTGACAGCTTGGAGCCTGGAGCCTGCTTTGGATTCTATGTCTCCCTCTGTCTCTGCCCCTCCTCTGTTCATGCTCTGTGTATCTCTCTCTCTCTCAAAAATAAATAAAATTAAAAAAAAAATTTTTAAATAGTACTACCTTACCATTTGTAATTCTTGAAATTCTCTTGAAAGAACATTGAAAGTAAATTACTTACAATCTGAGAAATCTGGTTCTCTTTGGACTGGAGAAAAAAAAAATAAATGATCACATCTTCACCCTTCAAGAAAAGATTAAGTACCATTTACATAGGAAAGGAATTTATATAGGAAAAGTTGCATGCTACATTTGACATTTGACAAGGAATCAAAAAGTTCAAACAGCACTAAGTTTTTACCCTAAGAATTGAGTTGCTGTGAATGAAGATTAATTTACTATAGGTGCTCTCTTTGGGAGGAGTGCAACTTGTGTTTCACAAAAAAAGTCAGCACGAAGTTGGCAAATACAGCCATAGGGATTAATGCAGTCAATAAAGGTCTGGTTCTCAGTCCTTCCCACTAACTCCTCTCTGCAGCTGCCACCAGCAGCAAGCTCTGTTCCAACCTGGGCCAGAAGTCACCTGTGAGGATGGAACCCAGTCACTCTGCTTAGGAAACCCGTCTCAGAAGTAGTCTCATCTCTCATCTCACAGTGGCTCAGTCCAATGTCCTTGACCAATACTAAGTCTTATTCCTGAATGGCCTGTCTGCTGAACTCCATGCTTCATGCATAACAATTTGTGGTGCCCTCCGGGCCCACCATAAAGCTGCATTGTATGCCTAGATATCAACTGGAATCAGAAAACCAGACAAGACACACTGAAGAGTCCACCTCTAGCCCAGGAGTTCTTATACAGCATGAAAGGACACATTTATATTTATTTTCTGGCCACAGGCTTCTGGCTGTCATCCCTATTCACCAATGTTTTTTCTGTACACAGGATCAGGGGATGCCTTTTTTAGTTGGTAAAGTCTGTAATATTGAAAAGTTGTCATAGAGAATGGATCCATCTGACAGTGAATCAATGGTGATTATGAAAGCACCCAGCCATCTTATCTGCCTGTGTGGTTGGGAGTAAGAACACTGATTCCTTGAATACAGCAGTCATGGTCAGATTACCTCTGACTCTAAAAACAGACACAAATAACAACAAAGTTTTAACATGTAAAACAAAGATCTCTTGATTCTTCTTCCTGATTTTTTATTCAGTTCCAAAGTGATTTTGTTTACTTAAGAGCACTGACAAAGATAGATGGCCAAATGCTTAGGAAAAAAAAAAATCATAAATGACAGGCCATGAGAAAAATTGTAAGATATTTTTGAGAGATGTAGCAAAAAAAAAATCTAGGAAAAAGTCCCCGAAAGATCCAAGTAAAGTAATTATGTGCAAAATTAATGGAACAAAAGCAAGAAGAAATTCTGTGTCATGGTGTCTGACTGAAGAATGGATACCTAGTTACCTACCTGTGCTGGGCTGAATAACAGCCCCTCACCAACACCCACATCCTAAAACCTGGAACCTGTGAATGTTATATTATTGGCAAACAAGGGCTTTGAAGATGTGGTTAAGCAGAAGATCTTGAAATGGGGAGATAATCCTGCATTACCTAGGTGGGTCCTAAGGGCATTCACATATGTCCTAACAAGAGGGAGACAGAGAAGAGGAGAAAGCAGTATTACGCAGAGAAAGAGACTGGAGTGATTTAGCCACAAGCCAATGAATAGTAAAAGTTACCAAAAGCTGGAAGTGTCAAGTACCCTATTCTCCCCGATAGTCAGTGGTGGGCACTGCCAGTATTTTGATTGTAGCCCGGCAATACTGACTTCAAATTTGTGGCCTCTACAACTATGACAGAATAAATCTCTATTGTTTTAAGCCACCAAGTTTGTGATAATTTGCTATAGTGATCACAGGAAACTAATACACTATCCATGAATCAGACAAAATATGTATTAACCAATACAAGCCCAGCAGACATTTATTTTAGGTTAATGATATCCTTCAAAAAAAGCTACAAGACGTTACTTAAGAATTTTCAGAATGGCTTTCTATCTTGAGTTTCTCTGTTCCTTCTAAATCTTATTTTAAAAATGCAAAGTACTGGGGCAACTGGGTGGCTCTAACATTCTATGGCTAGGTCAGTTAAGCATCTGACTTCAGTTCAGGTCACGATACATAGTTCATGAGTTTGAACCCCGTATTGAGCTCACAATGTGGAGCCTGCTTGGGATTCTCTTTCTCTCCCTCTCTCTCTGCCCTTGCTCCATGCCCCCGTGTTTGCTTGCTCACTCTCTCTCAAAAATAAATAAATGTTAAAAAAGTTTTTAATGAAAAGTAATAACTTCATTTAGCAGATGTGGCTGCTGACATGGAAGGTTTCATCATCATCATAGCAGACAGAGTAAGAGTTATGGATACTGAGTTTGTAGAAAGGTCAAGTTAGATAATGACAAGCAAATGCCAGCATTGTGAGTAAAAACAAAGGATCTCCAACATGTTGTACTAAGGATTAGGAGAGCTGATCTCTAATGTTGACTTCCAATGATTATCTTTGTCTTCTTGAGCAAATGACTTAGTTCCTCTAGGTCTCAGTTTCCTCTCCATAAAATGAGTCAATTAAATATACTCAGTAATTTCTTGAAGCTCTAACATTCTATGGCTTTATCCAGCCAAGAATTGATATCAACATTTGTAATAAGCTCACTGTTATAGACAGAGTTTGTGGGTCCCTACATGAGTATCAATATATCACCAACTTTACTACATACACCTGGAATTTCACCCATAGCAGCAGTGTGTGTGTGTGTGTGTGTGTGTGTGTGTGTGTGTGTGTGTGAGAGAGAGAGAGAGAGAGAGAGAGAGAGAGAGAGAGAAGAAATATTCCCCTGTCCATTTAAAAACCTCTGGATGAAATGCTATAACACTTTAAATGAATTTATCAACCTTCATTATAGTTCTTCTTATTCAGTTACTGTCTTAGACACATTACACTATGACTATTATATCTGTCTCTACCATTAAACAAGAGAAGTTCCTAAGAGAAGGAACTAGGTCTTGTTCATCACTGAATCCTCATGACCTGGCACTTAAGTGCCTGGCACAAAACAAGTGCTCAATAATATTTGTTAGGTAGATGCATAGCTAGTTAGCTGGCCTTTCCCCCATATAGGATATCAGAAGAGACGTGTACAGAATAGGAGAGAAGGTCCTGGCAAATGAAACAAACAAAATGAGTGCACCTGGGTGGCTCAGTTGGCTGAGCGTCTGACTTCGGCTCAGGTCATGATCTCATAGCTCGTGAGTTCGAGCCCCGCGTCGGGCTCTGTGCTGACAGCTCAGAGCCTGGAGCCTGTTTCAGATTCTGTGTCTCCCTCTCTCTCTCTGCTCCTCCCCTGCTCATGCTCTGTCTCTCCCTCTCTCTCAAAAATAAATAAACATAAAACACACAAAATGAACATTATCTACATCTCCTAGCTGTGGTGGACAGTACATTCCACAAATCATCTATCCCAGGCTTTTTCTCATAGCTTGATGCTTTTGCCATGTCTTCTTTTGGGAGAAAATTGGGTGTGCTTTATCAGAGGTTTGGTTTCTTTTTAAAACATTCTTTATCTCTCTAAAGCACCATTAAATTGTTAATTGAAATAAAGAGACTTAATTTGTAACTGGGACTTGATGAAGTGGTAATTAGAAACAAATGCTGTATTGCATTTGAATGTTTACCTTATTATTAGTATGCCTATTGATTTGTTTTAAATTACTCTGTTCAGTTGAATTTCAGTAGATAAATTTTAGGTATTTTCCCACTGAAAAATGACAGTGAAGAAAATTGCTAAGCAATGAGACATTAGATAAAGGAATGAGTATTTGGGCTACTTTTCATGATTTTTCTTGCTATCGTTTTAAAGAATCAATCCAACTTGTGAGGAAGAAAATGTGAGTTTTATACCACTCTCTATGCAAAAATTAGTCTTATAACCACAACGTTATCAAGAGCAGGACTGAGTTTGATTTGTAACAGTTTACTCTTTAACACCCATGGGTTAAAAAAAACATTAGAGGGTCCTCAATTTATAGCATCTTTAGAAGAAGGCATTGATACTAAATTAACAATAAATTAACAATACTCCCCTCAGAGAGGAGACCCTGTGTTTACTTTGAATCCCTTCTATTAATGCAAACCAAAATTCAAGACATTTTATTTCTTTTTAGACTGACCTGGGGGCTGCCATCAAGAGACACAGGATCCTCTTCCACATCCTGCTCAGGCAAGTCATTCAAATCACAACTACAGTTTATAGTACAAGATCTTTTTTTACTACATATGAATATGTTATCTATAAAATATATACTCAAGTAAATGAGTTACAAATAGCTTAGGTGCATAATTTAGCTGGATATACTTTAACTAATAACTCAGATTTCTTTTCTACCACGCCAACTTTACTTCTTTTAAGTCTGGTCCCTGGGACAGGTGGGTCCTTGCTAATTAGTCTGTAGGTACAAACAGATGAAATCCAAACTATTTCTTCCTTTTTAGCCACTGGACCCTCTTTCCTTATTAGTAGATGTCTATAATCACTATCCAGGTCTTCCTCTATGTCTCTAGTCCCAATGTCCCTCTTTTTTCTGAATAATCATCATCACTTCTCTGCTCTTCATTCTGCAACTGCTTTCTAAATCTCTCTTATTATCTGTTTCTTAGGAAATGACATCTCTCTCTGGCTTCACCAATCAGGGTCTAGAGTATGTTTCTATCAGTCCAGCTCTGGCTCATTATTAAAGGATTATTTCCCCAATCTCCATACCATATCATGAGTTACAAATAGTGAAAACAAATTCAAAACCCTTGTCATGGGGCCAGGGTTTCTTAAATATCAACCACGTTTAGCAAAATAAGAATACAGCTGCATCCAGAAGAGCATACAGAGTTGCGTGTAGCTCTTGAGTTCTTTTATCCAAGTCACCATTTTTCAATGGTATCACAAAAGAATTGAGAAATCCTGGGCAAAGTTCCCTGGGGAATTCAGACTCCTTGAGAAGGATTATCATAATCAGTTACAATCACAGGATAATTTATGACGTTACCGTTCATTCATTCACCCCCTTACCACCCATCTCAGACTTCCAAGCAAAACAATAAACAACCAACTACTAAACAAAGTCTCCCCAGATAGTGTGGCAATGTTCTGTCTCCCAAGTGTTTCTTTCATGGGATGGAAATTACTGTAATTTTTATTGTAATGTTGTAATGCTGACAAGGATACATTTTCCCCCCTGGGACAGACTTAAGGGAAGAGATAGAAGAATACAGTGACATTGCTTTGGGAATTTAGAATTCTTCAAGATTCCTCATTTGCTTTCCTATTTACCTACCATTCTGAGGTGTCAGTAGCCTCTTACCTGGACTGTAAAGGAGATTAATAGCTATATCTATGTTATCCTTTCTTTAGTCTTAGGGAATGACTCACGAGAACTTTGGACCCAGGTCATTCGCCAGTTTATATCAGTTTTGATCTTGAGATATTAGAACAAGACTAAAGGAAATATCCCTTATTCAATAGAACAAGACAAGAATGAAGAAGAGTGAATTATGGTGAGGAGACTATGCTGTTGGAAAGAAAAAGGCTGAAAGAGGCAGGCAGGATGTATCTCTGACCTTTACAGATGGGATCTATATTGGGTCTAAAAAGAGTGGGAAAAACCAAAGAGTAAACCAAATCATTTGGTCTCCCTTTATTCTTTGCATATCTGAAGTCATTAGTTAGCCTTGCTTCCACAAATGTCCCAGACTGACCTGGATGACTTCCTGTTTGGTAGTTACCAAAGCTATCTTCCTAAATACAAATCAACAGTCTAAAAGCCATAAATATTGTCAAAAACAAAAACAAAAAGTTAGAATAGACATAACTAAAGATAGTGGGACTTGAGGAAATTTAATATCTAGGTCAAAACAAACTCACCAAACAAAAGGAACAATTATTTATTTTGTTGTACCCACTAACCTCTAAGTAGATTTTGATCATGTTAATTACCAAGAGCACATGGCAAAGAAAAACAGTCCAGAACTTGCAATCCCAAGTCCTCGGTTCTTATTTTGGGTTGGCTACTAAAAAGCTTTGTGACCACAGACAAATCCTTTAACCTCTCTGGGTCTTTTCTGTTTTATTTGTAAAATACGGGTAATAATGCTTGTCCTACAGTGATTTGTACCACCAGCTTACAGACAGTTCTTATCACGGAATAAATAAAGTAATAAAAAATGAGATGTTCAATAGTACATCATCTTAATTTAGCCCTTTTCCCATTTCTTTTATATCTAGAGTGAAATCACAGTATTTTTAGATAACTAACCTGATACCATGAAAATCTTTCTAAAAAGCGGTCTCATTTAGGAAGAAGCAGCCAAATTTTGAAAGACAAAAAACTCTTTCTCTCAGGCATCAGTTTCCTTGAGAGCAAAATAAATCCAGGACCCTGACACTGATGTGGCTGTGGGATTATCTGTGTGTCTGCGTGTGCGTGGGGGTGGGGGTTTGGAGGGTCATACAGGAAATGAAGAGAATAACTATGATTCCAGCTATTTGCAGAGTCAGTTCCTCCTCTGGGGTTAGTCATGGGGGAAGCAGGGAATAAAGTCTTCTGAAGCCGGTGCCTGGGACCTTGTTACTGGAAAGTGGTATCTGACTAGCCACATATGTTGCACATCCACTTTCACTAGAGAGACTGAAAAATATTTACGTCCTTTCTCTTTAGCCTGTGCCAGATTTGCCAAAGGAAATGCCTGAATGCTATCAACTTCTAAAAGGCTAAACAAAAGTAAAGACAGAAAACTTTGGCCAATAAAAGCTTCCAAAAGACAGGCTTGAAGTAGCACTCCTTTCGTTTCCTCACTGAAAAATACATATGTACAAATGTGTTACCTGATTCCTAGATACTCCAACTTCTGAACACCCAAACGATATACAGTCTATTGCTGCTTAGCCAAGGATAAGTTATCATAACTTAGCCAAGGATAGTTATCATTTGCTGAATTATTGGGTTGCATATATATGTATATTTTAGAACTCAGCCAAAGTGCCCCTTTTAGATTAAGAAAGTTTAACTAAGCTGCTTATTATGTAGTTAGTAAGGACTGGGTCAGGATTTGAATGCAGTTCTGCCAGACTGACAAAGCCAGTAAGATTTTTACTTCTCCACCTTGAGGCAAAAACTATGATTCACACCCCCAGCACTTTATTATAGTCTGAAAGAGTTTGAAGTGATTTAGAAGTGGCGTAAGAAGTGCCTCATTTCCGAATGCATTTGTGAGCTTTCTTCTCACAGATTGTGAAACCCTAACTGTCGCCATTACTGACACTCGTTTGCAACATATGGGTTCACTGGCCTTCACAGGCCTGAGCTCTGTGGGCATTTGTTGAATGGTAAGTGGAAATTCATCATGGGGACTCTTAGAAAGAAAGCATGGAAAATATCAAGCAGGAAAATGGCTAACCTTTGGAAAAATTTGTCAATTTACAGAGTGCAAATGAATGTGCTTTCTTGTGAACTCCACTCATGAAGTTTTTAATACCACTATTCAACAAATATGTAGCCCTTACTATGTGCTGATACTGCTCATGTTTTACATTTATTAACCCTTTCAATTCTTATGAGAAGTTGTGATAGATATTATTATTTTCTCTGTTTTGCAGATAAGGGAATTGAGTGATAGTTGTCCAAAGTCACCAATCTAATTAATGGCAAATCTGGGATTCAAACCCAGGCATTCCTACTCCAGAATCCATGCTGTTGGGCCTTCTGTTTTGCTGCTTCTAGGAGACAGGTGACGTAGACGTAAACAAAGATGCGGTGAGGTGCCTGAGTATTATGAACCCGAATGTGTTTTCCCCTTTAATCTTTAGCTTTGTATTAGCTATCATGTAAAAGTATCCCTAAATCATTAAAGTTAGAAGTTTGGCATTTAATATATTGCCATTTAAAAAGAACTGAAACAACTTTCAATTAGTGAGGATACTCAAAAGACTGTGACCTCCCTGTGTATTTGAATCAACCCTGCCTCGTTTTGTCCCCTGGGGAATGAAACAAAGTCCATTCTTGGGACACAGTGAGCCATTAGGATGGAATGAATAAATGCTCCACCTTATCCTTCTGCCCCACAGTGGGGGCTTGGCTGGAGTGTTGGGGTATGACAACTTCATCCTGCCTCCAAGGGCCCCTGAGATTTGTACTTTAGTCTCCCTGTAGAAATTCCATTCTCTGTTCTCTTGGGCCTTTTCAATTTCAACCCTGTTTCATTGTGCCTTTTCTTTCTTATGGCTTTTACAAGTTTCACTGTCTGGTTTCACCACGCCACACCATGCCATGTCCCCTACTTTTTCTTTTTCTTTTTTCTTTTTTTTTGTTCCCTATTTTCTAATCATTTATTTAACATGTATCTTGTTTAACTTACATTTTTTGGAGCAACTGCTATAAGCAAGCACTCCATTTACAGTTTTATTTTAACCCTCACAGACTTACAGAAAACTCCTAACTCGCTATAACTTATGTCATGTGCAATTAACTGTGTCAGCCAAATGTTTCATGAACTTCTGTAGAAAGTGGCATTCATTTCCTAAGGCTGCCAAAATATATTACCAGCAACTCAGTGACTTAAAATAACACAAATTTATTCTCTTACAGTTCTAGAGGCCAGAAGTCTGAAGTCAGTTTCACTAGGTTAAAATCAGGGTGTAGGCAGGGCAGTTTCCTTCCAGAGGCTCTCAGGGAAAATCCCTTCCCTTGGCTTTTCCCTCTTTGAGGGGTTACTTGCAGCCCTTGGCTTGTGGCTTCTTCCTTGCATTCCTCCAACTTCCTGCTTCCATCATCACATCTCCTACACCTTCTTCTAGTCAAATCTCCCTCTGCCTCTTTCATGTAAGGACACTTGTGATTATGCTTTAGGCCCATCTGAATAATCCAAGATAATTTCTCTATCTCAATATCCTAAATTGCATCTGCAAAGTTCCTTTGGCCATAGAAAGTATCATTTGCAGATTCCAGGACACTGACATCTTTGAGGCCATTATTAGGCCTATTACAGATGCCCAAATAAACTTATTTACAATTTCTAACAGTAAAATATCCATTTTTATGCTTAGTGGCCCAACCAAATCCACAAAATATCAACTGATTTTAAGTCTACACATTCAAAAGATAAGGAGGCCAATTATATGTGTCCTCTTTTTAGTAAAACAGCCCAAGTCTGCTTGCCATTAAGCACCATCATAGCTGAATTATGCAAGGAGACTTTTCTTTCTTAAGTACTATTCCAAAGAAAATTTTAAAAAATTACAGTATGATCACAATTCTCCATTTTCAACCAGTATTTTGAAATCACCTGAGCCATTATGAAATTTCAAATTTTCCTTCTAGAAAAACAAACCAAAAAAAGGATCTTGACCTTTTGTTTATTCCTCAGAAAGTATGGGGGTTTTAAACATGTCTATAAATTCTTTCTCCTCCCAGGAAGAGGCAAACATTTCCTTCCTTTCCCTCTCCTTATACCTGGGTGGACCTTTGTCACTACATCAACAAATAGCACATGGCAGAAGTGACACTGCATGAGTTCTGAGCCTAGGTTCAAAACAGCCAGGAAGATTCTCCCAGTTTTTCCTGGGACAGTCACCTTCAAGCCCTGAGCCTCCATTTTAAAGGTATAACGAATGCAGGGCACTTGGGTGGCTCAGTCAGTTAACTGTCCAACTTCAGCTCAGGTCCTGATCTCACAGCTTGTGAGTTCGAGCCCTGCTTTGGGCTCTGTGCTGACAGCTCAGAGCCTGGAGTCTGCTTCAGATTCTCTGTCCCCCTCTCTCTCTGCCGCTCCCCCTCTCGCCCTGGGTCTCTCTCTCTTTCTCAAAAATAAATAAACATTACAAAAATTGTTTAAATAAATAAATAAAAGTGTAACTAACTCAACACCGCCATGCTTGAGTGATCACATAGATCACACCAAGGCAGAAAGAGACGCTTGAGGAGCTGCAGCATTCCAGGCCAGCTGTCAAGTTCCCCCCCATTGAATCTTCATCTTCCAGATGAGGCCTCAGACATTCTGGGCCAGCAGTCAGCAAACTAGGACTTGCGGGCCGAATCCAGCCCACTACCTACCTATTTTTGTAAGGAAAGTCTTGATGGAACAATCACTTTCTTCATTTCATGTACTGTCTGTGGCTATTTTCCTGTTGTAATGACTAGGTTGCATAGTTGTGACGGTAACCGCTGGGCTTGCAAAGCTTAGAATATTTGCTATTTGGCCTTTCACAGAAAATGTTTGCCAATCCCTGTTGTAGAGTATAGACCAATCCAAAACCAACCCACAAAATATTGGCGCATAATAAATGCTTGTTTTACACCAGTTGGAGTAATTGGTTATGTGGCATGAAGTAACCGGTACCGATTTATGGTGATATTCACTAAAATATTTCTTAAAGTACTTTTGTTTTTAAATTATACATAAGTTCATTTAATATTACTGATTTTTCTAAAATTCCCTTTAACTCATGTCTCCTTTAGCTATCACCTTGTTTCCTTACGCCCTTCACTGCAAACTCCTTTGAAGGGTGCATCTGCCATTCCAGCTTGGCTCAATACAACCAAGGTTTTTGTTTTTATATTTGTTTTTGTTTTATCCTCACCACTCTTCCGCAATGGCTTTTATCAAGGTCATAAAGTTATCCTGCCAAAGTGAATGGGTTCAGCTTTCTCAGTGTCTCAGAATTTTTGTTTTGTTTTGTTTTGCTTAAACCTGGATGGACCACTGTTTCTTTTCTTCCGTAAGTCTCAAAGATCCCTTCCACACCGCTCAGGGTTTTCCCTAACATGACGAGGCATGTTTTGCCTATCTTCCTTTGACTCTTCATCTTCAGTAAGCTTCTAGTTGTTTCACTCCAGGGCTTGTTCCTCATTCCTCATCCTTTCTTTATCTAGTTTCATTATCTATTCTTTCCCTCAGTAATTTCATCCAGTCCTGTGGCTCCAGACTTGAATATCCAAATGTCTACTTAAATTTTCAATGAGGTCTCTAATAAACATACAACTTAACATATCCCAAATATAACTATTAAGCTTTGCTATAAAATCTGCCTCTCTCAAATTCATCCTATTACATAGCATCACCATCTATTCAACTGCTTAGGTCAAAACTGTAGTCATCCTTGATTTCTCTCTTTCATGTACACTTCACATTTAATCCATCAGTAAGTCCGATGGCACTATTTGAAAAATATATCCCAATTCTTACCATATCATCTTCAAGCCACCATCAGCTAGTACTGAATTTGTATTATTCCCTTATGTATGCATAATGTATCTTCATCACCTGCTCCTTGGGAGCCTAGTAAGGTGCTTGGAACACAAGAGAGCCTTAATGTGTGTTTTTTGACAAGCTGACCAAATTACAAAGGAATTCAATGAAAAGGAAAAAGATAAAACTACATTGATTCAGAACAATGTCCAAAGATATTATTAACTCTGGAAATGGCACACGGGAAGATTTTGAGGCGTTGGTTATAATGTTCCACTTCTTGAATTAAATGGTGGTTATTACAGTAGTTCATTTAAAATTACTACTTAAACTTATGAATCTTATAGCCTTTTGTATGTATCATCTTTTTATAAAATGCTGCATTACAGGAGTAGGCAAACCAAGACTCTGGGTCAAATGTAGCTTGCAGCTTGTTTTTGCACAGCCATTCAACTAAGAATAGCTTTTAAATTTTTAAAAGGCTGCTAAGAAGAAGAGGTGACAGAGATAGTATGTTGCCTACAAAGCCTAAGATATTTACTATCTGGTCCTTTACAGAAAATCCTACATTAGGATATAGGAGTAAGAGTAGATGTTTTATGGTATTAAAAGCTATTTCAAAAATCCCAT
The DNA here is from genome assembly GCF_018350195.1 of Panthera tigris. Lineage (NCBI taxonomy): Eukaryota > Metazoa > Chordata > Mammalia > Carnivora > Felidae > Panthera > Panthera tigris. The sequence continues at coordinate 96,537,722 of NC_056661.1, read as the reverse complement.
ATTTTAAGATGAGGATTTGATGAACAAGGTGATAAATAAGCAAGTGACCTAAAGCTCTACAGACCTGATAAAGACAATTCATAAAAAATCCATAAATAATACAAGTACTTCTAATTGACACAACCAGGGTCAATTAAATTTAATGCCAAAGGATATTAAGAAGAGACATAATTGTTGAATATTAAAGATGTGAAAGAAGAAACATTTATGATTCAGTGTTCATTTAATATAAAATTTATGGCATACATTTTAGAATAGAGTAATTTTCCATTTCCTAAGGGGTTTACATATTTTTAACTTTTTCTTTAGCTTGTAGATACAATTTCATATCTTAAGCTTAAATTCCTATTCCATCTTTCCAAATTGAAGACCAATTAAAATATTAAGCATTAAAAATATTAAATTGATTATGTGAGAGAGAAACTGTTAGGTAAAATATTAATGGAAAAGAGATTAAAATGTTTGGGGCTGTATTAAATATTTACTAGCTATAGCCTTTAATAAATTAACAGCATTGCCAAAGTTTTTATTGCTGCTGCTATTAGGAGTGAACACCAAAATAGCCATTGCATTGGGTATGAATAAATTAACCTTTCAAATGAACATTATTCCATTTAATGAGTTTTATCTTGCCATGTTGGATATTTCCATTAAATATTAACTTTTAGATAATTCAATGTGCATAGTATGGTGGTTTATGAGTTTGGATAAGCTGAGGATTAAAGGTATATTTTTAAGATGCTTTTGGCTGTTACTCTAAGCCAATAGCATCTTTCCTTTCAGGTTAAATGAACATGCGATATAAGCAATGCAGACAAGTATATTTATGTGTTTTTTGTACAGTAACCTACACTTCTTTTTGCATTCATTCCTTTATGTATGGTAAGAGTAGGCTATTTTGAGTCAGGGTGGAGGGTAGTCCCCCTCTCCACCAGAAATCATGCCACAGCATAAATGGAACCGTCAATCAAGGCTCCCTACCCTCCCCTAACAATAGTGAGTACCTGACCTGAGCTAGACAAGATAGGTGGACCCTTATCTCTCAAGCAGAATGACTCACAGAAGAAGAAGTTGTTGCTCAGGAGAGAGGCAGCCTGCTCATCAGGATGTCTGAGCTTTCCTGCTTTTTTGCTCCCTCCTGGCCTGGTCAAAAACCTTCTTTAATTTTGTGAGCTAGTCTATAGCCTGCTAATTGATTTTATCTTTGCTCTTTCTAACACACACATCTGACTTTGTCGTAAATTAACAGCATCATTTTCTTTCATTTGCTATACCCTATCTGAGCAGATTCATTTAGGACATGACATGGAATTAAATAAAGCCTGAGAAGTCAATATTATGAACTGCATTTAAAAGATAAAAGCTGATAAAAATTGGCACCAATGATTTCACTGTATTCTAATACATATAGTATACTTTTTCACTGTATTCATACATATATATGAATTCATTCATTCATTCATTCATTCATTCATTCTCTCCAAGTTTGTCTCATCTAAGCTACAAATACTTTTACACCATGAATACCCTATGTTGGTAGCAAGAGATATTATCCAAATATTTACATGTATATAGATGTTAACTCAGCATTCCAACATGATCTACTTGGCTAGAGAAAAGTCCTCTCCAGTCCTCTGATATTTATTTGAACTGTGTGAATTCTCTTAGCTAATGTTGATTCAGGCAACCACCACTGAAGACAGAGAAAACACTAAGCAAATACACTTATTCTATCATATCAAGTGAAAACCACGTGGTTTCATAATAGTACCTTCTCCTAATATCCAGTGTATGGGAATATCCTTTCCCTAATTTTCCACAGGGCTTTTTCTTTTTAAACTCTAAAATTTGGGTGTTGTAGAGGGGGGCTAAATGGTTTGAGAAAAGGATCATCTTTAAGAAATAATAATAGCTTCTATTTAGAATGCTTATTACTCACATCATCTAAATCAGCCCTCACAACAAGCCAAAGAGGAGGCATTATCTCTGTTACTTGATGAAAAAACTGAGGTTCAAAGAGGAAAAATTGACTTGCCTGAGGTCACGCTTATTTACGAAGGGACAGAAACTGAAATTCGAACTGAGGTATATCTGTCAGCAAAGCCCATGCTTTTACCCACTACACTATTTAATTTCTATAACAGATTTTATACTCTGTTCATCAGTCCATGAAAGAATATCTACAGGGTGCAAGAAAAAAATTGGATACAATTTTTCACACAAAATAGCTTTTTAAAACCAACTCAGATAAGAGTCTTGGGTAGGTTGTATTTGAAAAAAGTAAGATGATGGCTTTGTAAAAGTCATATATGTGTGTGTGTGTGTGTGTGTGTGTGTGTGTGTATCTTACAACTTCCAATCTCTGCTTTCTTGTCCTGTTCCCAAGTTCTACTAAAGAGACAAGTTCAGAGTTCCTGTTAACAGTAAATAAAAAGCATTAAAAAGTGCCATAATTTTATCTAGTGCTGTCACAAACCCTGATGTGAAAAATGGGCATTAAAAATTTTTAAAACTCTGTAAACAAACTTGTAAAATTATGCTTAGTGGGGAACATGGCGGGTGGGTGTAAGGGACAGTGTTATGAAGCAAAATTGTAAATATATGCTAAATTCATCCTACATAAGAAAGGAATTTCCTCTAAAAATTAGGATGAATAAAAATTCAAACCCAGCCTCTGTCAGGTTTTCTTCCACACGTCTGGTTTTCAGAGTGGAGTCCCTGAACTGGCAGGATCAGCATCACCTAGGAACTTGTTATAAATGAAAATTCTCTGGCAACATTAGACTTACTAGATTAGAAACTGTGAGTGAAGCCCAGCAACCTTTGTTTTAACAAACCCTCCAGGTAATTCTGATGCACGCTCAAGTTTGAGAACCATTGTGCTAGAGGTACACACTGGGTTCTACAACCTGGATTTCAGGCAGAAGCATATAGGTCTCTGCTGTCAGATGAGACCCAATGGAGCTGTTCCTGAAGGCAGAAGGTAGAAGGAATAAATAGTTCAGCTTTTATTCTATCTTCAATATCTCCCTCTGATTTCAACATGGATCTCAACAACCATCTGATTAACATATGTAGAAAACATGAATCTTACTCTACACTTGGGTGTGCAAGTAATATTATATATCTTTTGTTTATTCCACAAGTCTCCAAGCTGGCAGGGAATACCATCAGAGACCATCTTAGGGCCTCCTCTCCCCAATGTTTTAAGAGCGGTTGATGGCATCACAGGAGGGGATCAAGTCTATAAAGGCTGAAGGAGTCATCTTAGGTTTTCAGTCCACAAGGGTTAGCACTGAGAAATCCACCGTATAAGACAGGAAGCTCATATGACAATTCTTCCATTTGATGACAGGCTTGGGGCCTGGCACTGCTGCTGAGTCTGGGAACCTTTGCTCAAGAGCCTAGTCCCCATAGGAATACCATCTAGGCATGCTGTTTGAGGTTCTGTCAACACCCCTAAGAGATTTCAAGAGTCTGAGAACAAGCTCCCACAACTTTTGGGATCACAGCTTCCATTCCCTTCCCATTCTGAAGGAATTTTTTTATGTAGGTACTCTCAAAACACTCTCTACCAAGACCCAGCAGTCTTGCATCAGCGATCCCAAGCTCTCAAAGAAAAATAGCAAAGGAGTTGTCTTTTTTTTTTATAGAAGATTTTTTAAATGTTTATTTATTTTTGAGAAAGGGGTATGGGGCAGAGAGAGAGGAGAACAGAGGACCCAAAGCAGACTCCACGCTGATAGCAGAGAGCCCAATGCAGGAACCAAACTCACAAACCTTGAGATCACGGTGTAAGCCGAAGTTGGACGCTCAACTGACTGAGCCACCCAGGCACCCCAGGAAGGAGTTGTCTTTAGATACAACCACTTCTTTCTAATTTACAAAAGCCTCAACATTTATTGGTTCAATCAAAGAAAAAATAAATGAGTATGGCCTCTCAAACTAATTGTTTCTGTATGCTATTTAGTCCTATACCAGCTTGACTAGATTTTATAACTTTATAATCTCTATCTGTGCTGGCTGCTCAGTCATAAGACTGGCTATTTATCCAACCCAGTGTATCTAAAACATTCTTGGTATTTATAATAAAAATAATCTTGATACTTCAGTGTAATGTATTGAGTACCTGCTATGTGACCAACAGCATACTAGGAGCCTTCTATAGCTTCTCTTGTTTACTTTCTCAAAGTAGCCCTATGGGGTACTTCCAATTTAAGTACTTGATGTAGCTTGCCCAAGATCATACAACTCTTAGTTGGAAGGAAAGGCATCAGTTTCAGCTCCAGCTCTGTCTCCTCTCCCCAGTACCTGACAGAAATTTGGTTTCTTCCCTACGACACACTGCCTCTTACCTTGCCTTTCTGAGGGCAACCAAACAATGGAACTCACATTTGAATCAATTATCCAAAGTGCAGCATCAATCCAGCCAAAGCATCTACTAGGTGCCCCTTGGAAGTAATTAAAATGACTGATTAGTAATATTTTGGATAAAACCTCTCCTTGGTGGTGCATACTTTCTGGTCCTGCCCAGAGTAATGAGTCAGAATCACATACTGGGGAAATAAAGAGTATTATCTCCTGGAACCAACTTTAGAAACCCAATGGACTTGGGGTGCCTGGGTGGCTCAGCTGGTTAAGCAACTGACTTCAGCTCAGGTCATCATCTCGCAGTTCATGAGTTCAAGCCCTACATTGAGCTCTCTGTTGACGGCTCAGAGCCTGGAGCCTGCTTCAGATTCTGTGTCTCCTTCTCTCTCTGCCTCTCCCCTGCTTGTGCTCTGTCTCTCTGTCTCTATCTCTCTCTCTCTCTCTCTCTCTCAAAAACAAATAAACATTAAAATAATTTAAAAGAAAAGAAATCCATTGGACTCTTCTTTTGAAGTATGAAGAGGAAGGCACTATATATACATTCAGATAATACATCCTAATTAACTTGCTGGCCCAAGGGTCCAGATCAAAGAGGCTATGAATTTTCAAATAACTATTGGAGAAGGCTTAAAAAGAAAAAAACAAAGTGGGTGTAATAAATTTATATTAATGGTAGTCTTTATTTAGCATTTATGAGCATCACGCCCTGTGCTAAGCATTCCAAATATTATCAATTAATGTTCTCCAAAACTCTATGAAGTTGTTTTCTATTCCCCAGTTACAGTTCTAACTTACAGTTCTCTGGAATATAGGGGTCATATTATCATCTCCATTACAGTCAGGCTTCAGTGAGTTAGTACATGTCAAATGCTCACTACATAATATGCAATAAATGTTAGTTATTATTATTTCCTTCCTTACACAAATGAGAAAACTATGGCTTGACTACACTGAAAAAGTTGCCCAAGATAGCATGGTAAGATCAAGAGCAGGATTTGAGCCTCTCTGATTCTGGAAGCCATGTCTCAAGCCCCAGCACACTCCAGCTTTACTTTACTTTCTTTCCAAAGCCAGGGAACAAGGCCTATGGATTCCCCCCTCCGTTCCCCAAAAGTGTACTTGGTCCTCTTAGACTTGATTACCTTTGCCTACTTAAAAATTTAGAAAGATCATTTATCTAAGAAAGTGTGAAGTTTATTATCAAGAGTGTTAACAGGGATCAAGATAAACTTCTCTGTGAAAGCCACTGACACTTTCATTAAGCACTGACCGGCCCACTGAAAAGTTCTTTGATGGATGTCTCCAGTGTGGCTCCTACAGAAGCCACCCAACTCTCTGCTACCATAATGTAATCAGGTGACCTTTGTCTGTGACAATCCCCAGGCTGGTGAATGTTAAAACACAAACAAAAGGAAATGACTTTTTGATTGACATGGCTGTTTTGTGGATTGGCCCCACTGATAAAATCAGTCAAAACAAATCAGTTTATGCACCAACACATACTTAGAAAGATTGTATTTGGAAATTTCATGGCAGATGCGATCTCTTCTGCTTTTGCTTTTAAAGTCCTTGGTGTCATCTATCTTACGATAAGGGAGAATGTTAAGAAAGAAAGTGGACTATATAGTTCTCAATTTTTAATTACAAAAGATCACACTGGGAGTCTGCTAAAAATCAGCTTCCTGGGCCTCAGGAGCAGAAATTCTGATTCAAAAGATTTAGAATCAAGCCATGATTATATATATATAAACAATTTACATATATGTATATAATCAAGCCAATATTACATCTATATCATATATAGATATATGGATTCTATATAGTAATTGTATGTAAGATTATGTATACATATAAATAAACAATTTTTAAGTATTTTTTGTTTTTTAAAAATAGTGCCAGAGGTGTCCCTAGGCCTTTAAGAAATCAGGAGATGAAAAAAACATGGTTGGCATATGCTTTTACATTAATAAAAATGAATACTTAGAATATGCATTTCACTTAGACTTTTTTGAAGTGAATGACTATGATATACACAGCCTTAGGTAGAATGTATATCCTGAGGGGCAAACACAGGACTTTTCATTTTATATTCCCAATGCCTGGTATGTGGTGGGTGCTAAATATTGCAAAATGAATGAAGTTAATAGTAGGGTCTTGCCTCATTTTGCTGTCCTTGGTGTGCTTTGCATTCAGTAAATAATCATTAATAGAAAGATTCCATATTTATACAATTAGCATAAATGGAGGTACCATAGAACATACTAACTTTGAAATAGTCCCCAAATTACAAACTCCCAGCTTGTAAACACCCGTATATGAACCCCCCAGGTGGAAGACAGCCCATCATCATTGCTTAGAGATGGCTTCCCTATTACCACTATTTAGTTCCACCTCTCTCCCACACTGAAGCTACCCTCAGAGACCAGTGAGGCCTAGAACAAAAGCTAATCCTCTGACCCCAAATTCTCCCCCATACATTTCCAGAGAGTCTCCTGCAGTCCTTCTACTTGTCCCCTAACCTCCTGCCCTTTATTCCACCAGAACTGGGAGTCCCTGGCTGGCTCCCTCATGCACCCTCTTGTCCTACTCCTTGTGGAGTTACTTAAGTTAGCACTTCAGGATAGCCTTCCAATTTAACGTTGTTTTTACTCAGCTTCACTGTTGAGAAAGCAGAAGCAACCAAAGACTCTCTCCAGGCCTGATTCCCTAGGCAGGAGCCATACATGGGACAAACATTGTGTTCTCAGGGTAGACTCTTTCCCAGCCTTTATGACAGCATCGTGACAAGAGAAGTAGTGAAGGAATTAACCCTTGAGATGCAAACTTGAATGCAAGTCTGTGATAAAACACGGTGATCTCCCATTCTTCCTCCATTTCAACTTATGCCTAAATGATTTCACATAATTTTAGGGGGCTGGAGTAGAGAGGAGAGGGTACCATCCAGCCAGGTATGTACAAGGTTCTCACTACTCCCTCTCTAATTTGTGGCAACTCTTGAGGTAAATATTAGTGTCTTCTTTTTAAATATGAGAAAATAAATCTCATAGCATTTATACAACTTCCCCAAAATAACACGTTAGTGAGGGGGCTGAGGTAAATTTGAATCCCAGCCTGACAGGACAGGATGTACTCTCCATTTTCATACATTTCCTTCCTAGAATAAACACTGATCACTGTAGAATGTCAAGGATATGCACCAAAGAAGCTCCCTTGTGTTTTAAGTCTTGTGTTTTAAGTTCATGTCTATTTTGCATTTTCACAGTATGTCTGTGTGAGATTGAAATGTAAAACAAATCATTATTTCCTCAAAATTCCAACTTAAGTGACACTCCAGGAAGATGAACCTCACTTACTCCTTGGTTTTAATGCCTCTAGCAAATTAGGGGTGTGTGTGACTCAAGAATGAAGCCTACCTCTAGGGCTGCTGCTTTAGCTTTGCTACCCTAAATTATTCCACCTCAGCAAGTCAACATAAACCCCTCACTTTGGTAGACATGCTCAACATCCAATTCAAGAGGCCAATGCATTCAGCTATCTCTGGATGTGCTTTGTCTACTGTTACACAGATGTTGTCTACTAAGTTACTCCTTGACTCAAAGTTCAATGGAATAAATTCTTAGAGACTGAAATTAAGAAAACAGTTGATTTTATTAGATAATGAGAGGTATACACTACAATGTTTCCACCCACTCATCAGCTCTAGACTTCCTGAAGTCAAAGATGGAAAGGAGAAACAGAAAAAATTAGTTTATGAAATGCTTGTAAGATAGAATACCACAACAGAGAAACCAAATGTCTCCATTTGCTTGTGAGCTGTCTGTTCTAAGTAGAACATTATTTTTAAATAAAGGACATTTTTTTTTGTATTTTTTTCCTGCAATGAACATGAGGATGCAGATATCTTTTTGAGTTAGTATTTTTATTTCCTTCAGATAAATACCCAGAAGTGGAATTGTTGGATCATTTGGTAATTTTATTTTTCATTTTTTGAGGCAACTTCCATACTGTTTTCCATATGGGCCACAACAATTTACATTCCCACCAACAGTGTGTTTGGGTTCCCTTTTCTCCATATCCTCACCAAACACTTGTTATTTCCAGTCTTTTTGATAATAGCCATTCTAACAGGTATGATGGAATATTTCACTGGGGTTTTGATTTACATTTCCCTGATGATTAATGCTGTTGAGCACATTGTCATGTACCTGTTGGCCATCTGTATGTCATCTTTGAAAAAATATTCAGATACTCCGTTTTTAAATCATATATATATCTTTAATATTTAGCTGTAAAAGTTGAAGGACATATATTTTTATAAAATATGTTTTAAAAGTGCTTGGCCTTTTATATAATATTTTATAAGTGTTCTCCGGCTTTACAGTCATTTAAAATGAGAGGATAGGTCAAATACCAGCTACTCATTGTGGCTGAAGCCATAAATTTGTTTATATGATCTTGGACCAACACAAGTAAAAACTTGAGTTATTTTTAAATTACCATTTATTGCTAGACTTTTGACAAAGTAAAATTTAAGAGGTAAGTTTATAAATATTTCATAGATTCCTCTGAGGACTTCTCAGTTTAATTAAAATCTTATTAGAGAACAAGCAAATGACTTCCATCACTACAGTGAATAATTGTTATAAAATAAAGACTAATAGGGATGCATGGATCAGTTGCTTAAGCATCCAACTGTTGATTTCAGCTCAGGTCATGATTTCACAGGCATGGGATTGAGCTCCATGCTCAGCATGGGGTCTGCTTAGGATTCTCTCTCTCCCTTTCTCTCTGCCCCTCTCCAACTTGCACTCATTCTCACTATCTCTCTCTCTCAAAAGTAAATAAACATTAAAAAAAAAAAAAGACTAATAGAGCAAAATAAGCCTAAGGGATCATTATTCCCAAAGGCTTCCATATAATTGAGTTTTTAAAAATTCAGAGTCTATTGTCCTACATAAACGATGTTGAGCTTGGCAAGTTTATTTTACCAAAAGTTAATTTAGATTTAATAGGCCACTGTTAGGATATATTATAATAATTTCTTTGAGACACTAATGTCCAATGTGCCAACCAGAAGTTAAAAACTTCATAAAACACCGGGGCTTCCATAGGGGCACTGGGGTGGCTCAGCTGGTTAAGTGTCTGACTCTTGATTTCGACTCAGGTCATGATCTCCAGGTTCATGAGTTCAAGCCCCACATCACCTTCTGTGCTGACAGCACGGAGCCTGCTTGAGATTCTCTCTCCTTCTCTCTCTGCCTCTCCCCCATTTGCACTCTCCCTCTCTCTCTCTCTCAAAATAAATAAATAAACTTAAAATTTTTCTATTCACTACCCTCCAATTAGATTCTATTTGTGGGACAGAATCCTCCCACTGCCTAATTCATATACTTTCTTATCCACCCAATAACAGAGAAATTATCCCCTTTACCCTGGTGATTTATAGAGAAATCCTCCCTTGTATATCTTGCTTACTTCCTGAAACAATCTTAGGCATCTTGAAATAAAGTCAAAATGCAACATAATCACTTAGATATGAATCAAACAATAATTACTTTTAAGAAACATCACCAATAGAATATATTTGTAAAAAATACAAGCATCTTTTTAGCAAATGACCCCGGCTTGCACTGTTGAAGCATTTAGATGAGGAAATTGCTCAGAAATATGGTAATAGGTAGCACTTCCATTATACTGATATTGACTCGAACTTAGATGTTTCAAGAGCCATAAGCTTCAGCACCTATCTATTCCTTAATTTTAAATCCTCCCCAGTTGGGTGTGTGCTTGTGATCTGAAAGAATCCATTAACTTTCCTGTCCCTTTCAGGAAGCTTTTTGTGTGTGTCTATATCTAGGCAAATAGCACATCTTTATGGGTGGGTAGAAGGTCATATGGAGTGGGGCAGAAGATGATAGTTATTACGATATTTTTCCCTTGTGGTGTCCCAGCCTTGGAGTACCTAAACGGGTTGGAAATACTATGTGGACACATGTTACATTAGCATGTCCAGTGCAGAAGCAATATCTATAGCCAGAGTTCTATGATCTCATTGATAACCAAGATAGAAAACCAATTTTCTGTTTCAATATGAATCCCAAATTGCCATTTTGAGGGTCAGATCAAAACAGCTTATAGGCTATATCTAAAATATATTCAAAACAATAGTTTTTTTTAATCTTGTTTTTACAGGGTTTTTGTTGGTTTGTTTTTGTTTTTGTTTTTGTTTTTTACATTTTCCCTGAAGCATCTATCTATCTATAAGGCAGCTCCAGCTAGGACCCTGTAAGTAGAATGAGTGTTGAGTTGTTAGAAGAGGGGAAATTTCTGAGACATTTTCCAAAGTGGAAGTGAGTTCTCTCTCTGTGTTGGCCAGCAAGAGTTCTGGTTCTCAATGTTTGCTACAGAGAAAACAATCATAATAGGACACTTGGGTTGAATATTTTGGATAGTAAATACTAAGCAAGTATGTGAACCATAAATCAGTGTGTGACCTTGGGCCACTCACTCAAAGAAAAAGGCTTGGTTTCTTCACCTCAAAAGAGGTCTCTGAGGTCCCTTCCACTGTAATTTTTCACATTCAAAACTTGAATCTATGTACTCAATATACATATTCTGAGGTGAATTCATTTTTCAGATATTATGTGAAAGACTAAGAATAATGGCTTGCTTTTTTTTTAGCATAAATATGTAAAGTTATCTCATTTCATACTTGGCCAGATCAGTCCCATCTCTATACCCAAAACACATGTGTGCATGCATGTACACACACTCACTCAAATATGCACATGTACACAATAAGATGTAACATCTGTATCAGTAATAATCATGACTAGATTATAACACACTAATATTAAGGTGTCCCAATGTATAAGCAGTTTAAAAACGTGACTAAGAAGAAAATCAGAACACAATGAGCATTCTTCAGATTAGGTACCTACACTTCTAAGGGAAAGCTAAAATTATTGGGGTTTTTAGCCAAATTGTGGAAAAAGCCTAAATGTCCATCAACTGATGAATGGATAAAGAAATTGTGGTTTATATATACACAATGGAGCACTACGTGGCAATGAGAAAGAATGAAATATGGCCCTTTGTAGCAATGTGGATGGAACTGGAGAGTGTGATGCTAAGTGAAATAAGCCATACAGAGAAAGACAGATACCATATGTTTTCACTCTTATGTGGATCCTGAAAAATTTACCAGAAGACCATGGGAGAGGGGAAGGAAAAAAAAAAAGAAAGAAAGAAAGAAAGAAAGAAAGAAAGAAAGAAAGGGAGAGAAAGAAAGAAAGAAAGAAAGATAGATTAGAGAGGGAGGGAACCAAAACATAAGAGATTCTTAAAAACTGAGAACAAACTGAGGGTTGATGGGGGTGGGAGGGAGGGAGGGTAGGTGATGGGCATTGAAGAGGGCATCTTTTGGGATGAGCACTGGGTGTTGTATGGAAACCAATTTGACAATAAATTTCATATATTAAAAAAATTTTTTTTAATTAAAAAATAAAATAAAATTATTGGGGGTTTTTGATGATTCACAAAGAAATAACCAATTAAAAACAAAAGTTGGCTGGGGATGTGTCTATTAAAATCTGATGAGATATATACTTAGGATTTATGTACTTTCCTATTATCTATTTCAATATAAAGTTTAAACATTTTTTAAATGCTGGAATTCGTGCTGCATCTCAATTACATCGGTCAATAATAAGATTTCTGTTCATAGCCCATTGAAATATCAACTGCATCACAAAATCGTATTATACAAAGAACCCATGACATTCATATTTGGATAGTTGTGAGAAGGCTATAGATAATGCAATAGAGCAATGAAATCACTCACTTGCTACTGGTAATTAGGTTTCATATGCAAAATTATGCTGAGAAGCTTACGGTGTCTCTTTGGAAACATGAACATTAAAAAGTTGCAAAGACTTCCACAAAAAAATCCTCATCATAGATTCTATTGCAGTCACTGCCATACTTTATCGTAATGAAAATGACTGTATTTCGGTGCTAACTCAAGCAAGAAAAAATGTCAAGTTTAAAACACTTTGGGCTGGGCCCCTGGCAAATTACAGAGCGTTTCTGTTGGGAGTTTCTCTTTTAAAGGAGGCTTGGAGAAAGGGAAGGGACCCATAAGTATGTCTCAAGCACTGCTTCTGGACTCTGGAGAGCATTCCACCAGAAGTAATAACTCCTATTATTATCTGTAGAGAATATGGACAGTGGAAAATCATGCCCGCATACTTTTGAGCCAAGTGGAGGGACGGTAGAATACATAAGTTGGAAGTTACTGTAAACACACACTACTTAAAATTGCAGATGTAGGATACATTCATTGTGTGCCCAACATACCCATTTCTTAGGTTCCTTTGGCCCGTGATGTCCAGATCAGTTTGGGGACTTGAGGTCATCTCTGCAGGGGCGCTGTTGTCCCAGCCAGTGAAGGAAATCTTCATCCTCTCTGTGACTAAGTATAGAGAAGCAGCTGCTTTAGATAGTTCTGTGAATGGCAAGAGACTGCCTGAGGTTAATCAGGCAAAAAAAAAAAAAAAAACATGACTGACCATGCAACAGTGGTTCATCACAACTCAAACTTGTTATGGGAAACAAGAGGTGAAACCAATGGGCTTGATGTCCTGAAAGTGAGTTAATACCATACAGACTTGAAATCTAAAGTGTCTCCTCATGGCTAGTGAAAGGTCCAGGGAGATGTCCTTTGGTGGCTCTTTCATTTTCTGTATGTGCATGCAGGAAGTATAATATGCATGCTAGGGCTTAGAATGAGGTTGCAAATGATGTCACAATATAACAACTTTTATTATGGTTTCCCTGAACAGTGAGGAGGGGCAGGTATCTATTATTATGCAGAACATACAGATAAGAAAACTGAGGGTAAGTGAAATTAAGTGACTCACCAAATATCACAAGCCACAAAAAAAGAAACACAGAAAGAAAGAAAGAAAAAAAAGAAAAGAAACTAATTGAAAAGATAATGAATTTTCATGGTGCAGGGTTTCACATAGGTAGCAAGATGGTCTCTCAAGTTAGAAATTAGAGGACCTTCAATGCAGATCTAAAGAACTGAAAGTTTATTTTGAAAGTAAGGGGAAGGCACTTTGAGGAGGAAAGCGACTTGGCAGTGTTTAATGGGGATTAGTTCTATAGAAAAGAACAAGATTGGCAGGGAGAAACTACAATGTATATGAACAACAATAACAACAAACTGGCAAGTAAAACTGTTTGAGCAGTTACTATGTTTCAAAACCTCCACTATGGACCTTACTTGTAGAGCCTCCACCTAAGCTAAAAGAGAAGTGATATTATTAGCTCCAGCATATAAATAAAAATATCATTGGAAGAGAAAGGCTTTGCAAAATCACCTGTAACTAAGTAACAAAACCTGGGTTCAAAGCCACATCTCTGGCTTTCTAGTGGTCACGCTCTAATCTCCATGGTGTATTCCAGGGAAGCGGAAGGGAAGCTGGCACTGAGCAGCAACCACTTTAAGTCAAGGCACTATCATCATCTGCCTTGACTACTACAGGAACTTTCTGCTACTGTTTCTGTTTTTACCTGCTATATCAGCTAGGTATGGCCACATAACAAACAATCCCAACTTTGGCTGCTTAAAATGACAAATATTATCTAAGTTTCCGAGAATCAGGAGTCCAGGAGCCATCAAACTGGCTTGTTCTGACTTTAAGTTGTCAGAATATTGGCAGGAGCTATAATCATCTGAAAGCTTGCATGGGGCTGGAGGACATGCTCCCAATTTGGCCCCCTCACACAACTCATGGCACAAAGTGCTCAGTTTCTTACCAGAAGGTCTTAGTTCCCCACAATATCGCAGCTGGCTTCCTCCAGAGCAAGTGATTAAAGAGGGGTGGTAAAGGTCACATTGTCTTTTTTGACCTAGCCTTAGAAGTTTTATACCATCAAACCTATCATGTCCTATTTAAAAGGAGTGTTGGGGCGCCTGGGTGGCTTAGTCGCTTAAGTTTCCAACTTCAGCTCAGGTCATGATCTCATGGTTCATGAGTTCTCGAGCCCCACGTTGGGCTCTGTGGTGACAGCCCAGAGCCTGGAGCCTCCTTCAGATTCTGTGTCTCCCTCTCTCTCTGCCCCTCCCCTGCTCACGCTCTGTCTTTTTCTCTCTCAAAAATAAATAAACATTGTTAAAAAATTAAAAAATAATAATTTTTTTTAAAAAGTACTGTCACTAAGCCCTTCCCACATTCAAGGGAAGGAAAATTAAACTCCATTTCCTGAAGCAAGGAATATCAAAGAATTTGTAAACATACTTTAAAACTGCCACACTCTCCCCTTTAATAGATTCTATATATGCAGTCATTATCTCTTATAAAGATCTCTCTTTTTACATCTCTATTTACATCTCTATTTTTATTAACCCTTCAGTGGTATCTCATCAATTTGAAGATAAAACCCAACATCTTTGGTCCTACTTGATGTGGCCAGTGCCCACCACCCTCTAATGTCATCTCCCATTTCTCCCTAGCTTTCTGTCCTCTGGCCACACTCTCTTGCTTTCAGTTCAGCCAAATTCCTCTTGGCTCAGGATCTTTGTTTATGTTGTTCCTGTAACCAGAATCATCTTCCTCTTGCTCTCATTTATTCATCACTCATCATGAGCTTTTCTGACTCATTAGCCTTCATCAACTCCCCAGCTACAAGTTCTTGGTATACCCTGAACTCTTCATCTGTAGGGCTAACCAGTTTATGATTACTTACTTATCTAATTATATTGATTATAGTTATCGGGTCCATTTTGTTTAACATTGAATCCTAGTGCATGATAAAGAATTTGGCTGGTGTTAGTACAGTAAATATATCTGTATTGAATAGGTTACGAGGAAAGTAAGATGAATTCATAGAACAGATGAAGCTAACCCTTTAACAACATGGGCTTGAACTGTACTGGTCCACTTACATGTAGATTTCTTTCAATAAACACAGTACTCTAGTACTGTATATAGTACAGTACTACAGTGCTATAAATATATTTTCTTTTTTTATGATTTTCTTAGTAACATTTTCTTTTCTTTAGCTTTATTGTAAGAATACAGTATATAACATATATGACATACAAAATATGTGCTAATTGACTATAATTGGTAAGGCTTCCAGTTCAATGGTAGGCTATGAGTAGTTAAATTATACACTATGCTAAGTGAAATAAGCCATACAGAGAAAGACAGATACCATATGGTTTCACTCTTATGTGGATCCTGAGAAACTTAACAGAAACCCATGGGGGAGGGGAAGGAAAAAAAAAAAAGAGGTTAGAGAGGAAGAGAGCCAAAGCATAAGAGACTCTTAAAAACTGAGAACAAACTGAGGGTTAATGGGGGGGTGGGAGGGAGGGGAGGGTGGGTGATGGGTATTGAGGAGGGCACCTTTTGGGATGAGCACTGGGTGTTGTATGGAAACCAATTTAACAATAAACTTCATATATTGAAAAAAAATTACACACAAATTTTCTATTGCACAGGGGCAGTGCCCCAACCCCCAAATTGCTCAAGGGTCAACAATATATCTTCTGCTTCGAGAAGACTCAAATTAAAAAGAGGTAAGCCAGGGGTGTCTGGGTGGCTCAGTCGGTTAAGTGTCTGACTTCAGCTCAGGTTCAGATCTCTCATGATCTCGTGGGTTCAAGCCCAGCATCGGGCTCTGTGCTGACAGCTCACAGCCTGTAGCCTGCTTCGGATTCTGTGTCTCCCTTTCTCTCTACCCTTTGCCCACTCACACACACACT
This sequence comes from Panthera tigris, assembly GCF_018350195.1. Classification (NCBI taxonomy): domain Eukaryota; kingdom Metazoa; phylum Chordata; class Mammalia; order Carnivora; family Felidae; genus Panthera; species Panthera tigris. The sequence continues at coordinate 96,521,572 of NC_056661.1, read as the reverse complement.
CTCTCTCCCTCAAAAAAATAAATAAGCATTAAAAATTAAAAGAAAAAAAGAGGTAAGCCAATATATCTCTAATGTTAAATAAAGACAAAAAGAAAAACATACCATAAATGTGCATAAAATGGGATACACCGATGATTGGGACACGAAGAGGGGAAATACAATTAGAGAAAGACAAGGAAGGGATACATGTAATCAGAACTCCTACTGAGTCTCTGATCTATTTAAAATATTAAAGAGATAAAATCCTAATCTTAAATTGTACTAAAGTGGAATAGACTTGGCTCTGAAATTTTAAAATATATCTGCTCATCAAGGTAGCTTTGAGCCCTAAGAACTTTTATTCTGATGTTTTGTCCCATCATCAGCCTGCAACTCCATCACCTACACACTAATGTGCATGTTAAAAGATGCACATATGGCAGTCTCTGAGGGCTGTCACCCACGGGCAAAAGCACCATCTAAAAAGTATCACTTTCATAGTCTCATTCTCTTTGTTAACACAGCAAGGATGAGGCTCCTGGATTAGAACTGTTCTGGGTTTGGGGCTGTCTTCCGGACAGGAAGAGGTTGTGTTGTCAAACACTTTTGCACTCACGGGGACTAAGACGTCTGCATTTCCGAGAGTCCATGCACAGCGCAAGTAAGAAAGGAGAATGGTTTGTTGGGAAAGAAGTTCAGTTCCAGAAGCACAGCTCTGAGCCTAGAGAGGACAAACAATGCTGCTGCTAAGAATAAAAGCAAGTTCAGTGTTTCTCTCTTTACGGTTTCTCTTGCTTGAGCTCCTTAAAACCTCTTCTGTTGTGTCCAGGACTGAAAGCTTCTGGTGATCTGACTGAGCCTCTCTAATGGGGTGCTTGCAGTTCATCTTACTTCTCATTAAAAAAAAATAAGCTCATCAGCACTATAGCCTCAGGGGTCCACAAGGAACATGTTGATAGAAAAGAGACCTTCGTTGTTTATTAGAATTACACAAAGCCTCAGAAATTTACGCTGGCCTCAGCAAGCTGTGGTTCCAAATGTGAACACTTGTCACAAGGCATAAGTCATTGCTAGTGACGGGCCCACAGGGCCCTAAGAAGGCTGCCCTTTCACTCACCCTAGGTTATTTGAATCAGAGAACCTTTAAGGCGACACCCTTCCCAGAAGTCACAGGCACTCATCTGGGTTGAGGCTGCAGGAAAGACAGTCCTTTCAAACTAAAAAATTGTGAAGCACCTACTTACTGTAAGTCCAGGAGGAGAGATGACGTGAATACGGCATTGCACAGGCGAGCGTACGCCGTTGCGCATGCGGGGGTGTAGGGGGGTACACTGTCGCACAAGCGGGGAAGGGGGAGAGGGCATGCATACACTGTTGTGCGTGCAGGGGTGGACGTACGCCATTGTGTGCGTGGTGAGAGGATACACTTCCACACGTGCGGGGGGGCAGGGGGAGAGTATGCCTACGCCGGGGTGTGGGGGGAGTAAGCTGTCGAACGTGCGAGGGGAGAGTGGGAGGGCACGCCTGCGCTGTCGCACGTGCGGGGAAGGGCACGCCTATGCTGTTGTGCGTGCAGGGGCGTGGGGGAGTGCGCCGTCGCACGTGTGGGGGAGGGCACGCCTGCGCTGTTGTGCGTGCAGGGGCGTGGCGGTGCGCCATCGTGTGTGTTTGGTAGGTGGGGTAAGCCGTGGAACGTGCCGGGGGCGGCGTACGCTGTCTGGAGTGCGCAGATAGTCTCCTAACAGCAGCAGTAGTTTATGAGGTGAGTTTCTTGCTTGGTAGGTTAATCTCTGCGTGTCGCAATGACTTCGTGGCTTACTCCAGGTCATACAAGTAAGGGGTGGAGTCAAAAATTTTTACGTGCAAAACCAGGACTTTCTAATCTCCGAGCCTCCCTTTTCCCTACCAAACTGTATATAGCCTCTTAACATAAATGCAATTTTAACAAACGCCCCTTTGAGAGTCTCATCCCAAACTAGGCAGGCGGAGTAGTGCCAAGGGGGCACAGGGCCAGCCGACCTGGGTTAGAGTTCAGTGTCTGCTGTTGTGTCGTGCTGGGTTACCAGCTGGGCCAGTCTCTTCTTTGGGGATTAGGTTGGCTGCCCTGCTGGAGGACAACTTGGAACACAAGTTATGCATCAAGCAACCAGTATGTCAAGAACCGAGAAGAAATAATGTTCCACAAGGGTAGGCACAGCAGGAAGAAAACTAAATTAATTTCAATTGCTGCCAGAGGAAAAAAAGACATTTATTTCAGCGACTGATACCAAATACTGACTGTTACGAGACTGAGCACAAGAGCAAGTGACTTCAAGTTAAACCTGACCAAATTGATTAATAGAAACCACCAAGTAATTGCCTGTAATAACAGCTGCCTGAAAGGCACTGGAATGTTTGTAAGGAAGTCTCAATTCCACCCAGCCCAAGCATTTAATAGAACCTGAAAACAAAGAACAGAGTTTGTGACTATATCAAGTATATAATTACTATTTTTAATTACTTGACTTAAAGGTGGTTAGTTTACATATGCTTCTTAGTCTTTCCCTCCTCCTCCTCACACGATAGCTACACAATAAATACTGAAGCAAGGAAAGAATGAAATGTAAGTAAGCAAAGAATGCAACAGGTTCAATCCTATTCCACTTCGCAAGGCAAACTGAAGCCCTTTTCACTAAGACAGGAGAGAAACGTTTTCACCAGTAAAGCGTAAAAGGAGACATAAATCGGTGTCTGATTAACCTAACATTCACCAGAAATTTGGTGAGGTAGAAACCTATTCTGCAAATATTCCTCTCTAAATTGAGTTTGAATTTTCACACTGTTCCTATGTGAATCAAATAATTTTTGAATTAGCCATTACTATAAATCATCTCCCTGTAATTAAAATGATTGGCACAGTTACTTCTATCATAAGTCAAAATAAACTCTTCCTTCATATTCAATATGCTAGTTGTATGTCAGGAGACCATCTGTAAATATCTGACCTGAATCTCATTCTGAGACAATAAGATCCTGCAGGCAGTTAGTATGGAACAAAGTGGCAAGTTCTGATTAGCATAGGTGTTGTTTTAAGGAGTCTAAATCCATTTAAGTTTGCTCCAAATGTGGGTTTGCCCTAGGAGAGACTCAGAACATTTTGTGATTTTAAACCAGGTTGGCAAACTATGGCCTAAGGGCCAGACGCAGCCTCCTTCACCTGTTTTTATAAAGTTTTGTTGTATCACAATGACATCCATTTGTTTACAAAATACTTATGTCTGCTTTCAAGCTATAAGCAGAGTTGAGTAGTTTAAGAGACATTTGCAACGCTGAACATGTGTGCTATACAGTGCTTTACAAAAAAAAGTTTGTCCACTCCTGCTCTAAACTATGCCCAATTCTTTAGGTCCTATCACATAAACCAAATCAAATCAACAATGTTTATCAAGTTCCTGTTATGTGTAAACTGGCATATTCACCTCTTACTGAGTAATCCCAGTCAAAATCTTCCCCAGGAACATCCATTATCAGGGTTAGAAATAATGTGTCTGGCTGCTTGCATAGTCCAGAGTTCCAGGGTCATGGCCAATGCCACAATCTTTTTCAAGCAGCAGATATGGACTCATGGCCCTCTCCCATGGCTCTGTTCTCGTTGTTTTGGGTAATATAGGACATAGGAGGCCCAGATCATGCTATGACAGAGCTGACATTCTGCCTGGATAAAACGTAGACTAGATTTATAAGAAACTAATGCCTGCAAGATTTAAATTTTGCAGTTAGCCTTGACAACCTATTCAGACTTTCAAGTCCCTTAGGCTTAAAAAGAAAAACAAAAACTATTAATTTTTCTGGCTTGGCAGGGATACTTTGTTTACAGTTATATGAAGGCATTCCTGCTTAAATCCTTTTAATACTGTAAGTTATTAATAAAAATATAAAGAAACATATAAACAATTGTATGTAGCATCAAGAGATCATACAAACATGTTTGCATCAATCTATCAGTAAAAGCCCCAGAACTGAGAGGGGAAGATGACAGAAAACCCAGGCACATTGAGATCAATAGAGTGATCACTGGGCACATTTCTGCCCTAGAGCATTGCACACATCAGTATATAAAGCCCTAGAATGATTGCTTTTTGAATGATACCTTTAATACTAGGAAACTCGTTACACCTAAGCAGGACATGACCACTGCTTCATTTAATGTGTGTCAATGTGCTGTGACTACATTTCTCAATAATATGTTGATTGCACGTTTATGAGAAGATAAGTCCTCTTGTTAGTTTTCTCAGAAAAAAAGAAACAGACATTTAAAACTTGGCAAGATTTCTGGCAGTAAGTATTCTACAAGGGTTCATGACATTTCCATGAAGCTGTCTATTACACATCACCTATCAACCTCTTTGACACTATCTACACCAAAACATCCCAAAGGCAGTCAGAGGTGAAGGCTCTGGAGTCTAATTAACCTGGAAGTGTCAAGTTTTCAAATTCACTCCAGCCTAAAGATTCTAGGAAATTTCAATATGTTCATTAATTCAACAAATATTTATCAAGTTTAAGGCAATGTTAAGGATACAAAAATGAGCAAGAACAGGTTCTTGCCTTCAAGCACCTCAAAATATATCTGTGTCATAAGAGAGTGCTAGTTTGAGGCGTAAGTGGGCTAGAAAATCCCTGACAAAAATTATTTGAGCTTTTCTGTAATAAATCAAATCTAGCCTATCAGAAAATTGTTTCCTAAGTAAAAAGGATTTTGCTAGAAGGAAAGAGATTATGTGCTGTTTTGAAATGGTTGTAGTTTTTTTTTTAACCTGTTATACTCAAGTTTTAAAATTTCACACAATAAATTTCTTACTGATTTAAAGCAGTTTATCATATATAATACAAGAATTTAACACTTTTTAAAAAAAGAATATGAAGCTATTAATAGCCTTTGATAATCATGAAAGACCAAAGCTTTTAAAAATAATAATATTGTGCCTATTGTTATTTATTTAAAGATAGATTATTTATTTAAAGATAGAAAGGTAAAAGCAAACAACAGCCCCTACATGCAATTGGATGCTGGAACAGAAAAAGGTTATTAGTGAAATAACTAGGGAAATCTGAATAAAGTCTGTACTTTAATTAATTGTATTGTAGCAATGTTAATTTCTTAGGTTTGATAAATGTACCAAGATTAAATAAAATGTTAACATTAGGGGAAACTGGGTGATATTGTATATGGGAACTCTATATTTTTGCGTCTCCTCTGTAAACCTAAAATTATTTTAAAACAAAACTATTAAAAAATAATGCATATCCCAAGTCATTGTTCAAAGCTATTTAGCTTTCCTCATATCTTGGTACAGACATGAGAGAATTCAGACAGGAGCATTTGAAATTGGCCAGATAGGAAAAAAGTAAGTCCTGATAATACCTTATCTAAATAAGAGCACAGAAATATGGGCTTCCAGTGGGTCTTTCAAATGTGAAATGTACCTCTTTCCTAGGAGATTTAGAGGCAAAAGTATATAACTCTATGAAAGTAGAGTCAGAGGGATCCTTAGGTTTATTCCAGCTCTTCTCAATTTATCCATCAATAACTCCCTTATGGACAGACTGTTAATGGGCCTCCGGAGGGTATGGAGGTTTGCCAGAAGTGACACAATTACAGATAGAAACTATCTTCACAATGTCAGGTTTAACTTCAAAACTTCTCACGATAAATTATGTTTCATATTATTTACTTCTATAATTGTGTTTCCAAAGTTCTTATAAAATTGATGCTCAAAACAAAAACAAAAACAAAAATTTCTGCTCTTATTACTTAAAAAGTATTAGCTGATTTTGCCATGTTGATCTAAGGGTATGATTTCATCTTTGGCACAACACTATGAAATTTGGTGAGGGGTGGGAGCAAGGAGAAGGAGTGGGCTGTAATTTGAGAATGACAGAGTTCTTGGCCTAATAGACATCTTGAGCAAACTGCATCAACTCTGTCAACTGAATTAAGACCAACCACTCCTGCTGGACGGGGTGGGAAGAGGAGTGGTCTTGAGCATATGGAAGTGCACACTCTCACTTCAGACTCAGGAAAGCTTTCATCCCAGAAAGTTCCTGGGGAACTTTCCCATTTTATGTTCCCTGTCTTTGTTTTGTCATCCCCTGTCTTTTCCCCATATGGGGATGGGAAGAACCTTTTTCAATATATCAAACTCAGTCAATTTAGGAATCCAGGAGGCTGACATACATTTTTTTTTAATGTTTATTTATTGAGACAGAGAGAGACAGAGAATGAACAGGGGATGGTCAGAGAGAGAGGGAGACACAGAATCCGAATCAGGCTCCAGCCTCTGAGCTGTCAGCACAGAGCCCGACGCGGTGCTCAAACTCACAGACCGTGAGATGACCCGAGCCAAAGTCTGACGCTTAACCGACTGAGCCACCCAGGTGCTCGTGACATACATTTTTAAATGCCTTTTCTTTCAGTTTGTTACACTGATAAGCCCATTGTAATGGACTCTAAAAACTGCATGAGAATATGTGCCCTCCAGGGGCCCACTTCTGTCAGTTCTACAGAGCACAGGGTGAAGTGATTCTATTAGCCCACTTCAGGCAGTAAAGATCAGAGTGCAGCTCTGATTTGAGAAATACCACCCCAAATCTTATTTATAGAATTAAAGACAGGCCTGTTTGATTTATTTAGATAATCCCGCAATTTATGGATTGGGTTGTTTTAACGGTTTCACCTGACATTTATTACTCAGATACTATTTCTGCAGTCATTTCAAGTTCAAGATTTGCCTGTTTTTCTGTTTAACTCCAATCGATGGCCAAGATTACTATGGTAAAAATTGTTCTACTTTATATTCTATCAATTAGGATTGCAATATAATGCACACTGATATAAATTGTAATTAGTCTGATGAGCTAAAAATCATAAGTATTAAATTGCATATTTGTTCTACATATTGGAACAGGAAATACCACATCCTGTGTTTCTGGCATGGTTAATTTTATAACCACACCTCCAAAAAGCATGTTATTGTTTTTTCTTTTCTTTTCTTATTAGGAAAGAAAAAGAAAATCAGCCTGATTGGGGGATAAAAATCCTAAGAACTTTAGTCAACTCTAACTAGTTTCTGAATAATTCTAGGAATGACATCAAATCCTCAGATGTCAAGCTTCTGAGAAACTTTACATAGATGCATTCCTTAGGGGCTGGTTAATAAGAGTCATGTAAGAGATGTTGGTAATGTAGCACAATAACATTTAAAAATTGTCATTTATCAGGGTGCCTGGGTGGCTCTGTCAGTCAGGCATCCAACTTCAGTTTAGGTCATAGTCTCACGGTTCGTGGGTTCAAGCCCTGCATCAGGCTCTGTGCTGACAGCTCAGAGTCTGGAGCCTGCTTCAGATTCTGTAGATTCTGTGTCTCCATTTCTCTCTCTCTCTGCACCTCCCCTACTTAGGCTCTGTCTCTGTCACTGTCTCTGTCTCTGTCTGCGTCTCTCTCTCTCAAAAATAAATGTTAAAAAATCCTTTAAAAAATTGCCATTTATCTCCTGTTTTGTCACAAGGTAAGTGTGTTTCCTCTATTATCCATTGATGCTATTTTGAGTTTATTTCTAAATGTCTTTTAGAAATTGGAAGATGTGTTTGCCAGGTTTATGACTTACTCATTTTTATGGGTTATAAGTTTAAACTAGATTTGTCTTTTCTACATGATATTACTCTAATCCTAGCACATAGTTGAAAGGAAATTGCTAGATTTACTCATCCCCTGTATTCATGGAATATTAATGTATTGGATTTTCTCCTGTGTTTCTCTTGAGTTCTTAGAAAAAGCAATGTGAGTTTTAATCACACCACATCATATAGAAGGTATAAAAAATTTTCAACATTTTATGCTATTTGGTAGAGTTTATTTTTTCACATGGTACAAGTATCTAAAATTATACATTTAGAAGGCATAAACTCAAAACAAAAATCTCTTACTTTAATTTTTAATAGTCACCCCATAAAAGGCAACAATGCTTTTTGGAATTTTAAGGTGAGAAAAGAAATATTCCAGTAACTGAAAATTGAAGCTAAGCCATTTTAGACATCATCCAGATATTATAGTCTAGATATCTCTTCTCCTGTCTGCCACCAAAATATCCCCAATTGTATTAGTCAGGATTTTCAGAAAACACAGAGCATTATACATATGTGTGGATGGAGAGAGAAAGAAAGAAGTTGATTGATAATAAGGAAACGGCTCACATGATTATGGAGTCTAGGGAGTCCTAAGATCTGTAGTTGGCAAGCTAGAGACCCAGGAAATCCAGTGAATCAGAGCTGAAGGCAGAAGTGGATGGTCCCAGGCCAAAGAGAGTCAAGCAGGAAGAATGAATTCTCCCTTATTCTGCAGTTTCTTCTAAGGCTTTCAACAGATTGGATGGGGCCCACTCTCATTGGGCAAGGCAATCTTCTTCACTCAGTCTAGGGATTCACATGTTAATCTCATCCAGAAATACCCTCACAGAGAGGCCCAGAATAATGTTTAACCAAATATCTGGGTGCTTCATGGCCCAGTAAAGGTGACATATGCAATTAACCACCAAACCAATCAAATCATGGTAGGATGTTGGTCATCAGATAGCTTATAAGCTGTGTTGGTATTTAGCTTCAGAAGAGTTCTAAGGGACATAACTTTTGTGTCAAACTGTAGCATCTGTAATTTCTATTGTGCAGCATACTTCTTGCCTCCCATCCTCTGATTACTTGGAAAATACTTCCTTCATTCTATATGCTTCTGATGGAATATCACTTATGCTTCAGAAATGGTCAATCCCAGTATTACATTCCCCAGTGAGAGTTGCCTAGGATTGATAAGCAGCTGTAGAGAAGAGTATTGCTTTCTTTCTAGTGGTTGTCAAACTAGGATGGTGTCAAGTTGTGGTTGTAGGTAGTCATCTTCCCTGCCCACGTGAAGGAGGCAGTCTGTAACAAAAAGTAAGGTGACCATCATGCACAGAGAAGTAGAGACAAACAGAAGTATGAATGGAAAGTAAGAGAGACTATTAAGGAGAATATTTGAAACTCTAGATCCAGTTGTATCTGAAGCCATCATTCCAAGACTTTCTGGTTAAGTGAGCTAACAGTTTTTTTGTTATTGTTTCAGTTCATTTGATTGTAACCAAGAAAGCCCTGGCTAATGCTAACTATGCTCCTATGTTAAATATATAATATATACATTATTATTATATATATATATATATTATATATATATATATATATATATATACACATTATACATATATATATTATATATGGGAGAGTGTCATATGGATAGATTGTCCTTGTTGACCAAAGTTACAGTTTTGATGGGGGTTACTTAGAGCCATGGACAGGACTAGGATTCTTGATCTTTCAGCTGAACAAGTCCTGGAGAACAGTGGAATGGCAGCATTCTAGCTGGATGACCCTGCTGAGAGTAACTCAATGAGATCATAGGAAAATTAAGTCTGTAACTAACGCTGCCACAATTACAGTCATTTAAAAGCCATAAGTCAATGGAATACTACATTCAAATTAAGAGAGATACTCCAGGATCACTCCATACCAAGTAGCAGCTCTAGTACACGGAATACTAACTAGATTTCCAGTAAAGCCCACTCCTACAAGAGGTGAAAGAACAGCACAGATCCTCTGCAAAGTGTAATGAAAGCCAAAATGCAAAACATCATCAGGAGCAAACACACCCTAGAGCTCTGTTAAAATCCCTTATGAACTTATACCTCTGTCAACCTCTGAGAAATCAGCCAATGTCTGATTTCACAGATACATACTACATGAGGGCTGAGGCTGCATGTTTTGTAAGCAAAACTTTATGATAGGGTGTTTTGTTTTGTTATTGTTAATTAAGAAAGAAAATAGAGATTCTAAAAGGCATAGAATGGCATCCGGGGCCCAGGGATACATTATTGCCTCTTGCCCTCTATGCCACATACCCTGCATCATAGCATGGCCTTCCATTATAGCACATTTTTCTCAGTGTCTTAATATGACATCACACAATACAGTGTCCTGCAGATGAGGGATGGGTTGGTCTATACTTGTCAGAAATTTATTAGAACAGTAAACCAGAAAAGACATAGAAGTATATGTATAACACGGGGGAGGGAAGGATCATATTCTGATATACTGATATTCTAGCAGTATAAAAACTTGAAAATATTATCAAGATGGAAATTTAAAGAAAGGAAAATGAGGACCTCATCTTATGGAGTGACCAACCCTTTGTTATAGAGTGTGCCCTCTCTCACCCTTTTCAGGTTATTCTACGTCTCTGCCCAGAAGGTTGATGTGCAACCATACTAAGGATATCAAAGCTTTTCCATCCTTTAGCCAATCCTAGTCATTATAATACACTGACATAAAAAACAGATGTCATTAACAGATTATAGCCCTTGCACTATATGCTAACTAATATGGATGTAAATTAAAACAATAAAATTTAAATTTAAAAAAAAGGTAAAGGGAAAAAAAAAACATTATGGCCCTAAATTATTTTTTTTTCTGTGACTCATATTCTCTTAGATCTTCCGGATCCACAGTATAACTAACCAAAACACTACGTTTTTCAGACGTATCTTTCAAGCAGTACTAGCAAAATGAGCAATAATAATGCCACCCTCTGTATATGTTCATTACCGCGCAATCTCCTGTGTACGGATAGATGTCACATGGAACAACCACCTTATCCCAGCCACTCTTCATACACAGGGCAGAGCTATCCCATTCACTCATTCCATTGAGATCCCCCAGTGAAAGAAACTACAGGTCCCTACCAACACATATCATCTACTAGACGAGGACTTCAAAAAAAATTTTTTTTTCAACATATGAAATTTATTGTCAAATTGGTTTCCATACAACACCCAGTGCTCGTCCCAAAAGGTGCCCTCCTCAATACCCATCACCCACCCTCCCCTCCCTCCCACCCCCCATCAACCCTCAGTTTGTTCTCAGTTTTTAACAGTCTCTTATGCTTTGGCTCTCTCCCACTCTAACCTCTTTTTTTTTTTTCCTACCCCTCCCCCAGGGGTTTCTGTTAAGTTTCTCAGGATCCACATAAGAGTGAAAACATATGGTACCTGTCTTTCTCTGTATGGCTTATTTCACTTAGCATCACACTCTCTAGTTCCATCCATGTTGCTACAAAGGGCCATATTTCATTCTTTCTCATTGCCACGTAGTACTCCATTGTGTATATAAACCACAATTTATTTATCCATTCATCAGTTGATGGACTTTTAGGCTCTTTCCATAATTTGGCTATTGTTGAGAGTGCTGCTATAAACATTGGGGTACAAGTGCCCCTATGCATCAGTACTCCTGTATCCCTTGGGTAAATTCCTAGCAGTGCTACTGCTGGGTCATAGGGTAGGTCTATTTTTAATTTTCTGAGGAACCTCCACACTGTTTTCCAGAGTGGCTGCACCAATTTGCATTCCCACCAACAGTGCAAGAGGGTTCCCGTTTCTCCACATCCTCTCCAGCATCTATAGTCTCCTGATTTGTTCATTTTGGCCACTCTGACTGGCGTGAGGTGATATCCGAGTGTGGTTTTGATTTGTATTTCCCTGATGAGGAGCGACGTTGAGCATCTTTTCATGTGCCTGTTGGCCATCCGGATGTCTTCTTTAGAGAAGTGTCTATTCATGTTTTCTGCCCATTTCTTCACTGGGTTATTTGTTTTTCGGGTGTGGAGTTTGGTGAGCTCTTTATAGATTTTGGATACTAGCCCTTTGTCCGATATGTCATTTGCAAATATCTTTTCCCATTCCGTTGGTTGCCTTTTAGTTTTGTTGGTTGTTTCCTTTGCTGTGCAGAAGTTTTTTATCTTCATAAGGTCCCAGTAGTTCATTTTTGCTTTTAATTCCCTTCCTTTGGGGATGTATCAAGTAAGAAATTGCTACGACTGAGGTCAGAGAGTTCTTTTCCTGCTTTCTCCTCTAGGGTTTTGATGGTTTCCTGTCTCACGTTCAGATCCTTTATCCATTTTGAGTTTATTTTTGTGAATGGTGTGAGAAAGTGGTCTAGTTTCAATCTTCTGCATGTTGCTGTCCAGTTCTCCCAGCACCATTTGTTAAAGAGACTGTCTTTTTTCCACTGGATGTTCTTTCCTGCTTTGTCAAAGATTAGTTGGCCATATGTTTGTGGGTCTAGTTCTGGGGTTTCTATTCTATTCCATTGGTCTATGTGTCTGTTTTTGTGCCAATACCATGCTGTCTTGATGATTACAGCTTTGTAGTAGAGGCTGAAGTCTGGGATTGTGATGCCTCCTGCTTTGGTCTTCTTCTTCTTCAAAATTACTCTGGCTATTCGGGGCCTTTTGTGGTTCCATATGAATTTTAGGATTGCTTGTTCTAGCTTCGAGAAGAATGCTGGTGCAATTTTGATTGGGATTGCATTGAATGTGTAGATAGCTTTGGGTAGTATTGACATTTTGACAACATTTATTCTTCCAATCCATGAGCACAGAATGTTTTTCCATTTCTTTATATCTTCTTCAATTTCCTTCATAAGCTTTCTATAGTTTTCAGCATACAGATCTTTTACATCTTTTTTTTTTAATGTTTATTTTTGAGAGAGAGACAGAGAGAGAAGGAGACACAGAATCCAAAGCAGGCTCCACGTTCTGAGCTGTCAGCCCAGAGCCCGATGTGGGGCTCAAACCCACAAACCATGAGATCACGACCTGAGACGAGGTTGCATGCTTAACTGACGGAGCCACCCAGGCACCCCTACCAGACTAGGACTTCAAAGAAATGCTTCTTTAGAGATTCACTACAAGTGATTTGAGGAGAGGTTTCTTCTGAAAACAGGAAGGTTTAATTCTAAAAGACTTTGTCTTTTTGTAAACTTTCTCAGCATTTTCATGTGGATATAATCCATACAGATTTAATATTCTCAGCATTTATTCATGCTTGTGGATTTCCTCCCAACTCCCACACACATCTCCCACATCCTGCTTTTCTTGAAAAGTAGAAAATTCTAGGCCTGCTCAGTGTGGAGCATAATGGAATTGTTTCATGGTTCCCATAAACTCTGCTTTCAAGTGCGTCCTCCAGACTTTGCTCCTCAACCGTGTAGTACTTTGTGGTCTGCTGTGGTCCAGGCAGACTCTGAGATTCTTCTTGTCCTCCCTCTCACAAGGTACCCAACCCCCTGACCCCCACCGTGTAGGGTTCCTCTTTCTCTTTCTTTGTACATTTCAACGGTTCCTTATGCTGTATATTCTGATCATGTGCCAGCTTATCATGCTCAGTTGAATTCTAATTCTCACCAGAGTGGAAATGATGAACATGGTCTCTCTTTTATCAGAGAAGATAAATTATTTTTGCGTTTACATCAAAAGTCTTAAATCAATAGCTACTTCAGAAACCCAACAGGATAGAGGCAAAAGGCTAAGCAAAACAAAACAAAGGAACACTGTCACAGATAGCAATGCAAGTATGAAAGGGTTGACCCTCTCCTATTCAAATAGCTCATCTTTCTATCTTCACCGTCTATTTGAATCTAATTTGTTTTGCCTTAAAATGTGGGAGAGCTTTTCACACTTAGGGGGATTTACTTCTAAGGTATTAAAGTCAATATTACCAACATTGTAAATCCTGCTTTGTGGTTTATGTACATTATTTAACTTGATATTCATTACCACTTAAGTAGACCCCAGATAAATATTCATGTGTTCAACAAAATAGGTATTGAAAACTGACATGCCAGAGAAAGGACAGCAATAGCCAACACTCTGGCATGATCCTTGGAAAACGGATTACAAGATGCAAGCAGAATAGTTAAAAAGCTGGCATAGTGTAGATGTGAAGTGACTGTGGCGTGGGCTAGAGTGGTATTGGCAGTGGTGGTTCAGGAAGGGGGGAGAGGCAGATTTTAAAGATATTTAGGATGTAAAATCAATATGTTGATGGACTGGATTGGGGGTCTGGGCAGGATATAATTTCCAAAGTGTGAGGTGTCAAGGAATTCCTAAGGTTTCTGGATGTGTTAATTGAATGGATGAAGGTACTATTCATGAGATTTGGAGACAGTGGGGGAGAACGTTTAGAGGAAGTAGATCTATCAGTTTGGTTTTGGACAGTGTGAGTTTTGAGGTATGCCTGAATTATTCCAAAGGAGATATGGGAAAGGCAGTTAGATATACAGGTCTGGAAGTCAGAGGAATAGTCTGTGCTGGAAATGCAAACATGGCAGTTGTCAATGAATGGCTGTTAAGAGCATGAAAACAAGTGTGATCATCTGGTGTGAAGCTGAAGAATGAAAAGAGTCCCTCAGAAAGTGCTTCCAGAAGAAGAAACGATCAAAGGAGACAAAAAATGTGACCATAGAGCTAGAAGCATCTAGGGAGATTGCAATAAAACAGATAATAAAACAGATGCTGTAAATATAAAAGAAAGAATGAATATGTGGCTAACAATCCTGAGAAGTCACATAAGAGCTTTTTGTATTTATGGACATGGACTTCAAAGCTGGTTTTTGGTGACATAAGTTTCAGAAGACTAGAAAAGACAGAGGAAGAGTGGAGTGGCTGAGTGTGGAGTGAAGAGTGTGCCAGGCAGCTTCCAAGTGCTTTACATGCATAGCCTTATCTAATCCTCTATTATAGTAACTCTTACAGATGATGAACCTCCAAGTTCAGAGAAGTAAAGCAATATGACCTACCCAAGCTCATGCAGTTCTGGGAGGCAGCAGAGCAAGACCTCAATACCCAATATCAAAGATCCCTGATTGAATTTCATCACTGAGGCTTTTTTTTAATTAAAGATGAAATACTTCTTTTAAAAAGTGAGAGTAGAATAAATTTGCAAGTCACTTTTGAAATATTCAAAACAGAGGAATAAAGCACCATAGTCTTTATTTTAAGGTGTTCTGTTTCATTTTATCAATACGTGAACAGATTTGAAAAGGGTTATTGTAAGAGCACCTATACCCTGCTCTGTCCTCACCTTGTGTCTACCCTGTAGAGCAATCACTTTGAACCTTTTCAGCTGTGTAGTTGATCTTGGTTATGTTGTACTTATTTTTTCTATTTCTTTTTTTTAATGTTTATTTTTGAGAGAGACAGAGACAGAGACAGAGACAGAGCGTGAGTAGGGGAGGAGCAGAGAGAGAGGGAGACACAGAATCTGAAGCAGGCTCCAGGTTCTGAGCTGTCAGCACAGAGCCCGACACGGGGCTCGAACTCAGGGACTAAGACTTACTGCCCGTGAGATCATGACCTGAGTGGAAGTCAGACACTTAACCAACTGAACCACCCAGGCGCCCCTTATTTTTTTCTATTTCTAAACAATGAGTTTATGCTACTGTTTCTGAGTTAATAATTTTTTGATATTAACTGTGCACTTCCTGTTAAAGTAGAAATAGCCCAATTACACATGGCCCACTCCCCCTTCTCTTCCTAGTGAATATAATTATATCGTGATTTTAATTATAGAAAATTATGTCATATGTTAATGTAACTTTGTATATATTGTTCATTAGAGACAGGTGTTGTGTCATGTGTGGATTTTCCTTTGAGTTAATAATTGCCTCTTTTTAACTTGCATGCTTTTTAAAAACCTACTTTTTTTTAATTTCCATAAGCCACATAAAATTGATTTAAGTATGTCATAATTACACCTCATACCTAGGACATACAGTACACTAGTCAGTAGTTGTTCTTCCTGGTTTTATTTATTCCATCACCAGTAAAAAACATTTTGTATATTTTATATTGTCCTAGCAATTAAAAGACAAGCTCCGGGGAACCTGGGTGGCACAATCAGTTGAGCATCTGACTCTTGATTTTGGCTCAGTTCACCATCTCAAGGTCATGAGATCTAGTCCCACATAGGGCTACCACTGGGCATGGACACTGCTTAAGATTCTCTCTCTCCCTTTGCTCCTCTCCCTGATGAGTGCTCACATACTCTCTCACTCTCAACCAAATAATTAATAAATTAATAAAAAATAAATGGCAACCTCTTTGAGGACAGGAATGCCATTGACCTTATCTGTTCTTCCATTATGATTTGTGTCATAGTTAAAGGCAGGGTTGCAAAGTCTCAGGCACATAATGGTGTAAACCTATTTTGATTTTCCACCTTAATTACTTTCTGGGAGTCACTATAAGCCAATCACTGGTTGTTTCAAATTGCTCACATTTGTGTCCTCACATTTTTGTGCCTAGTTATGTTTTTATTCTCCCTCCATCTACTCTTTCTTCTGGATTCCCCTGGAAGTGTGCTTTTCTCTTATGTTCATATCCTACCCTCCTTGCAATGGAATCTAGTTTTAGAGGATGGAAAACAACCTGATGCCTGTTCCAGGACACTTTGAGTGTTAGATCCCCACAACTGTGAAATGGAAGGACTGGTTCCCTGCAGAAGGCAGGTGAACAGAGGACAGGGGGATCCTATCTGCACTCTGAAATCAGCCTAACAGGCCACCATGTGTCACTGCAGGTGTTGTAATGTTGCCTCCTCAGTTTCACAGGCACAGTTGAATTAAGACAGTAACTTAACTTTCCATGAGGACCCTCCCTCCACAGACTGGTGCCATGATCATTCTTAGTTACAGAAACATCTAAGTGAAGGTTGATTTCAAAACAATCTATAAACTATACATTATTAATTTTGCATTAAAACAAATCATTCCTTAAAATGTAATTTATGTTTAGTAACTAGTTTTTCCTAGTTGTTAAAGCACATTTCTAAATATTTTATAAGCAATTGGTGTCACTATGTCAGAAATATAATAACATCAGGGAATTTTACATTTATTCCTAGGAAAGTAATTATACAGTAGGTTGTAGAGCAAAACAAACTGGTTTATAGTCACTATTCATTTATTTTTGCAAGGACTACTGCTGTTTTAGAAAAATCAAACAATGCTAAATATGTACAGTTGTGAACTAGATACTCTTAAATATATTAATTGGCTTGTTCAACTTAATTGGTACTTGCTGTAATATAGTTCTAAGCTGAATTTTATAAAGGACCGTATTATCTTGCTCTAAAGACAATGACAGCCTCTGGTTAAGGATGGCACATAGACCACAAAGCATTAAGTGATAAAGACCCTGTAAGTTTTAAGATCTCTGCTGGTCAAATTCCACTGGCCTACCCATTGGCTAGGTCATTAGACCCAAAATGAGGTCCCAGCTCCAGCAGCATCAGAATAACTTAAGCACATGTTAGAAATGCAAATTCTTAGGCTGTACCCCAGACCTACTAAGTCAAGAAATTCTATGAGTGGGGCCTAACGCAATCTTGCTTATAGCAGTAGTGCTCAAACTTTAGTGTGCCTGAGAACCACCTGGACACCCATTGTTGGGATCAACTGTAACCCAGCAGTTCCCAAGCGATGCTGATGCTGCTGGTCAGGGGATTTTGGACAACTACTGACCTAGGAAAATAAAATAATATATCAAGTATGTTAAGGGGTTACTAAATGGAATGTGACTGTCTTTGTTCTATGATTTTGTTTAGGGAATTTATCTGATGTCCTCCCCTGGATGCACATGTATGCAGGGAAGGGAAGGGGAAAGTCAGTCCCTGAACACACACGCATTGACACCTACTCTGTGGCGGGCACAAGAAAGATAAGGACCGTACATACTCCTATACCCCTGGAGTCTACATACCAGCAAGTGGAAAAAAATAAACAATAAAACAAATTATGGTTATGGTTATTTTACATGCTTCAAAATGCAAAAAGGAGTAAGCGCTATACTAGCAAAGTGTCTAAGAGGGGAACCTGACTATCTGGGGAAATCAAGTTTTCAGCTTGCAGTCTGAAGGAAAATGTATTAGTTATCTGTTGCTACTATAATGAATTATGCAAACACAGAGGCTTAAATAACCCAAATGTTTTATCTTACTATTCTGTACGATAGAATGGATCTCCCTGAATAAAATCAAAACCTCAGCAGGTCTCTATTCTTTCCTCTAGTCTCTAAAAGAGAATCTGTTTTCTTGTCCTTTCCAGCTTCTAGAGGCTGTTCTCATCTTCCCCTCATGATCTCCTTTTTCCTATCAACACCAGCAACACTTTACCTCTCTATGCCTCTCTTCAAAGCTTACTTGTCCTCTAACCGACTTTCCACTTCCTCCTCCCTCTTCCATTTGTAAGGACCCTTCTGATTACACTGGGCTTACCTGAATATTCCAGACTAATTAAAGTCAGCTGGTTAGCAACTGTAATTCTATCTGCAACTTAATTTCCCTGTAGCATATGCACATTCACAGGTTCTGGAGATTAGGACAATGACAGTGTTGATGATTGCATTCTTCTTACTATAGTTGATATGAATGTATCAGGGTTAAAAAAAAAAGGGAAAGAACATTCTGAACACATATTGTACCATCAATAACATATGTCAACACCCAGGCTATGAGAGGAGCGTGACATTTTAAAAGGTGAATGGGGTGACTGAGTGGTTTAGTCTGTTGACTCAATTTCTCAGGATATGATCGCACAGAGAGTTCAAGCTCCATGTTGGGCTCTACACTGACAGTGTGGAGCCTGCTTGGGGTTTTCTCTCTCTCTCTCTCTCTCTCTCTCTCTCTCTGCCCCTCCCTCTCCCCTCAAAATAAGTAAATAAACTTTAAAAAATAATAAATACATAAATAAATAAAAAGGTGAACAAACTCCAGTGTGACCTGAGTAACAAAGTGAGGGGGAATAAGGTAAAAGAGGAAGATGGTGATGAGGAGGTAGGATCTCCAGAGAAATTTACAAACAACTCAATTAAAGTTATAATTCTGGCAAAAGACATGAACCAAATAAAAAAGAAGTCACTAGAATATGATGGACTCCCGTTAAAGCAAATATACCCCAAAACTTTTATCCAAGTAATGTGCAGAGATATACAACCCTCAGTTTTAAAGTGAATATTTTGCTTTGTAACAATGATACATGTATTTCTGGGAATGCTTAAAGTTATATTTAAGTTTCCTAGATTTGTGCCAGAAATGTCAATAAGAGAAAGGCCACTGCTCTTGAAAGCTACATAATAGATGAAGAGCTTCTAGTAGAAGGGAAGGTTTCCATGTTATTTTTCTTACCCAGGCAAACCAGTTTTTATCTATTTGATATGATAATTCATAAAGAATAATTTATCATTATCAGCAAACATTACTTGGAAATTGCAATGCAGAAATTCTGTTTTCTTTCTGGTATCTAAAATGTCCTGAGAGACAGGAAGATGATTAGTGCATAAGATAATTAGTCTATTTTGCCCATGGGAAGACCCTCAAAGGGACTATTGCTTTGAGTCTAATGCAATTCTCTGGGGGTGCCTAGGTGGCTCAGTCAGTTAAGATGGTTAAGCATCTGACTTTGGCTCAAGTCATGATCTCACAGTTCATGAGTTGGAGCTCTGCATCGGCCTCTGTACCGACATCTTAAAGCCTGGAGCTTGTTTTAGATTCTATGTCTCCCTCCCTCTCTCTCTGCCCCTCCCCCACTTGAGCTCGCTTGCTCACTCTTGCTCTCTCTCTCAAAAATAAAATAAACATTAAAAAAAAATGCAACTGTCTGTGCTGGAGTTGGGGCTCTTAGGCAGAGCCTGAAACTCCTGACATTACCTGTAAAGTTATCCAGGTAGGTCCATGTTCCATGTCCGTTTTTAGAGAGAAAAAGAGATTGTGGCTTTAAACAAAGGGTTATCTGACTTTAAAAAGCGTAAGATTTATATAGAGCAATGAAACTGTTCTGTATGACGTTACACAGGCAGATATATATCGTTATACATTTGTTCAACCCATAAAATGTATACCACCGAGACTGAACTCTATTGTAAGGTATAGACTTTGGTGATAATGTTGTGTCAGTGTAGGTTCAAAGAGGTATAAACATGAAAGCATCAATACCATCACAATTGATAATCATTGTTCACATTTTGGTAAATATCTTTCCAGATTGTTTTCTGTTTCTAAACACACAGGTGCACATGAATGGACACATACACACACACATAATACAAGTACATATAAATTAAATGTATGCATTTACATTTGAATAAATAATTTCCATAAAAGGAATTATACTTAAAATATGTCATAAATATAAATTTATGATACTAGCACAATTTTCCTAATGGTTATTTCACTGAAGTTCTTTTTCTTTTGGTAGTTTTGTTTGTTTGTTTTTAATGTTTGTTTATTTATTTTGGAGGGGCAGAAGCAGAGAGAGAAGGAGAGAAAGAATCCCAAGCAGGCTCCACACTCAGCATGGAGCGCAAGGCGGGGCTTGATAGAGATCCGGATCATGACATGAGCCCAAATCAAGAGACAGATGCTTAACTGACTGAGCCATCCAGGTGCTCGTCTTTTGGTAGTTTTTTGTAATGATGAACACTATGGTGTTACATGCTTTTACACTCATTGTCTTCTTGGGAAAGGTGTTGGTGTTGTTTCTGCTTTGAAGTATGTAATCATTTAAACTTTTGATACATATTGACAAATAGTTATACAGGTTTTATTGATTTACATTTTTATCGACAGCACATTTCTCTCAGCACGAGACACTTTAATTCAAAAAAAAATTTTTTTGCTAACCTCATAGGCTTCATGCCCTACCCTGTTGTTAATACATGATATAATTTAACTGTAAACTTAATACCTTCTGTACAGAATTGCCTCTACCCTAGTATCTATTGAAATATTTCTCTTTTATTTACTGGATTTTAAAACTTATGCCATATTATAATAATTTATGTATATATTTTGGTAATATACACTTTAAGTTTATAATTTTTTAACCCGGAAGTGAGCATGTATTACTTTCACTCCTGTTCATTGGCTACATGTAGCGGCAAGTGGAATGGGGAAATTTAGTCTCTGGCTAGGCTGTTACTTCTCATCTATAAATGTATACTATAAAAAGGATGAACAAGACTTAGAGGACAAGTATACTTTATGATATAACTTATTTGAGACGTTTTGACAAGCAGAGGTGTGTGTGTGTGTGTGTGTGTGTGTGTGTGTGTGTGTGTGTTTGTATGTTTTTTAGTTTCATAAAGTTAAATCAACCTTTCTTTTTTCTTGCAAATTATTTTCTGATTCACTGCCTGGGGGCATGGAGACTGAGCAGAAATGGGTGGCCTAGAACTTAGGACAGTCTTCTCATTGGGATGTGGAAACAGAAATTGGAGTTCAGGGATTCCAAGACAACCAGGACTTGAAGGACCAAGATCCTAGAAAAAAGGACCTGCAGAAAAGTGAGCCCAATCCTTTGTATATAATCTGCCCTCAGTACATTTCCTGGCCCTAACCAAAGCAAATGTGGTGAGAGGCTCTGAGAAATCAGGCAGAAAGCAGCTTCTAAAGGGCTAAACCTTGGGGTGCCTGGGTGGCTCAGTTGGTTAAGCCTCCGACTTCAGCTCAGCTCATGAACTCACGGTTCTGGAGTTCCATGAGTTTGAACGCTGTGTCCGATTCTGTGCTGGCAGCTCAGAGCCTGGAGTCTGCTTCGGATTCTGTACCTCCCTCTCTCTCTCTGCCACTCCCCTGTTTGCGCTCTGTCTCTCTCTCTCTCTCTCTCTCTCTCTCTCTCAAAAATAAATATTTAAAAAAAAAAGTTTTTAAAGGGCTAAACCTTTAAGCAGAGAACACAGGGATTAGGAAAACAAATTTGAATTCACCCAAGAGAAATGGCCAAGGCCCAGAAAGAATGAGAGCCTGAAGGGGCTATGCTGTGGGACTAAGGGCAGATAAAAAATAGAATAGTTCAACTGGATATAACTACCTACCAGAATAAAATTGAATTTCTTGAAAAAAATCCTATCTAGCAATTCCACTTGAAAGCTCTCTGTATCTGTTATGACTAGAGTGATAAACTAGTTACAGACAACCCAGAATGATTCAACATTTTCCCCTCTCTTCCCATCATCTTTGGGTTTTACTTGGAATACTAAAAGAATACTGGTTAAGTGCCTTGGGGTCATAAGTTTGTTTTTAATTAATCGATACATTTTTTTTTCCCAGAGAATATGATTTGCTTGTACTGCCATGAGGTAAGCAGCCTCTGCTGAATGTCAGAAAAATATTTTTCTTTCTTTCTTTTTATCTTTTGTGGGCCATAGAAATCCTATAATTCTGGAATAGGTGGTTCATGTTTGACTTGGCTTCAGTTACAGATTGGACTTTTTACAACTCAAGAATTTATTATTGCCATTTAAAAACAAATTGTAGAACAAGCAATTGGTTTATGTGTTTAATATGAAAATATAGTCTCATCCCTTTATTTTAATGTGACCGTATAACCAGGGGCAAAAATTCATTCTACTGTTGACTATACATGCTCCATACTTGCTCTCTTCATTAACACTGAATGTGCTTGTTTCTCTGTTATTAAATCACATTTTTAATGGGGAAAAAAAACCCTTATTTTGGTTACTTTGTGCAAATACCTCCCATTTGAATTTTTTAAGGAAAAATCTAAAGGAAAAAAAACAATGGAAACTAAACATTGTATGCTTCTAACAAATAAGAAGAGAATCAGCCTGTGTGTTAAAGGTGTTTTGGGGGGGCAAATAATATCTAATTATATCTTAGTGAATATACTTTATTTCTTAAGCAAAATGGGTTTTTAAGAAATATAATGTGAGAGTCTGGAAATGAAGGATGAAGCAAAAAGAGCATAAGCCTTGTCTACCATTATATTGCTGTCATATTGTATTTCAGCTTGTGTGCAGCATATTCTAATTAAACTGCATGTGTGTGTGTTAGTGTGTGTGCAGAAAGTAAGGGTCCAGTTTAAAGTTTAGGTTCATTAGTGCCATCAAAGCAAGTACTTGGGTCTAAAATAGAATCCCATCTCCCCTATCGCACATGCACACACACACACACACACACACACACACACACACACACACATACACAATGTCAACTGCAGCTTAAGATAGCTAGGAATTTATATAAACATAAAAAATATGTTTTTAAAAAGTGGACTAAATCCTGTGGAGTATGTGGGGAGAAAATTACTTTTGTTCTATACTTTTGCCTTAAGGATACTGAAGGAAAGGGAAAATTCTTTCCTACCTTTCAAGGTCTTCTAGCTGGACTAAGAATTAAATTTACATGAGATAGATAAACAGAAGGAAAAAAATCAAAGTTTTATTACACGTGCATAGAGACCCAGTTATGAAATTGAGACCTAGAGAAGTGACCAAGGCAAATAGTTTCATGCTTTTGTGGGCAAAGAGATGATAAATCTGTAAGGAGTTGACAGGACAAAGAAAACTCAACTTTGGGAGCTTCATTTGGTAAGGAATGCTAAACGGAATTTGGGCTGGGATAGTAAATTAGTAAAAAAAAGTTACCAGGGTTGGGGCCTCTGGGTGGCTCAATCAGTTAAGCCTCCAACTTTGGCTCAGGTCATGGTCTCAAGTTCAAGCCCCTCCTGAGTTTAAGCCCCTCATTGGGCTCTGTGCTGACAGCTCGGAGCCTGGAGCATGCTTCAGATTCTGTCTCTCCTTCTCTCTCTGCCACTCCTGCACTCACACTCTGTCTCTCTCTAAAATAAATAAGCATTAAAAACAAAAAAAAACAATATAATTGCAAACATATTTTTTTTTAAAGTAACCAAGTTTCTTCATATAGCCTTCTTGGCATTAAATGTCCTATCTCTGGTGAGAAAGGATGTCTCTTTACTTCCTGGTACTGGGAGGGTGTCTTTCACAGGGGAGATTTATTTTCTGCTTTCAGGGGGACAGAGGAGCATCTGAGTGTCCTTGCACAGGCCGTCTCTTCTATAACTTTTATTTAAAATAATATGCTAAAGTGGCACATTTTGGGACTGCCTCCCTATGGTTCTTACAGTATTCATGAAAGAGGTTTTTATTTTATAGCTATTTGAAACATTTCATAATTGGTTCCAAAAAGAAATGTTAGATTCACCATAAAGAAGAGAAAATACACTTTTAAGCTCTGGATTTCTGTTATATTTAGATTTTAAAAGTTCAAGTCTAGTTTGCTAATTTCCCTCCATTTTCCTTTTAATAGAACCAGTTCAGAATCTTGCAATGGATCAGTTCCAGAGTAGTTTCATTTTACCTGTAGAAATTTCAGTTTTATGAGTACTCTACTTTTCAAATGTATAATAGATATGCTTTGCCTTTATACTAACTTGTTCTATTTTAATTTTTACTGAGACTCTCTCGTCTGTTTGCTTAAATCTTTGATGCTTCAGGCCCATGTATATTTAAAAACAGAACTCATTTTGTTTTAAAAGCATTGAACAAAACAGAAAATGCAACATACTATATACTGAGATGGAAAATGCTGAAATTCCTTTTTTTTAAAGCAAACCTTTCAAGTTTTAGCATTACATATACTCTACATTTCAATTAAGAGTTAGTAGAGATGCTAAGAAACAAGAACAATAAGTTAAGCCAAGGAGTTAAAAGATAATATAAACAGACCCACAGGTGATTCAGATGTTAAACCCATACATTAAGAACCTGTAATGAATATTTTCAAGAAAATAGGAGAAAAATCATCAGAACCCAATGGCTTCACCAAATAATTCTTCCAAATATGTAAGGAATTAAGCCAGAATAACCTTGATTCTAAAACCTGAGAAATCATTACAGGAAAGGAAAATTACAGGCAAATTTCTCTTATGAATAAAAATACATAAATTTTTAACAAATATTATCAAATCAAAGTAAATAGTATATAAAAAAATAGTTCCAAATCATGGCTAAATTGAGTTTACTCTGAGAATATAGAATTGGCTTAACATTGGAAAACCAGTTTAATTCACCACATTTAAAGATATTAAAAGTTGATTAGGGGCACCTGGGTGGCTCAGTTGGTTGAGCGTCTGACTTGGCTCAGGTCATGAACTCGGCAGTTCATGAGTTCAAGCCCCATGTTGGGCTCTGTGCTGACAGCTCAGAGCCTGGAGCCTGCTTCAGATTCTTTGTCTCCCTGTCGCTCTGTCACTCCCCCACTCACACTCTGTCTCTCAAAAATAAATAAAAATTAAAAAAAAAATTTTTTAAGTTGATCAGCTCAGTTGGCTCAGAAAAAGAATATGATAAAATTCTACAACCATTAATGATTTTTAAAAAAACTTTTTTGGCAAACTAGGAATATAAATGTATTTAATCTGAAAACTATGAGAAGTAGCTAAGAAAACATTTTACTTAATGTTATGCTGAAAGTTTTCACTTTGAATTTGGAAATAAGTTCGCCACTGTTCAAAATTTGATTGGAAGTTCTAGCCAGTATAATGACGACAACACAAAAAATAGGACAAGAGATAATAGACCAGGCATTATAATGAAGAAATAAAACAATCTACTTTTTATAGATAATTGTCTTAGATCAGTGCATTATCTATAAGAATTCAGTTTTTTAAAAATGTTTTTTTAACATTCATTTTTGAGAGACAGAGAGACAGAGCATGAGTGGGGAAGGGGCAGAGAGAGAGAGACACAGAATCCGAAGCAGGCTCCAGGCTCCGAGCTGTCAGCACACAGCCCTACGCGGGGCTCGAACCCACGAACTGCAGGATCATGACCTGAGGCAAAGTCGGATGCTCAACCAACTAAGCCACCCAGGCGCCCTTATTAGAATTTAGTTTTATTTCATTTTTATATACCAGAAACAGAAATTAAATTCTTTTTTTTTTAATTTTTTAAGTTTATGTTTTTTGAGAGAGAGACAAAGACAGTGCAAGTGGGGGAGGGGCAGAGAGAGAGGGAAAAAGAGAATCCCAAGCAGGACTTGTGCTGCCAGACAGAGCCCAATGTGGAGCTTGAACCCATGAAACCTCAAGATCACGACCTGAGCCAAAACCAAGAGTTGGATGCTTAACTGACTGAACCACCCAGGTGCCCCAGAAATTAAATTCTTAACAAAGATACCATTTATAATAACATCAAAAATATCAATATTTAAGGATAGTGTTAACAGAAATTATGTAAGATTTCTACATGGGAGACTATAGAACATCACTGTGAGAAACTGAGGAAACCTAATGTAAACATAAAGATATCATTGATGGGGCACCTGGGTGGCTCAGTCAGTTAAGTGTCTGACTTCAGCTCAGGTCATGATCTCACTCGGTTTTTGAGTTCGAGCTCCACATCAGGCTCTGTGCTGATAGCCCAGAGCCTGGAGCCTGCTTCGGATTCTGTGTCTCCTCTCTCTCTCTCTCTCTCTCTCTCTCTGCCCCTCCCCCACTCACACTCTATCTCTCTCTCAAAAATAAATAAACATAAAAAAATTTTTTTTTAAACTGCAAAGGGAACAGGGTAAAGACTTTCTTGAATAAGAACATGGTAGGAAGACTTATTCTACTGAATACTGAGTCTTGTTGTCAAGCTGTTGCTAATGCAAGGATACAGAATAGAAAATTTAAAAATTATTTTAAAAGATTGCAAGAATAGACCAATGGAATTAGAAAGTTTATAAAAATAAAAGGCCATAAGGGGGCCTCAGTCGGCTAAGTGTCAGACTCTTGGTTTCCGCTCAGGTCATGATCTCACAGCAGTTCCTGGGATATAGCTCCGCATCTGGCTCTGCACTGACAGTGCAGATCCTGCCTGAGATTCTCTCTCTTTCCCTCTCTTTCTGTCCCTCCCCTGCTTGCATGCTTTCTCTGTCTCTCCCTCCCTCTCTCTCTCTCTCTCTCTCAAAATAAATAAACTTTTAAAAAAAGTTAAAAAAAATAAAAAAGCCATGGGAACAGAGGTACTTAGTTTATCAGGAAGGATTGGGGGACAGAAAGGAAAAAAAACCCAGTATTTTTAACAATAATGAAAATTATAAAATTGGGTATTCATACAGGAAAAAAATGCACCTTGATTCCTACCTCATAAAAGCAATTACAAGTAAAGTATAGATATAAATGTTACTGATACATTACGAATAACTAAGAGTGCTAGAAATATTCAGATGTCTACAGCATTGTTCTTCAAAAGTGTGACTAGCAAAGATCTTACACAGCCTCCACCTTTGGGGTGTCTCCAGATGAATTTAGGGAAGCTAAAACATAATTATTCACCCATACCCCCAATCAATCATGGAGAATTCATTAAATGCCATTAAATGCTGACGAGAAAAGATTACAGTTCAGGTGTGTTTGAGGGGAGTGGACCTGAAAGCAAGGACGTTTAGAAACCCAGCAAGATTTAAGGTGTTTGAAGCTTACAATAACATTGTTAGTTTTGGAATAGAAAGAAAGCGGCAAATCAAAAAGATATTTTAATAGGGCTTAGCAGCTGGGTTGGTATGGGGGCAAAATGGGAAAAAGTCTAAATGACCCAGAGGTTTTGAGACTTATCCTTTTCTTAAGGACAGAAAATCAAGAAGACGTGGTGCCTGGGTGGCTCAGTCAGTAAGCATCCAACTCTTGGTTTTGGCTCAAGTCATGATCTCACAGTTGGTGAGTCTGAGCCCCACATGGGGCTCCATACTGCCTGTAAGGAGTCTGCTTGGGATTCTCTCCTCTCTGCCCCTCCCCACCCCTTGAAATAAATAAATAAACTTTAAAGAAAGAAAATCAGGAAGGCAGTCTGGTTTGGGAGAGAAAATTATTGAGTTTGAGATGACAGAGGCATATGCAAACGAAAATGCCCAAAGAAGTAAGTTTTTGGCAGTAAAGGTGCGAGGGGCGAGGCCTAGGATATTCAACAGTGTCTGCGGACAAATGACACATGGCTCCTCACTGTCTGTCTCAATTCTCTCACATCTGTTCCTTGAGTTACAATTGTGGTATCATCTGCATTCACTGATCACTAGCTTGGTTTTGGAATGGAGGGGAAGGGACAAGTGCTGATGTTAACAGAGATGGACAATTCCTGCTGAGAGTTGCCTTTGAATAACTCTTAAGTCACACAGAACATTGATAAAACTTTAAACTAGCCTCGGCTTAAGACATTCTAGATAAAGAGATATTTCGGTAGATTCTGGCAAGCCACTCCATTATTTCACTAGCATTAGAATCTTTTGGGCACCTTCTTTCATCAATTAAACTCACCCAGTAGAATATTAGTAAGGGATGATGCCACATCTGAGGAACAATCCACTTAACTTCTTCAGGTGGGCTTAGGGAGGACATCAGTTATCTGGTATGGAAGAAAATCTTCTTCATGACTCCTCTTTTCCTATTCTTTCTAGTATAGGGATAAGGCAATATATAAATATTTATGGCCATGCATGATGGTTGTCATTGACCACCATTCCACTAATGGATGGCACCTGGATCCAAAAAAAAAAAAAAAAGTTATTCTTTAATGGAATAAAGTTCTGAATGATCCAAATTTCAGAGGAGTGCATAAGCATGAATATTTATGTAACACATTACCATTTAAAAACATTTTTTTCTCCTTTCAAAGCTTTCTAATTGAGCTATAAAAATTCATGCTAGCCTAGAATTAGGCATCCATGCTAAGTGCCCAGAAGTGCCATGTTAACACTTTAATCAAGTTTGGGGGCTGGGGCTGAGGTGGCAAATTTTCTCTCCCCTACTCCTATGATACCAATTTTCTAATTCTTTCTGTAAGAATTCTTATTTCCACATAATTCTTTGCTAATAGTCACTGATCAAACTGCCTTTTGACCTTGGGGCCTATTTAAAAGAATTTTGGGAGGTGGGGGAAGTACTTTAGGAATAGAAGAAATGAAATCAAATTCATAATGTTTCCATTTAACAATCAGGAGCTTTTATGGGCAGGTAAACAGTGAAGCAAAGATGATATTTACTTTATAACAGCAAAGAGTATTGTAGGGGACAAAGGCAGACCACCCCAAGATGGGCCACTTTATCAAAATTATTTTGAGTTATAAGCCATCAAAACCCAGCAGATTTAGAACAGCTCTTTACCCCCCTCTTCTGCCTAAATTTACATTGGAAGGGAGAGTGTATACCAGGAAGAGAGCTATTAACAGAGATGCTTTTTTACCTAAGAAACTTATCTGCATAATAGGGCAACCTTTGTTTTCTAAACATCTCCTCTCACCTTCCTACTAATGGCCTTCTTCCCTTTTGTGTCCCTGGACTCCCAACCCTCTCCTTAGCTCAGAATGTCATATAAGCCTCTTGTTGTCTGTCTTTGGAATTTCATGTCTGTGTGGATTCCCTCTATGTACAAAATTAAATTAGATTTTCTCCTGTTAATCTCTCTCATGTAGATGTAATTCTTAGTCCAGCTAGAAGAAGCTTGGACAGAAGAAAATTTCTTCACTCCCCAGCAATACAAATTGTGGCTCCATTTTAATGCTAGAAATGGTCTTCTTATAGATAAGAAAAAGAAAAAAAAAGGTTTCTATAGAAGAATTTGAGATTAATGAATTGCTCTATTTCATTACAATGTGGGGGTTGGGTTTGATTTCAGAATCCCTGTCAATAACAAATGGGTTCTAAGAAGATATGAGGGAATTCAGATTGCCTCTCTGTAGACAGTCTGTGTGGAAGCCACAATTTGAGACTTAACCTCCACTTCAGGGAGTATCAGAGAACTCAGTGTGCTTCAAATAAGATCAGGTCTTTATCTTGTCTCTGTAGAGAAGATGTTCTTCTAACCCCAATAAAGAAAATTCAATAAAATAAATAGTAGTGAAGGCATACAACCAAATTCACCTGGGTTAGGAATACAAATCATTGCCCTTACTAACAAACCATAACTTTTATGGCCAGTTTATGATTGTGATAAAGGCCCTAATGATGTGAATGAGCACAAAGCCTTTACTTTTCTAAGCTATTCCATGAAATCTGTTTATTGCTCAGAGAACAGAGACTAAGAACTTTTATGCAAATGCTCAAATGCACACATGCTTTAATGTACTAATAAATAATATTTTCCCCTACCCCAGCAACCATTTCCTATCGAATCTTCTCTGCCCAAACTTCTGCAAACCCTGAATCAGTAGAATCAACTGATTCTACTAATCAGGGATGGACACCTTAGTCATCTTTGACCTGTTAGATTTTCTCTTCCAGGAAACTGGGTTTGGGAAACTGCCTGAGAGATTGGTACAGGGATCAAACTGAAGGGTCAGAGAGACATGGAGCTAAAGCTTTCATGTTGGGATAGCTGGAAATCTAATTTTCAGAGAGAAGAATAAAGTAGATGAGAAATGTGGAGAAGAGACACCACATAGACCCAGAGGAACAAAATTGGCTCCCTCTACCACCTCCTCTCATTTAAAAGTAATGTACTTTCTCACTTTTAACACAAAAATGCTCTTGTTTCTATCTAGTGTCTTTCATTCAATATTATATTTGTGCAGTTCATCTATGCTGTTGTATATTGTGTAAGGTTTTCCATTCTCATTCCATTATATGCTAATGTATGCATTTACTACAGTTTATCCATTCTGTGGATGGGCAAGTACACTGTTTCAACACTTGTTGTGTTCAACAACACGTTGTTGTTGTATGTATGTTCACCTATTGTTACTATATGCCTAGGAACAGAAGTGGTGATTCATGGGCATATAAGTGATATGCCCCGATTCGAGAGACCCCCCGAAAACAAACCACCAGAGTCCAGAGCCAAAGCCAAGCGGCAAGGGTCGTTTATTGCAGGTTCGAACCCGGTCCTCTGCACACTCGTTGCCGGTGACGCAAGAGGCCCCGAGCAAGGATCTTACAGCTTCTTTTATAGACAGGCACAAACAAGTTAGGGATTTTTTTTGAGGTTACAGAGTTGTTATAGGCTGACATTTAAATTTGAACGCTCAGCAGAACTTGATTGGTTCCCGCCTTTATGTCAGACTACGACCGGGCGCGCCCTGGCTGGTTTCGGGAACGGCGGGGGAGGGGAAAGATCTTTTCTTTGCAGTTGTGAGTACACCTGGTAATTTTTCTCTTAGCCTCTCATAAGTAGGTATTTCAGCCTTACTAGATATTGTCAAACCATTACCCAAGGTGGTTATACCAATTTACACATCCATCAGTAGCATCAGGAGCATGTGGTTGCTCCACATCCACACCTCTATCAACACGTGGTATTGTATGTGTGTATATATAGCCATTTTGAAGGAGGTATAATGTGATCTCACTATGGTTTTTAGTTGCATATTTCTGATATCAAATGATGTTGAGCAACATTTCAAATATGTATTGGCCATTTGGATATCCTCTTCTGTGAAGAGGTTTTTTGTCCATTTTTTTTTAAATTGACTGTCCTTTCCTTTTTAATTTGCAGGAGTTCTTTATGTATTCTTCACATCTTTACACTTCACTAATGATGTTTGATGAATAGGAATTCTTATTTTTAATGTAGTGAAATTTATAAGTTTTTCCCTTTTTGGCTAATGGCTTTTTTGTGTCTTGTTTAGGAAATCCTTTCTATCTCAAAAATACATATATTTTTCTTAAGATTTTATTTCACCTTTCATTTTAGGCCTGTAATCCATCTCAAATTGATTTTGAATAAGAAAAAGGTAATAATAATTTGGATAAGAAAGAGGTAATAATTCTTTTTATCATATGAATATAAATTGAGTACCATTTATTGAAAAAAATGAACTTTCCTCCATTGTACTATAGTGTCACCTTTGCATAAGTCAAGTGATAATATATAGCATACAAAGTTGAAATATGCTGATATAGAAGTACCATAAAACAAATCAAGAAGTCAGGAATCAGTTGCAGGAAAAAATTACTGAAAGCACAGATAAATTTTAAAGGAAACACCACACTTGATTGTCCTAGAATGTGGGTGTCAAACAACAGTGATTCTTAGAATATGATTCAATCATTTAATGTTTTGTAGTGCTCTGAAACCATTACATTCAGTCTGTAAGAATAAAAAGAACCAAATATTGAATATGACTATGGGATTATGGTTAATAATGGACAAAGTGACAAACTTGTTCTTTTAAACTCTGGCTACAGAGTACTCCTGTGTCAAGACTGAGGCAAACTGAAATGAGACAACTTGGGTACACCTGTGACATAGTCTTGGCCCAATTTTAGAAATCAAGAGTAGTGAGGCCATTTGTGCAATAAAACAAAAGTTTAGGTGAGTGTCTCCTACATAACAACTGATAGCATTTTCTAGCACTGAACAACTTATTGAAAATGTTTTGTCTCTCACATATACATAACTAATCTGGTCTATTGGGAAAAAACAAGTCAGCGAGTGGAGTAATTAAATAACATGTCTGTCAAAGTGTCTGATAGTGTTGTTACACAAATAAAACTACATCGTGGACTTTGTTTTTCCTTTTGTATTTTGGATGTATCAATATGATAATTTAATATAGTTCTTGAGGAATACATGCTATTAATATAAAATGAAACTCAACTTGACTAAATTAGTCTTGAATATAAGTAATGCACAACACCAATATTTTAAAATGTACAACACCAATGTTTTCTAGGCAATGGAAATTAAACCTATCATCTTTAATCTAAAATGATGTTTTAGAAATGTCAAAGATGGCTCTGAAATTGGAATATTAAAAGGGCAGCCTGTGCAAAGTGCCCATTTTGAAATTTAGCTCTGCTGTAGGCCCAAATATTCAGGAAAAAAAAAATTGAAGTTACTGATTAACTGACATTCAGGAAGGAATCATTTCCCAGAATGAGGTCTTAGTAACACAATAGAGTTGCTGGAAGAATGAAACTTCTTGGAGTGAAACGTAAGATAGAGCCTCATCCCTGTGATCACACCTCATCACTCAAGTTTGTTGGGATTGTGCCCAAATTGAGGAAATTTTTTCTACTGTCTGTACACATATGCATGTCACAAGTATTTCGCTCATCTGTGGCTCATTAACCACTTACTGGAGATAGAAACCACTTGGTGGGTGGTTGGGCAGAACTACACAACTTACAACCTCT